>NC_042516.1:8278642-8931142 GCF_900963305.1 Echeneis naucrates | reverse complement strand
GGTCTTGCAGCTCATTTAGCATTCATGTGTGTTTGTTTCAGCAGCCAAATTGTCCAGTTCTGTGAGCAGTGGTTGCTAGTTCTAATCTATTACACAAAAAACCCAAATGTGTAACAGGAAACTTCTCCTGCCATTAATTTAGCTTTTCTCTGTCAGGCTTTATGGTCTTTGCTGCTTTTGGGTCTTCTGTGTGTAAAATCTGATTCAGGGTAACATCAAGGCTTGGCTTTGTTGAAATGCAGGGATGTTTTGAGATCTGCAGTGAAGGTACTGCACTTTATGCACGTGAATGAACTTTGGAATCCATGTGAGTCTGCAATGCTCATCCACAAATAGCTTCTTTATGTCTTAGTTATCCATTTAAAGGCAAAGATTATATTAATATTAATAATAGATTATACATTTCATGGCTGTAGCAAGGGGCTAGGGCTTTACCAGTGAGGTTAAAATCCTGAAACATCGCCCTATTTATCATGTGTATCTCCTTATATAAGTGCATTATTTCTGGGTAATGTTATGGGTTGTGTTTGATGAGTAATAGCAGACAAACATATCCAATATATAAAATGCTATATTTTTTTTAATTTTTCATATTAATACATGTTATGCCTTATGCACAGTGAATCAATGCTTTCCTAAACATTTGGAAAAAACAATCACTCTTCCACTATAATTCAGTGAAATGAGAAAAAAATGATGCTTATTTGTGGGTTTATTGGACCACCGTTTGATTCTTTCCTGGACTCATTCCCACTTAAAGTTACAATTTCAACTCTTAACTATAAAATACTAGTTTTATGAGTTGAAAAAAAAAAAATACTGTCACCAAACTCAGTAGACTTAAGAGAATTAATAAGTTAATTCCATTTCAGCTCTGTGTATGCTGCAGATCTAGGATCCCTCACAGCCACCACTTTAGTCTCTCATCTTGTAAATTGAAGCCTCAAGATATAATAGATGAAATAGAAAAGTCTTTTCTCCTATCTGCACATTAGCTACAAATCTGCACACTATGATTTTTAGATTGCATTTGTCTGCCAGGGGATTTGTAAATCTGTGGTGTGATGTCATTTTACACTGTCTTAACTCATGATTGTGTCAAAGCTGCTGTTATTGATCAAGGTGATTTCTATTTGGCTTGGCTGTGCTGTATGCAGTGGTATGGGTTTATTTCAATAAAGACTGGTGCGATCTGCATAGTGTTGTATCTGTGGAAGACTTAATGCTGCATTGCACGCATGGCTTAACAGCAAATGCAACCACACCATAATTTTATCTTGACACAATCGTTTGACGCCATAATCAGATAGGACCACAGATACGACCATTTAACCTTGTGTCGTAGTGGCTGCCTTGCAGTTTAATTGATTAAACAAACTGTAGCTGTGACTCTTTAAAGTGTGTATGTAAAAAGATTATAATGTTCATTCATTCTACACATGGTATAGTCTTACTCCCAGTGACATAATATTTAAAATGTGTGAATTTAGTTGTAAGTATTGTTAATTTTTATGGGTGATAATAAGTTGTCACTTCACTCAGAATTAAACCCCAACTGTGACCCTGGAACCAAGCCTTACATGTTAACCTTGTCCAATATGAGACATTTGCAAACAGCTGAGCCATTTTCCAGCTCCCATGTGAAAATAAAGAACAGTGCAAACAGTGCACCAATGAAAAATGCTCCATCCCTACAGTGTTACTTTGGACACAGCTGCAGCAGGAATCAGGAGCAGTACCTACATTCGAGCAGGTTCAGCTCACCGCCTGCTGTACATGGGCACAGAAGATGTGGTATCAAGCCAAACTAAGTCAAATATATTGGACAAATTAACAAAGATGGGAACATGTGTCAGTCACCCACAGCGGTTATATAAAGCTTTGTAACACAGCACTCAAGCAGGAAGCTTTTGTTCGTGCCAGACGTCTATAATTTCACGGACATAGCGTGTACCATGTGTGGTTATTTCTGAGAAAGTGGTATGAATGCAGTCGGATATGACGCTTCTTCTTCTGATTTGTACTGCTGTGTGCTGAATTAAAGATGACAGGCATAAATGACACACATACACGAACTGGCATGCTGTCCCATTCAGCCGCCTCTGAGCGTCCTAATCCCTGAGGACAGAGGCCAGCTTTCTAAAAATACAGATGACGATTCAGTATTAGGGGGTTAATTCTTAGACCATGATTACAGCTCAGAAAACCTGCTCACTCACTTGCTTCCCAAAGCTGAGTTACTCTTCAGGCTACCTTATCAGACAAGAGTTGGATACAAGCAGAGTCTCCCTGTGGAATTGAATATCTTGTTATAGCTGGTTTAGAAAAATGACAGCAGTTCCAGTTCAGACTAAACTATAACCTCGGATAATGAGACAAAGGACATCACACTGATTTAGAGCGAATCTTGTTGAAGCGCTTGTAAGCGCATGCTTGACCTGTACAGCTTGTATGAATAAAATATGTGCTTCTCCAAGACACACTGTTCAGTTAGGTTAAGAAAAGAAATGATAGCTCTGAACTGCAGACAGAGAGGTACGCTCAAGAAAGAGAGACTTGTTTAAACATACATGATGTTTGTTTCTTATAATAATACAGCTACAGTTTTTGATATAACCAATCAGAGCTCAATGGGAACTACCTACCTACCTGATATGCCATTGCCATCACTCTGACTGTCCTCAGATTAATATATATTCACTAATTTTAATTATTTGAGCTCTTTGGGATGAGTGGGCTGGTGCTGTAAAGCTCTCAATTTCAATGTTTTGCAGAACAACAGGAATTTTTATCATGCATTCTTCGCCAAAGGCTTTATTGTTGCCTTCTCTCAACGCACTATTGTGTGTCTGTGTAAATTTTTACTACCACTCAAATCTGTTCCATTCTAGAGCTGCAGTTTTGGGATTTTTCCACAAGAGAGAGCTATTGAAGAGGCGCAAGGCTGTCACATGGTGCGTCAACTGCAAGAGGACAGTCTTCTTCGGCTGACCCATATCCCGAAATATGCAAGTGATACTGAGGTGCACAAATACACATGAAAACACGACTTTCCCTTTACACAGCTAATATATAATCGGAACAAATATACATGCAGATAGTTATTTGTATGTTGAGTGTGGACACCACAGCTTGGAGTAAATACTCGCCTTTGCCAAGTGGCTCAACCTTCAGTGATGTGTAACTGCTGAGAAATATATTCATCCAGTTAGTGGTCACAGGTAGAGCCTTGGTCCTGAGCAGATATAATCTGAGTGGGGTGCCTCCTCCTCCTGAAAATGCACTTTTTAGAGCATTTCGACTTAGTTCAGTTAAAATAACAATATAATGGGACAGTTTTTTTGTTTTTTTTTTGTGGTACAATATTTCGTAGTTAGACAAGTAGTTGAGTTCAGTATATCTGTATTTATGTTTTTTTTATTGAGAAGTCTGCAAGTTAATGTCTCATTGTACTCTAAAAGCTAAAAATGAAATCATGCAATCAATTTTATAAACCAAAATGTATTCTGAACTTTTCAAAGTAGCCACCTTTG
The DNA here is from genome assembly GCF_900963305.1 of Echeneis naucrates. Taxonomy (NCBI): domain Eukaryota; kingdom Metazoa; phylum Chordata; class Actinopteri; order Carangiformes; family Echeneidae; genus Echeneis; species Echeneis naucrates. The sequence continues at coordinate 8,927,609 of NC_042516.1, read as the reverse complement.
GCAGATCTTACAGCTGAACACACTCGTAGTATTTCCACAATGGAAATCAAATATTCCTCTGAAAGTTTTTCCCAACTCTGTTGCTGAAGTTCTCATAAGTGTGTGGCACTTGGTTCACTCTGTACTAGTCGCCATCCCAGGATCCAGCAAAACAGCCCCAGACCATTACACTTCTTTCTCCAAGGAATGACACTTGACGTCACACACTGCGGGACCATCCTCTCTCCTGCTGGATGGCGTACAGAAATCCTTCGTTTTTCCAATTTTGATTCATCAGTCCATAACACCTTCTTCCAGACGCAGTAGTTAATCTGGTGATGGACTTTTCTTACTCTAAAGTCTTAGCAATGGCTTTCTATCTGCAACACAAAGTCTCCTCTGCACAGTGAAAACTGAGACTTGCTTACTGCAGACAGTATTAAGCTGTGCTTGAATCTGTTGAGTTGTGAGCCACTTACCGTATCAGCAGTTGACCTGTCAGGAACTTGTCCCCTGATTCTGTTGTGGCTTCGGATTCCTCCGGTTTCTGAGTGTCATGTGCTTACTGACACCTTGAGTTTCTTTGGAATTTCTCTGTTGTCCCACAATAAGAAAGTCGCAGGTTCAGTTCCCAGGCCTGGGGCCTTTCTGTGTGGAGCTTGCATGTTCTCCCCGTGCCTGCATGAGTTTCCTCCCACCATCCATCATGTTTGGATTAACTGGTGACTCTGCATTGTCTGTAGGTCTGAGTGTGAGTGTGAGTGGTTGTTGGTCTCTGTCTGTCTCTGTGTGTTGGCCCTGTGATGGACTGGTGACCTGTCCAGGGTGGACCTCGCGCTCGCCCAGAGTGAGCTGGGGTCGGCTCCAGCACCCCCAAGAACCTGGCAACGGACAAGCGAAAGAAGATGAATGGTCTGTCTCTCTTCCATCGTTTCTTGCCCTTTTTTCACCATTTTACAGCAACACACTACTTTCTGCAGTACAATAATGTTCAAATCATATACAGCATGTTCCAACACCACTTTTATACAAGATGGGGCTGGAAATAATCAAGAAAAGAAAAGCTGTAGGAATTGGTAGCACCAACTTTCAAGGCTTGATCAACCTCCATTGCTGCAGAACAGCTTGAAGTTAGCCCATTTCTTGTTCCCCGAAAAAGGAATTGTTGGATAATTCTGAGGTTTACATTATTTTTCAGTTTTGGATATCCTTACCTCTTATTTTTTTAAACTCCTGTAGTCCCTTTGTACTTTATTCAAGCTACTCATTGGAGTTGAACTGCTTCAGTTCCAATGGAAACTGTAAAAACGGTGTTCTGAAACTTTTAACCTCAGCTTATCATATAGCTCCTGTTTGAGGTTATTGGTTGAATGCTTTCCACAGACATTTCCTCACTTGGGAGGCGTCGGATGGGAAAACATTATAATCTAGCAGCCATCAGCACATAACTGAATTTGAAATCACAACTACCCTAGAGACCTCGAAGATTATGTTACATGGTCAGCATTTAATGCCTCGTGCTGAACAGTGCAAATTGCTATGAACACTGATAATGAGAATTCGACTTGCATAAGTGTTTCCTTTTTACTAATTCAATACTGGTGTGATGGGTGTCATTTCACTGCTTTATTATGCAAAAAAATCCGGGGTTGTGTTACATGCTCCCTGAGGGTCTCTCTATAATATCAGCAGATGAGAGTCTTCTGTAGAATGCATAGATTACATCACCACCATAAAAAGGTTTCACAATGGATACCAAAGAGGAGTGGAAGCTATTGACTTGGGGTTGAGGTAGATGAGGGGATGAGACAGAGGGGCTGAGTTCGATGCCAACTAGGGGCAACTGGATTTTAAGTGCACTAGCCCACACATTAGAAAACCACGCATTAGCGACCTGATGGATAATGTGTGTGTGACTCTATTTAATTCTCATGCATCAAGATGACATGATCAGAGAACATACAGACAAGCCTCAAGTTTTTTATCATTATAATTTTTGATCAATGTAGCCATTTAACATCACAAGACGTTTGATAGCAGCTTGATGATGATGATGAATTGCAGTGAATGCATTAAAGTTGTGGGGCCACATGATAGGATAGATTTGTATTTTCTGACTTAAATGTTTAAGTATAGGTAGGACAGAATGTTGAAGAGCAAACAGAAAGCTAGCAAAAAAATCAATAGACGCAGAAATTGGAGAGAACCCAGCAGACCTCATTTTCCACCATTGCTTACACTGAGATATTTGAATGGAGAAGGTCTGGCTCTATCTGTGGACTTGAAGTGCATCTGCTCTTCGAATACCACAACATTTCCTGCTGGGGAATTTAGTGCATTTTGAAACCACCACATCAGACACATACAATTAGCAAATACCTCTTCTAGGCAGCTTTCCAAATATCCAAACTATCAATAGTCATGATGTCCAGCATTGAAAGTGCTGCTCATATAATTGCCACTTGCTTGTTAAAAAGGCTGTTTATCAGTACAGTTTAAGCTCAAACAAGAATGCTGCTAAGTGAGAAATACAGAAATGACATGTCGGTGCATTTCCCCCGAATTCTGTATTTAATTACAGTATTTAAAATGCTACCTAATAATTTTTATAAGTAATCATAGAAATTAATTTCAAAATATTGATTATACATACATTTACAAATGAGCAGCAACAATTGATTTGCAGCTCACTTTTAAAGCACCAATGAAATATTATATTGAACTGTTTATACAGAACTCACAGATCCACAGCCAAGATTTTATTTATAGGACTTTATAAGAGAATGCTGCTGTACAAGGCCAGCCTGTGAGCAGAATGATAAGGCTGGATCGATAACATTTTACACTAGTGTTATTTCCAACACATCATTTCAGTACGTTTTTATTGTTACTTTTTCGTGGCACACATAGAATGAAACATTTGGGGATATTGGAGTATAGCTGCAACATGCATATAATTAAAACTATACCCTCGAGATTTTTCTCTTGAAAATTCTAAATCTGATGAGGTGGGATGGTGTCAAAAGAAAGCATTCCCCTGTAGAAAGTGTTTTCAGTACAATGTTGTTTTGTCTTTTAAAAAGAAAAAATTATAGTCACATCAATTACGTTTTGAACAATTACACATTCTTTTTATGTAGATCTGTTATTTTGTGATGTTTATCATAAAATCAGTATTTATTCATTCCCCTGTGTAATAAATACAAATAAAAATACCATTTACATTAGCTTCAACGTCCTACGTTGGTGGCCAGCGACAGGCATTGCAATATGTTCACAGTAAATGCATCTTTTGAAAACCTTTTGCACCCGCTCAGTAGTCATAGTGAAATGTTTCTGTAAAAAAAAAAAAAAAGAAAAGAAAAGTATGTTTGCTTTTTTAGGTGATCAAACTTAAAGTATATTTAACTTACTTCCTTAACATAAATTGCACTTTTCCGTTGGTCAATGCTGTTATCAGTCAGCAACCACCCAGCAAGACCTGTAAAGGTATTGGATTTCATGGATATGCCCAGTTTTATAGATTGGTGATCTCTAACATCTGTTCTGCATTAGTGCTGTTGGAAGTTCACACTTAGTCATAAATCTTGTTCATGGCAGCAACATTGGAATGGCCTAAACATTGAACAGGTTAGCTGTCCTACGGCCAGACCATCTAAGGTATGCAATCTGTATCTAGGAGGCTTGAAGAACATGAAATTAAGTTGGAGCTGCCTTTCTGCTATTTCCTCTCTGAGCAAAAATCAAATTTCCGAAGTCCCAACTTTCTGCTTTGTTCAGAGCGTTCGGTTTCAGGTCTCACTTCAGGCATCTAAAGGTACTTAATCTGCAATCATCCACTGAATCAGACATGTAATTGACTCGGACTGGCCCTATCAATGTCTTCTTTGTAGATTGTCTAGACGCCAGAGGACCACCCACATGCTGTAATGTTAAGGATTCCACACGATTCATGGAAGTGGAGAAGAGAAGAGTTGGGTGAGTCCGGTGCCGGTGGTGTGTGAAGCTGGAGAGCACATATCTGGTTTACTGTACAACTGCCCACTGTTACAGTCTTAGAATGCATTATCCAAAGGCGATGGGGAAAGCATGTGATGAACATATCATGAAGCAGCACAGAGTGGAGACACAGCGAGAGCACCCTTCAGTGGTGTTCACATTCCTCGTCATCTTAGCTCAGAGAGGTTAGAGGCCTGAAGCTATAGCTCTGGACACAAGGCTTAGTTTGACTATTTCATTTTGAATCATGTGAATCTTCCCTGTAACGAGGTTTCATCCAGTGTTACATCCAGATATGATGAATTTTAAAAAATTTTTTACGTGGCAACTAAAGTGTGGTTGAGGAGTTAAAGGTTCATTCCTGCTATTCGGTGTCGCTCCCTCGTAAATTTGGAGCGCTTAAACTAGAACTCAAGTAAATATAGAGTCCATTTTAAGGGTCAAGAGTCAAAACCAGACCCTCCATCTCACTTAAGGCTTGTAGTTCTGTGATATATTGGCACAGCAAACATTATCCAACTGTTATCAGAGACAAGGGAGCAAACCCTGTGGCTCTGGTTTATTGACTTTGATAACTAAGAAGCTTTTGGAAGAAGAATGTGCTTTTTGTTAAATACTCATATCTATCTATTCTTATATCTAATATCTTCTCTGAAATGGTAGAAATTTTGGTTTCTGTCTTTGAGCTGGACTTTAGAAGATGATGCACTCTCCTCTAATGTGGCTCTCCACTTCCTCTAATGTGAAATAATTGCAGATCTCACTTTTGCTGCGAAATCCAAGCATGTGTCAGTGTGCACGCATGACGGCAGTCACACATTCACTATGTGCATGCACGGAAGTGATTAAAAGTGCTCTCAATTCTTTACTGTCGCTTCTGAAAGCAAAACAAATATGGAAAATTCCAGAACAATGTCCACTGTGCACACAATACCTTGATAGAGACATTTTTACACTTTCTTTTTCTTTGCACATATGAAAGCACACCTAGATCACTGACACTGTCCTTCAGGCTCTGCCTTTCAGGTCCATTGTCCATCAGTTCAGGCCTATCTAATAAGAGCTGACTTTGTGATAAACTGCACATCAGCTACTCAGCCATGCTGCACTTTATACCATTATTGATTAGATCAATTAACGTTATCACCACACCCCTTGGCGCTTCTCACATTATATCATACATACTCCCAAATACTTATATCTTTGCTTAATCATTAGAAACAGACGGTGAACAGGGACCAGCCTTCTAACAGTTGCTCACTAGCTGCATTTCCTGGATTGGTTGCTCAGTTGCACTGGTGTGGTGGGAGGGGCCAAAAGACAGGTCCTCCCAGGAGCCTTCTCTCTCACTGTCTGTTTGTTGGGGTCTCCCTTGGACCAATCACTCTTGAGATATCTCTCACTCACTGCACACTCATTTCCTCTCCCTTACTCTCCCTTGCTTCCTGCTGTGTTTCTACATCGTCTCTTCAGAGCCTTCTCACACTTCCAACTAGGCTCTACGAGCCAGCACCTGAAGGTAAGTAATAAGCAGATGTCCCTTTTGTGGATGTGGTATTTACATATTTACTAGTTAAAAAAACACATATTTCTAAATAAGTCATGTAGATGGGTAACTGTACTTTATTGTGTTCACATGTTTCTGTTGGGGTGTGTTCAGTTCCATTTGCTTCACTTCCCAAACTTAGGAAAACCAGTCCATACAGGCAGAAACAACAACATGTGTCATTACACATGAGTTGTTTGATCGCTAGGTTTCCCATAGAGTGCATGTGGGTGTTGTCAGTGACAATCAAGTAGAATGAGAACGTTGCTTTGTTATTTCTTCTGTTTGTCTTCTAACTTCCTAGAAACACTATATTTTGTTTTCCCTTGGACACAAATACCATCTATGAGACGAATGACCTACAGAGAAAGAGGTGGTGATGCATGTTATCTCGTAAAGCACAACACAAAAAATGAATGACACTGGAAAATACAGGACTGACTTAAACGCCTTAGAAATATGTCAACAGTGACACTATGGTTAGTGTTACAAAGTCAAAAGTATTAATCCCAATATGCTGCAACTCGATTGGAAGGTCCCAAAAGTTTTGGTGTTTCGAACTGGAAAATTGTAAGATTTCTGCATGCTGATAGGAAAGGAAGGGAAAAATAGTGCTTAGTAAGCGGCAACAATACAAAGAGAAAACAAAGTTATTCATGTTATTTCAGAGGCTTCACTTGAAGCAATTTGCAGTAATCCGATTCCTTTTTAAGCTTTTTTTTTTTTCTTTGAAGTCTCAGGTTGATGATATCCCCCACATGTGCTTTGTTGTTGTCAATACTAATAGCATGGAGGGAGAGGAAAGAGACCCCTTCAGTTACTTCAAGTTTGTCTCGGCCAAACAGTGTCAACTATGTGAAGGCAACAAGAGTTATTCAAGAGCCAAAGAAAAACTCCACATCAAATTTGCTGCACAGCTCCGGATAATGGAGGAAACATACAGTGAGCAGAGAGCGTTAGGCGACTTTTACTATCGAAGCCTGGCGTTGTTTGGTATTCTTATATGGAAGATCAAAGGAGAACTAGGAAAAAGGGTTGATGATTTTATTGTTATTTATATAATTTTTTATTATGTGAATATGCGCTCTAGTAAAAATATTTAAATGTTACAACATCAAAAAGGCTTTATTTTTATTTTGGATGCTATTAAATGAGTTTGTTACAGGCTTAAGAAAAGAGAAATAACTGACACTGTTTATGTTTATTTTTTTCATCATTCAGGAAAAAGTTAATACAGCTTAGCTTTATGTTTTCTGATGGAATACGTATTTTTAAATAAAATGTCTTAGTGGAAAGCTAGGCAGCTTAACATGTAACAATTTTTTTTGCAGCAATGTGTGTAAGGAAAAGTAAGCAGAAGAGCTACTAACATTGTAACCATTTTTGGAATCAATTAATCAGTGCAGTAATTTCGTCACTGTTTTTACAGGTTAATGAGTCATTTGACTACATTTCTTGAGTAACCTGCACAACACTGTCAGTTACTAATCCTCAGCCACTGAGAATCACTGACATCAAAGCCACAGATCAATGAGCTCAAGTTACTGTATGCTCTTTGAAATTCACATGAAAAATTTGGAATATATATATATATATATATATATATATACAAAAGTCATCAAATTGTAAAAACCTTGAATTAGAAACTATGTCTCACATATGAACGTGGAGAGTTCTGCGGGCGAGAAGCAACATCTGTCCCAGACATTACGTCCTTGTTTACATGTCACCTGGTTCTAATCACACCTCATCTAACAGCTTCAACCTGCTTCTTTCAAATTGATGACATGGTAATGTTAAATCCTGAACAATAACAAATATTGTCAATCAGGTATTTTTTGCATCAGGCTTATGATGGAACAGTCAAATATTTATTTTTGAGGTTAAAACAAAACTGTAGTGGTGTTTGTAATTGTAACTCTTTGATAATAGTATCCATGGCAAGACTACTGTACTTTATTTCTGTAGTTCTGTACTTACAATGTCTCAACCATTGCAAAAATATTATTTTTTTTTTTATGTAATCTTTACTCTTTTTTAAACAACTCAAGATAGTAAACTATGATACTCCCCATTTGCTATTTTAAATGTTTATTCAGTCCTGTATTGTATAACACAGCAATGCTAAACTTAGTGGTAGCTTTAAATATAGATATATATTTAAATATATCCTCACATGGTATACATATCACCTTGCACAGTTACAGACATAAGCAATAGATAGCATGCAGGGGGGAAAAAAGAATTACAAATTAAACTAGAAAAAAACTATTGTCATGAGTTTGCAGGTGTGTTTTTGCTCAGGGACAAAGAACTGTGTGATTATGTTGTGACCTGTAATTGCGGCCGGGTTGCATGTCTGTATGATTACATGAGAAAAGCATGTGAGAGGCCAAAGCAATGGCGGTATTGCATTTGAGAAATCTTTTTTGCGTGTGTACATTTTCTTCATCAAAGCACACATGGTGAATCCAATTGGCCGTACTGTTTACTGCTAAGTATAAACTGGGCTTGAAACTCAAACAGAAAACTTTCCAGCACGCTGTATTTATAAAGAAGATCAAAATAAAACTGAAAAACTCTTTAGGGTGATTATTTGTCTTTGGCCTGAAGCTTGTTATAGACTTCCCTGTTAGCACTGGAAGACGAGCTGTTCTCCACAGCCATTGTTTAGTGTTCAATGTAAACAGACCCAATGGAAGGTTTCCTCGTGCGTACCAGCTTCCACAATATCAAAAACTGGCAGCAGTTTTTATGGCCAGTGAGACTTTACTCAATTACACTCAAAAGTTTTTCCTGACCAACTTCTCTCAAACACCATTTTAAATTAGACGGTTAAATAATTGATCAGGTAAGGCTTTCATTGATATATTTAAATCCAACTGCATCTGCAGTTCAGGTTCACATAATCAACTCAACAGAGACCTTTGAGAGCTAATATGCTGTCTGTTCAGGAATAATATAGATTTTTTTCAATCAAAAACTCTTTCTAAGTCAAAGCACATTCAGAAGCCGTTGGTGTTCTTTTCAGATCATGAAAGACGTGTAACCGATTACCATTTCATGTCATTTCATAATGTAAAGCAGGTGATCTAAAGTATTCAGTGTCACATGACAGAAGGTAAATGTGATCTGTGCCCTGACAACATTTTTCCTGAGTTGCTTTCCTTTTATGTGCTTGTTAAACCTGTAAAAATATCTCAGTCCAGTTTTTTCATCTTGAATAAAATGCTGCTGCAGCATGTTTGCTGCGGATCTTCAAAAATGTATCTTGTTCTCAATCTAATAAGCACTTTTTTGCCAACAGAAATGAAATCCAAGCAGCAAAGGGGCTACAAGTGTTGTATAACAGCAGTGGTGCTGCTGCTGTTCACTAGTATTGCTGCCCTTGTTGCAGTGGCTGTAATCCAAGACACCTGGGGTGTTAAAGAGTACGGCTCAGAGGTGAGTCCACACATGCACAAATATTTTTATGCCGAATCAGATCAAAAGTGCATTGAAGCATTACATGAGGACATGCAGAGTGTAACAGAGACTAGCACACAAACACATGCTTTATCCACCGACTGTATATAAAAGAGGTAATGTGTGCTGGGGGGGCAGCATGGGGGCCGAGTGCTTAGTGTTGCATAAGGGTGTGGGGTTCGATTCCTGGTCTGGGGCCCTTCTGTCTGAGGTTTACATGTTCTCCCCGTGCCTGCACGGGTTTCCTCCCACCATCCAGAGACATCATGTTTGCACAACAGGTGACTCCAAATTGTCCGTAGGTCTGAGTGTGACTGTGAGTGGTTGTTGGTCTCTGTCTGTCTCTGTGTGTTGGCCCTGTGATGGACTGCTGACCTGTCCAGGGTGGATGCCGCCCTTGCCTGGAACACTGGCTGGGGTTGGCTCCAGCACCCCTTGACCCTTGTGGATTAGCAGCAGAGAATGAGTAAGACTGAGTGTGCCAGGAGACTGCCGGGCGTGTTCATCCTGAATTGATTGGGGATGACATCCTTTTCCTCTCTCTTTTTTTTTTTTTGTGTGTTTTTCCCTGCATATTTTTAATGCTGCTTTCTCGTAGATTCTCACTGCATTTTGTTATAATGTTGTGTACTGTACTGTATTTCTTTGTGGACCCCAGGAAGAGTAGCTATTGCACAGTACAACTGCCAAGAGAGATCCTCATTAACTAAACGAAACTAAATTAGTTGATCAGTCAGCGTATGCATTGTGAGACGAGGCCTGTTGCAGAAAGCACAGAGCGGTTCAGATCCACCCCTCCCCCTCTTCAGCTCCACCTTCTCCACCAAACATGGTTTCTTTTTGGTTTTGGTCCTTAAGACACATCATGTAGTTTCGTGGTGGGTGTAGCAGCAGCTAATTTGCGCAATCTTAATTGTTTCAACACTTTTTACACTTTCACTTTTTACACTCTTCAAGGGTGAAAGTCAATCAAATAAAAAAATGTGACCATCTGATGTAAGTTTCTTCTTCTCTTCAGTATGGCATAGTGATAGACTCGGGTTCGTCTCGATCCACCGTGTACTTGTATATGTGGCCTGGAGAGAAGGAGAATGAAACTGGAGTAGTGACTGAGATGATGAACTGTCGAGTCGCTGGTGAGTCATTGTCTTTACAACAAGATCACATTGCACATGGCAACTTTTGTGTCTAACGAGGAACAAAATTAAAAATGAGTTTTGCCAATTTTTAAAACGAAACAAGACTCCATCAGCCTTTTAGTGAAAAACTTTCGCAATGGATTAACTCAGGCATCTTACTTACCTTACTTACCTGACAAATCTGATCTTAACTTGGGTTTGTGCCCACAGGTGATGGTATATCAGAGATGAAAGTTGACCGACAGAAAGATGTTCAGTCATGGAAAGCATTTCAAGACTGCATGGACAAAGTCAAGAATGCCATTCCAGCTGAAAAGCACAAAACCACGCCCCTCTTTCTAGGAGCTACAGCTGGAATGAGACTGCTACAGTAAGAGAGCAGCACCATCTCTGAAAGCTATAAGACATACTCACCATTATCTATGAACAATTGGAAAGTGACTGGATGGATCAGAAGAATTTAATTTTGCTCCAGCCTGTGATAAAAACAGGCATGAGCATGTTAGCATCACTAACTGGGGCAAATTTCAGAAGTCCAGATTGTTTTCCAATGACGATGGGAACTCCAAAAATAGGGTTTTCTCGCAGCAGTGGACACTGATTCCTGAGATGTTTTCTGAGCTATAAAGTTCATGCAATTCATGCCACTAGTCCAAAGCCACATTGGCTGGGATTGGGTCCAGTACCCCGCGACCCAGAAATGGAAAAAAGTAGTGGAAGATGGATAGATAGTTCAAAGCCTGATTTGATCCTTCACGTTGCTCCGCTTGTGTTCTGGACATTAGTTGAACTGACTTGACTGCACTGATTAGATAAAATTTCGGCATGGTCAGATGTTTGGTTTTTCAAATTTGCTTGACTTGTGACACTTTCAGAGAAAAGAATAAATCTGTCCAAAGGTAAAATTATTACTTAGAAAATATGTCACAGTGACAATAATTCAGTAAGTCTGTTAAATTATTAATAATTTATGTATATTATTACAATAAGTGATATTATTTAACAAACCAATTAATAACTGATCTTTAAGGAAGGCCATTGGATTAACCATTGGACAGTCTGGCTGGCTCCTCTTCATTATCAGTCTAATGTGTCTTGTCCCAATATCCTACCATTCTTACGACAATATGACACATTTTCTGTTTTACACCAGACTTTAAGATCTGTCAATCTGTTCCTTGTCTTGCCAGTGAAAAGGATGAAGAGAGGTCAAATGAAATCCTGCTGGATCTCAGGCGCTTCCTGAGTTCTTTTCCCTTCTCCTTCCAAAATGCCTCCATTATTACTGGTCAAGAAGAAGGGCTATATGGATGGATCACTGTCAACTACCTAATGGGAAACTTTATAGAGGTCAGACACCGCCATTGATCAATCTGATCTATCTGCTACACACGTACACATGTTCATCATATTGATCTAGTGTCATAGACTAACCGTTCCCATCGGACATGCAGAAGAACCTGTGGAACACCTATGTACGTCCAGAAGGGGAACAGACTGTAGGATCCATGGACCTTGGTGGAGCATCGACCCAGATCGCCTTCGCAGTCCAGGATGACCTCAAAGGGCAAGACTACATGCACGTGAAACTATATGGTTACCCATATAATGTCTACACACACAGTTTCCTCTGCTATGGCAAAAATGAGGCTGAGAAGCGGATTCTAGACATAATACTGCAGGTACGACTCTCATCCTTTATGTGCATGTGTGCAAGTGGGTGCGTCTAGAAGAAATCAATTGGAGGTCAAATCTTTAAAAGGGTGGTGGCTCTTTCCTAAGCCTGTTTTCTCTGAGGCTTTTTACCTTCATGTTTAAATGCATGTGGCAGAGGGATGTGCTTTGTTTTACATGTATGTGTGAGTAAAACTCCATTAAGGTCCAGTAAAAAATTGATTAATGAACATTGCTTGAATTACTAACAGGGAGGAGGGAGACCAGTCGAAGATGCATTATGTCGTTAAGAATATTGATCGGACCATGAATGTCGTCAAATTAGTCTGCGAGAAGCGCATTATTTCTGCTAGTTTTTAACTTAATTCTTACTACAAACAGTAAATGCTGCAGGACGAATACGGAACGCTCTGAGAATATGGAAGGGGCATAAATTAGCATTAGTGTCCTGGTATCAAATATTAACTGATCCTCTCATCTCCTCCTGTCCATCTCTGTTTTGTAATTTTCATTTCATAGTCCTCCATCACTTCTTTTGATATTTTCTGTCGTTTCAACGATCCAGGAATCATCTGATCCAACCTACATTATGAACCCCTGCTTTGCTGAAGGCTTCAACACCACATATAAGGCCTCAGATATTTATGACACAGCGTGCACAAAGAAGCCAAACAACTATGACCCAGACCAAGAATTTTTCATGGTGGGAGTCCCTGACTCAGACAAATGCAGAAGCATTGTGAGGTCCATATTCGATTTCAAGAACTGCTCCTCATCCCACTGCTCCTTCAATGGGGTGGAGCAGCCGCCAGTCACTGGAGATTACATGGTAATGCACAGTGCAAATATAACATGGAAGTAGGGAAACGGAGACGCAAAAGGCATACTGTGTGTCTCTGCTGTTCCTCAGGCATATGCTGGATTCTTCTACATTTCAAGAGCGCTGCTGATGAATGGCACGAACGATCTTGACCAATTCAACTCCTCAGTTAGGAAATTCTGCCACACACATTGGACAGTGGTAAGTGTGTCAAATTTGTAGACCATAATCGTGTCATGTGTCTTTCTGTCTCTCTTTCATGCTCGTAACACAACTTGTTGCACGGTTGGTGTCAGGCAGAGAACCACTTCATCTTTACTCTACTCCATTCATGCATTTTTTTTTTCATCATGATTTTGATAAAATTTGGAAGCATTGGGGCATTTTATTGGTCAGTGGCCTGGGGGGAGGTGACATGTGGCAATTGAGTCCAAAACCTTTCTGTTTATTTGTGCCAATGTGGTATGCCCCCTAAATATTGCTAAAAGGCCACCTGTAGCTGATGAAGAGTAAACAGATGTTTCATAACGCAGCATTTCAAATACTGCACAGCTGATAACAGTACAGTAACCACAACACTGGAGTCAATCTGACAAACACAAATGATCATTTTAAGTCAAAGTTAGACCACCAATCAGCTAACCTGGTGCAAAAATGGTTAGCTACCTAGAAATGGCAGTCAATGAACCAAGATTTAGGGATGTTTCCTTTCAAAAAAGCACCAAGCAAAAAAAAAAAGTATGATTTGTGAGATGAAACATACGACTGCGGTCGTTTTCTGTAAAAGACTGCCATGAGGTCAGGTCTTTTGTCTTTTATCAGTCAATGCTGAAGTCATAAAAACAAGAATCTTTTCAGTGTGAGGTAACAGTGACAAAAAGGCTTTGAAGTCAACATGTTTTAGTGCTCACTATTTTATACTTGCTCTGTTGTCTTTGAAAACAACAGCAAAATAGTTTTTGTCACCGCAGCATTAAATAACAATCTGAATCTACAATGGAAGAATAAGGTCAATGGAAAGGGCAATAAGGAAAAAAAAAATGGAGTGAACTGAAAAGAACAGTAACGAGGAAAGAAAAATCAACACAGAAATAGGTACCTGAAAAAAATGGTTATTACACATTGAGTTACATGGAAAATATTTTTCCTCAGGCAGCAAAGCTGCTCCGACATCAGTGAATACGATGTGGTAAGCTGTGTGGCAGCATTTCCTTGTCTCTCTGGTCTTAACTGGTCTTTTTTGCTTCCTTGCAGCTGAGACAAGAAAAGACATGGATCATCCCCAAATACCTTAAGACTTATTGTTATGCAGCTCATTACGTCTTCACTCTGCTGGCAGATGGATACAAGTTTGACAAAGAGACGTGGAGAAACATTAAATTTGAAAAAGAGGTTTGTCAAACAACCCAAAAACCCACTACAATTTTCATCAGGATATTTCTGAGTTGGAGTATTCCTATAGCCAAATTTATTTAATATTTAAAGATGGATAATAATAATAATAATAATAATAATAATAAAAAATCCATCATAATTTGCGATATACTGGAATATAATTCCTGAGTGTTGCTATACAGTAGTTGAGCTACTACCAGTAAAAGCCATTAAAATACATACAAGCACAAATGAGGCCACCTATTAGAGATGGGCGACTAACACACCAATGGTCCGTGCACAAAAAGCTGACTGAAAGCCAGGCCGGGATGTCCTGTGGATCCAAAGCAGCTTTTACAATGGAGGTCCCTCAGGATAAGGGGATTCCCAGTGTGTGATGCAAAGTCACTCATGAGTCATAGAGTACCCACATTACAGCTGAGGTTCTCAAATTGCATGACACTTACCCTTTAGAAGAAAAAAAAGTTCCCAAGCAGCTGGCAAACATCCAAATATTCAGTCCGACCAACAACCGAGTTAGTGTATTGTGGGTGGGCTATGTAATGCCCGCAGGCTGTGCTGGAGCCTCATGGCTAATGGGCCCTTTTAGAGGAGGTCATAACCAGACAGTTTTTTAGGGGTTATTACTCATATTTTGCCCCAGAGCTTAAACTGCGTGACATTTCCAACTTGTCAAGACACGGAAAGTGATGTACTAGCTGACTGGCAGCGCTGCATGTACATAAATTTACCATCAGATAAACTTCAACTCTCTTCTCTTCTCTTCAGGTGAAGAAAACCAGCGTAGGTTGGAGCTTGGGCTACATGCTGAGTATGTCCAATATGATCCCATCTGAAGTGAAACAAATCTCCCCCATGAAAAACAGTGTCTTTGCCGGCCTTATCTTTCTATTTTCAGCACTGACCATTGTCACTGTTGTGTTAGTTTTCATCATACTAATCCGCACCTGCTACTGAAGGTGTGGGAACAGAAAGCAATGATCGGTCAGCAAAAGTCTTTGGGACTGATGTAATCATGTTTGTAAATGCAGAATGCCACAGTTATAAGATGTTTTTGGTATAATTATTGTCATCATTATTTTACAGCCTGAGCTACTTACAGCCTTCTATTGCAAACGAGACGCTCTGTAAACTGACTTTTGACATGAAAACCTTGAATTGTGTATCCATTCAGATTCTTTGAGTCTATTAGGTGGTATCAGATCAGGGTCAGGTTTCAGTAAAATGGCAAAACAGCTCGTAAAAGCTATTAAACACAGATTTCATTTTGTACCTCAGGGAACTCACTTAGATTTAAATCACTGGATTCATTCTTTTTTCTGTTTAAAAGTTGCCACAGTGGTCGAATGGAGGACCCAAAAATGTGCTTATTCACATTGCACATTGTGTAATCTTTGAATGAGATTCAATCTGTGCAGTCACATTCACAGTCAATCCAAAAAGCATGACATGTTCATTCAATTACTGACTATACCGCTTTTCCTGTTTTATACACAGTTGCACTGAATGCATGTGCCTTCCATATGTCCTAAATGGTCGCACTGTCCCAAGGCTTCATTTTAGTTTCATACTGTGTATCAATACACAACAGTAATCAACATTGATCGAGAGAAAATGCCCCTCATAAATAATGTAATGAAAGTACAGCTTGCCATTGTATTCTTATAACAAAGTAAAAATATGTAACATCAGGTCAAAGAGTTGTATGCAATCAATTCAAGTACAACATCACATTTATGTTGAATTTCGGAATGTTGGAAAGTTTTTTTTTGTTTGTTTGTTTTGTTTTGTTTGTTTGTTAAATATAGCACATTGTATTAATATACTAACTTGGCCCATGACTAGAAAGGCTTTCTAGCTCCTGGGTCAGAATGTTTTCTATTGACTCAATTTGTCAGTTTTTGGAAAGAACTGGTTCACTCAGGCTGTTAAACCCTGAGATCCTGAAGCATGGAGTACTGAAAACAACAACAAGTTTGAGTCCTGCTTACATTGCTATACATGATTGTCACAGAATGTGCAAACAGTCTCAATACACAGTATATAACAAGCTTAAGTACTAACTGTGTGTGTCCATGGCTGTTGACTTACCTCACAGATGATGAGCTCGGTATGTTATTTAATGTAACACTTAAACCACAGGCGGCTCCCTCTTTAATTCTAATTGAATTGGCAGAGATGTCAGTGAAGTGCTTTTATGCCTTTTTGAATCTAAATGTCTCTTTTGTGTCTGTCGACTGACCAAATGTTAAATCCCTGGTGACTCGTGGTATCTTCATACGTTTGTGATACCCTGTCAGCCTTTCCGTGTACACAACAACAGTGCACTCTAGTGGTGCTGCCAAAAAGGCAAGATTGGTATTTACAATTTGAAAGGTTTTTTGTTTTTTTTTATTGAAAGATTTGTCTAAAAAGAAAACAAAAAGAAAAAAGAGACATTTGAAACTACAGCAATAACCACTGGTTCTACAGACACTCTCAGAATCACAATTTGAAAGACATGGGAGGCATGTGACCAAGCAAATAAAAAAATAGCATCATCAAAGTTATTTCTGTTGCATCTTCTTTTACACACCTGTACAAAAAAAAGATCTCATAAATATTACTTTTGTTTTCGCTTTCTTTCTCTCTCTTTCTCTCTCTCTACTCTTTTAATAGGTTATTTTCGATTAGAGGTCTGTATCTGCTTGATTTTGGTTGAACTGACCTTTGTCTGTTCGTGTTTTTCTTCCGCTTCCTTTCATTGGTGGAGCGCCAGGTCAGCGAGGCTTTGAGGATGTGGCGTCACGGCCAGCATCAGCCATTTAAAGACCATTTGGTGTTCTGTCTTTTTTGCTTTTTGTTCTCAACTCCTGCACTCTTACTCAGTGCAAATGATCGCCTTTATCCTGGCGTAATACGGTCAATTCGACAGTTTGGAGATGCACCTCTTTTCACACCCGCCCAGCACAGGACAGCCTCAATCCCCAATACTGAAAAGTGTTTAGCAGCTCACATATTATAATCAGTTAAAAAAAAAAAAAAAAAAAAAAAGACAAAGGCAACACAATAAGATAAAATATCTCCTTGTCCTTTTAGAAGGAAATAGATAAGCTGAAATGATTTTGTTCAACAGAAATGCCCTTTCATCTTACACAGAGCTTCGCTAATTTTACATTTTCAATGGCTTGTGTTTGGTAAGACAGTGGCATAAAACAGTTTTTTGTGTGGACTGAGACAATGAATTTCAAAACCATAAACTCTTGAGTCTTGCAGCAAGCCGTCACAAAGAGCTATAGCAGCCAGTGTCTGTGTTAAGGAAGTGAGATTGGTCACTGCGGCCTGACGATGGTGTAGCTGGGCAAGTCGACACAGTGCACACCAGTTTAACGCCTTTTCAGCTTATTTCCTACACTGGCTCATTCCCAATAGTAAAGCTACTGCATCTCATAACCACAGGGCATGTGGAATCTCAACAGATGTTACATCATCGCGTTCAATCACATGACATCTCAGAGAGCCGTCTCAAGGCTGAGGCCACCCTGTGTTTTCTGTCGCTGATAAAAGCACCGCACACACCAACAGCATGAAAAGCATAAAAAAAAAATATCTGTAACATAAGGAAGATCTCTTCACTACGTAGTTTCTTCATCTTTGGTATAAAATATGCCCCCTTGTGGGCTGCGTTTGTTCAACAGTTAAGAAAGACTCAAGAAACTTCCAACAGTTTTCCTAAAACTATTGCTTTTTGCACATTTAAAAACCTTTGCGTTTTTTTTTCTTCCAGCGTTTTCTCAAAGTCAGAGACGTTCCTTTTTTTTTTTTTTTTTTTTTTTTTTTTTTTACTTTTCTTTTTGCATTGTGACAAGCAAAGCAGACAAAGCAAAAAACATTTTTGGAAGGTAAAAAGGCCAAACACAACAAAAAACAAAAAACACAGAATGTAATGGAGAACCAGAATGCTTATCTTATCCCATGATTAATCTAAACTGCATTTTCCAGGGAACGGTGGATTCTCCTTTTCCAAAACACGCACGAAAGATTTTTTTTTTTTGTCCCATGACCCAAGACCAGCTGCACTGCACCACATAATTTAAAGTCATCTTCATACAAATACACCCTTTTTTTTCTTTTCTTTTTTTCTTTAAATCCTGTACAGATAGCTTTGTAGATTTCATCTTCGAGGCTCTAAGGAAACTCCCAGAACCACTCAAATCATTCAATCAGTCTTTTTTTTTTTTCTAATAAGTCAACACTATGGAAACATTTTCCCCAAATTTTGAGAAAATTAAGGCAATAAAGATTTACGAAAACATTGATATTCTAGAAAACTACTCAAATAATAAAAAGAATGAAAATAATGTAGCTTAATATCAAAGGAAGACAACCTGTTTTTTCTAGACTTTGCTTCCTTTTTTTTTTAATAAAAAAGTCTGAAAATCTACCTGCACATTCAAATGTTCTTTTTTTATGTACAGCTTGTTAGTTTCGTTTAGATTTCAGTCTGTCTTCTCTTTTTCCTTTGGAGGCAAAGTTCAGTCTCACAATGAGAAGTGATAAACTCAAAGTTGCAGACTGTGTTTGATTTCATTGTCCTCGAGTTCAGTAAACCGTCATGTCTTTATTTTTCTGTCTTTTTCTCAGTTCAACCATGTAAGAAATATAATTGATTCTTTTCTTCAGTTTGTCTTTTATTTGGTGCCTGTGCACAGTGGAAGCATTCTCCTCTCAGTGTTGTCCATATCACCTCTTTTTTCTTTGTCCCTGTTTCATTTTGTGTCTCCCGCCCCTCAGTGCAGTCCTTTGAAAGGCAATGCAGAAATGATTCCTACCAATTGTGTTATCTAAAAGAAACAGAAAAACGAGTCAGTGAGCAAAGGGTAAATGGTGCTATTGTTTCTAATGTGAGCAAAACATTTTTTTGTCTATTCACTGTGTGTGACAGAGAACACGGGCAGGTTATATGCAGAGCAGAAAAACAAGACACAGACAAGGAGAAAGATAAAATTGTGGAGGTATTACAAGCAAAGTTTGACACAACCAAACACCGTTTTTTTTTTTTTTTTTTGCCTGTGTCAAGACTACACACCGCACATTGATGATTGCACAATCTCTTTGCAATGTGAATATGTTGGAAATCAAAAATTTAAGTCACTTAGTATCGGAAGAACAGGTATTCATTCTCTTGACAACAATTACATTATGATTCTCTCATCTGTACAAGTAAGCGAAGCTACAACCAGCAGCTGTTAAGTTTAACAACTACCTCGGCCCCCAAAAGTCATAAAAACCTAATGACAGTGTGTATGAATTAATCAATGAAGCATAAAAAAACATTACAGCATGTCTATGCCTCCTTTCTACTTGGCATCCACTTATAACATAACTGTCACTTCTGTTATTGTGAATGTAAATCCCTTTGACAGCACAAAGCAAGTGTGATAACATAACATAACCTCTGTGTTGCTCAGCTGTGCACCTACTTACTTAGTCTGCTGGTAAGAGTAGGCTGTGGCATGATCTCCCGCGCTCTCCACCGATAAAGGCTGCTGGCCGCTGGTGTCCTGTGAGGAGGCGACAGCTGTCTGTGGAGATGGGTCTGTCACCACGCCCTGACACCAGTTACACTAATCAGTCAGATGTCATACAAACTCTTCCAGTGTGATTGTATTTCCAATAACTTTGCGCGTAACAAGGAATAATTCACAGAGGTTATCATACATTTTCTGTTTCCTTTCGGAGTTTTGTTTCAATCAGCTGCCCTCTCTCCCTCCCTCCATAACTGCTGGCTCCTTTTAGATTTTGTTTACATTTTTTAACAGCATATCCACGCTAAAGGACAGTTACAGTCATTTACCATAAACTAGGAGAGTTATATTGCATATAGAAGATAAAACCCCAGTTTTATCTGCTGTATACAGATAAAACATGGGTTATATAAAATTCAGTTTCACATTAGTTTAGTGCTTAAAATGCTTTGCGGCTCCTACGATACATCTTTTATATGCAGTCCTGTATGGTTGGCTACAGGCTGCTGTGTAAAGAGTAACCAGTACAGTGTCAATAAACAACTCTTTGTCCTTACTTCCACTGTGATGGCAGAGGCAGGCACTGCAGTGTACTGGGGAATGTAGGGCCCTTGCATAGGAGCAGCCGCTGCAGCAGGCATGTACTGCAGAGAGAAAAGAGGACACAGCCAATGTTATATTATAGCTGTAATAGGTGTATATTTTATATCCTTTTTTTTTTTTAAACACTTTACATTACATTACATAAGAACACTTTGGCTCTTGCCCAAAGTCATCACACATTTCACTTCAACGGGAAAAATGCATTTTCCAGAAGGGTTATGTGGTTTGCTGATTGAAAAAAAGTCAAATGACAAATGAAACATATTACAGCAAGAAATGCAAACACGAATATGAGTGCAGAGCAAGATGGTTTGCAGGAGGTCAAACTCAAAGCTGAGACTCACAGTGCCTGTAGTACCCAGAGACAGGTGATTCATCTGCTGGGTGAGAGGAGCCATAACACTGGATGGATGAAGAGACAAACTGGGCTCTATGGCTGCAGCTGGAGTGATGACAGCACCCTGAGGCGGGATGAAAGGAAGAAAGGACAAACTGGATTATTGACACTGTTGTTAAAAACTATTGCGAACACAATTTTTTATTCTCATCTGACCTGAATCAGATACGTCAGATACACAGATCTAAGTCATACAAATGAGGCACATTTTAATCAGGAGACAGAGCAAGGCAGCCCCTCCCCCTCCCTCGATTCCAGTCATTGTAATAAGCTTAATGTCTTAGGACTGCAGTTTCATATTCATCTCAATCTTCTCATCAAGCATTCGGCTACAAAGATAATTAGAGC
This sequence comes from Echeneis naucrates, assembly GCF_900963305.1. Classification (NCBI taxonomy): domain Eukaryota; kingdom Metazoa; phylum Chordata; class Actinopteri; order Carangiformes; family Echeneidae; genus Echeneis; species Echeneis naucrates. The sequence goes on along the minus strand of NC_042516.1, from coordinate 8,906,737 downwards.
TTCCTCCAATATGGACGAATGCACCATCAAGTCTAGCAGGAACTATCACAGCACAACAGGTCACTTGAAAAGTTTACTGCAGTGCTAAAAAAGGTTGGTTTTTACGATACACAGCTAAATAGAACCCCTTTAAAAACGTACAGCTGGAGGGAAAAGGTGAGGCTTCCAAGGCTGTTAAGTTTGATGACGGCAAATGGTTTCACTTTGTATATGGCAACATAGTTAGCCAGCTTGGCAGGTTTGACAGGACATGCCTCTGAATGGAGCGGAAAGGCTTTCACTGTAAATCTCCTCAATGTGAAGGGATTTGACGCGGCCTAACACCTTGATGCAGTCAGCTCTACTTTTCTAGTACAGCTCTGCTACAGATTCAACACGCCGTATAGATTTAAGAGGAGACTCCTCACATTGCACGTCGTGGCATCTGGCAACGACCTGGCAGCAGTAAGCGCTGTTCATTTGTGATAGCTGTTTAACTACTCTTCCCATGAGCACAGACAGGATCAGTGGATGTGTGTCAGAAAAATCTCCGGAGCGACTTCTGTAGCTGCATGTTGAGACAGGATGTTAGACAAACACAGGTACTAAGTTTCGGTATTTTCGGCACAGGCTGCCTGCATGTCAGCTCTGTAACTGTAGGGTTTCATAGGGAGGCTCGCAACCAAACAAACACACACACAAGCCAGTAATAAAAGTTCTACCAATGCGTTCCTCTCAAAGGCGCAGACAGTCCATCAGACTGGTTCACATCTGTGAAACTGTGAAGATCCTTTTGTCTGCCAGCTTCATCGGAAGACATTCACACACATAAGCAAAGACAAGGATTGTCAGAACTGCTAACAGCGGAGAGAGTGCTCTTCCTGCTGCCTGCTCTCTTCACAGGGAGCTATGTCTGCAGAACACAGAAATCTTGGTATCAGAAATTCTCTGTCAACACTGTCCTCAACATTGCAAGTGAATGAGTGACACTTATATATAAACGCGCATATAAACATGGAGGCATCCACATACAGATGCAGCAACAGATCTACCCACAAACTCACACAAAGCTTTGGCTTAGACAGGTAGATTTAGCAGCTAGAATCGAAGTAATACCCAAGCTTTTCATTCATCTCTATAATACGTCCTCTTGTTTAATGATTTCTTATCCTTACTCTCTCTCTCTCTCGCTCGCTCCCTTTATCCAACTTTCCAGCAGACTTCCAACAGAGAGTAGAATGCATAAAGCAAAGGGAAACGCAGAATGACTAATTATCGTTTCTGGTTTATAGCTTTACAAGTGTTTAACTTGCAATCTCTGCATGTATCTGTCTGTCAGCCCCCTTGTATTAGCGGGTGTGTGATGTGTGCGTAACTGTGTGGTGGAGCGTATGCATATATGCTTGTGTTTTCATGTATCAGATGAGCAACAAATGAGCACACGGGACAGATAGTTATCTTCCCCCCCCGAGGCAAACCCAAGATCTCTTTCAACTTTGAACTCGCTCCTTCTCTTACTCACTCCCCCCTCACCCCCCCCTCCCCTTTTTTACTGTCATTTTCCATAAGAATGAAGCTGAGTTAAAGAATGCTGCAGGCACTGCACGGCATCAAATGCACAGTATTAGTGATAATGACATCTGTTTATATGTGTGAGCATGCAAATGAGGTGAACGGCCATTATTTATTATTTTTGCAGGTGGCGTGTTCTGAAAAGCAGATGTTTGTATTCTTTGCAAAGATGATTTCCCATTCTGAAACCACATCCTTTATCTCTGTCTTGTCGCTTTCATGATGCACAAAAACTCCCAGGATTTTGCAGGACTACATAATCCAAAAGAAAGGAATTGCTGGATCACATTTGACAGTTCTGCAAACGCAGGATATAAGCATCAACAAAAAGGACACTAAGTGAGTATTGTGCAGTATTTTCAGGCCCAGATATGTACTGAACGGTGCCTCATTCCGACATATTGTTCACCCCTTTGTCTCCTAAAATGGGTTTAACATGGCAATTTAACTCAGGAAGATCTGAAATCCCAATTCTTTGGCTGTCTCATTACACCCCTCCTCAGTAAGCCGCCTTCCATGTCTTTCTTGCTATGCATGGTTAGGGTAATTCATTCATTTCCTGTAGGGGGATTTGTGAGTAATTATGCACAAAGACATCCTCTCACTAATTAAGATGTAAAGACAGGGAGTTCGAGTAATCTGGGCATTCCACCAAGACTCGGAAACACACAGTCCTTAAGGCACTCCAATGTGTGTATAGGTGAGTTTGGGTGTGCATGTGTATTTGTCTGTGTGTATCTGAATTTGTTTGCTTGTGTCAGTGTGCCAGTTTAAAATATGCACTTTTCACAGTTTTCGTTTCTCTTACTGAAACCTTTTACTTAGGTGAAAATGAACGAATTTGTCAGTGATATGGTGATATGCAGGGTCAAACCCGCTATTTCAGTTGCATGAGCAGCTAAAAACCTCCTAAGTGCATGATGGACTGCTGGCGAGAGAATCTAAACATGCCAATGAATGCACACCATTAATCGGACTTAGTAGCCATTAACTGCAGTACAGCAGTGAGGAAGACTCTGCTGCCATAGGAACAGAATTAAGCCGCTGTGTCTCTCCCAGTCTCCCTCCCTGACGCAGCTTTAACTTGCCAAGCTCCTCTGTATCCAGGAAATACAATGACTAGCCTTTGCCTTTGTTGTCTAACAGGGATTTTGACTACGCAGAGACAAGGCTGGGGAACAGGCACGCACAGCCCAGACATGCTTTTGCAGCAGTTGTTTTCTTTTCTTTGTTCTCAATTTATTCTTTGTAATCCCTTCTTTCCTCTCCTCTCCCCATGCCTGCTTCTCTCCCCTGTCCTTTCTTTGTTAAATGCAAGCACTTTCTTTGTTTTCTCCTTCTCCAATCCGTCCTTCTCTTCTCTCCCTCGCCGTGGCTCCTCTCAAGTCTGAGGAAGTCATATCAAGCGGTCTGCCAGATAATTAGTTGGGACATTTGTTTGAAAACACATTTACAGAAGGGTATTATCCTCTCCCACAGACATAATTTTAATCAGACATGACAACAGAATGTTTTTAGCACTTGGCAGATAGACACAAAGAGAAAGACAGATAGGAAGTGAGAACGACAGAGAGAGGGAAAAACAGAATTTGGAGCTAGTTGTATAAGACTGGATTAACTTATCCATGGCTGATATAGCTGCCATACCTGTGCTGCCTCTACCTTCCAACTGTCCATGGCCGCCAATATCAACAGAGCATAGCCAAAGTGTAAAATAGTCTGTGGTTGCTGGCAAGAAACGAATTCATTCACATGAGTGCAGATAAAAACCTGGACGATAAAATCTGTCTTTCTGAGTGGAGCCAACTTTATTTTCTAGAAAAATACTGATGGTACAGGATCATTCAGGACTCTGGCTCTTATTCTTCCATTACATAAAATCTGGATGAGACAGTGTCATCATGGGCTGGGAACTGCAGTTTATCTTTGCAGTGACATTCATTTCTTTCCCCATTATATGAACCCTGTCTAAGACGAGAGCGCTTTCAGACCAGCCATGTAATTAAAACCTATGGGCATAAAAATCAATGTGTGTTACATTTCTTCTTAAAATAATTAATATAGATTTTGCTTGAGAAAAACCACTAGTGAATAAATGTTTAAGATGTGATAAAAGTTTATTTCTAACCCTTTCAGGTTTACTGTGTTTTTCCAAGATGAATCTACATTGATCACTTCTTTTTCTAGTGGCCCTGAGAAGTAATAACTGAGGTTATACAATGAGAGAACAGATAAAATATCTGTCACTCTTTCCACTAATGAGAGAAACATATTTAAGGAATTGAAATCTAAATCCAGGATTCTGTCCCTGGATTGGATGAAAGTGTAGAGACTTTGCTCTCTATGTGTGGGTGGTTAAGTTGCTGTAGGTCAGACAAATAGAACAAATAGAATTTTATGTTGAACACAGTCTACAGTGTCTGATTTTGTTTGTGTGTTAGAGAAGAAGAAAGAGAATCTGTAGGTGGGTGAGTGAAAAGTGCACGTCCCCTCTACTCCCATACACACAGTCAATATATGTGCCTGATTGTGTAGTTACATGTAGGTGTGTCTTATACCCACAAATGTGTTTCAGTCTTTGAGGCAGTCAGAAATGAGCTGGTCTACAGGAAGTAGGACAGGAAGCTCGAATTATGCAGCAGCTCTGTGTGATACTGTATCCAGCAGAGCATGTTTTTGCATTGTTATTTTCTTTGGCTTATATCATATTCCGAAAAAAGGAAAAAAAAAAAAAAGTCAGTCAGAACAATAGTTCTCACTTTGGACAGAATTTAGGATCAGCATTATGTTCACCGCTACATTTGTGGAAGTCGGTTTGTTGGGCTGCAGTTTCATTTCGATCCAGCAGGGAGCAACCTTTTCTTATGGATCTCAAACTTGGCCCCTCTGAACTCTTTAAGAGGTTACTCTCAGGCTGATTCAGCAGAGCAGGACTAGCCTTTTTTTTTTTTTTATTATTATTCATTTTTTTTTTTTTTATCTGGCCTGGGTAGGGCTCTCATACACTGATGCACTTGCTGTAAATAGTGTGTAATTTTTCTTTTATTATTTGGCTTTTTTAACGTTTCGGTGATTTGCTGCAATTTATCAGTAACAATCGAGATATTAGATGTAGAAAAAACATTTAAAGACATTAAATACTATTTACAATTAAATAAAGCTGCATTGAGCATATAGCCCAAAAACTACCAAATATTTTTCAACACAGAAGGATCCTGAAGCTGCCAATGTGACAGATGTGACAGATGTGACTGTGTTACTGGAATTTGATTGTTTGTTAACAGACTGAGAAATGCATGAGGAACAAATATTGAGGTTGGAATGTGATGTAGAAAGGAGGAAGTGATAGACATGGACAGAATTACTCCACTGGGAACAAGATAACATATGACAAAAAACTTACTGTAGGTTGCATAACATACTGTTGATGTGGCATCCAAGATGTACTTTGGACCTGTGGACAGAAGAGGAGAAACGACAAGAGAAAAGAGAGGGAATGAAAAAAGACATAGCAACGAAGGAAATAGAAATAGAAAAAGGACGAAGGCGAGAATGAAAGGACGGATAAGAAAATAAAGCAATTAAAGGAGAGGAAGATGGGGCACGAGTTAAAAGATACAGGAGGGAGGTCAGGAAGAGATGAGAGGAAAAGGAAGATCAAAAAGGAGATTGTTGTAAGTGCGTAAAGAATTGCAGAAGAGAGAACATAAAGATGGACAATTGTGAGACAGAATGAAAGGAAGGGAGCCAAAATGAGAAAGCCAAAGAGGAGAGGAGAGAAAATTAATCATTAGCTCAAGTCTTTACAAGCCCATTTCACAGCTTCTGTCCCTGCGGCAGCATGTCTTAAAGAATATTACAGCATTAACCAAGGGTCCACTATACAGTATGTTATGTTGTAATTATAACAAGATATGAAGACCACAGAGATCAATACAGTCTAATAATTACTGCTTCACAGAGGAGGTTTCATCATCAAAGTCTGTCTTGACCAAAAAACAGCACTTTCATCTCCTTCTGCTACCCAATGCCCAGCCCTGACATGAGGAGAAACAAGTCCCCGGAGGCCCCTTTGTCACTTGGAAGGCACGGTATTCATGTATATAGTAATCATATGAGTGCACATACATATTCATTTATCTGTCCACAAGGGAGTTCAAGAAACGCAAGGCAGGTTATTTTCTAATTTCTCCTTGTGTTTCCTTCAAAAAAGGAGAAGAAGAAGAAGGGAAAAAAAAAACAATGTGTGACGGTGTCTCACTATGTGACTCTGCTCTGCCGAAGGTGTGTCTTTGCATTTGCCTTCCTCATTTACAGCAGCACTGCAGAAAACCTGTGGGGGAGAGCTGCTGATTGTCTGAAAGTTTGACAAACTGAGGATCAAGTCAATCAAAGATCCTCACGAAGAACCAAAGCCACACCGCCAAAGTGGCTTTCACATGAATTTGTATGGCATGTGCATTACAAGGAGAGGGAATGCAACACATGGGAGTAGAGAGACAGGCAAAGGGAGGATTTGGGCCTGAGAATGAAAGATCGATGAGAGTAGTGCTGCAATATGAGCCATGTCTTATCTGAGTAGGAATGGCAGTGAAGGGAACTGTTATAACTTGATTTCAGTGTTAAAGTCCTCACTGTGAAAAGAAAAACTGTAGTTCCTTGACCTGTAAATCCGGAGTTGACATGATTAATAAAAAAAAGAAAGCACAATAAATAAATAAATAAATAAAATAAAAAAATTAAACAGTTGATCAGAACTGTGGTCAGTGATCTGAGATATTCAACACATATTTCTAAAGCTGTCGTCTAAGGTAACAGCTTTTAACTCTACTTAAGATGATATCCCTGTATGTTTCTCACTGTCTCATAAAAAGATAAACGCGATGTGTTTGTCCACGAATTACCAGTTTCAGCCCTCCTCTAAGGGGTCACATGACAAAGCCCATTTCGTTCCTGGTGAACAGATAAATCTTTAAAAAGAGCTCACAAATATATTCTTTCATATTTGAAAAAGGCTAAGCAATTTTCTACAAAAACCTCACTTTGGCAGGATTAATACATTTGTTAGTGCTATTTTGACATGTGGATTATCACACGTTTTGATTGCTCTCCCTTTATCATTGCAATCCTTAAAATGCTGTGAAATCTTTATGGAGCAGCTGAATGTTTTTAAAGAAAGAAAGACTTCTGGTTAGTCAGTCTGAAAAGCTGCTCCATTTTATTTTATTGCCTTTAATTTTCCTTTTTGCTTGTCTGGAACTTCTGTACTTTTTGTCACTGATGTAAAGTCTTTTGTGATTTTATCACAGGTGCTCGAAAAATAAACCTACTCTCTTGTATACTTATTAGTAGATATTTAAGGCAGCAGGGCAGTGTGTGTGGGACTGAAAAAAAAAAAAAAAATCAATCACACTGTTTATGGTAACGAAGGACCATGCCTTGAGGTCAATGTGTCATTCACTTATGTGTGCTTTTAACTTTTAACTTAAAAAAAAAGAAATATCAGACCAGAGCTATCATCAAATCATGGTGGGACTTCACCTTCTTGTGACATAAGTTGAGTTAATAATGTGCTACCAGGCTGCACTGAAAATGTATGGACTTCCATGTTGAAGCTTTGATTTTATGTCAGCTTCTCTGCTAAGTCTATCGAGTGAAACTGTCATTTTAGCTTTTATTCAGATAAACATATTTCTATCCCTCAATGTCAGTTTCCCAGTTGGTCCTGGTTGTCCTATTCTGGGGCTCGACCTAATGCGGCAGGCCCCAGACAGGGTCCACCCACCTGATATGTGGAAACAGGTGAGGCAGCAATGAAGGGTGTAATTGATGTCTGTGCAATCATCCGATTGGTGGAGATGCTGTATGGTGAAGAGTAGAAGCTGTGGACAGAGACAAAAAGATGCTCAACGTTTACATCCTCAGTTTCTGCAAATTTTTAGAAATGAAATAAGACTGAAACATGAGCACACTAAACAACAGCATCACATCGATGTGGGACAGCCAAGAGGCTTCTCTGCACATACAGCTTTGGGTTTCCAGACATAACCACGAGAAAAAGGTGAACACGAGCCTTTTGCATCTCCTTGTCTTCGACCGCCCGGTCTATTCCAAGATACCGCAGACGAAATGCATCAAACATCATCAAAGCTTCCTTGAAAACAATATTGCAGCTTCACTCCACGCCATACCACCAAAGACGTCGAATGAGATTTGACACTGCACTGGAGTACACATCATGTTACAAAAGAGTCTGCTCCACTGCTATGCATAATAATGAATTATCACCTTAATGTGTGAGTGGGTGAAATATTTCTGTATTGCCTTTTATGTTCCCACCTACGCACATTCCACTTCGAAGGAAAGGCTGTATCTGTAACACCTGCATTTTATACTCTGTTTACTTCTCCTCTTATACGTTTGTTTGCCCTTCTGAATTTGATCCGTCTCTTTATTCTTCCTATTTCACCCCCTCAGCCCTGCAGCGGTAGAATACTGTGGCTTGCAGTGCTTTATTTATCATTGTGTACCTAGAGAGGACATGTTTCATCCGCCAGGCCGTGTTGCCTTGCCCGATCGATCCCCAAGTGTCTGTTGACTGAATAATGGGGCAAGGGAGGGGAGGAAGAGAGGGAGAGGGTATGAGATGGAGAGAGCGCAAGGCAGCAACAGAGAAAAAAATCCCTCTCCTATTTATCTCCAAAAGCCCCAGCTGTATAAAAAGGTTCAAATCAAGTGTTGCTTACTTGGGGGTGTCACGTTAGTTTTAAATATTGCTGCAAACTACTACTTAAAATATTTTATTTAATCCTTTGGGGAATTTTTTGTTGCTTTCAATCATTGATACCAGACAACATACAGAGACGGCAGAGACACTCTGCAACTGGCTCAAGATGGGAAAACAGACGAATAGGTGCTCCACCACTGTGACACCAGCACGCATCTCATTTCATGGTAAAATAGGTTCTAGCAGTGCCCACCTGTTCTGTTTCACAATACATTCATTTGGTCAGTGATAGCACAAGCAGTTTTGAATCTTTGCTGCGAGATGCAAAACCTTAGATGATTTTAAAACCTTGCCGCTCACATCTTGGGGATGCAGGTGGTTTCTGACTGCTTGCTATAAGCTCTGGAGCGTGATTGCGTTGTACGTGGATCCAGCCTCCCTGCAGGATTTTTACGCTCTCCTTGGTGTGTTGAAGCACAAGTCATACATAAAGAGTAGAGCCTCAACAGTTATAGAACATGGTTCTCCCTTTTGGAAACAGAATAAGAAATCCCACAAAGGACTTGGAAGAAATATTTTCCCTTGCCAAATTTCGGCTCCAGTTCATTCGCAGGTTGATTGCGTGTTTTATCTTGCTGAGAAATGATACTGGGTCAACTGACTTCGATTTCCCCATAACTCATGAAAGGAGACATAGATTTTCTTACATTTTTGTTTTGCACCTTTAAACCATTGCTTACTTCAATGTCTCCTCAGCTTTTCCTGTAAATATAGTCTCAGAGGAAACCAGGCGTGAACTCAGGATCACAAATATTCTGAACAAGCATTGATCTCTCCGAGAAACAGCACTATACATTTGCATTTATGGATATATTTAAAATATCGACAGGACTTGAATTGATAGGACTGAACGAATATAGATTAAAAGTACGAACTGGAACATGTGATGATCAGTGACAAGAGGGGAAAAAAAAAAAAATCTACTACTCATCTTCCAGCAGTTTGGATCCATCTTTTTGACTGTACAGCTAATGTATGACTTGCATTAGAGATGTTGTATTACTTTCACTGATGAATACAAATGAGCAAATGCAACAGGGTTATTCAATATGCCTCTCTGATTGTGTTTATTGTATTTTTCATTAGACTGATGTGTATTGAGAGGGAGAAATAGTAGATAGAGGACAGATCCAAGGTTATTGATGGAGGCTATTAGCCTTGAGCAGCGTGCTGTCAATAGGGATTCCAGCGTGACTGTTTAAACAATACACTAAACATGTAATTGCAAAGTGAACATTAAGACGGGATTGAATTTAAAACCTCTCTGTGAATCCCTGGTGTGACCTAGCCACATTGTCAGGAGTTTGCCCTGAAAAATTAGTGAATGATTTAGTGCCGACCTCAGTGACTTTTCAGTGGAAAAATGTGGGCGAGCATGCTAAAATATAATGTACACGTGTGTGTGTGTGTGTGTGTGTGTGTGTGTGTGTGTGTGTGTGTGGGCATGTGATACAAAGGGAGAGGAAGAGCAATAGGAACAGATGCAGGGAGAAAAGAAGAAGGATGGAGAGGAGGACATAAGGAAAGACTGACCAGATAGGACCAGATAGGAAAAAAAAAAACTGAGTCCCCAGAGATAGTGAATGTTGTGTTTCTCCAATGTTTCTCCAATGAGGCTTATAGCCTGAGAGGACAGCCTGTAAGCCAAAGCAGTCTGGCTGGTTGGAGCACATGTTTCAAATAAACTCATATTGGCATCATAGCCTAAACACCAGCCATCCTCAAGCCCAGACTCACAAACCTGTAATTGATTTGTACCCTTCCTCTCTCCTTGGGCTGACTTTATTTTTGCCTTTGCCCTCCTCTTGACCCCACCCGGCCCTCCCTCCTTACTGAGCCCATTCCCTCCTTGCTTTTTGCTTCTCTAATTAGCTGCATTAGCATTTCACAGTCATTTAGTGCTTCGCCGGAAGGAGCTCAGATGACCTCGGAAGAGAGGTCGGAGCGGGCTTAAGCACCGCAAGTGCACAGATGCTCGCGTGTGAGCATGCATTTATGCACACACCTGCATGCGCACATGCACACACACACCAGAAATGACAAAAAAGCAGCTGCTCGTAAAGTAGAGAATATGCATTAGGAGAAAGAGGCAAAAAAAAAAAAAAAAAAAATACAATGCAGAGGAGGGAAGGAGAAGAAATAGGTGAAGAGAGTTGAAAAAAATTCTGGATAAATTCTCCCAAGGACTGGTTTAAAGGTGAAGCCAGGTGGATGTACAACAGGACAAAAGTAAAGAAGAGGAGAATAAGAGAACGCGAAGATGCGAAGAGGAAGGAGGAGGAGGGCAGAAACACAGCGCTGGAGGGAAGCCTCTCGTGGGATCGCATCACCAGCAGCATTCCTAGCAGACAGGACCGATCTCTGATTTCCCCCCTGAAACAGGCAGACACTCAGCTCTCTGCATTGAGCCTGGGAGCACTGCAGATAGCCCTGGCTGACGAAAGTCTTACAGCGGCACTGCAACACACCACCCAACTTCCCTGTTTGACTCAAAACCTACATGCCTGACAGCTTGTATGCATAGGTACATACATAAATGCTCAATCTGCATCTGTCAGATGTGAGAATCAAGGCGAGATTGGGAAGAGAGAGAAACATGGGTGTGTGAGTGTGTGTGTGTGTGTGTGTGTGTCTTTTAACAACCTGTGTGTCCTGTGACTGTTTGAGGTGTGTGCTTGTGTGCTATCTGCTCATTTGCATGCAAGTGCTCTTCTAGATATGAGGGCTGATGGATGGCTGATACATATATGCATCTGTGCAGGTTTGCTGGTATGTGTCAGTTTTGTTAAGGCTCATAGCAGGTGCAGGAGTTTTTGATGCCAGTTTGCTTTACAAATGTGTGGCGGAGAATGTGAATCAAAAGCAAAGATGTTCACATCGCAAGTTCTGGTTGTTAATCTTAGAAGAAAATTTTCCACCTACCCGTTCTGCATTGCAGTGGGATCATACGTCAACGCCATACCACTCTGTAGAAAGAGATAAAGACAGAAACACTGAGACTTAAAACTTTGAAATACTGAATGTATCTGTGTTTACTCTCATTAACATTATGATGTGCAAACTGTTAACTGCCGGTGCTGAAAAAGAACCACAGTAATAACATGACAAATGGTCACACAAATTAAGGAAATGAAATGAGAGAGAGGGAGAGGCAGTGAAGAGGGAAACGAGGGTGAGTCATGATCTAAAATCAACACTCAACACACACTTTCACCAAACTAAACAAATGTGTAGGACACCAAGAACTAAATAAAGAACAATGAATGATGTCCTCAGAAGAATATCCAGTTAAAAGTGCTTATGAAGAAGACGACAAATCTGCATGATTGTGTTGAGCCTATAAGCCTCTGCAAAGTGCGTATCAGCCTGATTGAGTTGTCATTTTCCTGCCAGCACCCTTGTTCTTTAAATAGCAAATAAACATGCAACCATGGGTTAAAGTGAGCCTTAAAATGAGGTGAGGTCAGGAGAATTGTTGGTGCATTAAGATGTTGAGTGACCAGCGAAGACCTGATCTGCAGGCAGTAGTCCATTATTTGGCTGTTATGCTAATTTAGGAGCACCTTACAAAGATATCGTAATACAGGTGATTACACAATACGCATACACAGGAGTGTGTTGACCATGAGATGTTTGGAGTCAGATGGAACATCGCAGAGAACGGTGAGAAGCTTCTTCACGGCATATTGTGTTGCATGACATTGGATGCGTCCTGGACATGAGCATGAGTTCTGCAGAGAAAGATTTTTTCGTACTGTTTTATATTCATCACCTCCACTGACTTTATTCCAACACATTACAACATTTACCCTTTTCATACAATAAAACCAAAAACATGTACCCTATTTGTAGAGTTGCATGTCCACCAAGGTGTCAGCATGTAGAATTTCAAAGGGAACTGGAGATGGCACCCTGTTTTGTTTATTGCATGTGATGCACAAAACACAGCAATCATTCATTTGGGAACTAAGTACTGTACAGCCAACTTTAACAATTTGCTTAGCACAGCAACGCTTTTTCAACCATTAAAAAAGCAAATATATAGAGATGCCCTGACTGTATTTGGACAGTGCGCTTTGGACTGTTAAATTTGAGCCCATAGTAAAATTAATGCCCAAAGGACATAGATGAACCACTATGATCATCTTGAGTTGAGTTCAGTAAGTGTACTTGCTTATCTGTACTGTATGTGTTGCGATACAGTGCGCTGCTGGTTCAATGCACAAAAAATATTTTCAGGGTAAATGAAAACAACATGCAATATGCGAGTATAAAAGCTTTTTTTTATTGCTCCGTAGCCTTTGATTTTGATATATGTAATTGAAAAATGTTTCAAAGTTTCATCGATGTAAATTTTGGGGTTTAGAAAAAATGCAAATAACAGAATGTAATTCATCAAAATAAATACAAGCTTGATGACAGTGTGCGTTCAAAAACAAATAAGAAACATCTTCATAAGAATGCCCTCAGTGAAACACACTCAAAAGAACGCCACAACACACCAAAGAGTCAATACAAAGACCCACACAAAGAGAAACAGACATAAATTCACAGTGGGCGCCGTGATCGAGGGTGACAGCACATCTGCTTGTGTTGAAAAAGTTTTGTATTGAGGAAAAATTTGTCAGTTATTCTCAACTGCGCAGCTATGTGAACACACAGAGGACCAGGGAAGAGACGTCTTGGGGAAAATGAGAGAAACGTACGTCCCTGCTAAGTTTTGAAGTCGGCATGTCTGAGCTGTCACACACACAGTGGAAGCTTGTTGTCACAGCAAACATCTGCATTATCAGTCAGGGAGCTCAGCAGTTGCCAAAAGGCACCAAAAGTACCATATTAATCAAAACAAACCCAAACTCCACAGCTGCCTAAGAGCCAAATGTAAATATTCACAAACCATAACCAATCAAGTTTTCAGCTCCATCATAGATAAATGCCGTTGACACACATGCACCTCAATACAGTGTGAAATCGGGACACCGAACTGTAAGGTTTTCATAGCAATCTCTACTAATCCCAGTTATCATGGCAGCACTGCGGTAGTAATTGAGAAAAGGTTTCACACTGAATAATACTGGCTGAGTGTGAGAAGCAAGTCAAAGCACAACCCAAAGGCACAACAGTGTATTTTAGTTGGTCTTCTATTCATCCTGCGTCCTCCCTGGTAAATGTTGTCCCTATTAAGTCAAATATTCATGTTACGTGAGACTTTGGAAGTTTGTTATTAGCCCCTCACTTTCCCTTTCATGCGGAAATGAATTGAGTGCTGAACGTCATCCACTTCATTACCTGTTGGAAGAAACTTTAAATATCAGTTGTGTTTTTATTCCTCTAATCTTTTACTTCTCTCCTTCGTCTCTAGCACGTCACTGCTAACCCTTCCTCCACTACAATCCATGGCCCTGCAAAAGTCATTTCTACATGTTCTATATCCCAGAGAAGACTCTCTTCTCCCAGCATAAGTTGAAAGTCTGCCCTGATGCTGAACTCTGCAAAGTAGTTTAGTTTTTTCCCCCAACACAGTTCTTGGCCAGGGTGGTGGGATATATGGCTGCAGAAGCAATAAAAAGGAGTTTCAGACGTCGAAGACATCAGGTAGCAAAAAATAATCAGTCAAAAAGCCTGAGATTCATTTTCAGCCCACAAACAAATATAAAGCAGACAGATATTGTATTATACATACAGAAGAATTGTACCTTTCACCTTGAGCTAAATTTGTATTCACTGCTGGCTCCCCCAGCTAGAGGGAGAAGAGATCAGCTCTGTGAAGCATCTTGATGGTTGTATCATGTCCTCTAAGTTTCCTTCATCTAACAGTAAAAACTGGACGAGATTCCTCAGCTGCAGCACAACACCAGCATTAGTCCACGGATGTGTATATGTGAAACACATGTGGATGCACAAGGACACCTTCAGGGGCCCCTGGACCACAGCCTCTGTTTGATCTGATTGTTATCATTTCTTTTTTGCAAAGTAAATCAGACTGCTACAAAGAAGCACCCAACAACAACAAAGAGACCCAAAATGTGACTACAAAAAGACACGAGACCACACAGTGGACTACAAAGAGATACAAAAGCGCAGAGCACAGAGACAGCTGCAAAAAGAGACAAGGCAACAACATAAAAAAAACCAAAACAAAACAAAACAGAGCACAAGACAAGAAACAAAATGGACTCATAGATACCTAAAAATAGGCAGACAGAGTTCACACGGAGGCTACAAAGACACAAAACCACCACACAGATGACCACAAAGAGATGCAAAATCACAGCAAAGACGCACAAAGTTTGGAGGTAAAAAAAAAAAGAAAAAGAAAAAGAAAAAGCATCACATCGAAACACAAAGTGAGCAAAAGAAGACCCAAAACAACAGTTGTGCCCCCTCTTTCTCTGGGTGTGGTCTAATGTGGAGTGAGGTGAGAGCCACAATGCAGCAATGGTTATCCTAAATGTGATTCTGTGGACAAATGTTATATGAATGAGTGATTTTGTGAATGATATGTGCCCATGTCACAGTCCCAAGGACAGATTCATTTAGGAGTGAGTGCTTCTGGGAGATTAGGGTCGGCTGACTGAGTGCGAGGACGCAGTAAGGCCCCTCAAAGCACCTCCCCAACCAGATGTCTCTATTAGTCTGCCTAGACTTGAAGACTTGGCTCTGACAAAT
Source organism: Echeneis naucrates (assembly GCF_900963305.1). Classification (NCBI taxonomy): domain Eukaryota; kingdom Metazoa; phylum Chordata; class Actinopteri; order Carangiformes; family Echeneidae; genus Echeneis; species Echeneis naucrates. The sequence goes on along the minus strand of NC_042516.1, from coordinate 8,891,730 downwards.
GCATAAACCTCTGAAGGGATGCTTTTCCTCTGCAACGACAAGTGGGGCTTGTCAGGACTTGGGCCACTGACAAATGTGTGAGGAATCCCACTGAAAGCACGGATCATTCATTTTAAGTACAGCTGACAATTCATGAATGTTGGCAACAGCACACAAAAAAAGAACCACTAACACCAAGGCCTCTAATGTTAACTTAGCTCTCGTGTGATTTGTCTTGCCTTTGCTGCGCCTCAAAAAAAAAAAAAAAAAAAAAAAAACAACTGTAATCTATGCCTCCGCACAGACGGCACAATAGTCAAACACACATACTGTGGCATCCTGTTTTTGTTGTGGCGGCTTTGGTTTCAGAGCAGTCGTCTCAGCCCAGTTCCATTTCATTTCGCTTCACTTCACCGTGCAGTTTCTTCCAAACCTCCGTGCGACGTGAATGTTGGGAAACTATGCAAAACTGTGCTCATTGTGTGGGTAGTGACATTATTATTCAATTTCCTTTGTTCTGTAAATTAAAGCTTTGGTATCGACACTAACAAATTCTGAACTCCCAGTATTGTGCAACAGTCAATCTGCTTCCAGTTTGCCGCACAAGGTTTCATTTCTGCTGAAGATGACAGACTGGAAGTGGGAGTTTTAACAAAAGGAAAAACAACTTGGCATTAGGGTCTCGGAGTAACCTTGTATCTTAATTTAATAACTTTTATATGCGACAGCTTTCATATTGACAGCAGCATCTCTAATTCTGCCAACGGTATGTTATTGGAAATGAAACCTGATAATGACCTTGCAGGGATGAGGTACTGAGGGTGCTGTCATGCTTTTCAGATTTTATATTCAGGCCATAAGACATGAAAAAGAAACAGCTGCCAAAAGAAAACATCAGCTAGTCTTCTAAAATGTATGCAGAAAATGACTTGTTGGATCTTCGTAATGTTTTCTGTGAAGCAGCAGTGTAATCTATTTTATGCTATGCAAGAGCATTTCTCTCTCACTTCTATTATGGTAAGATTAGTGTTATGCTTTTACTAGAAAGCTGAGAAGGAAAAGGTTTGAGCAAGGTGTTTGGATGGACTGGACTCATACTTGTAACTAAGTTCGAATAACACTACTTGTGGTTTTGTTAACTTCACCATTTCCTCTTAAAAAGCCTCTAAGTAGACACAGCATACTCATTCTCATTGTGGGAGGCGAGAGGCTTTTGTTGATTTAGGAAATATCTGCTGCAGCATAATTCTGCCAGAGGAAAAACCTATGTTGCTTTCTTTTATAGCGGCTGGGGATAAAAAGGATTACGTTGTACCACCGTGATTGAAAGACGTGATTCTTGTGTTACAACAGCCTTTTCCACTTTTGTTTTAAGAAAACGCTGCAGTGGCTGGAACGCAAGCCTTGATGATGGCTAATAGTGAGTTTTATTTGACAGGTAAATAAATTCAAAGCTTTACCTCTCCTTCCCGTGTCCACGGTCTGCCATTCTGGGGATATTTGACCTGGGTCTGTCTCTTTTTCTGGCCTCCATCAGCAAACTTGCACAGCAATGGCTCTGCTGGTGCTACAGAGTAGGTCAGACAGGCAGAGAGAGACACAAGGACAAACAGAAATGTCTTAATCACCTTTACAGAGGGGAAAAAGTGAAATGGCATGTATTCGGTTACGAGGTACATTTCAAAGATAAGATTTTAGCACAAGGTGTTATGTTGTGGTTGAAAAAAAAAATGAAATCAAACAAACATTGTCCTGAAAACAGCACTTTAGATTTGCATTTATCACTTTTGCCAACTACACTTATCACATCATCTCTACAACTCCTACAATTGCATGTTGTACAAAGGCGGCCTTGACGTGGAAACAAAGCCATGGGCTGATCATCAAAGCGTGGTGAGCGTGGTTCAAACAAACAACAAACCAAACAAGCATACTTAATACGCTGAATACCTCCACGCAGTGTGACCCCCGGGCAATAGACTGCAGTTGTGATTGCTCCAAAGACAACATTGTCCTTTTCCTGGACCGGAGAAAGAAGAAAGCCTTGATTACAAATAGGATTAGCTGAGTGTAACCTCCCACTTAAAAATTCACCAAAGTCCAACTACAACCTGATAGGCTTCTGCCTCTAACACCCCACGGGCTTATGAAATGGCGGCAAGAAACTGGACTGGAGCGGAGTTCTCCTCAACTGTTATCAACCAAGTTCATTTTAAAGGCATATCTTTCAAATTCTTTCAAAGGCAAGGGAGCATGAATAATGGCTATTATTTCTGGGAAATACTTGAGCCCGACTCAACCAACACAATCAAAAAGACCGACCCAGAATGTGCCAGGACGCTCAGATAAGACACTTGATGGCTGACGAAGTCCACATTTTTCCGTTTAATGTGATCTCTGACCACAGGGTGTATGTCTTGGATTTCCAGTTATTGTTCAAACCACATGCACGCTCAGAAACATTCACATGTATCAACACTAAACCAGGCTTGTAATCAGCATGAACATAATGAACGGATTAGAGAGGGATAAAGATGACAGATTACAGAAATAACTTAATGAACTCCATACATGTTTCTACTATTGCCTACTGAAAGGAAAAACCGCTCTTGGTCATCACTGCTTTTAAAACAGTAACCAAAGTATGAGGCACTGTTTGAGATGTGTCATAAAGCTCACCATCAATATAGATAAATATATTAATGTATGACTGTATTATTATTGTAATTAATGTTGTAAAACCAGGCGAGCCAGACAACACTGCTATGTAACAGTATTTTATAGTATTTCTTTGTATACTGGTTACAAAACCAAGTGCTTATCTTACATCTTCTCTGGAGTTTAATGAATTAGATAATATTCAGAGATATTTCTACCACAGATGGTGAACATGTTAAAATACAAGGCCATTTAAATACTATTTAAGACGCTCTAAACTGTGCTAGCAGCTGTGAACAGTGTCACACCAAAAGGTTTTCTGTTCATATTCAGAATCAGTTTCATGCAAAAGCCACCAACTTCTCTGGATTTGCTGTTCACATATTTAAAATATTTACCAGGACATGTTTGAGTCCCTGGCAGCATTAAAGAGGCTATTAGAGCTGGCACCCTTGTCCCATTCAACTAGCAATGATTCCAAACTGCAGAGAAAGTCAAACTGTGTGTATCTTCGAAATGAAGACATTTTTGGATTATATGGAATTCAATGAAATAGCAGCGGCGATATCGTCATGCTGGTAGTGATTCACATATTATAAATGCTGAAGGAAATTACGCAATTATCTAGTTTACTTTAGGAAAATGTTTCTTCAGCTCTGTAAACTGAGAAAGGAGGAGAGGTGTTCTCAGCAGTGAAAAGTATTCAGAGCTCAAGGTTGAGGCGGGAGTCATTTAGAGTGCCTGGGGCCTGGATGGCCACTCCAAAGGTAAAAAGACGGCGCTTCACAGTCCCATATGATTACACGACATTTAGCAGCAGTACTTTCTCATTATGCTGTTTTAACTTCATTTCTATGTGAATAACTAGCCACGCAGCTGAGCCCCTGCTATCATCTCTCGTCTTTCCTTTTCATCTTTCTCTGTCACTCCCCTTTTCTCACCCACTCTGATCCGCATATTCACATACATCTGGTCAGCAGCCGTGCGTAGTTGTATTCATGATGTGTATACACACTGTTTCGCCATTTTACACTGCAGGTGACTGAAGATTTTAAGCAAAGATGGAGAACAAAACTAGAGAGGAAGTGTCATGAAAGAAACATCAAATGATCAGCTCATCATCCAGCTCTGCTGAAGTCTGATCAGGAGCCTCTCATTTGAATCAGGTGTGTTGGAGCAGGAAACATGTAAAACATGCAGGACGGTGGCCCTCCAGGACCGGATTTGGAGACCTCTGATGTACTGCTCGCTCAGTGTCTAAACTCACTTTGGCTTTTATTTATCAGCAGCCTCCTTCTCGCACTTGAAATTATGGCCAAACATATGGTGCCAGGTACAGTGGGGCCCCAGGCCCAGCATCCAAGTTATTTTCAATCATTCCTCTTTGCATTTACACTGCCTGAAAACAACATTGAGAGTTCGTCAGAGTAGTCTGATAATGGATTAAAATAAATCAAATAATAGAATGTTAAGTCACTGTGCTGTTCTTTGCGTTCACTACTGGACAGCTCTTTGCTCAAATGTAATGAATGGATGTGAAAGAGGGAAAGAGGTGCACCACGTACTGAGCACTTGTCTTCCAAGTAACGACAATAGTAAAGCTTTCTTGTTTTTGTTTTATGATGACAACTAAATCCGTCATTTATTTCTTTTTGCATTCACTTCTCATCCTGCGGGACATAAACTGTAGCAACCACAAGGCTTGTGTTTGGCCAATGATAATCAGCACTGCGAAACCCCACAAAAGTAGTTTGTTTCCGCCAATTAAAACACTGTTACGGTTCCTGGGCCTGAAGAAAATTTTCTGTGGAGTAAATTAGTTATTATTTGCAAATTGCGCGACTATGGTGAAACGTAGCAAGTAGCCACTGAAATGCAAATGTAGAATTTTTTATTTGATCTTAGTCTGAATCAAAATGTCATATTAAAGAAATAAAAAGAAGCCTATATTCAGAATTTCAATATTCAAATGAGGGCAGGATAGGTTTAGATTATGGCAGATTACAGATTTCAGAAAGATTTGGACAGGCTTTAACTGTCATTGACATGCCTGCATTTGTGTGAAAAATGATTCAATGCTTGAAAGTGTGCGAAAACATGTGACATGAGATCAGACACATAGTCTTTACACAGTCTTAGAGGCAGTGTCTGAGTTCTGATGTTGCTGTTTTGTTTTCGCGATGTGACGAACAGAGAAAGCCACATTGTCGCTGGATGACAACTTGTCACGTTTATGGTCAGGACACTTTCTTCTCTGCGTCTCTTCTAAAGTACCACAAAAAGACACAAGAAACTCTTGCTGATCTAAAACGATTGTTTGTCCTTGGTTTTTGGATGAATAGGATGCCTCTGCCTTTCAAATCTGTTATTTTTACTATCACATAGATGGTAAAAGAGTTTGTGTTTTTGGATTTAGCTGAGATAAAATTGGGCCGATTGTTGTTCGAATTAGTGGTGCAAAAATACCTAAGAAAAAAAAAAAAAAGGACTGCAGAAACATCTTTTGATTAGGACTGATGCCATAGACTAAATTTAAAATGTCTGCATGTTATCTTCCTTCATTCCCTGGGGTCCAACACACTAAGAAAGACATTCCTGTGAAGTTACTTGCCTTCTTGAAAGTGACATACAAAAGCAACTGCAAAAAAAGCACATTCACACACGGACATCATTTCTGTAAGATGTTATGATATGTAAGCTGGTGAACTGACTCCAGACATCCGCACTATCCAGCACTATCAGCCACTGTTTACATGCACAAACATGGCGCCACACAGACATACAGCATGTCTGGACATTGAATGTGGTGTTTTTTAGAGACTGCTCTGAGAGTAAACAATTTGGACAGGCCTATTCTTGTGAAAAAGTTTTCTTTTTTCCCCCCACCTGCAATTCATATCATTATCCAATGGTGTTACATTCTCAAATACCTAATTTAATTCCATTTAAGTAAATCTGACATGTCAAATTATGCTCTCCTGGCATTCCACCAAAACAACATATCACACAACAGAGAGGATGAAGTGTTTGAGCTCTAGGTGATGACAGCAGGGCAGTGACAAGAAAAAAACAATAACATCAATCATTAATTTATTCATCTTCTACTGTTTATGCTTTTCTGGGTCGCACTGGGTGAGGGCGGAGTACACCCTGGACAGGTCGCCAGTCCATCACAGGTCTAACACACCCTGCGGACAATTTAGAGTCACTAGTTAACCCAAACATGGTGTCTTTGGACGGTGGGAGGAAAGCCACAGGGAGAGCATGCAAAGTCTGTGCAGAAAGGCCCCAGGCCTGGGAAACTAACCCGTGACCTTCTTATTGTGGGCAAAATAATAAAATAATTTTACTAAAACAACCTGAATGCAGGTATATGTAGAAGCCTAGATTTGCAGTTTTGTTGTTTTAATATCCGTGTGGCTACACCTAAATGATTTTTCGTGGTACTTGCTTGTTAATTTTCATCTTCAGAGGATGATGATGTCCTGACATTTTTATACAGTATCTATTGCACAATTGGTCCTCCAAGCCAGGATTTCAACTGGGAACTGGCTCTTAATTAATCAATATTGGATAATAAGTTAACAGGTAAAACAATAAATTGCAAAAATCCACCAACCTTCAAAGGCTTTTTTTTTCCACTGAGCTGATCATTTCATACAAATGAATGTGTGAAAGAGAGTCATTAAAGGCTTATCTCTATTTTACCACAACAGAGACAACAGTAATGTTACAGCCAAAGAGATAACTAAAATAGTTTTTTCCGCATCATACTCTAGCTCAAATTCAAAACAATGTAACGTCACTGTTTAGCTTCAGGTGATGCCTGTAGTGGCATGATTGTGACATCAAGCACTTCTCTGACAGGAAAAAAAAAAAAATCCTCCAATAAACTCTGCAGTTCACTTAATATTCATTCACAAGCACAGAGATGAGCTGTAAATACAGACAATGATACTGGCGATAATGAGTGTTATTTATTATTAAGAGGCAAACTCAGTCGCCACACAATCAGAAAGCAGCAACAGCGGTAAAACAACCAGAGACAAGATTACTCATGGAAAAAAAAAAAAAAAAAGAAAACTGCTCAAACTGGTGCACCAAATTAATTATTCAGCTTGCTTCACAGTTCAACAATCTGTTGCGTGTCACACAAGGGTTTTACACAAGGAAAAACATTTTTAATTGTCACTTTGACCCCTGATGCTCTCGCTCTTGCATCCCTAAAAAACTAAATGATGAATTCATGATTAATTTGAGCACAGCTGTGTTAGGTCACTAAAATGAGTCACTTTTGCCCACGTCAAGGTAATTAGCATTGTACAAATCAAATATATTTAGATATCTAAAAGGTTCAGAGTTAGAACATTTCACAAGAGAATGGAAATGGAGAATGGGGTGTCTCTTGGTATTTAGTCAATGTGTTTCGCTGAAAAATGGAAGTCTACTTGTAATTATTTTTCAACCTTTAATCTCTCTTTCTGTAAATTGTTTAGTAAATTGTTGTGACTGATAAATCATGTATCTCAACAGTTACCAGTGCCTCAGAAAAAAATCTGAACGGCGTGTTTGTGTTGCTGCACAAAATGCTTTGGAGCTTCATCGCAATGAAAAATGTGTGAACTCAAACAATGAGAGAACAAAAATAAAATGGTCCACCCACACACACCAAGCTACTATATGGTGTGTGTGTGTGTGTGTGTGTGTATTTGTGCTTCAGTGCACGTGTGCGTGTTCTCCCAATGGTCAACACTTCTAAACAACACAAGTCAAGGCAAGTAATTGAAGCGACCGGGCAAGAACACTTTATTGAACAGAAACATTTGGTTTGTTTACAAACCAGGGATTTTCTTACAAGATTTATTTGCAGTCATTAACTGAGGCTTTTGCGGCAGTTGATTTAACTGTTTCATTTATCTGTCAAAATGCCACTGCTGTGTGGAACCAATAATGAATAGTCACTCCTGCTTTTGCGTTTTCTTTGTGTTTCTTGAGAAAAAAACATTGTGACATCTGTTCAATGCAGAGACTGGCGTTGCAAATAAGACAGAAAAGGGGTGTAGACTGTAAGAAATGTGATAAATTATGACACAAAATGTGTAGTTTGTCTGAATGTGTGTGTGTACAGGTGAACGCTGTAGGATAAAAAAGAAAAAGTGCTTCACTAAGCTGAACAGTTTGCGACTTGTATTTAACCGGCAGGACATGGATCGCACGGTTGTACTATGAAGAGCGGAGCACACACTGATAGCACTCATTGGAGCTGCAGGATATTGCAAACTAGAGTAGAGGCATCATGGAAACTGTTAAACCGCCAGCAGAGCAAACAAACAATATCCCTGCCATTGCTGGTGAGAAGGACACCGGAATGGAAACAGGAAGACTTGGCTAAGTCCAGGAGATGTGCAGAATATAGACATAAGCTTGGTGCTTCAAAGCAAGACGCTAGCTTGGCAGATAAGTCGACACCCTTTGCTTATAACTGCACAATGGATAGCTTTCACTGTAGCAAAAGAGATGATGTCACATAAGTGGGGCTGAACCCTTCAAATGGGAAAATTCCTGTTTAAAATAAAATGCAATCCATTAGCAAGCAACATGGGAAATCATTCGGTTGGAAAATGGGATCCAATCCCCATATGTGACAAAATGAGGAATCCCTCAGCTGGGCTGAATGGAATTAAATCTGTCTTTCTTTTTTTTTTGTGGATGTTTTAGATGCTCAAAGCCCTGAGACTGAACAATGTGCACTCTGGAGAGGAACTGCATGTTTAAGAATCAAACACAAAGGAAACCAACTATTTGTCACTGAATTTAGAAATATGTATTAGAAATGTTTATTCATTTTGCTGTTGGCTCTACAGCATTAATATTTCAGTAACTATGCCTGCTTCAACAAACATGACATTAAGCTGAAAGGGAGAGCTGAGACTTAGATATTTACACTTTACACATTAAATGTGAAGCCAACTGATGGCTTCCGCCCTCTGTCTTCCTCTGATGGCTGCTCCTTACAACGACAACTGCTCTCCAAACCTCTCCCTCATGGCATCCCTGGTGGAGAAGAGGTTTATTACATTCACAGCATTTTTCCTTTCTAACTCTAAAGCAACAGAGAGAGAATTGGTTGTGAGACAAGAGGGAATAACACGCACTGATGAACTGATGCATTTATTTAGGAAATTAATCCTCCAAATGATGTACCAAATGTCTTTGCAAATTTGAGAACTTGACATTACTGATGTGATTTCGTTAGTTCTTAGACATCATTGCATTTTAACACCCAAGGCAATGTTTGAGCGTTGAATAACTGCCTCCAAATAACACATGTAAGCTGACACCAAATCTAACAGTGCAGCACTGCCATATAATTACACATTTGGTTTCTGAGTACAGCCCCGTTCAATTCTTTCCTCCATTATCAGCAACATCAAGTAAAATTCATTTCTCATCTATGAAATTATTGAACCGTTATAACAGCAGCAATGGATGGAGATTTAATGCCTCATGATCATACCAGACATATAAGGCTGCATTCATTTTTAAAAGCCTTGTGATTATTATTGAAACTGCTGAGTGATAATGCACCTTCTCTGAGATCTAGATTCTTTTCATTTTTGTCCTCCATTTGTCATCCCATTAGGAGAGGGCAGGACAAACACACATATCAAAGCTCCACCATAATGGTAGCAGGGGAGAGAAGGAGAACACGTGGACAGAAAAAGAGATGTAAAAGGGTGAAAACTAATTAGTTTACCTTGCCTAAACTATGAATTATTTACTTACTGGTGTGCTTTTGTTAAGTAGGTACTGTACATCATGGTACTGAATGCATGTTTTTATATCAAAATCTAAAACAAAACAAAAACCAAACAACAGTCAACAAAATTGCGCTAAAGATTAGAGTGCACATGGGAGTTTGAGAAAGAAAACCAAAATTAATGTAAATTGTAGGTTATTAATTATTGGTCTGAATGGAGTTAATTTGGAATTCTATTTTTTTTAAAATGGCTAAGTGGGTGAGGGGAGTTTGTTGTGTTGGTCATAATACACAGATTTCAGGAGTTCCCCATTCAAAGGACCACGTATTTCCCTTCTTTATACATAATCCTCATGCACACCCTGTCTTCATGTCATGTAAATAGTAGTATTCTTAGTTTTTTCTTCATAAACTCTTTGCGTTTCTGAAGATTGCTGAAAGGATTAACAGGGCAGTTATCACAAATTCCCATCCCATTAGCACATAACTACTGTCTCTCTATATAACATATATAGCTGTTCGCTTTAAGTCAGCGTGGACACGAGCCGGACCAGAACTGAAAGACAGGAGATGTTTCTGTCGAGACCGAATGAACTGACCAACAGTTATGAAAGCACCCTGAGATCTGGGAGGTCTAATATATCAAATTGTAATATGAGGTGACACGGTGATGATGAAGCTGCAGAAAACGTACAGCATACTCTTTATGAGTGGATAGTCTGTGTCGTTCCTTCACAGTTATGGGGAAAAACATTATTGAACAGAGAAGACAGAATTACAACGCACAGTAACGTATAGTTATTATGCATAGACTGTAACTACTTGATTTACACCTCAGACCAGAATGTCCAATTTGCAGGATGGCTCTACTTGGGTGATGAGACATGAGGAGCAGAAGCGGCAGCACATTTTATGTTTGGAAATCTTGAGCTGTGGAGCTAATGCGAAGACCTGTGAGAACAAGGCAACCTATTTGAGATGTAACATCACCCACCAATGATACTGTAATGATATAGATATATATCAGGTCTGACTACAGTCCAGGGATTTATTAATAAATGAAAGGTAAAATAGAGAGAATCAAGGCAAGGTTGAATCTATATACTCTGTCTCTTTGATAGGAACCACTGGGAGAAGCAGAAAGCTGTGGATCAATGGACTTCCTGTATATGCCTGATGGAAGCTCTGGTCATGTGATCAATGCTTGCATCAATCTTGTGGCTAGAGAGTGAGATATCGCTGTTGCCTGTCAATATATCAGCCTGTGCGGACGGGTTGCAGTATCAATCAGAGGGAGGCGCAAGCAGACATCACCCAATGATACACACATTTACGTTCAAATATTACACTGCCCTAGCACAGCAGGTTGAACATTTCATTCTCAGCTTCAGTTTGTGGTGTTTTTGTTTGTTTGTTGTTGTTTTTTTTTTTTTTTTTTCAAGACAGTATACAGAAGTAAGGAGGAGACAAAGAACAAAACAGCCTTGGTAATCCATAGACTGTCAGTCACACAGAAAACCAGTGACATAAATCAACAGAGCCTGGCATTTGATCAGTAAGCACAGTGTATGTGTGACTGTGTGTTTCGCGGATCAGTACACAGAAGGTTTGGTCTAGCCAGACTTTTCCCATTTCATCGGCTGTTGAGCTCAGAATTTAAGAGGTTAACATACAATGCATACGCTCCCATTCACACATATACAAAAGAGTAAATGGACACACCTGTTAATGCATCGTCTTCAACACAAAGGTCAGAGACTTGGCAGGTGTAGACAGAGAAAGCGCTTCTGTGTTTGTGAGTGTGACTTAAAGTTTAAACCTGCATTCGTTTCTTTTTTGCACCACAATATGTTAGCTATTGCAGAAAATACAGCGGATACAGAGCAACGTCAACTTCCATATGAGGTTTTGATTCTGGCAGCATCGCAAAAGTGCAGTATTCATTCGTTCAGGCTTTTTATGTGCTTTCCTTGCCACTCTGTCCACTATGGCTGACACTTGGTGCTTGGCAGGTAGCACATACTGGGATTTCAAAGGTTTTTCCACTGGAAACTGCAGCCGGTGGCACATGGAAATGAGGATAATGACAGCTATGAACCAAAACTGTAAGGTGGGTGATAGCTCTTTCTGGCTACAAAACATTGGTTGACCTTTTTCTCATTAGAGTCACTTGAATAAAATATATTAAAAAAGTACTGCTGCTATGAGTGTGTTAACCCATTTATAACATTATTATTATTAACGTGAAGGCTTGCCATGGATTGGAGGACCTGGTGAAGAAGTTCCTTTTTCTATTATGTGACAAAAAATTCACCACAATCTTTTCAAATTTGTCATGGAGTCAAGCTTGTCAACCAGCATGGGAACACAACCCTGATGCTTGTGACACTTTACAGTGCTAACATTCGCGGTTCTACTCGTTAAGTTATGAGACTGTGTTTCTCACACACAGACACAAGCAAGCTGCAAAATTTGGCAGCAATTAATGTGATGATGCATCATTCACTTGCAACAAAACTACGCAGCTTTACCTTTGAATATTGTAAAATTCAGAAGTGTGTGTGTGTGTGTCCAAGTGAGGGACTTAGTCACCCACTATACTGTATCTCACAAATAACTGAGCCAGGGCACAGGACACAGTCTGCCCGTTTGCCCTTTATTTCCATTTTCTTCAGAGTAGCACACTCTTCTCTCTATCTATATCTGACCCTCTTGTATCTCTTTCCCTTTCCCTCATTCTGTGTCACATTCACTTTGGTTCTCTCCACCTCACTTTTCTTTTTTTGTTTCATTAATCTTCAACCATTACCGGGTCGAAGGGATTGTGCTGGAGCCAATCCCAGCTCACTCTGGGTGAGGTTGCGATACACCCTGGACAACAGTCCATCACAGGGCCAACACACAGAGACAGACAGAGACCAAGAACCACTCACAATCACACTCAGACCTATGGAAAATTCTGAGTCACCAGTTAACCCAAACACGATGTCTTTGGACGGTGGATGGAAACCCACACAGACACGGGGAGAACATGCAAACTCCAGGCCGTGGGGCCGTGCTACCCCTTCTTTTCTTATCTCACTCATTCTAGCCACTTCACGATACTGTCTCTTTATACAACATGTGCTGATTGCACCTTCTTGCTTCCACTCTGTGTTAAAAGGCAAGTGTCTACGTGGGACACAATCACAGAGACTGCTTTAGTGGACGTCTGTCTGTGTATGCGCATGTACCTGAGCAAGTCTTAATCTGTCCTATACATCTGCGGAATTAATTGCCCAGACATTTCTATTAATTTCTATTAATTCCAGGTGGTCAAAGGAGTGGAAGAAAAAGCGAAAGAAGGAGTGGCAGGAATGATGCTGAAGGATTGAATCACACTGACACTGTGTTGTGCACAGAAAAATGTAATACCAACAGGCAGAGATGTCCTGATGTGAGTAAGAATGTGACTTTTTTTACAAACAAAATAAGACAGAGAAAAAGGAGACATATCTCCACTTGATTTGATGTTACAAAGAAACAAAGAACCCATTGGTCTCTCAGCCCAAAAGTAAGGCTGGTTCCTCTACGACATCCATAAAACTCCTGAAATAAAGATAATGCTAATGCCTTAACAGAGAGATGATAACCCACTTTACTGAAGCACAAAGAGAAATTTATAACACTCCAATAAAAAAAAAGATGCCCTTGTAGAGAAAAGTGTTTGTTTCTCCAGCTAAGATACAGAAAATGTGTAATTTTCTGTCTTAAACCAAAGCCCAGATAGTGTATTGTTCCTGACACTGAATTTGTTTAAGTAGTGTGCTGCTGCTTTCTACCAACATCATGCAGTCCGTTGCTGACACATGACAGGAAGACCGCTGTGTTCTCCATGTGCTGGATATTCAAGATGACTTCCATTATTCTTTCTCAAACCATAAACCTACACAAGAAATGCTCTCAAAGGTTTACTGAGCTCAAGTCAAACATTTTGACCTTGAGCAACATCTGGTGTCTTTCTGAAGGACAGTTGTGTGTACAATGATCCATAATGCTGCAACTATATGAGCACACTGACCTCCAGTAACACTGGCTTAGAAAGTACAAAGCGGTCGTCTTGGTGATCGATACCTACCTGTCATGCCTGGAGGGGTTTTCAAGAATTTCCCATTGAAATTTTGGATCACCACATCACACTTCTCTGTCGACTCCATCCTGAGAGACAGAGAGAGAAAAAAACTGAAGCTACTTGTGGCCAACTAGCTGTAGGTGTTACATTTCAATATATGTGAGTGGGAGAGTGGTCTCATTAAAAAGTATGCTAATGTGAAAGTCCCGTATGTGGATACGAGTATATGCAAATACATTCTACATTGCAAAAAATACATTAAATACCGGCCTGTTTATGCTTTTGGCCTTGTTTGTCTGTATATGCCTTTGCATAGTGCCTTAGTTAGGCTTGAGCATGTGTGTGTGTTTTGTGTCTGTGTGTTTTCTATGGGGTTTCCTCTCCTTTGTCCTGGTTTAAAAGCTCCATTCAGTGTGATCTGTTGAGTGTCATGTTCTCTTTGTCTGCCCCATTCAGCTCCGCTCACCCAATCACACTCAATGACTAATTGCCTGCTTGGCAAGCAAAAGCCACTGCCACTGCGTGTGTGTGTGTGTGTATGTGCAGGAGAGAAAAATAGGAAAGGAGATTGTATGCATGTGTGCATGTGGTATGTGAACCTGCATGAATGTCGTCTGTGTGTGTGTGTGTGTGTGTGTGTGTGTGTGCATCTTGGGTTTTCTTCGCATTGCCAGTGACCCTGAATGGAGTTCTAAGTGCATTCCAATCACTGGCACACTCCACAGTGTAACTGAGAGGACCACACACACACGCATGCAGTGGAGGGTGAAGGTGCCAAGGGTAGAGAAATGTGGAGTTGTATCATTACAGCTAAGTCCTTTACTTGTAAATGGCAGGGAGTCAACTCTGGGTAATATTGCTTCTAGCAATTATCTAAAATGTGGATCTGGATCATAGTGTGATTGTTATAAATCCGTATTATTTTTTCTATTTAGTAATTATACTGTAGTTGGTCCAGCAAAAGCTCGGATTTAAATAAATTGGAGACTGATCAGTAAATGAAATGTAAAATTGCTTTAACAGTCACATATTTGTGGAAGCGTCTGTACCTGGCAAAACCAACTCCTCTGCTCAGGCCGTTGGCATCCCTCAGTATCCGTGTGGAGATGACGTGACCAAAGGGCTTCAGCATGTTCTCAAGCTCCTGCTCATCCATGGAAACTGGCAGGTTGGAGATGTAAAGGTTGGTGGGATCCTGCTCTTGTTGCTGTGGAAAGAGAGTGGTGGAAGATGAGGAATTTCTCTCGTCTTTCAAAAAGAACAGTTTCAGAGCCAGCCAGAAAACTGCACATCATAGTTTGGACTTGGAGAGTTGAGATCTGTTCATAAATACATCTCTGAATCTTTGTAAATAATCAGTGTTATTAGGTCTCATAATGAGCACTTGCTTGCGTTCATTAGTTTATTATTTTTTTAGGGAACAGAATTTATGCTGTCCATCATTAATCATTAATTAGTAAAGTTCACTGATAGTGAAGAGTTGAAATGCCGTATTCATTTTCATTCCAGGTGGATATTTCTTGACACAAGATTGCCCTCATATGAACCAAAACAGTTTCTTTCCCCTCCGGAGTATGTTAAAAAAAAAACTCAAAACTGAGTGAGAGAAATGAAAGTGTTGACAATAACCCTCCATTAAAAGCTAGTTTTGCAGCAGTGAATGCATTAAAGGTTAAGGCTGTGCCACTTTAGCTGTTTATTTCCATATTTATGATTGAATATCCTTCTGCAAAATATGTGTGAACTTAACTCAAGTGGCAAACTCTCCTCAAAAGAGGAATAAACATTTCATCGGAAAGACAGCACGCCAGCTTTACTCTCAGAACCCCTGAAGCAATAAGGTAAGCCCCTCAGGATTCATTGATGTTAGCAGAGCTGCATTCAATTTTTTCCCGGAGAAACGGGGGAACCTCCCTCTAATGTATCTCTACGTTAGTTAGGCCAGCATACGTCAATTATTTTCGTTCTGTTTGGCAGCACTCCATTGAATTGATCCTCTGCTGGAGTGTACATGTTTGTGGGACGTGTGTGGAACAACAGTGCTTTGCAATTACAGAGGAATGGGAGTAAGGGAGGATTTAAATGCACGTGCTCCAGTTACACAAACTCGAAGAAGAGGTATAACACATGTATATTCTGCAGATTATTTAATCTAACATATCTGGATACACAGTCCCACCACTGTGCCTCTGTTATGGCTGCCCTGGCTGACTCTCTTTTACGCTCTAACGATGCTTATGTATAAACTTGATACCATTGTGTGTTTATATGCATGCAACACAGAACATTTCATTATAATCAGCGAGCAGGATTCCTGGAAAGCTCTTCCTTGTATAAACATTAGTGTCTCCCATCTTTTATGTTCCTCACATCTCATGTGCATGATTCCAGATGTCAGAAACATGTGTAACACTGTACTGACATAAAAGTGTGTACAAGGTTGTGTGACGGCCTCAGGCCTTTTGGGTAAATGTTGGCTTGTTTTCCCCCCACGCTTCCTGCCTCTTTCAGGTTGCCTTGATGGTCCCTCCCACCCCATCAGGGACTGCAATCACCTGCTGGCAGCCTGTGTAAAACGGGCATTTCCAAGACGGCCTCTCTCTCTCTCTCTCTCTCTCTCTCACTCTCCAGGAAGGCTGGCGCCTGTCAGACACCCTCTTTTGGTTTTTGCTTTTGGGTTTTGTCTTTTGCTTTGATTATTTACTGTAGCCTTCGGTCCAGGCTATTTTGACTTTATAGTGTCCTAAATTTGTTATCTTTAATAAATAATTCCTTGAAACTTGACATTGTTCCATTTGTTTCCAAAAAAACAAAAGAAATTAAAGCTGCAAGCAGCAATGAAGGGCCCTCACACACTTGTGCATCTCGGACCGTGCCCTGGACACGCCCCAAACCAAACACCTTAAAACTTGAAACGTGTTGTTGCGAGTGGTGTGCGTTCAGTGTATTGTGAGCCTCGGGTACGTCGCATCAGAGAGCATGCATCAGCTTTACGTCACGTGGAAGTGTACATTGTGGAAAATACATCCTTTAAATTGGACCATTTTTGCGTAATGGGGCTGACTCCAGTGGGCCTGAGCTACTATTGACACATGGGCTTGTTCAGAATGGGAGTGTGAAGCAGTGTGTAAACTTCCAAGCAGATTGGACAACGCATGTTGGATTTATAACAAATTCCTGTTATGAGTGTCCATTCTGAGGCGTTAGAGAACTTCCACCAATCATGTCATGTTGTAGTGTAGGATGTGGAGAACACATCCTGTAAATATCATGCAAAATTGATGATCTTGGTGTTGGTAGGCTGACGTCCTCCGTCCAGTAGGCGGCGCTCTGCATGCAACTCCGTATTTACATGTAGTGGTGTATGAACAGGTGTACAAAAGCTGCTGCAGATTGGATACTATATTATAGATAAGAGTTATAATTGTGTCCTGTTACACGTGGCACTGGAGAACATCCACCGATGTTATCTCATGCCATGTTGTAGCATAGGTATTGAGATGACACTGAGCGAATATGAAGTCATTTGGATGAAAACTTGAGGAGGAGTTTGTTAAAGTGCAATATGTGGAAATCGGCGAAATTCTGAAAATTCCGAAAATTCCGAAACTCTGAAAACTCTGAAAATTCCGGACTTCCTGTTGGGTCCTTGTGCAGCTCGTCATGATTCATATGTGTACCAATTTTCGTTCATGCACGTCAATCCTGAGTGATTGGCTCAGCAAAAGGTGGCGCTGAGGAACCATTTTTTGATGTGTATTTCTGCAACCAGTTCTGACATGCTGTCTGAATTTCAGGAGTTTTGGGATATGACTAAGTCCCCAAAAACGCTGTCCAAACAGGAAGAATAATCATAATGCTAACGTGGGCATATAGAATGTATCACTCGCTATATACAGCCATCTGCATAGTTATAACATATTTAGTTAGATTTTTGGGCTAAGGCGAAAAAACAGCATGTGAATGTGTTTAGTGAATACGTCTACCAAGAAAAAGCTGCTCTGTGTGGTATAAACCTAAAAATTTCATTTATCCATGGAGGATTTTCCTTTGCATGTACCAGAGCAGTATGATTTCAAGAGTGGGAGCTCCAATCCGGCTGACTGTGACCAAAGCCATCAATGCAGTCAGTGGCTCAGAGTGAGCAGAACAGCTTGAGTAAAGAAGTCTGAAA
The DNA here is from genome assembly GCF_900963305.1 of Echeneis naucrates. Taxonomy (NCBI): domain Eukaryota; kingdom Metazoa; phylum Chordata; class Actinopteri; order Carangiformes; family Echeneidae; genus Echeneis; species Echeneis naucrates. The sequence continues at coordinate 8,874,048 of NC_042516.1, read as the reverse complement.
TATTTACCTTTCTTTCTAAGTCTGAATATCTCCCTTCGTCAGCAGGGAATTTCCTTTGGCAGTGTCCAATACACAGTGGCAAAGTTGTCTTCCCACACAGGGCAACTGGCAGTGAATGTAATCCTTTACGTTTGCACGCAAGCTTGTGTATTTGCATGTGTGTTAGTACATTTATACAAGCAGTTACAGATGAAAGCAGCAACATCATCTTCCTGAGAGTCACACCACTGAAAGCATCAAACCGGTGCAAATATAGTTTCATTGCTTTTCAGAGCAAACCATATAAAAATGCTCATTGGCAGGGTAAGTTTAATTCAACCAGTCATGTATTAACACATCCGTCAGGTGCCAGGCTTTGCAAGCTGCAGTCATTCCTCTTGTGTGAACTGGAAATTAAACGTGATCTTGTTAAATGTTCTACCACTGTAAGTGATGGATGGGAAAAATCTGCAGGCGGCGTGGCATCAGAATGCATTATGGGAGGAAAGGTAGCTGGTGGAAGCAGTGTGAACCTTGGATGTTACATCGACACGTACCACCTATCTAAACAACGCTACAGACCAAGTTCAGCCCTTCGTGAAAAAACGGTGTTCCCTAATGGCAGGGGCCTCTTTCAGCAGGATAATGCTTCCTGCTACACTGCACGCTGCAAAAATAATTTAGGAACAGTCTGAGTAACCGAAGGTCGATACGCTGACGTCCAAATTCCCACATCTGTAGAGTGGGATGTCCTGGACAAATGTATCTGATCCACGGTGATCCATCTCAACTTCTAATGTCTCCCTGCCAAATACTCTCTTTCAGAGGTGTACTGGAATTCATGGCTCATTGGATCAGGGAAACTAAAGAGGGATCTATACACTGCTCAGGAAGTCAGTCATAAGATTATGGCTGATGAGTGGATGTGGGATTTGCATTAGGAAGTGATCTGTCCAGTTAAAACAAGCAACGGCTGTTTTATTTCCACTAATATACTACTGCATGTTGCTTTTGTTGGAACAAAGTCCAACGTGAGAATCATTTAAGCCTTTAAAAACCGAAAAAAAAAAAAAAAAATTAACTTCACAGTGTAATAAACATGTCTACACATTTTACTAATAAAAAGTGAAAACTCTTATTAGGCTGCTTGGGTTTTACTAACCGAGCGCTGTGATTGCAGTTCGGGACATACAGACATATCTGACTATGGGGTGGATTTACTGAAGATATACCCGTGGTTAAAAACAATTAGGCCATGGCACCACGCTCAGGTCTGGGTTGACAAACAGGGAACATGCAGTACAGGCCAAAGGTTTGGACACACCTTCTCATTCAAATGAACAGGAAAGTGTGTCCAAACTTTTGGCCTGTACTGTAATTAGATGCCCACCTGCTGTGAGACAACTTTCTCAATAAAACATTTTAATAAAATTTTTACAAATAAAAAAGACTTTTATCGCTCACCAAATAGATTCAACAGTGAAATGCTGTCTAACGCTAATAAAGGCACCATTAGATATCCAAGTTACAGGCACTCACTGGAAGAATCACAGGAGAAACCCAAACACATCTCTCACTCTTACTAGCTACTGAGCTCTTATCATTCAAACAAATGAGCTCCGGAGTACTCCTGAGGCTACGCTCTGCTGCGCTTCATGCTCATACTGTGGCTGTGGACTTTGTCATAACCAACAATTGCTTGTTCATGGAGACACAAAGGAATTTCAGTTTTTCAATCTAGAGTTATACTGTGTGTAGCTGAATTTCCCCTGGCCTTCTGTGGAGGTAGCACAAGCAAAATCCTGTTCTGCCGCTTCTTTTATTTATTTTTTTGGAAAGCCCTAAAAAGATTAAATGGTAAAACAGAAGATTTCCTACCCCTGTGGTCAATGTGGTTACAAGCTAATTTCATCCAAAGACAATACATCTTAAACAAAATCTCACAGTGGTTTGCCCAATTTCAGCTAAAAGTGGGTCAGCTGTTTTGTTTCGGCACACGTTTTCTGTGCTATGCCGTTACTTTAACAAGGGATTTGTGCAAAGAAGAAGGATGTCATAGCCTCTCCTCCACGCCTCCAGTCACTGATTATGATACATGGTTGTGCCGTCTCTTCCACTGCCTTTCTGAAAATCCCTAGTTTTCTTTGTGTATTCCATCTCGTCTCAAGCCAGGGAAATCAAGAGTGAGATGGATCCAAAATTAACAGGGGTACCATGGTGGGTTATTGAAATCACATTAGACTCCACCTGAATCTCTCCAGGCTCAGTTGCCAGTAAAACACATTTATTTGCACAAATACTTCTGGGATATGAACTAAGTGTTTTGGAGCACCCGTGTGTGAATGAACTCTGCTTGACTTTGCTCAAAGTTATTTCTTAGCGATCTCACTCTCACTGTGCTTGTTGCTAATGACTCACCTCTCTCTCCCTCTCTTTGTCCCGTCTCTCCCTATGCTGCTTTGTCTCTCTGCCTTTTTGTCTCACCCCCCACCCGACTCTCTCTCTGTAACATCTGTCATGAGCTGGAAACAGCTTCACACCAACTTTGCCTCTCCCCAACTGTGTAGCCTGCCAGTGAGTCAGCCTGTGTTTTCAGCCCCATTAAACCTCATTGCTGCATCATTATAGCAGGTCTGTGCCTCTTATCGCGCTACTTCCTGGTTACCTTGCAATGCCACAACACCTGCCGGAGAGCTGGAGGGTAAAGAGGGGGCAAAGGCATGGCTAAATAGCTGTGAAAAACACAAGCTCAGTCTATATGCTGGAGGGATGCATTGGAAGTGAGACGATACTCGAATGGCACATTTCTTCGCCATCCCACTTGCATCTCAAATAGCAGCACTCCACATCACAAAATGACACATTATGGCCTCTCACAACCCCGAACAAGAATGAGTGGTTATAAATAATGTATGGATGGAAAGAAGAGGGGAAAAAAAAAAAAGTAAGACAAGATGTAGGCAGTGAGCAACAACGAGCAGGGCCCTCTCATAGACACAGTATATGATTAGGGAAATCAGACTCTCTGTTCATTATGTGTTGACTCCCTCCACTTACCATTCCATCTTGTCTTTCACTTAATCCTGCTCATTTCCTCTTTTAATCCATCTGTTCTTACTTCTCTTTTGCCCTTATTCAGCCCACCTCCTCTCTAACCTCAACTTCCTACTTTCTCATGCTTACCCTTACCCCCCTCCTCTTGTCCTTTCCCTTTCTACCAACTTGCTATTCGCCCCTCCTCTTCCTCAGATTAAAGTCTAATCTCCTATAATGGTAGCCTTGCAGTCTAAAATGTTATCTGAATGCTTAATTAATATTTAAAGAGCAGAATTTCTCTCCTCGCCCTTCACATCCTTCTTGTCCTTTTCCCTCTTGCATCTTTATTTCTTTTCAATGTCTTCCATTTGCCTACTCATACCATTCACATCTTTACTCTCCCTTATTTCCATCCAGCTCTCGCTGCCATCGCTCCCTCTCTCTTTATTTCTGCCTTCCTCCATCTTCTTCATCTTCAAGCCAAGTTTCTAATCTTTCATAATGATTGTCTGGGTATCTAAATGCTCTCTAACGGCTTAATCAATAGTTAATGAACATGCCATAAATACTTCATGAACCCTAAACCCTGAAATCCCCAGGGTTTCATTAAAACATAGAGATATACACTTTTACCCATTTTCATGATGACTCCAGGCTCAGTGAAATCAACCCTGGATCCCGGATATTACCTCATCATTTGATGCTCTGGCCAGTTCATATTAGGAGGCATTGTGTTTGGCTGCTGCCACTGCTTGCGAGTGTACATGTGTTTGTTCTTGTGTTGAAAGCAGAGAGCACTAAAACTTGTCATAGATGTCTATCGCCCACCTACCAAAAAAACTGTAATATTCAGACACGATCAAAATTCTTGAACCAATACTGCACATTTCAGCTGGCTAAAGGCCTCTGTAATGTCAGTGTTCTTGCAAGAAGAGCTACTGCTTGTTATTTCCTCCATATATTTGTGTGCTCGATGTGTCCAGAGAATTGGGTTTCATTTGAAATAACACAAAAAGGGCAGAGAGTTTATCTCGCTTGTCACGTCCTTTCAACCTCCAAGAAATAGCAACTTTTCAAGCAGAAGAAGAAAATACTAAGATTGATCCGTGCACTTGTAAATTCTGAAGCACTTTTTTTTTTTTTTGTTGTAGTTAATTGGCTACAAAGGTCATTTAGCTTAAGTGACCTTTAAAATACTGAGCTAACAGTCAAGGATCATTAGAGTTGGTGTTATAGGCTTTTCAAGTGATCGCATACTTATCAAAATATTCAGACGCAGAAAAGCTGTTTTCCACTCAGTGACTCTATAGCGACTGTGGAATGGCAAAGAAACACCAACTATTCAAAGAAATGGCATCGCACTTGACTAAGTGAGAGACTGACTATGTTTCAATATTTAATTCAGTTTCGTGATGGGCAGAACGTTTTTACTCCCTCTGGCTTCCAACGCTGCCTGGGTCTTCACACTCTGCATGACTCATTTGAAGCAATAAGAGAGGCCTTTCTAGATAATGGGGAGTGCACGCTCGGACACAAACACACACACACACACACACACACTCACACGAACACAGTTCTCACATTTTCTAGTCACACATGCAGTTATTACTAAATTCAACCATTGATTTACATGTTTGCCACTCTCCCTCTCTCTGCAGTTCTGTTTGGCTCCACTGTTCTCTCTCTCCCTGCAATTTTAACATTGTTTCTCCACTTTTCATCCCATCCTTCTCTTTTTTTTCCACTCACACTGTCTCTACTGTGTGTATTTAAAGGCCAGTAATTCATCACAGAGTCAGAGCAGAATGCAGTTCCCGCTGCACACCAGTGTGCAGGCTGCTTGTCTGCCAGCCATCCAGAGCTGGAATCAATCACCCAATTCTGAGACACTGAAACCATCAGAGAGGGTCAGATACAGATAGAAAAGAGAGATGCACACACAAAGAAAGCTCGATAGGTGGAGAAAGAGTGGAGGTGTACGTAAGGAGAGACAGCAAAGCTCTGGGAGGATTAAGTTAACATTTCCTGATCAAAATGCATCTTCAATTGATCTAATCTATTTCATTTTAAATGTAATTAGTAGTATATATATAGATATAGATATAGAACATACAACATACGTACAAAAAGTCGCCTGATTGTAATTTCACGTGTTCTCCTGTTGGTTGTTGTTTTGTTTTGTTTTTTTGGTGTGGATGTACTTGTTTACTCTCCAGACTAACCACACAAACACAACTTATGAGTGTGGGCTTGATTCCTAACAGCTGAGCTGTCGTGGTGTCATTTCCTGTGGTTGTGTGGTTGTTGTGACTTCTTTCTGGCTCCATCCTGAGCCAACTTTTTCAATCAAGAAACTCAAACATGGCATTTAGAGTCATTGAAAAGACCCAAACCTTCTTATCATGTGTGGATCCATGAAACAAAGGCCCGTGATCCATTTTTGGTTTAAGATTACAAAATTGGATGACTAGTGAAATGTCTGAGCTTCCACTGTGGGAATCCAATTATGGAAAATCCATTTTTATAGTCTTGCCGCAAAATATAAAACACGTGTTTATGGTCGTAGATGCAAAACACATCATGGTTGTTTCCCTCACAACACAGATCGCTTTGGGTTACAATGTGACGATACCAAGACAAGCAACCATGCCAAGGCCCTACTATAACACACAAAACCCCGTGTAGAGGGATTACACAAACAAACACCTACACATAATAAACACAATGGCAAAAAACAACTTCAGTGTGTACAGCGCATACACATCCTGCTGTCCTCCACTCTCTTTCTTTTCTCCCTCTTCTCCTCTGAAGCACTGAATGCTGTAATCAATGCTAATGGGACTCAGCTGTTGGCCAGTCTAATTACCTGGAATGTAGACGGATGATCTTGGACACACACGCGCGCGCGCACGCACGCACTTTACTATCGTGCACCTGCCACTCAAATAAGTGCACGTGTCCAAGCATTAGGAAGTGCTTGTGTGCATGCGCTAAAGAAAAAAAAAAAAGCTGTGAGTTATCACGTGTACACGAAGCCAAAGGTCAATAAAAGCTCAAAAATTTCCATTCCCTCTCCGAGTCGGGATTTCCCAGGGAGTAGCCTGGCAGAGGAGAGCTGAATGTTAATTTTACATGAAAACCTCTCTCTGGTCTCTATTTTGCTGTTTCTTATTAAATGAATCATTCCAGTAATTTTCCACCTGGGTCATACTTTCTCCTCATCTTTATCCATGGAAATTCTCTGCCATTTGACAAAAACTAACCTCAGGAAGGCATGGTGGAAGGAGTTTAAAACAATCAGCCAGGGTCGAAGTAAAAGTGTGGGGGGGAGGGAAAAAAAAAAAAAAAAAACAACCCTGAATGGAAATTCAAGATCATTTATTTTTGAGACTTTTTAAACACTTTCAATGACAGATCAATGATAGAGCAGCATGCCCAATGCTTGGAAATGCATTATACAGGAATGAATAACTTTTGCCTTTTAGAGTTCAGACAGAGCTGAGTGAAATGCTGGCCAGAACATAAGGCATCAAATATCAACACATATCTTCAGCTCTCCAGACAACAATAGAACAACCTATCCACACATCCAATTAGCAAATATAAAAGACACTGAGGTGCACATTCCACAAATAATTTTTAAAGCAAGTTTTTATATGTCTGATAGATTTGAGGCTGTGTCAGCCTGATGTCGTAGTGTCTGTCTGAGTAGAGAGCAGGCTTCAGGGAAATCCTTGCTCTAAATGATTAATAGAGTCTGGAACCAAGGAGGGGAGTCTCTGACTCTGCAGGTACACATCCTGTTGACGCCAGTGAGAGCGTGTGTGTGTGTGTGTGTGTGTGTGTGTGTGTGTGTACATTTGATGCAGTACCATCACAGTTTCACTGTTTCATGGCAGTTTAGAGAGATTCAGTCATGATGGCAGCTACACACAATTAATAACATAAAAAAAACAAACAAACAAACAAACAAAAAAAAACATACGATTAAAAGAGGTGATAAATGCAAGACCAAGAAAAATATCTAAATGTCTAACTAACTCACACAAGGGCAGTTCAGCAGAGAGCCAACATTTCTACAATGTCTTTAAATTAAGGTATTAAATTAGAGAACAAAATGAAAGATTATGTGTGAACTGGATGCTTTATTGGTCTTTTATGAATCCTCAAGATATAAAACTAAATAGATAAATAAAAAAGACCAATAATTGTTCTTTGTAGAAAGTCACTTATTGTAGACCAGAGCTGATTTTTTTTTTTCGTAGTGTATCTTTGCGACTGCAAAGTAACCTCTTTACACAGCGTACAATGAAGTCATTCCACTTTAGTGCCAATATTTTTTAAACAACCAGTTACGATGATTAATGGATTGAAACACCAGAAAACTGTAGTAATCAGCTATAGCCATCATTTTAATAAAAAGGGTAGTACTGCCTGGTGTTGCACCCTCTAATTCTTTCTGATAAATAAAGTGTTCCTATCTGTCTATGAAGGGTTTATGTTTCTATAGATTCTTGTGAAAGACGTTATTTTATACAGCGATGGTACCTCTGCTTTATTGGAGAGTGTCCTATATTGAACATCCCAAAATGTTTTGAAAAGAAAATGAGCTGGTCAAGAGTGGGACTCAAACCTTGTAGTCCCGGCTGCATGGTCTGCAGCCTACATTGTGACCTTGCACTCCATCTGTTTGCAGATTAAAAGCAGGCTCAACTCTGCTCTGAAAATGGCTTACACACAGCACTACCTCTTCTATCTTTCTCTTCCCTGCTTTCACCAAACTGCTCTTTGATTGTCTGCCTGCATCAGAGTATTTCATTAAAAGAATGCAATAAACCAGAGGGCTTACTGGATTGCTGGATTATCATTGAAGAAGCACTTTCTTTGATAAGGGAACAGAAAATTAATAAAGAAAGTTTTTAGATAAACTTATTGAATCAAGCATTTTTTTTTGTTTGTTTTTTTTTTCCCCTTTTCTAACTTCTTTTCTGCTGCTAATGGTATGTGGCTTGTCCTCAGACAAATCATTGGAAAATGAGGTTAAGAGCCACAGCTAGAGAGAAAACAAATTAAAAGGAAACTGCAAAATTAAAAAAGTTCAGAAAAAGTGCAGGGGAGGAGTAGGTTTGTGCTCTCGGCACCACAGTGATTAAAACATAAAGCACTGGCTCAGACACAAGAATCACATTGGCTCAGAGGGGGAAAAGGAGCTGCATTTGACTCTGACCAAAGTTGGCATGCTTTTTTTTTTTTTTAGCACCTGTCGTGTTGCATCTTCTACACGTATGAGAAGGAGGAAACTGTAATTGAAAAGATGTATAGAAAAATAACCGAATCTCAAATTCTAATTTCATGCAGCATATTGGCGATTACTGAGAAAAAAACCAAAACAATGTCCAGAAAAATCCCCAAAACAAAACACAACACAACATAAAAACCATCATACATCTATTACATGTTGGATTTGACCATTTACGGATTTTCAGGCATATTCTTCTAGGGGATAAGAACAGAGAAGTCTGTGTTGGAGTGTAAATAAGGGGCTTTAAGGCAAAGGCTACAACCTTATTTTCACCTTAACTGCATTGCAGTAAAAGGCTGAAAATGAGACTGTCATGTCATCCAAGGGCATATAACACTTGCAGCACTTTTAAAAGTTATACAAGCTGGTTGACTTGCTGTATAACAGAGAGCTAAGCTGCCCATGTCCACCCACACCTTCTGCTGGTCTCCGCTGTAAAGTCCTGAAGGAGACGAACGCTGGTTTACACTTCAATAAAATACCTTTTTCATCAACTCTGTTGTTCTCTCGGCATCTGTGTGAATCGTGCCTGACCTTCATGCAACCAAAATATCATGGGGCAGTAATAAAAAAGAAGTTTGAATTTCATCCCCATTTTTGAATGATTAGTAATTATCTGTGCCATTTAATTACATCCAGATATCCCAGCAAAGTAAGATCAGTGACTCTGACATACCTGACATATCTGAGCATCTAATTTCTTCCATCATCCAAAACAGCTCTACCACCACTGCTGATGTTCTTTTGTCCTCATTATTTTAAACACTGTGTCTTGCAGGGATTTGTTGAATTTAACGAAGTATTGATTTAATCACAACTTCGTGTGTACTTGGTTGATTTTCACACAATGTGATATGATTGAGCAGCCATGTTGGCGCATGGCTGGTTTCCCTGGTTTACACATGCTCATGCACACACACACACACACACACACACGTACACTGTGTGTGTGTGTGTGTGTGTGTGTGTGTACACGTGTCAATTCTGTGTGTTTTGCACTTCCACCTGATACTATTTCATCCTGATCAATGCCTTCGTCCTGCAGATCCAAAGCTTGAAAGCCATGGCCTGTTGCCATGGTTATCTCTATTTGAAACCGGAGGGATTAACCTCCAGGGGATGGCTTGGGAGAGGGAGAAAAGGAGGCAGGGTGAGGGATGAGAGAGAAGAGCAGAACAAGGAGTGAAAAACAACTACGTGTGAGAGGTATATAATAATAGAAATAGATAAAGTCAAAGACCAATACTAGAGGGAAATAGATATAGATAGATATAGCCTATAGATAGACAGACTGACAAAGAGCCAGAGAGAGAAAGAGACGTTAGGACACAACACAGAAGGAGGGAGTAAAAGTGATAGTGGGCCTAAAAGTGAACAAAGGTAAGGGCTGGTGAGGTTAACATGTTGCTAAATCCTTCTTGTGCACTGCATCGTGTATAACACAGAATGCTCAACCATCTACGACCACAGTGCGTCAACAATACAAAAGCTGCCAAATATGAAAAGAGTTGAGTGACTGACTTAATTATCCCAAATATACTTTATTCCTTTCTTATATTCTGGTTTGGTTTGACTCAGCTTGGTTTGCCTTGGTTACACAGAAATCACTGGCATATAATCCAAAACTAAATATTGGGATTTTTCTCATTGGTTGACATTACGCCTTATTATGAAGAACATTAAAACATACTGTAGGCAGTGCCATTGCACTCTCAGCACAACCAGCTCCATAAACCATTTTCTTTCTCAAGCAGAAGTGCGTGAGTTTGAACTTGAGCCCCCTGGTATAAGAACAGTCTCTGTGCTACAGGCGACGCATTCAAAGCAACATGTCGCAGCTTGAAGGGGAATTTATTTAATATTCTGGCAGAAAATAAAAGCATGTAAACTGTACCAGTTTTGCATCAGAAGGTGGCTTTTTGAAGATACAAGTTCTTTGCAGTGTGCAGACTCTCTGAGGATGTGTGTATGGTGTGTGTTGCTGTGGTGCTCAGATGAGAGGGGAGAGATTTTCTAGCCGCCTTTAGATGTCGGGAAGAGGGCACAGTGGGGCCAGCTGACAGCTTGGCGGACCAAGGTTATTTACTTTTAGAAAGGGAAAACTAGCCTGATTCAGCAAATACTAAAGGGCAGCCAAACACACACACACACACACACACACACACACACACACACATACATACAAGACACATACATAGACATGGACATTTCCAGCACCTTCACTCTCACATGGATGCACCAGTGAGTCCACATACATAGTACTCGAACACATGCACACTCACACTCACTGCCAAGAGGTTAAATAGACTCATCGCTGGAACACCACTGAGAAAACAGCAGCCTAATTACCATCATATCCTCCACCAAGGACACCTCATGACAGCACACTCACATTCATCTATTCATTCTTACCTGTACAAACCACATCCTTCCCTCTTACAAAGCCATTAGGCTCTAACAAGGGTTCTTAAACTCTCCCAGCCCAAACTTAGCAGGTTTAGCGTGCTCCTGAGACACCGCCTTGTTAAAGCTTCATCATCGGAGCACCCACCACAAACCAGTCTGTGCTCCATTTCGGTTCCCAGCTGTGCCATAATCCCAAATTGTACTTGTAAAGGATCTGATAACCAAGAACCCACCACGACACTCTCGGCCAATAAATAATGACCTTCTCTCAAATACACACAGCGCACACTCCTTCATACACAGGACACATAAAGAGGATTGAAGCTGTTTACACATGATTTATTGAAATGGTGTTTGTGAGTGCATGAACGTCTACACTTAACATTCATAGCATAAGGAAGCCAGGAAGTTTTATCCACTTGCTGGGCAACAGATCCTAATGTTCAATTTGTCCTATGCAGGTACAGTGTAAATTTTCCTGAACTAAGGTCTTGCAGGGGATGTAAATTCAAAGCTATCTAAGTCATCTGTACATTTTATTTTTAGCGGCAACTGGAAGGTAAAACTGTAAAAGTGCTGTGCAGAGTTATTTATAATTTTATTTGACTTCACCATTACATAGGCAAAAGATTTAATTCCCATGACTGTTTACAGTGACTTTTGCTACAAGCTATTAACTCACATTGAGTTAAAAGATATTTCATAGCTAAGGTAAAGATAATCAAATTTTTCGAGTGCTGTAAAGTTCAACAAAATGAACATAACTGTAATTACTTTTGCATCTACATTCAAGGGCTTGAAGAGCAACGTTAGAAAGAAAACTTAACACTGAAGTCTAATTACCACTGAAAACGTACAGCCCTGGAGTCCCCTGCCATGTTTTTTCAGTGCTTTTCTTGGAAAGTTTGAATTTAACTGTTCAATAGTACCGACTAGGAGCTTAATTTGATTTGAGGTTTCATCAAATACCCCAGCCGAGGGTTAGCAGGCACATTCATCAGCTAGAAACATTTAGAAATATGACATTTTTACAGTTATTTGTGAAAGAGGGCAAACATCTTCTCTTGTCCATTAATCAAAAATGATATTTTTATATGTAAAAACAGACTAAAAGACTGATTAAATACAATAAAATAAACCACTCCTAAAAAGTGCCATGGGCAGCACTATGCAGAGTTTGCATGTTCTCGTCGTGCCTGGGTGGGTTTCCTCCGGGTTCGCCGGTTGCCCACCGTCCAAAGAAATCATGTTCGGGTTAACTGGTGACTCTAAACTGTCTGTAGGTCTGAGTGTGAGTGTGAGTGGTTGTTGGTCTCTGTCTGTCTCTGTGTGTCGGCCCTGTGATGGACTGCTGACCTGTCCAGGGTGACCCCGCCCTCGCCCAGTGTGAGTTGGGATTGTCTCCAGCAGCCCCCACGACCCAGAAACGGATAAAGCAGTTGAAGATGAATGAATGAATGAATAAAAAGTACCATGGGTGCAGACAAAAGCATACATAAACAAATTGCAAGATTTTTGCAAATAAAAACAGGAAAGAGTACTCTATATAGGGTGGTGTGTGTGTGTGTGTGTGGGAGGGGGGGTCGGGGGGTGGGTTACTGGGAGTTCAGAAGCCTTTGTGCTGTTGGGAAGAAGCTTTTGCAGAACCTGAATGTGGTCTGGTACCATCTGCCTGCGGGCAGAAGGCTGGTTGGGGTGACTGATTTTGGTTGGCTTTTGGTAACGGCTGTGGGCAATGAACTTGATGGGTATAAGGGGAGCGCCAAGGACTTTTTCAGTAGCCTAACCCTAACCCTTCACCACTCTCTGCAGGGCCTTCTGGTCTGAGGCAGTGCAGCTCTCATACTAGAAAGAGATGCAGTTGGACAGTACGCTCTCCACCGTGTCCCAGTAAAAAGTGGCGAGGATGGGAGGAGGGAGATGCGCTCTCCTCAGCTGCTGGTGGGCTTTCTTGATCAGGGAGGATGTGTGACCAGGTCAGGTCATTGGAGATGTGTACACCCAGGACCCTGGTGTGCTAGACAATCTCCACAGCTGCTCCCCCTATGGAGAGAGAAGTATGGGTGGGCTGTTTCCTTCTGAAGTCAACAATGACTTCCTTAGTCTTGTCAGCATTCAGGTCCAGGTCGCTGTTCATGCACCAGACCACCAGATGTTCCACCTCCTCTCTATATGCTAGCTCATCATTATCCTGGATGAAACCCACCACGGTTGCGTCGTCCGCATACTTTATGTTGTGGTTTGTAGCAGAGCGTGCACCAGTCATGGGTCATTAGGGTGAGGGCTCAACACACAGCCCTGGGGGGAGCCGATACTCAGCCGGATGGTATTGGAGGTGTTACTCCCCACACATGCAGACTGTGTCCTGTCGGTGAGGAAGTCCAGTGTCCAGTTATATGTGGAGACACTCAGACGTAGCGGTCCCAGTTTACCAACCAGTTTCTGGGGGAGTATGGTATTGAATGCGGCGCTGAAGTCGACAAACAACATACAGTTGGGACGTGGGGTTATGTCTCTCCAGGTATTCCAGATTCAGGTGCAGTGCGTAGGCCAAACTGCAATGGGTCGAGTGTTGGGGGAAGTGCTGGTGTAATGTGATCCTTCACCAGCTTTTCAAAACACTTCATTAAAGATGGTAGTGAGTGCTACGGGGTGAAAGCCGTTAAAGACGGTGACAGTGGGTTTGTTTTTTTGGAACCGGGACGATAGTGACTTTCTTGTAGCAGGAGGGCACGGTTGCCAGACTCAGTGAGGTGTTGAATATGTCCATAAGTACATCAGACAGTTGGTCTGAAGGTTTGAGTTATCTGTTATGGAACATTGCTGCCACCCACCACTTACACAAGTGATGATGCTCCCTTTCCACTGCTACTGTCACTGAGCACAGCATCCTGGTTACGAATAATCAGCTGACATAACTAAGAGTACACACTTTTCTTTGGAGCTGGCAGTGCACACAGGTCCAACTTTGGGGGAGTAATTATAGAATGCAAGTATACATGCTAAACATCTTGAAGGTGTATTTGGCATACTAGCTGCTGTATTGTAAAGTGCTGGTTCCATTTTGACTTTTAAATTTAAAACCATTAAACGTTGCACAGAGCTGCAGGAATTGAAGGCAACTCAATCAGGCAATTGGAATTTTTTATGGTTTTTCTGTTGCTTTTAACAGTGACAAATGACTCTGAGGAACTCAGAGAAGAAATGTTTCAAGTGGGGAAGGAGAAATGGGGAATGTGAGAGTGAATGAAAATGGAAGAAAGACAAGTGAAAAGGTAGACGGACAGACGAAGCAAGCGAAAAGGCTCATTGGCTTTCAGTGGGCATGTGCAGACTGAGACACACTAAAAGGTTACAGCATTTGATTTGTGATATTCTTCTCTGAAAGCTCTCTCTCTTTCTCTGTCTAGAGGAGCAGTTTGGCTACTGCTGTCCACAAAGTTTGATCGATGGCTGAATTATGCCATTGGATTGTGAATCTAGCCGACTCTGCTGTCTGCCCAATGACAAACAACAAACATGCCTGGCCACCAATAACAATGAGAGATGTGAGAGCTCGGCAGCCAATCACAGAACAGACTTAATGGTGTCCCCATAAAATAAGGGCATTTCAGTCAGCCTTTGCTACCACCGTTAATATACTTCATTCATATGTATTCCTCTGAGTGTGTGCAGTAAGGATTTGCAATGCAGCACAGCCCCTTTCTTTCTTCCGGTCTTTTATTTCTCTCCTGTTCTTCTTCTCCTTGATCACCCTGCATTCCTCCCTCTCAGGTTTCAGGCAGCCCACTCCATAGTCACTCCATCTCTCTCTATCCTACCTCACTACAGCTCTCTCCCTCCATCAATCTCTCATATGCACCCTCCCTCGCTCCAGCAGCCCACTCAAAGGCTAATTCCACAGAGGGAGAGAATGTGAGGAGAGGCATTTTATAGTGTTTTACAGTTATCTCTATCCTTATAGAGCTGTTCTCAGCCCAGCTCCATCAAACCAAGCACCACCCCCACTCTCTGGCTGCCTACTCAATTCGTCCTCTGTTCATAGCAATATTTCCCTCACTCCTCTTTGTTTTCCATCCTCTTGGGGGTGATGCTGAGGTGATACTAAATCTGAAGGGTTTCATTCCTAAAAGAGGCATTCCCGTTGAAAAAACACCTTTCTCCAACAAAATGAGGCCTGATATTAGCTGGAGAATCATTACCTCAATTTTCTTCTAAAATAATAGTATTTTAAATGTTATTGTCGTAGCCAATTGCTCTGTACTGTTGAAAAATGAAGCAATAAAGATGTAATTATTTTATTCACCATTAAATTAGATACTTCATTTGTTTGGGAATCTATTATTATGCACTCACTACACTGAGTTTGGACAAAGTTCAGTTTAAATTTATTTTCACACACAATTGCGAATTGCTGTCAGAAGATACAAAACTAACATTAGCACGAGGGAGAACAACAAGCCCATTTTATTACATTTATTACACACCACTTAAGCATGTGTTTCATTTGATTTAATAAATAGAAACATCATGACATATTGACTGTGTCACTGCATACCGAGAATAATATCCTGTCTTTTAATTAACTGTGTTGAATGTAAGCAATTATATTTCACTTGTGAACGAGCTCATATAATGCCACTGCTGGTTTCCTGGTGTTATGTTTATTATGTGGAAGAAATGGAATCTTCTCCCAAAATTGTCACTCTTAAAAAAAGAGTGTTTATGACAATATAACACTTGATTATTGACGGTTGTCATAATTACGCAATTGTTGAATTATATCTTCATGACGCATCAAAAATCTCAGAAAGACTAAAAACAGTTTTCAAAAGTTCTCTCTCTTATTTGGGGATCCAATTTTGGAGCTCTTGGGATATTTTCTTTCAAAGCGCTGCCATCAAATCCTTACCACCACCCAGTTTTCTCTGTGCTGTTTCTGCACTCAGCCATAGATGCAGGGAGCTGCAGAATTTATGGTGTGTTGATCTTTGGAGTCCACAGAGACACACACTTTGAGATATAAATCTAAAAATCTGGGACCTTTGAGCCAGTAGCCTTTTCATATATGTAAAAAAAAATAAATATTGAGCTAATCTCTGCGATCAGTTGATTTAAAGATTCAAACACACAACAGCATCTGCAGAGGTGGGGGGGGGGTTAGATATTAGCCATTTCAGATCCTAGGCCAGATCATAAAGAACTGGAGCAAAGTAACGCAAAGTTATTCACAACCTCCTCCTGCTTCTCAGTTAAATCTCTCCATGTGAACCACTTTTGCTGTTCTGCTCTGCTGGGATAAACTTAATTGTCTCCGAAAAGGCAGAACTAATTTTTTAAGTCCTAAAGTGACAATTTTTAATAAACACATTGCATCAACTATTTACGAGTGGGACCCCTTCAGATACATGGCTCTTGGCTGCACATTACTTAAGCATTGCATTACAGTGTGCTGCTCCAGGCTGGATAGATACAACAAGGTCTATCCAGAGCTGATATCCAACAAAACAGAGCACAGAAAGAGAGAGAAAAACAGTATGATAAACACAGGTAGAACTATCTCATTGTGTACAAATTCCAGCAGAACTGTGACCAATTTATTATGTATAGGTAGAAAATAATATAAGTCTAAAATGTATTATAGTCCTCTTGTTATGGTTATTGTGGCAGTGATTCAAGCAGGGCTTTGGGCTAACAATAAGCATTGTAATAAACAGAGACAGAAGCACTTAAAGGAGGCAGTCTAAAAAGATTTGTTTGGTAATGTACCAGTGTTTCCCATTGTCCACCCTAAAATTATGCTGTTTCTAACTCTGCAGTAAAGTTACACAGTGTTTACCAGCCAAACAAACTGAATAAGATCATTTTGTGTTTCAAAACATGTATTTGTTATTATCTGGGGGAGGGGGGCAAAACTAAATTCCTCATTAGATAAATGCTCTCATTTTCTCAATTGTGGTGCTTTTATTAGTTTCAATTGTGGTTGCAATGTTGTGCGATTTTCTTGCACAATCCTTTTTACTGGCACAATACAAAGCCAATGCGCAAAATCAAGAAACTGCTAAGTGTCAGAGGAAATTATTATGATTACCGTTATGATGACAAATATTTTCTCATCAGCGATGCCACAGAGGCGCATTCATCTCCCAAAAAACCATATTCATCTTCATTTTCCTCTCCATCCCTCTGCCTCTCACACGTTTCTCCTCCCATCCACGTCCATCTCCTTTTCTTTTCTCACTTATCCACTTAACTCCTCCATCTCCCTCTCCCGACCATCTCCCTCCACACACACTGACACAACAAGACACACACTAAATGCACACAGACACACAACCCGGGGCCGGTAATGCAGGGTTAATAAGATTGGAGAGCAGCTGATGGTTGTGCACATTCAGGCCAGATTACATTTAATTCAATTGGGTTTCACTCACTAGGCTCCCTCCCACTCGCCGCTTCCCTCTCCCTTTCTTTTCTCCTTCTCCTCTTTGTCCTCCTTCAGCTTTTGTTGGACCAGAGGAGGTCCAGTCTCACAAAAAGGCAGGTTCGCACAGACAGATACAACATGTGCACACACATATGCATTCTGCTTTCTTTTTGAGTTAGCCATCAATGCACATACATGTGCGCACTCACACCAGCACGTCCCTGGCCACTCTACTGTCCTCGACTTGTATGTGATTCATTATCTGTATTTTACATTGTCAGTGCTGCCTTGAACCAAGCACAAGGTTGGGGCTCTCAGGGAAGAAAAGAACATTACAATTTATCAAGTGTCTAAACTAAATTGGATTTTTAAAGATATAAAAGTGTATGCAGGTCTACTGTGAAATAATGTTTCTGAAGAAGAAATTGTTTATGAAGACAGTGGGACACAAAGCACTTGGCAGTTATGTATGTGGTACGACTAGTGAATCGTTGGATGACAAAGGTCCTCCTGTTATAGCCCATCCACTCCAAGGTTGGATGTAATGCACATTTTGACTATTTCAGTAACTGTAGCCTTGATGTCACTTCTAGCTAGTTCACATTTTGTTAATGTGAGCATTAACCTAAGCTCCTGACATCTTCCATATGATTGGCTGAGAATGACTGAGTTGAATAAACAAGTGCTCCTCATGAAGTGCTTGGTGGGTGATGTGCAATGCTTGATTTGTGATTCGAGCACCTACTACTATATGTTATCCCATGACTATGTGTGTTACTCCTGGTTTTGATGAAACCACAAGGAAACAAGAAGATGAGGTTTGAAATCATCACTTCACATCACTGTGAAAGACAGCTATCTGTCTTCTTGCATTCTCAGTGCCTAAAAATGTGATACATTCATCCATCTTCTACCGTTTATCGCGGGGGTGCTGGAGTCAATCCCAGCTCACACTGGGTGAGGGCGGGGTCACCAGTCCATCACAGGGCCAACACACAGAGACCAACAACCACTCACATTCAGACCTACGGACAATTTAGAGTCAAAAGTTAACTTAAACATGATGTCTTTGGAGGGTGGGAGGAAACAGGAGTACTCAGAGGAAACCCACGCAGACACAGGGAGAACATTCAAACTCCACACAGAAAGGCTCCAGGCCAGGAACTGAACCCGCAACCTTCTTATTGTGGAGCAACAGTGCTATCCACTATGCTGCCATAAATATATAAAACATAGTTTTCTCTTACTGTCATTTTGACAACAGCTTTGGCCATTGTTTTGTGTACAAGACGCAAGGCTGTATTACGCTATCCAAGCAATTACGGCAATTACATAGTATGAAAATTTGTACTATACACACTATGACATATATACAACATAACAGAAATGTCACAGTAAAAGAGCACAGAAGATACTAACACGCTCCCACAATGCTGGCTGTTTCCACAAACCTGGCTAAAAACTGGTTAAGACTTATTGAGAAGCCGAAATCCTTTTAGTTTACTTCCTATCTCCTCACAGAGAAAGGGAGACTTCTGCTTCCAGGTAGCTCTTAATAATTTCTGTCTTGAGAAAAAGTTTTCAGTGTCAATAACATGGCAGGCATAGAGGTAGGCAATACATTTTCCTAAACATCAGATATCACAGCGGCTACAGTTTAAGCAGGTTGTATGGTTGCAACGTTTAAATAGGTTGGGAGAGTTATGAGACAAAATAGACCCTACAGCAGCAGAAGAATTTCAGCAGCATGACGTATAAGTTGTCCATTGATGAGTCTCTGTGACAGACTTTGCATTACAGTGTGTTACTACTTCATGTTACGGCTTTGCAAAAGTACAGTGCATTATGGAAAAGACAGGCAGTGTTAAAAAAAGCAAGATGGGGTAAGGTAGACAAAAAAAAGCAAAAGAAACATTTGAATAACTGCAGTAAAATATGAAAAAAAAAAGGGCTAAAGGGGGTGAAAAAAGTCAGCGCCAGCTCAGGAGTGATAGACAAACAGGGTGAGAGAGACAGCAATGCCCTGGTCTTCCTGTCTATGTGTTTTTTGTCTCCGTTCATCTTTTTTTATGTCTTCGTCTGCTCTGTTGTCCTCCTCTTCCCATCACTAACCTCAGCTGTCAGACACACAGGCTGATCCAGGCAGAGCACACATACACACACATGCACACAGGGGAGAATGTGAGCACACACTGGATACATCAGTAAACGCAAGGAAGGGAACATCAGGCATCTGGCTTTTATCTGACACACACACACACACACACAGACACACACAAAAGGAAGGAAAGAAAAAAGAAAGAAAGAAAGACAAAAAGAAAGACAACTTGACTAACTACAAAGAGTTTGTGTTGATGAATGGCAGTCATACAATAAAAAAGTTTACTTTATGTACAACTCCTCTCCTGTTTTTTCATCACACCAATCCTTACTGAAGCCTGAACCCACACAGAACCCCCCTCCCCCGACACTCGTCCTTACTCAACCCTGTAACTAATAACTCTGGAGGAGGCAAATACACACCCACACACACAAATAAACAATCAACACATACAGAGAAGAGGAGGTGGAAAAAAAAAATAAAATAAAACAATAGAGGGGAGAGGATGAGGAAGGAAGGAAGGTTCTCGGGGGGTTGAAGGGGTCAGAAGAAGACAACAGAAGAGTAAGTTAAAAAAAAAAAATGAAAAGAGACACTGAAGGGGAGGGAGGTAAGGCAGGAGGTGCCAAGGACAAAGTGGATGGGAGAGGAAGAAGGGGGAGAGAAGACGGGAGGGAGGTGTGAAGTGTCACTGCCAGTGGTACCATCTCTCTAATTAGCATTGTGACCTTGGTCCTCTGTAACTGTTATTGTACAAACAAACGCACACACAGTTCCCAGTGCTCATATGCATGAAAGTGTGCGTTTGCTGAGTAAAGAAGTCTGATGTGATTTTAATGCACTATTTTTTTTCTATTGCTTAATGTTTTTACATAAGATCAGTCTTTTGTAAAAATAACATTTGACATTTCCTTTAAACGCACACATGCTTTTAGCAAGTGTAGCATCTAACTGGTTTATGCCAATGAAAGATTCGTGGACACGCGACCCAGAAACGGATAAGCGGTTGAAGAAGAATGGATGAAGGAAGATTTGTGGAGAAGCATAGAGTGAAGAAAAAAGGACACCGTGCCCCCCTTTACACAACTGTGTAAGGTAAATTGCACAAGCCACGCTCTGTGACTGAACACTAAAAGGCTAAAGCATAAACATATTAAAAAACATTGTATTTCTATGAATCGAACAGGATCCTGCTGCTTTCAGTGTAACACGGCGGGTTAAAGAGCAAAGATGATTTCAAGACCGACACGAAAAGAGAAAGCGAGGGTGAGCCGGGGAGAAAACACAGAGAGCAGATGAGAGAGCGGCAGGACGGCTTTGGCAGCAATCATCTTCCAGGTCAACAGTAATTACCAGAAGACTGAGGAAGTGAACGTACGACACAGTGTTTCTTTCTCTCTTCACATCTTGGCTTGCTGTATTTTATTCTCATCTCATTTATTTTCACAACCAAAACATGCATCTCTCGCAAAGTGGATGTCAGTGCAAGCTGAAGGATTTAGTGGTTAAAGGTTTTGTCACAGTGAGCACAGTCATATATACAGAAACAGTTTAATCTGGTTTCAGATGTGCTCCAGATAATTCCCAGATAATGTCAGGAAGTTGTTCTCATTATCGCGGTTGAATGTTCAGACCTCTTAAACAATGAGATTTACAGCTGCTTCATACTCTCCTACCGCCATTTTAAACTTCTTGTTCTGAGTTTACCACTGAGGCGGCAAATACCACCCACATCCCCGACTTTATGTGCAACACAGTCATGTATACAATTTATGCTTCCATTGAATTGAAACTTGATTAGCTGTGTTCACTGGTTTTCCACCCTCTAACTAACAACACTCCACGCAAATGTTTTTCACACACATTTTTAACTCTTAAGTACAACAAGATTTTGGTGAAACTTTTAAATTGAGTTGTGTTTCTCAATTTGAAAGGATTAGTGAGAGATTAAGAACAACTGTTGAGTTTACTCTGCTTTGTAAATGACAGATGATTTACTTTTTTTCCTTCCTAAGTGTGATTGTAGAGAACTGCAGAGATTTTGGAAATGTCACATGTTGCACAGATGCCCACTTCATCCAGCTGCTGGAGTTTCAATGTTCAGAGTAAAAAAGCGAAAGCTTACGTTAAACCTTTGATAAAAAGAAAAACAACTATTCATTACTGCATAAATGCAGCCAATGTTTGTTTTTTTCAATAATAATTAGAGTATATTAGAATCTCAAAGCTAATTTTTACTCATGTTTGAGAAGTAAGTACAAGGTTTATCATTCCCAGGTTTAATTCATTTTTTGGACAAACATGTGCTACCCTTAATATTTTTTATTTTTTACATGCAATGCACTCTGCTAATAAGACCATGTGAGTTTTAGTTTTTTGATCAAGGTCAGGATAGGAAAAACATATTGAAGATATCACCTTTAGCATCATGAAAAATTATCCCACATCGCAAATTCCTTCTGGTTCATTTGACTTATCCCCATGATCTGATGGAGACATTCACAAAGTGAGGTCCAGCATCTCAGTCCACCACAAAGCTACAGTTGGTATTGATGTTCAATTTAAGATCAATACAGAGTTATGCAAACCTTTGCACCCTCAAAAATAACCAATATTCTCCTTTTTTAAATGTCTTAGTCCTCTTTCACAAAAGCTAATTATCTCCTTTTTCCCTCTCTAGTGCCTCCTCCCTGCTCCCTTTGGAGGTAAAGCTTTCAACTCTCTATCAGATTAGAACAAGAAGAAAGGTTTCTGTAGCTAACCTACAAACATCAGCGTACTCTGAGAAAGATGTAAGAGCTAGCATGACTTGAGTGTTCACTTTGACAAATCTGTGCGTGTCAGTCTAATTGGTGCTGCATGTATTAAAACCAAGATTCTGTCAAATTCCAATTAAGCTGCTCATCTTACCAAATGTTAAAGGCTGAAGCTGGAAATCCAACATCAGGGAAACTGAGTTTCTCATAGCACCCCGATTCAGAAAAGTTAGTAAGGGCATCGGCAGCTCTCTGCATAATTAGTTCATGAAACAGTAAGAAGGCTGTGTAATTTCATTTGGAATTGACCTCTCTTCCATCCCCCCGGAAAACTCAATCTCCAAGGAGTTGAGGGTTCTTCTCTCTTTAATAACAGCTAAACACATCAACACTGCTCTTTCAAATGCCCCCCAAGCTGTTACCCACAAAATAAGAAACGGAAGTCTAATGAAAAGAGGTTTAATAGAAGAGCAAGGCAAAGGTGGCTCACAGGCTTGCTGCTGTTTAATTCAATGGGATGCGCCCCGTGCCTGAAGACTGGCCCATTTTAATTGCACTTCTCTCTCATTTATATAAGGAAGCATGCAGTGATACAGCCTTAATGAATCTGAAAGCAAGGCAGGCTATTCAATGTCTTTCTCTCACATGTATAGAAGTGTAATGATTGTGCTGGTTGAGCCCACGTGTTTTGGCAAAGTATTGTTCTCCACAATTGCCAGCTACAAACACATATGCAACAGGGAAACCTGTATGCCTTCTGTGGGAGAAAAGAGACACTAGTACATGGGAAATTTAACAAGGATGTGATTCATGATAATGAGTACATGCAAAATTAATTAAATTCTTTCAACCCATTCTTCTTGCACTCTCTTTGCTTGCTTTTACAACTGCAAACACAAATATGAGTGATTATTGCGTTTTGATGAAGAAAATGGTGAATGAACACAGTAGGAACTCAGGAGCAAGCAAAGAGAGTAGAAGAGAAGGAGGTCAGCTCATCTGTTTAAACCATCTGCTCCATCCTTTCGATCAATAAAGCCATCATGACCATAGTCATTAATCAATATATGGGCTGAATCAACAATCTCAGCATTGAATGAATCAAAGTTACTTCAGTCTGACATCAGTCAAACTAACAGAGTCAGGGACATAGAGAAAATCCAGTTATCATCAACATCACACTAGTGTTGTCACTGTTCTTACTGTGGCCACAAAAAAATACTGCCTTTATCCTCATCACAACTATCAACCACCAGCCTCATACCAGGGTTCACAGACTGACTTTACCTGGACTATACAGCACTTAAAAAAAACCCCAAAAAAACAGATACCTCCACAGGAACAAAAAATCAGCAAACCACAGAGTGAGACATGGTGGATGACGCTTACCTTTGCCATTTGTGCTTGGACACCACTGGCTTTGAGAGAGGCCACAGCCTTCTGGGCTGCTGCAGGGCTGTCAAAGTCCACAAAGCCATAGCCTGTAAACATACAAAAAAAAAAACAGAATACAAGTAGTATCAGTGGATGTTGGTTTTAATACTACTGAGCAAAACCAGTCAGTGTTCATTTCTGTCATGTCAAAATCACGTCAGGTCAAGTTTTCAACGTAACATCGGCACAAGCTCTATGTACCATAATTATGACTGCAATGTCTGTCCCTGTAGGCCATTTCGTGGTGCTGCTGCTCTATTACACTGTCTGTAGATGTAAGCCCATTCTGTATCATGTGTTAAGTAACAATCCAGAATTAATCCTTAGTTTTACATCTAAAATCCACCGTCTTCCTATTTTTTGTGACATTTAGCAGTACAGTGCCTTGTATGTGAGCTCACGGTGTCCCTGTACTACTCTAAATCATAGACATCGTATTTCTATAGTCGTGGTCAACGCTTTGTGGCTCTGCACCAGTGACAGGTTGAAAAATTCTTGCGATTAAAGTCGTCCAGAGTCTGCTTTAAAGAAATAAAGACACCCGGGTAATGTGCCCCAGTCAATTTTATTGGAGAAAGGTCTGGATCATTTTGTGTGTGTGTGTGTGTGTGTGTGTGTGTGTGTGTGTGTGTGTGTGTGTGTGTGTGTGGACAGTGTAGCTGTCAAATTGTTGATGCTCTGGGGATCTTGTTTGGGCCCTACAGGAAGCACAGAAGGACAAAAGGTCTGAACACACACGTATCAATCTCTGCTTTTGGTAATACGCCCTGTTTTACTGGGTCACATGGGTGTGGCTGGAAAGAGATGTGAAAGAGGCACAAAAAAAAAAAAAAAAGCAAAAAGACCAAGCTTGTCTGGTCCGTGAATGACAGTTTGTATGCAAGGAGGTGTGGCAGTTGCGAATAAAAAGAAAGACTTGGAACAATACTTCTGATATTGTGTGTGTATGAAATGAACTAAGACAGATATTGACCCATATGCATTGAACTGGAGACAGAAATGTTTGGAAAGCACAGCAGCTTTAGAATTCCAGCTGTAGCTTTGAACGAGCTGCTTAAATGATCCACATTACAAAAGGCTTTCAGCGATCACAATCCTAAATGTAAACACGTTCATAATAAGGGAATGCACTTCCTCTGTCTCTCACTCTCTTCACTCCCAACATCTGTTCCTGTCTGCTTGTCTTTTCCAGGAGTTGAAGAGCTCAGTTTAGCTGATGAACGATGATTTTCTTATTGTTCAAAGGCAGCAAGCTGCTTTCCAAAGTAAGATCTGCAGTGCACACAAATATTTCTCCTGCTGCTAATGAGAAACCCATAATTTTGCCAAAATAGGGTCACACAAACATGCACGCAAGTTCTTACTATAGCACATGCAGATACACTGTGCAGACATAAATGATTGCAGCAAGCATGGATCCATATATTTATATTCCATAGTCTAAACACATACATGTCTACATGACATATACAAGTATTCTCTGTTTTTTCCACATAATCGACATAGACCTAATTAGATTCACACCATAACAGTTGAACTAATTGAGGATTCGCAAACAATAATCATCAGTCAGCTTGCCAAGTCCTCCTATTTCCAAAAAATAAAAAAAAATAAAAAATAGAATAATTCTACATCTCTGATATTTCGCACTCCAACTAATAGGTGTTTGCTTAACCATAGGCTGTCTGTGCGATTAAAATAAAACTGAAGCATTGCCCACAATGGATAATTCCATCACCACTAGTCAAAACAGTGGCCTTTAGTTTGATGGCATCAGATTCAACACGTATCAGTGTTGCAAATGAAGAAGAGATGCATTTATAAAGGTGGTACTTTCAGGACAAAAAATGTGGCTGCATAAAATTAATAAATAATTAATAATTAATAATGTGTACTATTATTAAGCTTTATCAGAGCTGTAAAGTCTTTGAGTCAAGACGAATGCATCTGTCCTCTGAAGGGCAAATGAAGACTTGTTTGGATGCGTGTTCTGGGCAACAAACCAACATCAGGGGCAAAGTGTGCGTTTGAGTGTGGTCACCTATTTATCTACAATCAATGCTTTTGCTCAACTCAGCGCATGTACAGCTTATTAATCCATACATCATCACAGGGGAGTTTCCATTCATCAGTTCTCGTTCATCACAAAGAGAATGCCGTGCTGCCACACTGACACAGTCAAAAAACTGTTTACTCCCCGTTCACACACACACCTGGTGCTCATCACCTGGAGCACTTCCACCGCTGTGCACCACCCACTGTTCAAACAGAAAAACGGCAAATCTATCTATCTGTCGATCTAGACGGATTGATAGATAGAAAAAGAAACAGAAATAAAACAAGAAACAAACAAAGCAAAAAATATTATGGCTCCAACAAGGGCTAGACGTGATATTTCACATCAGTAATGTGTCATCCCATCACTGAGATTTGCCAGCATCGACAGCAGACAGTGGGTGTGACACTTTTAAACTGACTCATTTAGAGTGCTTAATTTGCTAAATGGTTTATCCAACCATTTCCATTTCTTCCTGTGTAATAATTAAGCATGAAATTCATTACAGATTTTTATATTTATGTTTAATGAGGGCAGCAGGGGGATTGTGTGGTACTGCGTGTCCCCACCTTAGTATTTCTGTGCCACAACACAACCCTCAGATATGCTCTCTAAATAAAATTTGGATTATTTTGTGGACATTGGCATGCAAACCAGCCATGTCAGTGTACTTTTCCATAACTAGTTTGTTGTGATGAAACAATGAAAGGAATGTGTGGTTCGAGTAAAGTGTTCACTCTATTCATCACTCAAGGCAAGATCTGTGAATTCTGAAAATGTATTTGGCCCTCCCTTCAGCAGAGCCAGAGGTCAATGATCAGCGACAGAACACATCCCTGAAGCTGGTAGCAATTCATTGTTTTCCTCAAGGACACTTCAGCTAGGTTGAAGCTGAGTCTGTGAGCAGATGTCTGCCTTCCAAGCTGGTGGATACTGCCAAATTACAACATCAATATTTTTGCCCCATATGTAACTTACAACATTTTTTTATAAGCAATCGACTAAAAGCTCTGCTCTTTAATTCAGTGAAAATGCTCATCTCATACGGATGCAAAATCTAGCTCTTTTGATAAGGATATTCCTACAGAACAGAAGAATGAAAATAATATCTCTGAATTATATAATCCTCCTCATGTGTGCTCTGCTCTGCGCATCTGTGGACTCTGTGATGGCACAGAGATGAAAATCCATCTTGCTCAGTCAGGCCTGGCAAATATTCCACTTGTGAAAGAAAAAAAAAAAAAAAAAAAGCCCAAAACATTTTATTACGCAGAGCAAACACACGTGAACACACATACATATGCACTCACAGACACAGATGGAAGTGCAGATACACACACACACACACACACTCCCCAAACCTCCATCTAATCTCCTGAGATCTCAGGGTTCCTGGCCTTGGGCCATTAGAATGGGCTAACCAAGTATGGAGGGAAGAGGAGAGAGACGGAGCAGAGGAGGAATGGGAGGAGGGCCAGAGCGAGAGACTGACAGAGCAAGAGAGAGCGAGAGAATGAGATGAGCAACAGGAGAGGGAGGGAGGCAGAGAACAGACAGGAGACATGGAGACAGTGAGAGGGAGGGCGCTTGTCTTTGTGAAATGGAAATCCTTTACAATCTAAAGTGGTTTCCTCTCCCTTCCTTCCTCCATCCTGTTCTCTGTGCCCTCTCCCTCCCCCAGAGCTCCCACACTGCTAACGAGAAAACTGTCAGTGTATTTAACATTGAGTGGCTACACAGTACAAAGCCTAGGACTTTGCAAAGAAAATCTTTATATTATTTCAGAGATTGAAGCAAAAGTTTTGCTTTCTTTGTTCGGTGAAAAGAGAATTCAGCAGTAATTCTCATGATAGTGTTTTAATGTGTCTATGCACCAAACGTTCACATATTTACATAATGTTCCAAAGAAAAACATCGACTTCTCAGGGACAAAGAAGCAAAGAAGCCCTACAGGCTGCACAGGAAGACGACTTTATTTATTTACCTGTCTCTTTGTCTAGATCTCTCACGCTCTCTCTCTCTCCTCTCTGCAAAATCTTCCTGAAAACAAGAGACTGTCTTCTAAATCATAACTTTCAAAGGGTCCCCTTCCTTTTTTGCCAGCCCCAGGTTATTTTTACCCCCCTCCTTTCACCCCCACGGGCTTCCTCCCATCCATCCCTCCCTTTCCAAGAGAACTCTCTGTGCCAATTTGTACTCTCTTAGTCACGCTAAGCACTTATCTTGTCCCAACTGAATGCCTCCGCAATCAAACCAACACTTATCCGGTTGTAAGGCATTCTAATGGCCAACTGATAATGAAACTCTTTCACTGGGAGTTAACAACTGGCTAAGAGATGTATGAAGTCTACATTACAAGCAGCGAAACTGTTGATGGGGACCACAGCCCATGAAAATCGCCTACGCTGCAATGGCTGCATCTGCTGCATTCTGGGTATTTTGTACATTAAACAATAAATATATATTTATAGCTGGGTGTATGCGTTTGCATTTTCAAACACTGTTTAGTATTCATAAAGGCTTTGTCTGAAATTTAGTGCCAGATGTGTTGCCCAGAACACACTAACTGTTCACTTCTAATCACAAACATATCATCCTATCACAAATACTGTTTTGACTATCACTAAAAGAGCAGATCATTTTAAATGTGTCTCTCCGCCTGCACTTTGGTTAGATTCATACAAGCAACAAGCAAGCAAGCCTGAAAACAAAAAGACAAAACTATTAAAACATCTTAATCAGTTAAACTATAGTGTATATGTGAATTTTATCTGGTTTCACACATTTGGAAAATAAGTTTAAATAAGTAACATATGCATATCAATTCACAGTTTTCATAGAAAATAATGAGCCCGACTCCCCATTCACTTGTACCTCATTGCTACTATACACATACCGTTGAAGGTGCTGTCATCTTTTCTCTTAAGGGCACGTCACCCGGGGGCGCAGCTGCCTCTCTGACTCTGTAGATCTTTAACTAGTCTGTGTGTGACTCTTTGCTTCTTTGAAAATGTGATACATGTGCACAAATACTACAGCTCATTCTTGCAGCTGCGCAACATCACAGGTGTCAAGCACCTTTACTCTTTATTGATTGTTAATTCGCCCACGTTATCCCATAAACATGTGACAAAGTGACTAAATCAGACTGTCAACTAGCTTCTTGAATCTGGGGCAATAGATACTGCAAAGCCTCTGATAGCATGCTTCTGTTTAACTCATAGTCCTTCAGTCATCTTTCATTGCATTATCAGTGCTGGCAGAGGATTTCATTTGCTGAATTTTTTATCAGATTTTAAAATAAAACCCTGAGACATATTCGGTTCTCTCTGGGTGTCAATGTGAACCTACTTGTTTACTTTCCAGTGCATCTTGTCTTCACAGTCTTAAATTCCAGGCTTCACATAGACAGACCATTGTAAATAGAGGACAGATGATGAAATTTACACCATATGGGCCACCACAGCCAGACAAACGCAGAAAGTGTATTCTGGGATTATGGTGGATGTTACTTTATATTCTGCCACTCAGTACTTACCGACTACAGACAACAGCAACTTTGTCTGTAGCTCTTAGACCAAAGCCTTCATACCCCAACTGAAGACATATTAAAGGTATATTGTTTCATTTCTAAGCAGTTTAATTAATTGCCTCGTGCACTAGGCATTGTGCTTTTTAGCAAATTCACTGCTTTCAATATTAAAAAGTAATAAATACTTTCTAAGGGACTATTTTCAGCTTAGAGTTTGAGTGTTATGGTAGCAGGAAAGTGCATTTAGATGTATCTCAAAATGATTTGTGCCAATGTTATAATGTGTCATTCCTAGTTTCTGACACCATTTATTTGGGTCAGCAGAAAAGACTTGCGGAGTAAGGAGCAATTGACTCTTTCTATGAGATAATGCACAGCCACCAAAACCAAGGCATACAGTATCTCAGGTCCTTAAATAGATAAGGTACTCATAAATGCAATGTTACATTTGTACTGTGTATTGTATTTGTGATATCAAATAAAAATATAATACTATCCATTTGTATTCCATTTCATAATTCTAGTCTAAGGATGTCTGAAGCCATAATTGGCAAACATAAAAGTCATGAGCATTGGTCTCTGGTGAAAGGGGCTCTATCAACTCAGTTTCAACTAACGATAAACGATAAAATTTAATGAGTTAAGTAAATGGAGAAATAATTGATAATTATAACTGGGTTTGCTGAATTTTCTGCCATCCCTTCAGCCATGTTGTAATGATGTCTGGACAGACATCTCAGTATGGTTTCAGAGCTCAAATGTGATTATGTGATAGCGAAGCAGGTAGTGGAATGATGAAGCTTTTAAGATTTCCATAACTGGTCAATTAGAAAGATCCAAGATAATAAAGATCCGTGAGATTCACAAAAGTTTGGTTTCCCCATTATAGCGTTAAAGCAGGTAGGACTACAATCATTTTCTCAAAATATTTTATTCAAAGTAATCAGAGCAGATTAAGTCTTTGAATCTAAATTTACATCTCTGCCATCGGTATCAATCAGACCAGCTTTACCCTCACTCACACCGTTGAAGTTGATATGCTGATTACAGGGCATGCGTGCTGTTTCCTAAACTATGCCAGTGTACCTTTTGAGAATAGGCCTGGCAGATGAGAAGCAATCATGCCGAATACATGTTCTTGTCTGCCTCTTCACAAGCAGTCGACTACAATCATATTGATTAGTGCTTTGTTCAAACCTCTCCAACAATCAAGCAGACTCTCATCACAAGACACTTGAGTGAGCCTCATACACCACAGAGACAATCTGAAACACATTGTGGCTGTTGTATGGTGTGCTCCGTTTTGATTTTGCCAATGACAACAATGGCAGCGTCTTGTTTTCAAAAGCTTTTTAACTCTGAGTATCATTAGGGTACAATCCTAAAACGATCATCATGGAGAAGAAAAAAAAGAAGAAGGAAAGAATGAAAGAAACGGCAGTACTCTATGAGTGCGTCATTTAAATAGATTACAGGATGGCATGGTCATTATGGATGCCGGTACTGTTTTGCTGTATACAGTGGAAAAGCACACACACCCATACCACACTGAAGTACACAACTGTAATACAACATGGCACAGTTGGTGGCTGAAGCAAGCTGAAGTAATCTGCCTGAATGTTTACCTCACACTCTCTTTTGATAAAGATTTTAGCATGTTTTAAAACCTTTGGCAGTTGATTGATTGTAGATGGGCTTTTTTTTTTTTTAAGCAGAGGAGGAAGGAATTTATAAAAACAGAACCACTCCCCATATCACAGTGATTGGTTTCCCTTTAAGCTGCCAAGCCTAATCAATTCTCAATTGATGTTTTCCAGACTCAGATCGCGTATCAAAATTTGAGATTGTTAAATTTACAATGACTCTGCAAGGCTACACTACTCACTGGATAGACTCAGCAGATGCTCAATCACTCACCTTTGCACTGATTGGTGTTCTTGTCGAGAATAGCCTTTGTGGACACAATCTTCCCATATCTGTAAAAAAAAAACAATGACAAATCCTGATTAAATAATGAATCATTCTTCTTTTTGAACACCTGAGGTCATATGGTTCTAATTCAACTTTCATTCATTCATTCATCCTCTCCCACTTATCCGTTTCTGGGTCTAGGTGGCGTTTGACCCAATCCCAGATCACACTGGGTGAGGGCGGGGTACATCCTGGACAGGTCACCAGTCCATCACTGGGCCAACACACAGAGACCAACAACCACTCACACTCAGACCTATAGACAATTTGGAGTCACCAGTTAACCCAAACATGATGTCTTTGGACGGTGGGAGGAAACCGGAGTACCCAGAGGAAACCCACAGGGAGAACATGCAAACTCCACACAGAAAGGCCCCAGGCCTGGGAATCGAACCCATGAGCTACTTGTTGTGATGAAAGAGCAGTAACCTCTATGCCGTGGTACTGCCCCTAATTCAGCTTATTCAAATAAATTCAAGATGTTATCTATGCTAATGCCAGTGCTCCAAGCTGGAAGTGTCAGTCATGCAGTCCATTCCCCCCATTGGCTCAGACTGAACCATCCCAACAAATCATGGATGGAGCTTAATGAAATTTTGTGTTAACATTGATGTTCCCCAGAAGACAAACCCCAATGATTTTGATGATCCCTGGAGGTTTTCATTTGTTTGTTTTGTCTCGACAGCTGCTGGGTAGATTGTAATGAACATTGGTGCAGATATTGCCTGTGTCAAATTTCATCAAAAAATCTACTTTGATCAAGTTTCTGCTTTGGGCTTGCCCCCTCTTAAGGTTCAGGAACTTTTCAGATGGGGCTTGAAGTACTGAACACTGCTGATTGGTTAAATGTGCAAGGTTTTGCAGCATTGCTTTTTATTTGGTTGTTTTTTGTTTGGTTGTTTGTTTTTTTTGACTGATGCATATCGTTACAATTGATGAGCAGCATCTTGCCTAATTTCCTTTGGATTTGACTGATGTGGAAACAGAAACATGCTTTGACAAAATCTTGTAGTCCCAGTATAAAAAGCACAAAGTAAACATGAAAATGAGACATAGCACAGAACAAAAACTATCCAAGCAAATTTTTTTCATAGTATTGAGTCCACTTTATCACAGTCAAGTTTACTATCTGCTCTTCAATCTATTTCAAATCCTTACCGCAGGCCGCAGAACACAGGCTGTGCTCTCTCATAAATGATGATAATAACCAGACATCTGTATGGCACCCAGCCCCGCTAGAAGGGATGGATAAGAGAAGCAGACAACTTCCATACCTCTCTCTATCTGTTCTTTCTCCCAACTTTTAATGTCTCCTGTCCATTTCAATAAGTCTCTCTCTTTTCCTATGTTTGACACCTCTGACTCTCCCTTTGTCTTCTTTCCTTATTTTCCTCTCCATCCCACTTCTATTCACCGACTCTCTGTCCTTAGAAAGAAGTTAATAATGTTTCTTATCAGTCCAGTCTTTCAGTCCTCCTGGAAAGAGAGGAAAAAGAAACAGAGGCGGAGAAGGTATGAGGAGTGAGGAGGGAGGAAAATGGGGGCTGGGGGTTGGGAGTCTCAGCCAAAAAGCTTGAAACGCTGAGAAGAGCCTGGATCACTGCCTGGCTCTGTGGATGAGATTTTTTAATTAATGTTTTAACACTGCTGCACAATGACTGACTGTATGACTATCAAGCAGATGGACAACCTGACAAGCTTGCTGACTGGCTGGTAGCCGTCGGTGAGAAATGCAAGTATATTCGCTCCACCCTTTCAGAATAAAAAAAAAAAAAAGTCAGACAATAGGGAGCGAGGCAAAAACAATAGAGAAATCAGGTGAAAATACAAAGCAGGAGGTGACGAGCAGAGAAGGTGAAAAAAAAAGCAAGGAGAGGGAGCAAGAGACTCTGAGGAATGAGAAATAGATTAGGAGAGGGAGAACAGTCAGTCAAAAGATAAAGAAGAGGAACCTAGGCAGTCAGGGCGCGATGGAGAGATAGTAAGAGGTGTTTAATAAAGAAGAGATCATTTAACTGTCACCATCAGGAGAGTCTCTGTCAGCCAACTGTTTCTGTCAGTGAGAAGAAGAGAACAGAGACTAGCTCGCCTGACAGCCTCACATCACACTCTATTGGGACAGGAAACTTCAGAAATAAAGACAGAAAAAAAAAGCTTTTAAAAGCTGCTATCACACATAACATGACAGCTGAGCAGCTTATGAGCTCACAATTGCAATTTAAGATTTTGGAGAATTAGTGAAAAATCAAGCCTGATATTTGTCTGGATGTTTTCCCCCCGTAAAGCCATAGCTGGTGGTAAACAAGTCTTTTGGGCTGCAGTTCAGGGAGCAATCCAATGTCTGCAGATGTGGAAAACACAAGGCAGGACTAATCGCCCACACATCTATGCACAAACAAACACACATGCAGACACACACGCGAGGCAACATCACAGATCAAAAACACCAGAGAGGTAATCACACACATTACACACACCATCTGGCCGTGCCCAACTCTTTGTTGACTTCTGCCTCCATGCGATTCAAACTTGGGTGCCTGTCTGTGTGTGTAAACACTTCCAGTCCATGTGTGAGTGTCTGTGCCCGGACAGATCTGAGCATATAAATAGTTGTGAGGGTGCAAGTGTGATTGTGTTTGTGGATTGAGTATGAATGCATGACAAAGATCTCATGCACCATCAGTGTTTTGGCAGGTTGTTGTTCCCAGCAGAAAAGGGAAACATTTCCAGACTCTGTTTCTGTGTTTGTGTATGTGTGTATATCTTTGCGTGTTTGTGTGTGTGAAGAAGAAAAAAAAAGGAGAGGATATAGAGAGATGTACCTGGCTCAACATTTTATGAATCTTGAAAAAATATGTTCACAGTTGTAAGTTTCTGCTAAGTTGAAAGCAGATAAAGCATATGTTTGATGTGTGGTTGTGTTTTTGTGTCATTTTGTCTGATCGGAAAGAGGAGAGGAGAATAGAGAAGAAGAGCGGAGGATGACGCCATGGCCTTGGGGAAATGTCAAATTACAACAACACTGCATCATCCAAAATGGTGTCTCACTCTGGACTTGACTCAGTGGTAAGATTCCACTTGATCCATTGAGCCACAACAATATGCTCTTGAGTTGGGGAAAAAAAAAAAAAATGGAAGCATTGATAACAGATCAGATGGTTAAATAAGCGAGGGTAGTGTGGAATAAGAGGAGGGAAAAGTGCAGAATGTTCTTTTCTGTGATCAACTCCCGACTGGAAGCCTTCGGATGGTTCCAGTACAAGCCTGGGACTTTTTGAAATAACATCAAATCGACCTGCTCTTGACCCAACAGCAGTGACACAAGAAACTCATAAAAACTATTCAAATACTTAAAACATTCCACTAAAAAGACTAAAAGAAGCCAGATGGCCAGAGGTAGTGCTTCCTTATTCCATTACCTTCCATTGTGCAAGACTAAGTGAGTGAAGACACTGTGAAAGGGATCTCAGTGTGTAATGTGTTTCCATTGGATGCTCATCATTAATTGTGAGTCAGTAGCGGGACAAACATGTGAAGCAACAATGAAGCAATCTTAACAAAGCGATCTAAATCAACACTAACTTCAGACTTCAGAGCTATTTTCGATTCAATATGCACACAAACAGCCCTGAACTCCAAATAACTACAGAGAGAGTCCTTTAAGATTCTGCTACATCCCGACATGAGTATCACATCACCTTTGTAGATTTGTTCACTTCACATATATGCTGCGACTCTACATCGTGTTCACTCTACGTGTTCTTCTACATCTCCCAAAAATTGTCTCCTGGGTTCATCTCTGGTGACTGGAGAGGCCACTGAAGTTCACTGGACTCATCAATGCCATGTTAATGAAACCATTTTCAGACAACTTTGTGACATGGTGCATCAACCCGCTGGCCGTAGGAAGTGGGATATTGTAAAATGTGGCCTTGCAGGGCTCATGGTCAGCAACAATACCCATATGTGTCATTTATACAATGATCGACTGATGGGATGCAATTCCACCAAGACAATTTTACCCAAGCAATTACAACACCACCTCCAGCACAGAATGAAACAAGCTTACTAGGCTCCATGGATTCGTCTTGTTTACGCTAACTTCTCACGTCAGGCAAAATTTTTCCAGGCTTTGATTTTTGGTGATCAGCATTAGATTTATGTTCATGATGGACAGGAGCAAAGCCAATGGTGGTTTTCTGCTGGAGTGGCCAATCCACTAGGAGGCTGGGTATGCTTTTCTGCTCACCACAGCTGTAGAGAGTGGCTATCTCAGTTTCATTAGCTCCAGACTGTCTGGCCATTCTCCTCTGACCTCCCTTATAACCATAACTTTTCTGTCTGCAAAGCTGCGGCTCTGCGATTTTTTTTTTTTTTTTCCATACCAAAAATGAAAAACTGCAGTACTTTCAATACTGCTTAACTTGTGGCACCAACAATCTCGCCATAGAAACAGTTGCTCCAGCATAAAAGAGTTGTGAAAAATGCTCATCAAAATTCCCAAAATGCATCCAAACATGAGACCAAACCGACAGGTACTCAGCTGACAAGGCAAACATTGGCAGCAGTCTTTGAAAACATAAATAAATAACTCCTTAAAAATGAATGAGGTATTTCTATGATACGGTCTTCTTACAATATGCAGAAGAACTTCCCTATTGGCTTTTTTTCACTGAATCAGGAGTTACAAACAAGTCAGCAGGGCTTGCCGGGTAACCTGTTTCACAGAAATGCTACAAAGCCCGCAAACACAGTTCTATGAACCGGAGAACGCCTCTCCACAGTGACGGTTGGGTGTGGCATACGGCTGACAGACTAGCTTTCACTATGACAACCCTTTTTTTGGACAAGGTACTTGTCTTTTTCAACAGAGGGAAAATCCTCAGGATCCCTGCCAAAAGAGCAGTTGATTTTTTTCCGCTAAAAAGTGTGAAACAAAAAGAAGAGTGAGGCGACTGAAACGGATAGTATTTTCAAAACTGTCAACACTTATGGACGAATGTCAATATGAAAATCAATGCACCCAATTTTGGCAGACTTGACAGAGTCAGTCTGTGAAATAACTGAATGTGTGTGCGTGCGTGCGTGTATGAAGTGTTAGTGACAGTCCTCACACAGCATCAGAGCTGCTTTCTTTCCCTTGCACAACACTGGTAGCCAATGGATGATTTTTGTTCAGTGTCTACTGAAGCACAGTTTTTGAACCCCTGGCCCACACACACTCGTGGAAACAAACACACACTCACAATTTCTACTTTTCCCCAGGATGTCTGTGAGTATATATACATTATGTATACGTACGTATGCACAGTCTGTGTGTTTGATGGTTGCGCATGTTCTGACTATATGAGTGTACGCAGAGGATGAGCTCTGTGTGTGGCATCTCCTAATTGGGGATCCGATACAGCTGTCATGTCTCTTGCATTTCCTTCATTTCCCCCCCCCTCTCTGCCGGTTAGACTCAAACAGACCAACACAGAGGAAGAACTGAGAGAACGCAGAGCTTCAGAAGTCTTCTATTCGTTTCAGATATGTAATTTAACATCTTCAGGCTCTATGGAAAAATTAAGTGTTGGGGTGTTTCGGGATGGGAAGGCAATGCACTGTGAATTTAAAGGCTGACTTGATGTCAGTGAAATACTGATGATTGAGGATCTGTCTTTGAAATATTAGGTAATATACTTCCCGGCCAAAAAGATGTGTCAAGGGTTTAGGTTTCATCTCTGTCACCTGTGACTAAAATGCAGTTTCTCAGACTTGGCTGCTGATGATTAACAGGAGGTCATAAACTTGTTCAGTGTTTTATGTTCTACATCAGTGGTTTCTCCTTTGAGTAGTTAAGAGTTTGTCTGTCCTCATACAACCTCTCTAGCATGAAGCAGTGGCAAAGGACCATCATAAACACTGATGGATCAATAGAACAATAGATAGATGAGCGTAGTGCAGCAGAGGTAAGCATGAGAGAGAAGCAGCCAAAAAAAAAAAACAAAACAAAACAACACACAAGTGTGAATGAAAGCAAGCGAGAGAGACAGAAATTGCCCTTGTGCTACGCTTTGGATTCTGCTCACGTTCTGCTCTGTCCCCAGACGTTAAAAGTGTGTCCGTAGTTTGGGCAACTGGGGGAGTGATTGGAAATGTCAGCTGACAACAGCACTTTTCACTGACACTCTGAGAACTGGCACAGACACAGAGACCGGGGAAGGGAGGGAGGGGCGAGGGACGGCGGGGATGGCAGAGAGAAGGATGCAAGGAGGAAATGAGGAGGATGACAGAATGGGAAGGCAGGGGATGGTGCTGGTGGATGGCACACTAAATAAGTTACGCTTCCTAACAATAAGGATGGGGATGACATTGAACTGAAGGCGTGCGTGTTGGGGGGCTGTCCTTCCATTATTCATTGTAACTGTGTGCATGAATGAATTGCTTGTTTGTGTGTGTGTGCCAGTGTGTGTGTCATGTCAGCGAGTGACAGGAAACTGCCACTCAGTCTACGTCCAAAAGCCAGAGAGGACTGGAAATCCAAGGCTAAAACTGCTGTCCAACAGACCACACAGGCCCCCTCCCCCACTGACCTTTCCTAAATGTTACTGGCCACTTGGCACACTCACTGGGCCTCTAATGAAACTTTTATTGGCCCCCATTTTTCACCCTGTTTCCCCAGAACACCCCCAGGGCTAAGCTAAAATACAACAGGCTTGAACTGCAGCTGACACACAGAAGGACAAGGTATGATGCGTGGTTGTGTGTGTCTTCGCATTTTATTTTTATCTACTTTTCCGTTGTTGTTGTTGTTTTGTTTTTTTTTTCTTTATTCCAAAATCAATTTGATTACTTCTCAAATGTTAAAGTGATGATTTAAAGCCCTTTTCTTAAAAATGCTGATGTTGGTATATGATATATTCTTTAATTATGCTGGATGTGTTAGCTGTAGACAAACAAAGCCCTCTGTGGGAGAGCTGGCTAATCATTTGCATTCATTTTGATGTTGACTCTGTTTGTCCAAATAGGGATGATTGAGAATGAAATGCACGGGGTTGACTTTCAGCAAATTGGCAGAAAAAAGGAAATGAAGGTCCCAGTGAAGTTAGTGGAAGCCAAGGGTAATCAGGGACACCACATCATTCACAGGTACAATACTTTGAAGAGCAAATATAATCAATTTTGTTCTGGAGCTGTTCCTAGTATACATGTGTGTGTGTTTGTCTCCTAGTGTGTGTGTGTGTGTGTGTGTGTGTGTGAGACCCAGTACAGCAGGAAGCAGACGGGGCTAGCCCCAGCTGGGTTGTGTTTTTCCTGCTAAGGAAACACAGAGGAGGGACAGAGGTCAAGAGCAAACTGTTGATACTCATTAGAAGCTGCTGCTGGGCTCACAAACCTAATTACCACAAGCTGAACTCAGCTGCACTGACGGAGGTTGTTAATTCATATGCATGTCAATAGAATTGAAGAGAATGGAAACTTGAAACTCACGGCTGGCAGAGTTTGATAAGGTCCTGGTCAGTGGTGGCCGGTGGCAGGCCTCTGATGTACAGGTTGGTCTTACTGAGCTGCTCCACCAGCCCTCCTCC
Source organism: Echeneis naucrates (assembly GCF_900963305.1). Lineage (NCBI taxonomy): Eukaryota > Metazoa > Chordata > Actinopteri > Carangiformes > Echeneidae > Echeneis > Echeneis naucrates. The sequence continues at coordinate 8,835,477 of NC_042516.1, read as the reverse complement.
CTGACCTCCTCCTCCGCCTCCACCTCCTCCTCCAGTGGTGCCAGGGCTGGGTGGAGCCATGGGCGGTGGGGGAGGAGCATAGGACTGCTATAGAGAAAGAGGGAGAAAAAAAACAGAAGGGATGGTTCAGTTTAGGACACAATGCAATAAAAGATTTTGCCATTTTTTTGTGAAAATCTAATGATGCCAAACTTATTTTCAGGTTCTGCCCCCACAGATCTTACACATGAAACAAAATTTCTTCTTTCTATCAAACTCACATCCTTTTGAATATTCTCTTCCTGCACCAAGCCCCTCTGCAATTTGTTGATGCAACAGGAAGCACATCAAATTAAGGAAGCAGGATCTGTGTAATTACAAGTGCCTATTATGATTATGGCACTATGCTTTACTAGGAACTTGAGTCATTAACAATTAAAGGTTGGGCTGCGTCTTTAGAGAAAATTCCACAGCTTTACCTAGCCTTGACAACACTGCAATAAATATATCTAATCAACCTGTCATCATCCAATCAACCTGGAGTGACTTGCTGTAAGCTACAAACGCTTTCATGTTGTGGATCAGCAAAGAAGCAAAAGAAAAGAAGAAACCATCTTCACAGAGCATGAAGAAAAATGCATGATAAAACGTGATCACTTCATTTGTTTTTGGCTCAGACAGACTGAGGAAAAACTTCTAGCAGCAAGCTTCCCTCTTCAACATCTTACTTTAAATATAAAGCATCCCTTTACAGGTTCACAAACCAGCCAATTCATTGTTTAATCCAAGCCGAGGCATTTTATCACCCCAAACTTACTACAATTAGCATCCTTCGTCTAATTACGCAGCTCAGTACAGACTAAATGAGTTAATAAGATGACCATTTCTGGCAATGAGGAGGGCTAGTCTGAGGATTAATGAAGGTTCAGGTGGGTTCACAGTGCACGCCCACTCCTCCCTGCCTCCTTTGGCAAAGTCTTGGGTAAAGTTTGGAGGAAGTAAAAAAGCCTGATGGCTCATGTGACAGCGGTGTTCAAAAAAGACTGTCTGCCGCCCGAGCGGCTCAACATAGAAGCCTGGTCTCTCAAGGACTGAAGCGGTTTCTGGTGATCAAGCTAGTACAACTGTGTATCACGATGATGATGAGAGAGAGAGAGAGAGAGAGAAGCAAATGGTGAGTGCAGGTGAGTGCACGCGCTCGGTCGATACTGTATTTGGCAGCCTGTGCACGTCCGTACACATATGTTAGGAAGCGCTTGTGTGCTTGTGTTTGTGATAATGACAGGCTGTCACCACACAGCAATGTGGAGCCTCAGCCAGCTCTGATATTAATCCATTACCTGTACTTCCCTCAACTGGCATACAGCTCCTGACACACACACAGAGGCATGCTGGCAGCGCGGAGAAGACAGCACTAACAGGACTCAACACATGTACAGCAGACATGCGGCAGCAAGGAGAGACAGTGCTTGTGCAGCAGTGTCATTTACAGGCCAGATCTTTAAATTTGGAGCCCCCCCAAAAAAAATAGAAAGTACAGAGAAGAAAATGGATAAAAGGGTATTGCATTGTTTGAATGGCTGTGACAGACACTGTTCTGTCCTGCAAAGCCTTACGTTTGTACTATCTAATACAGTGTTAACTGAAAAAATATCGTCTGAGTTTACTACAAGCTGCTGATGGTGAAAATTTGAGAGTGCATCATCAGCAGCGGCTGCATCGGCATCATCATCAATGCGAAAACCTGGCACTGTCCAAAACTATTCAATTAATTGCAAATAATTGTTGTGCTGCATCTATTTGCTGTTTTTCTTTCCATTTCACATGACTCCACTGTAAACTGAATAGCTACCTTTAAAACACAGACAACGTTTTTGTTTTTTGTTTTTTTTTTTTGGTCACTTTTATCAGTCAGTGATCAACCAAGGCTGAAAATATTTGCAGCAATAAACATATCCAGAACAAAAAAAAAATAGGGTTTTATTAAAGCATTAAAGCCTCTGTCTTTATAATATACAAATATAAATGCGTGAAAGCATCAAAGATATGAAAAGGAATCACTGAGGACTCACTGTAAATTGTGCTGTGGTGCGATTGTATGTATCTGTCTGCAACACTGATAATGAAAACCTCGGTTCTATAAAGCCCGACTGACTTAATACGAGCCCTTTTGACAATGAACAGCCTCTAAGATAACATGTTTGAAAGGAAGTATTAGACACAGATTAATGACCCCAGGCTGAACTCTGAAAGAAAAATACCATGAAGGCTGTAACATGCTTAAAAAAATACACACACAGAACCACATTGGCAGTCTCAATTTTTGCGAGCACACACACACATACACACACACACACACACAAAAAGCCTTATCTGTGTACATTTATTTCATTCCACCATGATATAGACCTGAAAAAGTTCGTTTTTTTTTTTTTAACACACACACACAGATGTCCAAGTAGGCAGAAATGTACGAAATCTCTCTGCTCCCTGTAACTCACCGATACACACACACATACCTGATCAAAGGTCTGGCCCAGGGAACCTCTTTCAGCCAATTTGTGCAGCTGTCAGGGTCTGGGTGATAGTGAGCTGTGTATGTAATGTGTCAAAGACTGTGATAGGGAATCCTTTGAAACATTAAAATCTCTCTCTCTCTCTCTCTTTGGTATCCATGCTTTCTCCTTTCTTAGAGCCTTTTGTCGCTCGCTGTCAAATTTGACTCCACCATCACTCAATCGCTCGTTCTTTTCACCTCTATCCTCCCACTTCCCATACACTTGCTCTGTATCTCTCCCTCGCGCCCTCCATCGCTGCCTCCCCTCTTTTAAGGATTACTCTCGGTTGGGTGGTGTGGACTGAAAGCTGCGTCTCAGCTGACATTGTTGAGACACTCGGTACAGTGGAGCAGCTCTCGCAGTGGGGAGAAGGCTCAGAGGACAGCGGCAAAAACTGTCTCACAAAACAGACACATTCGCTGCGTTTTTGTGCATTCTGAACAACAATACGCTGCAAAACACGGCTATATGTTGTCATATACGTGCATGCTGTGACTATAGTATTTATTTGACTGCAAATAGGAAAGCAAGTTACTCATCCTCCAGATACAAAATATTGAGTGCACAACTTTCAAACTTTGTCTATTACATTATTTTGTAAAACAAAATAAGCCCTCCATAATTAATTTAATAATAATTCTAGAGTATGTTTTTAAGAAACGGACGACATACTGTAGTGTCTAAAATTGTGCAGCTAGTCCTGTTTACCCCTGAGTCATAATTATCAGGAAACCTTTGTGAAGCAGTTCACATTGCAACAGAGCAAAATGAGATAAAGGAGGCACATAGATGATAAACAAGCAGCTACGTCCTTCCTGTAATATGGCGTGTTGGGCCCCGTTCCCTGTTCCCTCAAAGACCAGCACTGTGAGGATGACTTGGCCTGGCACCTACACCCCTCCCACCGAAAACAAGAGCTTTGGTTTTGCATAGTTAGCTCCAGTCTGTGTCTCCAGAGGTTAACAAGAGGGCAGAGTGACCAAGACAAAACAGCTTGCGAGCTTCATAGCTCACAACAATGAGCTTGTGTGCTGCTTTATCTCTCTTATATGCATTTTAATAAGGCATCCCTGACAATATACTCATTTAATATGATGGAACACATTCTTTCTTATCCCAGTAGGAATATATATATATATATATATATATGCAGCAAGTTATGCACATCTACGGCAAGGATCACACTTAGCAACATTCAGCATGAGCCCATTATGGTAAGAACAATTGAAAGACTCACTGAGTGATAATATGTAAGTATGTAAAGGGAGAAGAAGTTGCTCAGCCCCAGAGAGGTGTGAAAGGAAGGTAGGGAGGGATAAACAGATGGAAAGGAGAAGTGGAAGAGAAGGCAGCAAAGAGATACTGAAAGGAAGATGGCTGAAGAAGCGACTTGAGTGGGAGGGGATAAGGTAAGAGCGGATGAAACATAGGAGAAAGGACAGAGGGGGACATGGGAGAGCGGGTTACTCTGGCCTCGTCTGATGCTTCCTGAAACACAGAGGAAAAAATGCAGGCTATTTTTAGGTCCAGCGCTGAGATTCTCTCTTAGTGTCAGTGCCTCTAAACACAGCAGCGGAAGGGTTTAAGGAAGAGCTTATGAATACATCAGAATGGAAACATTACTCCCAATATACCATCTCCGTTTGGAGATTACACAAGCGGCTAAATTAAGCCTTAGTTAGAGCTTCTGACAGGAACCAAGAAATCTTTTCAGGGATTCACAACAAGTTGATCATCAGACTGGTATGTCCAGGCTTTGTTTGATCGTGGAAAATAGGGCTTCAGAAAAGAAATACAATAATGTAAACAAAGCAAAATCCCATCCGGTTGGTAGAGAGTAGATCCAGTGTTGTGTACAAGCATAAATAGCTTTCTTGGATACAAGCCTAATGATATCCAACGCAGCGTGCTTACAGGTCAAGTAAAGAAATGTCTAGGCTTATGTATAGCATGTGATTAGTCTCGGGGAGGAAATGATATGTCTGGGAAAATCACACCAGAGGGATACGTAATGAAATTATTTCAAAGCCCTGTTCCATGACCAGCTCTTATTTAGTGGAAAAGCCTCTGACTGTGTGTGTGTGTGTGTGTGTGTGTGTGTGTGTGTGTCCTTAAATGAAGTATACTGATAATCAAGTTTGTAAAAGTAATTGAAACCATACAGTGTCTGCATGTTTCATCAAGGTCAGTGTAAGGCTTTTAAAGACCGCTTTTCATACCAGTTATGATTAAAAACCAGAAACAAATTTGGAGTTAAAATACATGTCAAATATCAGTTTTTGTAATCAGGGTTATTTATCACTGCACAAAAACAAACCACACTAGCCACTATAGTTTACAAGTGTAATATTAGATTTTACTATACCCTGAAGCTAATGCAGCCATAATTATTGTAATTTAAGGCTGGTTAAGGCTTTGACGGGCTGCAGTCACTCTGCATTTTTTTTTTTTTTTTTGGCCAGAAATAACTGGATATCATGTTTTACCAGGGTGTCTGCAAGTTTCATCAGCCCATACTTGGGATCATTGTAAGGTCAATCAGAATGGAAAATGACGAAACGAAGGAATCAAATAAGCGGACAGTTTTCCTATCAGGATATGGTCTGCATGGCCTATTTAATTTCCCATCAAAAGAATCCTGTAACAAGGCAATGCTATTCAAAACATACCATCAAGCATGCATAAAAACGAAAAAAGAAAAAGAAATACTGCTGGAACAAAACTCATCTTGCTTTCCTCGTCGATTATAATAAAAACCTGTCTTCTGTCAGTGCTCAGCTCTCCCCAAAATAAAGTTTTTATTGCAGGATTTTAAAACTGCTCCTGCCTTAAAGCCATCTTCTGCTTTCCTGCCTGTTCATCTTTCTGCTCTTATATTTCATGTACCACTTTCATTCTATCAATTCTATCTGTTTATATCTAACCTCTCTTCTAATTTCCACTCATCTCTCATCACTCTCTCGCAGTCCCATTCCCAAACAATTCCTTTCCTGTCTCTGTCTTTTCCCTCAGAAAATCAGGTTGTCTAGGTTTCTTCCCAGTGGAACGCCATGTTCAAGCTGTCTACCTCTCTGTCTCTCTTATTTACATCTGCAACAGCAGCATTCCTGTAACAACAGTTGGGCTGTCGTAAACAAGTTGCGCAAACATCCCAGACGGGACATTCACTTTGGGCTTCGTGGTGACTGACCTGGTGAGAGACAAAGAGATAAAGGAATGATGGAGGGCAACAGTGGTGAGTTGTTGAACTCTCAGTGAATTCCTGTGGCTATTTCAGAGCGGGTCAGAGAACTTCATCGGAGAGCAGGGACTTGGGCTATGTGTGAGGACAGTAGTTTAACTTGGGATTAGTTTGAACTGCATGACACTGAAAAGCTACTGTTCTTGGGGTCATAGCTAAGTGAATCTTTGTGTGAGGCTGGGTGAAAAATCTGCCAAGATCTTAGGCAGCAGCTTTTTGTATTTGGGTGTAGAACTCAATGTTGGTGCAATTCATTCATCAAGATGGATTCATGTCAAAGAGTCTATGGTCACAATGTTTTGAACTAATGATGCAGTAAATAGAAATAAGTTTCAGCTCATTTGATAAAAATGTCAAGCATATTTTGAGTAACGCTGATGAGAGGGTGACTCAGTGGTTTGCACCATCACCTTATAGTAAATAGGTCCAAGCTGCAAATACTGGCAGTCGAGGTCTGAACAGTGGGTGGATGTAGCGTGGAGCATGGAGAGTTGGGGTCCTGCCTAACCCATAGTGGCAAGTGGAAGAAAATGCAACCAATTTCTGGTTTTACTGATTAATTCTTTTTTAAAAACAAGAACGGTCTGTCAGTTAACATATCTCATATTGTTCATGTGTATTATGCACACATTTGGTTCACATCCAAGTATTTGATAAAGCTACTGTCCTATCCGTTTTCTATCTTTGCTGTGATCAACAATCACTTTGATGAATAAATCTAACTCAACCAAAGAGGCTGGCATTGCCCCAGAACTTCCTGAGTGACATCCAGGAAAATCTCTGCAGCACGTTACACTGCAAAACCTACCAGATGATTTCTTTTCTTGGGTATTTAAAAAAAGATAAATCATACAGTACATTCTTCTTTCTTAATTGCATGACCTCTAGCATGCAAGTCACAAAAAAGGGGAAAAACATGCATATTGAAGAGGAGCTTTGCACAAAGCTCTTTTATTATGTATATTTATGCAAATTTCACATTAGTTTATTCAAGTAAGTCTCTCGTGCTCCTCCTCTCATTAGCCCCTGGTCAGTGCTTGAACCCTGCAGTATGCACGATGAGAAGCAGCAAAAGGGGTTCCGAGAATTGTGATTGGATTCGAACAAAAACCTGTATAAGAGGGAGACTGGAGGTTTCACTGCTGAAGTGACTCCTCCTCAAAGTTTAAAATGGAGCAGTGTTAAATACTGCAGCAGTCTTTCTGCAGTAGCTCCACTTCTTTGTCAGCTCTAATAATGTCTCCTTATATGGTGAACTGTGTATTCCTACCTGCCGCTTATCATCCAGCACTGCTTCTGTCCCTCTTTATCTTATCATCTCCTCCTTGTATATTAATAATTTCAACCTTCCCCCATGTCCCACAATTCTTTACTGGTTTCGTCAAATGTTTTGCTTTTCTCCTCCTACATAATTTCATTTTTTCATGTTTCAGCCTCAACTTTCTTCTGATCTCCATTCCTCAGCTGCCGAAAGCCCCTGACCTTTCCTCTTTTCCTGGCCCATCATCTCTTTTCCTCTTGTCTCATCTCTTCCTCGTACTCCCACTCCTCCTATCTGCTGCCCCCCTCTCCTCTAACACTGTGCTGGAGATTAAAATATGAGGAAACAATCAAGCTCTGTCTCATTAGCATATGAACAGTGGGCTGACAGGCAACTGCAGGCACGACAACAGAGCCCTGGAAATCCACTGCAGAGTTTTTTTTTTTTTTTTTTTAATCCCAGGAATGACTTTTTACCGTATTTTGTTGAATGAGACTGAACAATCCTCCGCCAGTCCTTTCAGGCAGCCAAATTACCATCAGAATAAGAGGGCATGAGAATAAGACAGAAAGCTTATATAGCAGCAGGTCAAAGAATGGAGACTATAGAATAAGTATGCAGACAGAATAATGTTTCTCTACAGCAACAATGAGACGCTAAAAAGATAGGGATTGGCATGTGCGTCCGTATATATGGCCACACGCGCTAATGTGTTGTTTCCATCTTCCCACAGCAGCAAAAAGACACTGAGCAGTCATTAATTGGCATGTGTGGGTGACTGCATGCTGGAGGGGGTGGTTTACTTTCATTAGCGAATCAATTAAAATGTTTCTATGAGCATAGCAAGAACATGGGTCATGACATAAAATATAAAATGACGCAAGAGAAATGGGAGCGGAAACTTATTACATTACTGGTGCACTGTCAAACTTGCAGAGGTGGAAGTTATGAGAAAGCACGGTCGTGTCACTGCCGGTTTATTACCTTGATTCAGTTTATATTGCTGCTCAATTTCAGTGTATACCATGACAAAGCCAGTGTAATGAAATATCAAATTTTCAAGTTATGAAACACACACATGAAAGCCCCTCCCAAAAAAAAAGTGCCCCTTCACATCATGTAGGAGACCACATGCTTCAAAACATATATGCAGACATGAGATAAATCTGTCAGCTATAATAAGAGTTATAGCTATGCTAGCAGCTCCGTGAACAGGTACTTTGGCACAGCAGCACTTGCAGCTAAATGGTGCATTCTGCATTCATGACATGTTGGCAGCATGGGAAGAAGAAAAAAAAATCTTATTCTGACTAGTGAGTGTTCATGCATTATTCCAAGGTAGTTAGCTCTTGCGCTCACCTTGGAGTCACACCAGATAAACAGCCTAAATTAACTACTTTTGTGTTCAGTACTTGTAGTTGTTCATTACTGAATGAAACTAGATACAAACAGTGCATTGCTCCTATAAAATGAATGATTTGTATTAGCTTCCTTTCCCATGTTGGAGGTTGATGTGAATGTGTTTTCCTGCTCAGCTGTTGATAAATAGTTCAAACAATACAGCCTGAACAAAGCAGACTATGAGACATTTGAACCCCACTATATGTTCACCAGCTCGCTCACATCTTACCTAGTTAATTAATTAGTAATTAGAATTGACTGTTTGAATAAACATTCAAATCTTTTGTTTGTTTGAATTTTGACACTTCCCTCTCCCTACAATGTTAGGACGTTGGTTGGTATTCGACAACAGGACACAGCTGAGCTGCACCACAAAACAAAGCCATGGTTGATTCATTCTGTTCCACATAATCTATGTTAATGGAAGTCATATGGAAACACTGTAAACAAGAACTGCTGTTTAAGGTCATCTCACTGAGCTAGGAAGGCAAACAAATGCAAAATTGCAAAGATGTGATGGTGCGGCAATCATCTTCAAACACATTACTCAGCTCGTATGATCCTGCATGGAAATTGCAGGGTTTACTGGTACTTCCATTTGTAAGTAAAGCAATGTTACAGTGTCAATGAATAACAGCATCTAAATACAGTCATGTCTTCTGGATTAATAGTATCTGCTGTGCCTCTCTCACTTAGATTGACCAGGTCTGATTTGAACACAATTATCTTTAACTTGTCTGCTCTCGGGGTCACTGACCATTCAATATTACCCAGCTTCCTTCCTTCACTATATCCCTTGCCCTTCGTGTTTCACTCTCTGCTCTAATTAAATTCTTTCATCAGAAAAAAGTGGCAAATCTTCAGGGTAAGAGAGTAGAGAAAGAAGGAGGGGTAGAGGAAAAGCAGGAGGGATGGAGGAAAAGATCGGAGTGTAAGAGCATATTGAGCGGAAGATCCAAGCCCACTGTCTGTGATCAGATGATGACCTGAGGATATCTAGAGGGAAGATCCATAATAGGTCATCTGAACAAAGGTAGAGCTCAGTGAAATCATTATGTTTTTTATTTCTCAGGTGGAAGATTAGACAGAGAGAAACGCAGTCAGTCAGACAAAGAAACTATCAGACACACATGGCATGATTTCTATCCAACTATTTTAGCCTCAGCAATTATATTAAGGAAAGAACCAGTACGCATTTTACTGTATGCAGAACTGATGATTTACACTTCATACACTTTGTTCCAACAATTTGTTAACAGAGGTGACTGCCAAGACTCACTGCATCTGGATTATGACTGGACCAATATAATATTGCAAAGGGATGCCGCATTTTCCACAGGAAATTCCATGTGCTGGAATACTGAACGGCTGCAAGAAGTAACCCCCGTGTTAAATGCATTTAGGTCACTAAAACGTTTCAACTCTCAACTCCTCTTTTGTCCCTGTGAGGGATGATACGCAGAAGACCGCATTTATAATTCAGACTCCAGTATCGAACCATTTATCAGAGAGAGACGCAGTTTTTCCATTTAAAAAACAAAGGCTGAACAATGAGAGCAGCAGTCAGTGTATTTGCCGATCATAACCCAAACGCTGTGCGCACCTGAATTGATTTAGAGGCCTGATCAAATTACCTGGAAAAGGTTAAAAGTATCCACTGCTGGCTAACATGTTTTTACTATTGAACACAGGGAGAAAAGGGGAATGCAGCTGTAACCTGGAGGCATAAAAGAATCAAAGCACTCAGTGCCGAAAAACACATCTCAGGCAAGAAATATCACAGCGAACAGATGCCAGGTAAAGAGAGGCAGTTATGTAAAAACAAGTAAATCTTTCTCAAATTTGCTTTTATCCGTATCATTGCCCTTCCTTCACTTCAGCCGTAAAAAAACGCAATTGCAACTTTGAAGACAGAAAATATTCACCAATTTTTGCATTCAGTAAAATATCAAAACATTAAAATTAATAAATAAGATCCCTGATCTTTCAGAAGAGCAAATATACAGAGGGATGAGTTCTTCATAAAAACGAGGGGGGCTACCGAGAGTAAAAACAAAGAAAGAAGCCTGACATTCTGAGAGAGGGGATGAGATGTATGACAATGGTAAAGGAAGGGAAGAGAGGAGAGGAGGCCACCAGAGAGGTCACTTCTGCTTTTAATAATTTATCCTTTAAAAACCAGTCTGAGGCTTTAATTGGTGCTGTGGCTTAATCCTGAAACACACATACACATACACCTCAGGGAGTCTCTTAGCAGCTGTGCTCCAGCTAAATTGGCTACAGTGTAGCAGCACCGGCAGCGAGTTCCCTCCAGGTATGACACAGTCAGCCTAAACAGCAATAGCAGGCCTACCAACCACGTCTCATGAATCTGGGCGTGACACTTCTCAGCTTCTATCTGTCTCACACTTGCTGTCATGCTCTAGAAAGAAATCTTACGGCAAATCAAAACGACAAGACACGAGTCCCTTGGCACAACGGTTAGCTTCATAAACACGCAGCTCACTTCAGCTGTAATCTGCATTTAGCCGAGAGAGACATGGGAGGCTATTTTCATGACTTGAATTTAAGTGATTTATTTGATGAATTAAGACTTGAATACACTTAGAGGAAAATGACATATTGTGCATTTTCCTTTTCAGGGCAAGTCATTACTGTCATGTGATAATCCCATTATCATGAGTTGTCTATATTTTTTTCGTCACCCACTGTATGCTAATATGACTCACTGAAATCCCATTTCGTTGTCTAAATTCTGCACAGGTGTCATTGAAGAAAATGAATGAGGATGCGCTGCTCCTTCTTGAAGCAGTTTTAAACTCAGAGCTTCAACGAGGATCATGTGTAAAGCCACGGTATAGAAAAAATATTCCAAGTTCAATTTATGGGGCGTTCAGCCAGTTGAAGTAAAGTTAAAAGCATGACAAACACAGCTGAGGACAGGCTCTTCCCTTGAGTCATCTTCATTGGCTTTTCCATTTCTGATGCACCGTTTCATTGCCATTAAACATCCCGCGATGTTAGGACAAAAGGGAACAATCTACAATAAACGTCAAGCAAACTGTTTACATTCATCCCTTCCGGCTTGCCTTCTCTGAGCGCTGCCCAGCTGAAGGCACTCGGCACACAGTATTATATCCGCGCCTCAAGGTTGATGAGCACTTTACCGCCCCTATATCCGATCCTCACCATCAGCTCTGCTAGTGAGATAAGCACTTTGGCCTTGAGCTATCTGAGGGGAAACCCTGCTATCTGTATCAGATTGCCTCTCAAATGCCAGGATTGTGCCTTTAAATGAAATATTGAGACATCCTGTCCTTCTCATATGACACCCCTCCGTTGCATTTGTCAGTCAGTTTCTTAAACTCACAATGTCAAATTTCATCAGTATTTCTGCTATTATACCAGCCTTAATATTTGCATGATTTATCCCCCTCCCTCCCAAAATAAAGGTATTCATTTAGTTTATCATTGGCCAACTAAGAATGTATTTTATGAATGTGGTCAAAAAGTTTTTGACTTGCCCTTATCTGTTACCCATCAAAGCCTTTGGTATGAGCTATTCCCGATTAGAAATTAATCTCCTCCATTATTTATTCTCCTAAATAATGCTGCAGGTAAGATCATTTACTTGCTCTTACAGTCTTCCAAATGGTAAGTACCTTACAAAAGCAATTTAAGTAATCCATTTGTATGGTGCATTTCCCGTGCAGTGCGCGTTATATGATTTTATTGGCTGTCACCTGCATTACCACTCAGAAAAAACATCCGTCACTGCGATCGGTGCCACGTTCATCACTGAATCACATCTCATTAGCAGTGCACCTTTTTGATTCAGGATGCAAGGTGACAACAGAGGTGGGCGACCGCAGTTACTGCAGTTTACCAATAACCCCCAGTGCATCACCTAAAACTCTGCCTTATTTTGGATTGCATTTCCACCTTGAAAATTTGATTTCCAAAGTGAGATAAAAAAAAAAAAAAAAAAAAAACTGGTCCAAGAGTCGCCACAGTCCAAAATCACCCAGACAGTGAGGTTATCAGCCAGACCCCAGCACCATGAGAATACATAGTGTCTCCCAAATCCTATTGTACCATGAAATGTCACAGCACATTAGCTACAAGAGGGATTACCCTTCCTTGAAAGTAAAACAGGGAGGGAGGGAGCCATTGAAGAAAGATAGAGAAGCAGAAGGAGAAGCGTTATACGCAGGGAGCCTGTGGGAATGTGTACGTGAACATACGTGGATGTGGACTAGTTCATGCTCTCTTACCTGTAATTCTTTTTGTCTATCCTCAGTAACTATTTGCCTAAATATATTAGCTTCCCTTTCACTCTTCTGTTCTCATTCTCTTCCCCTCTCTTCCAGTGAGAGGAAGAGCCACTGGTCATGATAATCTCTGGATGATCTTGATTTGGCTATGTTTATGAATTATGTACACACGCACTTGCACACACACACACACACACACTTATCTATGGCTGGGAAGTTGAGCTGGGTTGGCAGCCTGAGACCAACAGCTTGTGGCTGTAGCACGGAAGAAAGCAAGAGTCTGTCTCTGTTGCTCTGTCTCTGTTTTCCTTTCCACTCTTGTCGGCCCCCCGTTTCCTCTCTGTTTGTCACTCAATCTGTGATTCAGCTGGACTTCCTGTCTCTGAGAGACTGTTGTAAAGACTGTATGATTGGAAACATAAGGTCTTGACTCCATTTTCACACTTGCTATGTTGTGTATCTTTCTACCATATTATTTTTACATTTTTGCAATTTCTAATATGCATAACCTTCCTTGGGCTACAAACCATAAATATGCAGTGATGAAAAGTCTAATATTAGGGAGTGAGTGGAGGATATACAATATGATCCAGAATGTGAAAGTGACGTATGGATTTGAAGAAGTGAAATTTGTTGGTAAACAAAAGCAGCTGACTCTGCCGGTGCCACTTGAATGAGAAGGGCTATTCCTCCAACTTACAGGGAGCTCTTTGATCCAAATAAGGCTTCTCTAAACTTGTTGTATAAGCTTTTCATATTTTCTCTTTCTCCCTTTCTCCACTTTTCTTTGCCTTATCTTGCTTTATCCTCACCTTTATTGCATTCACTTCTCCTGTGCTGCTGTGTTTTAACTTTGTTGACCTAGCTGAGCAAACCTTGGATCCGCAAACCATCAGATACCTTCTCCGCTCCCACTCCTGTAACCAACACCACCTGGGCCTGCTCCACTTTAGTGTCTTTGTGAATATAAACTTCGCAGTGTCATTACATAATGTACATCATACTGTGGTGTACGTACACACACACACACACACACACGCACCTTCCCTCTTGTGCATATGCAGTGCTGCTGCATGTCCGTGCGAACGATACACCTACATATAGCCTTGTGTAGCAACGTAGTACACTGAATATGCTAGTTGTGGTTGCATGATCCTCAGTTTTTCTATTTCCTCCAAAATCTGTCACTCCTTTTGAAAGGCCAAGCGCACCCACCCAAACTTATTTCAGAATCCGATTTGTTTCTGGCCAGTACACAGTCAAAGCGGCCCATAACAGCTGATACCTCTTACGGGATTGCATTGACTTTTGAAAATAAGCCTTTGGATAAACTTGATGACGTGCAATAATAAGATGGTTGGTTTCAGTTTCACCTCTGTCTGCAGAGCATTTAATCTGCCGCGGTGCTTCTGAGATGAAGCGTCAAATTTAGTCATCAGTATGATCGCTTCCAATGCTGGTGAGAAACTGCAAGCAATTTCAGCATCTGTTAAAACTGTCAGACGGAAAGTAATACAATCAGGTTGCATCTGTGTACTCCACAGAACAAAAGGTAATCTGTAGTTATTCTGTGCCTTGCATGCAGGTGGGCCTCGCGGCGTACATGATGTGAGTGTCCCACACGTCATTGATTTCTTCATGAGAGAGACAGGGAGGACTAAGAGAGACCTCAGCTGAGAGGATAATTCTAGGGTAGGTATTGGTAAGAGTGCTACAGTCAGTATTTTCTGTCACAGCGGTGCGCTGAATGCCCCTCCTGTTGTACTCAGAGCCCCCACTGCATCTAATCTACGACTTGGCAGTTGCTGTGTGTGCGTTTGCATGTGTGCATGAATTTAATGCTCACAGTACATCTCAGTGGCGCCTGCATGTATGTTCCGAGATTTTACAGCCACTATTAAGTGACATCTGAGTGTGTCGCAGTGTGATGTTAGTTGTAGAAGACATGAATTAATGATGAAGGATTTTATTAGATGGGAGGGAAGGGTGGATTCAGGATATACTTAAGGATTAGATATATGGGCGTGTAATAAATCTATTGCAATAACAATGCATAAGGAGAGTATATACCTATTTATTTTTAACTGTGTGTATCCGCTCCTGCATATATTAATTATATTAAATTAGGGATTAGGGATAATTCCTGGCCGCTAACCGTTTGAATGCATCTTTAACGATGCATTGTTTCTGATTTTCCCTGAAATAGAAATTAAATACTCAGTTGAGAGGACAAAACAAGACACCTGCAGCCCGAAGAAATATAGAAAACATAAGACCAAATAATATAGTGATGTTAGTATTAGGATGGTTTGGGAAATCCAGCACAGCTCAACCAACCTCAGTGCTGGAATTAGTGAGCCACCTGTGAGTCATAGGTTTTCCCCAAAACAGCATAATGGCAGCAGGAACCATCAGAAACAGCTGCTAACCCAAAGAACAATATCAAGTTTTATGAGACAGCCTTCTTCAAGAACTGCACAGTACGCCGTAGTATACATTACAGGAAGAACATCCTCTTAATGTATTTTAATTCAAAATGGCATCGATGAGCATAGACGCTTGTGCACATGTGCAAACTAAGAATATAAATGCACACAACAGCTATGCATTGTTTATACAGGTAAACAAGTGAGCGTGGGCGTACGAACATCCAGACATTTATGCACATCGGGATACAGCCTTGTGGTGATTTCATTTTTCATACAGGATGTTACATACATCAATGGAAAATACAGACTGCGCTGTAGCAAATGTCGCAGAAAAATATCTCTGTCTCCTTGTTTGGTTCAGCAGAATGATGGCACCGAGGGTGAAGATTCAGAGGCCAACAGAGGCCAAAACATGCATTATTATGAGCTATTATTAAGCGGTGGCTTCGGTTAACTCTCAGCTTGCTGTTGCTAAAATGTGACAGCCTGGGGACTTATGTCCATTCAGCAGCATTTTGAGCAGTGTTTTGTTTACACTTCATCAATTACAGGCCACCCCGTATTAGCCTGTAAATGTTGGCTAAAGAGCAGTGGCTTACATATTCAATATTTCAGTATTTGAAAAAGCAAGAGGAAAATTACTTGCCAAATTCTGCAAGCTGTGCTACCAGTTCGGAAGCTGTTATGTTGTCTGTTCAAGTTAAATCACACACACCTCATACATTTGAAATCACCTTCAGTGTTATTTTTACCCTCATCTGTCAGTCTCATACACAGAGAAAGCCTAATGTGAAAAGACAGCTCTGCCAGCATCTTAGCCAATGAACTATTATTACTGGAGCCTACCTTGACTTTAAAGAGAGAGGTGTCTGGGCGTAGGAGCTTGAATATGCAGTAATTCAACTTCCTACTGGCAGAAACTTCAAGGTTATAAGTACGTTAAAAGACATCAAGATGAAAAAAAAAAAAAAAAACTGTAGCAACGTCTGTAATCTATTCCCATCTCCGCAGTGAGATAAAAAAAAATCTCAGACACTCAGTAGGAGTTTTGCAGACATTTCAGAGCAGTGATTAGTGTTCCCAGTACTGTTATAGCGGCTACGTTAGCTCTGCTAATCTGCTGCTTTATTGTGCAGCTGCGCCAATATCAGCAACAGACTAACTGCATCCAACAGTTGTACACACAAAGCCCGTTTGAACATCCTCAGCGTTGTCACACAAGTACAAACACACACACACTCAGTGCAAAGTGCAGTGAAAGGCCATGCGGTGCAGCACGCCTCAGTAGTGTGTGCCAGCCTAATCTAGTCAGGCCTTTTATCCCATCTCCTCCCTCAACTTCCACTTAAATCAACACTTCACTGAGAGCTACAAAGCTAGTTTGCACCCTCCACACACACGTGCACACACTTTACTTCTCCTCCTTTGCTGTTCATCTCTGTTTATGTCTCACTTTGGCGCTCTCACCCCATCTCTTCTGTGTCTCAGGCACAAGCAGAAACACACACCTCGCGCACGCACTCCGGGACACGCATGTGCTCACACACACACACACATGGACGGCCACGCACGGAAAACATACTTGCACAGCGCACACATTTTCACACAAATTTGAAAAAAGGCTGGTCGTCTCTGAGGAGAGTCGGTAGTGTGAATGAATAGAAACTGAATGTGGCTTAACAATCTGTGCCCAGTCAGCTGCGTTGGCCACTGCCCAGACTGAGACTTGGTACCCCAGAAAATAATTATCCACTGAACAAAAGCAGGACTATTCTGGCTGCCATTATAGAAGTCTTCCTGAACTCCATCTACACTGATTCAGTCAGCAAATCCTCATACCTGGAAAACCACAAAGGCCACTCTTTAGTTATACCACTGCCTTACAAATACAACACCCAACTTCTTGGTTAAGGCTGTGGGAATATTTTTATGATGTAGAGAACAGGAAGAAGGATGACATGGGCCTTTAATCAGGAAAATTGAATCACAGCTCATTTTATGCTCTTGTTTTTTAAGTGAGCACAGCCTTAAAGTAGTAGTGTTGAACTTCAGCCCTGCTGCGCCACATCAGGCAACTCAATGCTGAACAAATGCTTTTTGGGTTTGTTTTGTTTATACAATTTGGTGTCTTTATTCATTAATGTCAAGCCGTCATGACACAAATACCGGACCGGTCTGCCAAAGGACAACACAAGATGGTGATTTGGTTTTATCCTATCTTTAGAAGATCACTGGCACATGACTCAGCATGCATACAACCTCATACGCCAACAGCAGAAAATACAAACAGCTTACTTTCAAGAGTCATTACTGACCGTTCACTTTGGACGTGCTCCCTGCAATCAGCCAAAGCCTGCGTTTGGACTGCCTGAAACAAACACGCCCGTGCCCAAGATCACACACACACACACACACACACACATATGCACACGCAGTTACGTAGACTATTCCGATAAACGCGAGTTACAAAAAGTAATTTCACTGGGGCCCAACAAAAGGAGTGTTTTCACAAGATAATCCCCAGATGGGACTACAGGGGATCACTGTATGTGTGCGCGTCTGTGTGTGTGTTTGTCCCTACGTACCAGAACCCTGCCGAGTGGGTGTCTACGATTGCATGTTTTTACTTGTGCAATTGTGTGTGTGTGTGTGTCTGTGTGCTTGTGTGTGCTTGTGGGGATGGGTGGGTGGGGAGTGTCAAGCTGAGCAGGGAGGGTTTTATTCAGGATTTCATTAGCAGGGAATAGGAGATGTTTGGCCTGGTCAGCCACCTCTGGCTCAGGGACAAGAGTTTGTCTGTAACAGCTAAACTGCCTGTGAGGGCAAACACTGTGGCAGTTTAACTGTGTTTCTGTACTAACACAGTTCCCCTCAGACTGAGAGAAAAAGCAGCAGAGGTTGAGCTCTAGAGTTTATTCACACTTGGAGATGTCCTGCAGTGCCACTGGATACAAAAATAAATAAATAAAAAGCTTCTTGTGTGCACTTTAAAGTCACACAGATTTGAGCACTGTCACATAGCAGTATTGAGGAGAGGGCAGTGTGTGTGTGTGTGTGCATGTATGTATGTACAAAGGCTGAATATTTTCCTGAGGTGTGGAAATAATATATTATTCTTTTCAAGAGAAACGATAATTTAATTCACATTTCTCTTAGTAGTCTTTCATGTAAACTATTTGATAGAATCATAAATGATAGAATACAACTCTTTCTTGCATAAACAAAAAAATACACTTGTTAAATATCAATGATGGAGAATCTTGATCTTTTTCGCACATCCTCTTACCAGGTTATCGTGGTAGTTATCGTGGTTCTACTGGAAATTATGAGAGCTTTTTTAGTACAGAGCTGCAGTGGCACCGAAAAGATGTGCACGTGGAGCCATTTGAGGGAAAAGGCACGGGACCATCAGTAGTTCAGCATGTTTTGGGGCTGAAGGTTTGCCAAATGTTCTTCCCATTTTCTCATTAGATTGCAAATTTTGCAATTGGCTCATCATTTTTATATGGTTTGATAGCAGCCGCTTCCTATCAGTAAATACAAAAATGTTTCACACAAACAAGCACATGCATTCAAACGCATACACGAGCACAGAAACATAAAATCCCGGAGTCCTGCCGTTATTTGGCCTGGAAAAGAAATCCCTGTAAATACGCAGATCTTATTTTATGGACTTGACTATGATGTGTGCTTTAAGTTTTCCCATAAGAGATAGCAGAGAAGATATGTGTAAAATGACGAACTCTATATGCTGATCCAAAAAGAGCTTCAGGTAGATTTATGAGGGGCTAACAGGAGGCTTTAATGTACGTTCTGACATGCAGTTCAGCACAAAACATATTGCTCATCATCACAACAGTAGATATATGTATTAAATACAAATTTAAATAAATATCTATCCTTTAATCATATTTTTAGCTTTAACAGTGCTGACACTCCTTTACTTACCTCGTGAGGGTGAAATACTGGAACGTTTCACCTTTATTTATTCATAAATATGAGACTTTCTTTCAAGCTAAATTCTTATCGTCCAAAGTGGCATGATATTTCTGTCTGTATTTGAGTCGGACTGTATTTAGATAGTGTCAAACTTGAGTTTGCAATAGAAAATGCCAACAGATGTCCAAACAACTTTAATGTGGGTGTGAAATATAATGTTTGTACTGCACAGACGGATACTACCACCACTACAGACTCCAATTCATTGCTGTTTCCTCACCCATCTTATATTTACTGAGGCAACGCATGGCCTATAAACTGGCATAGGAAAAAATAGATTTGCGGTTCAATTTCACTGGTGATTACAGCGAATCTAAAGAAACTCTTTGAGGACTATTTCCATTATACCAAGCAAAAGAAAACCAGTGGAGTCTATTTCATGTCTTCCTCACTAACTCTATGCTACTGGTATCACTGGCCTTTATGCTCTCCTTTTTCCATAAATGGCAGCACTAACCATCTCCGCCTCTTTGGAGAATGTCAAAAGGCCTTCTGTGAAATGCAGGGAGACTAAAAGCAAACTGATAAAAGACAGAATTACTGGAAAGAGGTTAGAGATCACAGGTTGATTTCAACATAAGCTGTGTCAAGGTATTCAGGTGGGGGAATTCCCCTTTAACACGTCTCACCTGCACTGCCTGGAGACAAGAGTAGACAAAGTAAGAGTTACAAGAAGAGTGAGAGTGATAAAGGAATAAAGAGCGCAGACAGAAAGCGAGAGAGAGAAAGAAAGGGAGGGAAACAACAGCTAAGTAGGAAAAGGAATAACATATGGAAGAAAATCCCTCAGGCCATTCTTTCAATTATCTCTCCGATCCCTGGTGTAGGGATCACTCGCCCGCCAACACACAAACTCTCACACCTCGCCCCATCACACACTCTCACCCGGGAGTTAACAGAGTGAATGAAAAACAAGAAAGAGAACTGCTTCAATCGACTCCCCACATCAATGCTAATAATGACGTATTGCACTTAAAGTCCTTAATGCATGCAAACACAGGCCAAGTACTGTAGATGAATATGTTGTCATCAAATATGTTTTTCATCCATGGACACAAAGTGCTGTCATTTTTCTCGTCTACATTCTAATAAAGCTCATGAATGAAATCCAGATGTGCACAACACAGTATTTTTATTCGTACAACAAATGACAGATCAGCTTTATAGATTCTTTTGTTCTATAAAAAAAAAAAAAAAAAAAAGCTCTGAATATTATAATAATAACTTTAAAATGAATGAATAAATGTGCATGAGAAATGATGGGCTAATTAAATTCAAAATTCATTAGAGATAATTAAGTAGCTGTCATCACGTCTGAACTACATATGTCATGCAATTTAGCAGTTTAATGGAAAATATAATTTTATTCATCAAGAAACAAAGGAAGCATCCTAATTATGTGTACTGCTTCGGTGTGTGTGTCAGTTACACCTGTAGCCTGTGTGCCTGTACTGTAGCGGCCAGTGTGATTAATAAGATCAATATTCTCTCATTTGTAGAGCAAAGGTTCACCCATGTAACCTGCTCACATTCTATATAAACACCTTGACATGGAGACATTAGGGGTCAACAAGCTAAGTGTTTAACAACTCCCCCTTATTAATAATATTGATCATTTTTATTTATAGCACCAGAAAATACTGTGGAATGTTAAAATCTTAGGTCCACTATTGCATTTCATAATGTATGGCAACCCGATTAAATCTCTACATTTCATCTTGCCAGGAAATTGTGTGGTTACTGTATATTTGTATATATAATCCCAATCATGCAAAAAATGGCTAGTGTTTGGAAAACGTGAACAAAATCTCCTATCCTGAGAAAGTAGATCAGCACCATGGCCAGGGGCCATACCCTCTGCACCCCACTACACATCCAGTACATATGAGGGCACGCACACACTTAAAACAGTGAACTGCTCGAGGTTGAGCTCTAACAAAGTCTTTGTCGGACACTTAACATGATGTCCTAAAAGCCGGCACAGATCTCGAGGAATAGTGACATTTTCTTTTTCAAGCACACGCCGTTTCACTTGCTGTTTGTTTTAAGTAAACTTAGCTCTACACATGATTTGCCAAAACCTCTGCGCACATATTGGAATATTTGCTGCCAAACAATATTAGATCATTGGAAAACAGCTTTATTATTTTTTAACATACAATGATAGTAGTAATAATAATATATATATTTTTGTGTGTGTGGGGGGTACCTTAAATCATAATTATCCTCTTTGTGCATTTAAGTCTTGATAGTATTGCAAGAAAGGTGCACAGGTGTTTGTGGTTTTCCTGACTGCATGTTTAATTTTCTCTAGTTTCAGAAAGTACACAGTGTCCTTTATCTACCTTGTTAAACTGGGCGGAGATTGTTTCTACCAGCAGAGTAGAATAATCCCTCTTGCAATCTGAGTTGTAAAAAGCTACGACTTCTCGGACCTTCCTAGTGATATGCAATTTAGTGGCAATGCACCGAATATGGCACAGATGAGATTGGGAGAGATTACCGTTCCATAAATCTTTGAATAGACTTCAAAAATGTTGAGCCAGAATGTGTGGAGTCGTGGGCAAGACCAGAGCACATGAATACGTCCTGCAGGTTTGCCTCTACATCAAGGACATCAGTGGTCTGTGTTGGAGTATATTTTCGCCAATCTCACATTTAGGGTTAGGGTTAGGGCACACAGCCCTATCTAAGGCTGAATCAAACCAGGACGTGCACATGGGGAAGATTGACGAATTAGTCTAAGAGATTTACTCTATATATCATCACTTAATTCATCACCAGAGTCAATTTCCCACTGACTCCTAATTTCGTCAAGTGAGGGTGGAGAGATGTAAATAAATGTATTTAAAGTTGATATTAACCTTCTGCTGACTGAAGAGAATGAAAGGATACGGTTTACAATATCATCCTTTGGTAGGTTTGGAAAAGAACTGAAGGATATTCGGATAAAGTGTCTAATTTCTATCTGAAGAAGCCGTTTCTTGGCAAATCAAACATTTGTGATAATTTCAAAAACGAGGTGAACTTGTCCTCCACAAAGAGATCCCAAAAAAATTCAATGCCCTTATTACGCCACGTGAGAAATGAGGTGGCAGAAGGTTGTTGCTTCCCCCAATGGGAGAGCTCACAGGGGACACATTTAGTTCAAAATGTTGTCCAAGTTGCCACCATATTTTGTTAGAGTGGTGGACAGTGACATTAGGCCACTGTTTGACCTTTTAGAGGTTGAGCAGTTAGAAAAGAGCTCAGGTGGAATTGGCTGGAGGCCTGTTTGATTTGAACCCAAGTCTACTTGATTTGGATAATCTATCCCAGTGTAAGATCTTCTGTATATTACATGCCCAGTAATAATACATAAAGACAGGGAGGGCGAGGCCTGCAAGCTTCTTTGGCTGTTGGAGGGCAGCTGTTTTAATGACGTCTTTTCAATTTCCAGACAAAAAAGGAAATCGCTCTTTTTAATAGTGTGAAAAAGGATTTTTTTTTTTTTAATCAAGATAGAGATATTTTGAAATAGATAAATTTAGGTAGAATATTCACCCTGCCGGCTGTCGATAGAGGAAGGTCTTTCCATCTTGCCATATCCTGCTTGCATTTCTCGGAATAAAACTCAAAAAGTTTTTTGTAAAAGGTGAATGATGGTTGAGATTCATTTCTACTCCGAGATATTTAAAGGAACTGCTCAGCAGTTTGAATGGGAATAAAGAAAGAGATGAAGATACACTGTCTTGTCTCAGAGGGAACGTAACACTCTGACCCATACTAATTTTGTAAACTGTCAATTTTCCAAACCTTTCCAATCCAGTCCAGGATATGGGGGATTGAGTTGTTGGGTCCTGAAATGTGCAGTACAAGGTCGTCAGCATAATGCACCTTGTGGGACAGCCCCCCATGCTTGGGGGGAGGGGTGGCTTGCACTGTCTTAGGGCAATGGTCAGGGGTTCAATGGCAATATGAAAAATAAGAGGTGACAGAAGGCATCCCTGGGGCATTCCTCTTCTGAGATCAAGGTATTGAGATTGTTGTGAGTTTTTTATCACTGCTGCCATGGGATTGTAGTAAAGCAAGCTTCTTATATTTAAGTCCAGTTTGACCTGGGAAAATAATTTGTGGTAAAATATTTTCTAATCTAGTGGAAACTATTTTTAATATATGTTTAGGAGGGATACTAGTCGATATGAGCCGCATGAGAGTGAGAGAGGATCTTTGCCTTGTTTTGGCAAAACAGTTATTGCTGCTTAACATGAGGATGTAGGGAGGCGACCATCTGCAAGTGATTCATTAAACATTGCCTGGAGAAGTGGGCACAGTTCGGTGGCATATTTCTTGTAAAATTCTGAACTGTAACCAAGTAGTGTTTATGGGTGATGAATAGTGCGCGGGGGGTCGTCAAGTCTGCATCTCTGGATGGTGCCTCGTTTTCCTCTGTCCACCGATGGCACAGGAAATACATCAGAGCCGACTAACTCCATCGGACAGGCTTCAGTAAGGGTAATGGGATGTGCATCTTCAGCCCTCTGTGATCTTCCTGCGATGCGGATGTTGTTTTCGTCATGACCTATTTTCTAAATCATCTACCTCAAGCTTTAGGGTTTCATTTTCTCTGGTTAGGTCATGCAGGTATATTCAACAGCCGTAAGTCTAGCTGAATGCCATTCAGGGAGGCTTCCATATGTGGAATATTTTCATCGTGCCAGTCAGTTATGGCCCGGTTGGCAGCTAGTTGGGCTGATAGTTTGGCAATTATTCTCTCCTCCATGCCCAGCAGCAGCGTTTCCATATCAGCATGGGTTAAGCCGGCATCACCATCACCACCCCTGGAGCGCTCATGCTTACAGCTGGCATTAAGTCAGGGCACGCTTTCACCATGGCTCGTCACTTCGCTCGGCCCATCTTGAGCTGGATTTTGGTTGGGTTTAGGTTTTACCATTGTCACAGAGGTGTTGGTTGAAGTTGCAGTAGTTAGTGTTGGATTTTGTGAGAGTTTGACTGGGATTACAACAGAACTCTCCCGGCTTGCTGCCTACACCGTCATGAGGAAAACCAGAAGTCTTGATCATTGGACATTTTATAGAGGAAGCGTTGGGGACTATCGGAGCCCTCAGTAATTTCCGTTGTGTAGCTGTTTGAGGTAGAGGGCTCTGACAGGAGCTTTTAAGAGGCAGGGAATCCATTAGACAAGGGTCGCTACAAAGTGGCCAACTATTAAAAATGCAGCAGCACCATTATTCCCTGACCCAGCCAACAACTCTGTCTTCTTCACTCTATCACTCTTTATTTGCCTTTGGATCGCTCTGCCTCACTTTCGTCTTGTTCTACTTCTTCTTCCGATTTCTTTTCTCTTCAGCCATCTGTTCTCTTTTTGCTATTTTGCAATGTACTCACATCTCTTTTTCTCCTCTATCCTTCTTTATTCCTCCCTACTCTGCATATTTTTTGATTACAAAACTGTCAATGGTGAACCGCTGTCACCCCTCTGTGCATACGCCGACCCCGTTGTTGCCTGCTATTTTACATGGCAAGGCGCTGGTCAACTTCAACTACTGTACTGGGACAAGAATAGAACAGCCCACAGAGAATAATAAATGGACATATATGGGTGGTTAGGAGAGCCCCTTTTAAGCAGTAAAAACTAACCATGCCCAGCAAACTGAACAGATGGTAGGAGAGAGGGAGTGAGAGAGCCCAGAACACAGTGGGAGAGAGGCAGGAAAAGAGAGGGAGAGGCAGAGAAAAAGCAGGCAGAGTATTGGATAGGGCATTAGAAGAAGGCAACATAAGGCCCCTCTCTATTCTCTCTATTGGCATATGACGCTATCAAGAGCAGAGCTGCCATCCAAACACAATAGCTGGGTCTTAAACAAGAACATGATAATATTGTTGGTTGTAAAACTACAACCGGTGTAGGGAGGCAGATGTGTGAGGAGAAAGAGGACCTGAGCAGAATGCATGCTGGGCTATAGAGCCTATAACCTCTGTTTACTTTGCATAGTACACACACACACACACACACACACACACACACACACACACACTATTCAGTTCCTGTATGTGAGCTGCATAATTTATGGTCACTATTTCTGCTAAGGCTTGGTACTTAATGTTTGACAGGAGGAGGAAAAAAAGCTTAGAAGGAAACAAGGAAGGAAGTTGTGTGAAAGGCAGAATTGAATAAAAAGATCATTGGATGAGTTAATCAATTATTTTGCTGTTCTTTGTGTTTAGACATGCGTTATCTCCGTGTTGTGTGTGTCGCTCTCAGCCCCACTGCCTTCATGATGTTTACTTATCACAGCAAAGCCAACCACGGACCACATTTATCTATCCTGTAATAGAGAGTAATTGAATGTGAAAAGCTCATTTTTGAAGGGATGGAATATTCTATTTAGATGTCCGGGCGTGACCGCATGTGTCATTACTTTGATATCAGCTGAATGCTGTTTCTCATTACCCTAATTAAAGCTCCTTGTGTGCCGCTGAGCATATTAGCACACTGATCTGCAGCAAACTACTGATCGCCTGGTTGATAATGCTTTTTTTTTTTTTTTCATATCCTGCGTTCACTGATTATGATCACAGATTCCCATCCACAGTCAATCATCATCAAAAGCTGAAATCATTTTATTTATTTTGATATTGGATGGTACACTATACGCGAGTTCACCCAAAAGAATGTCTAGAGACGTGAAATTACGTGCAAAGCCAAAGCTGAGCAAATGTTTGAGATAGAGGAATAAGAGGAAGATAAGACAAAGTCATAGGATCACTTTCTTTTACTATTTCACCAAAAGATAAGCAGAGTGTTTGACTTAACTAAGGAGGAGCCTAGGAGACTAAATTCAGAAAAATCCAGCTTCACATATATGTCATGAATGTCACCTTCTCAAAAAGGCCAGATTTTTGTCATTGCTGTGATGACACATTTCACCTGAACTACAGGAAAATGTTCAATGTCAAAGCAACAATCACGGTCTACAGTGATTTGTTTGCACTTTGGCTTGGTCCGATTAGACGTTTCACAGTATGTATTTGCGGCTAAGTGAAAGAGAAATGCTTCAGTAGATTATTCAATCATGCCTTCTAAGCAACAGAGTGGGCATCAGCAATATGCCAGCTGAAACCGGCTGACAGGGGCAATTAAGAAAACCCCAAACATTGCCTGTGTTTTAGTATGATAGATTGGAGCCATAGCTTGTCCCTCCAGCTACACCTTCTGGTTAAGTTCTAACAAATCACACAGAGGACATAACAATGCAGCTGTGCCTGAACGGAAACGCTTCCCGTGATCCTCTCCAAACCTCTTACATCCATGATTAAGGACCACAGGGCTGACATGAGAGGGCACGCTGTTCCCTTCCCCCTGCTAATGTACACTAACTGTACCTATGGCCCATTATGGAGGCAAAGCAAGAGCAATTCTCTGTTTAATAGCCTCACATTTATACACACTCTGTCATCTGCCTAAGTATTGTTAGTTTAAGATAACTGCTAACATAACTGCTTTTCTGTGAAGGTTGCGCCGCTGTGGGGTAAAGACCGGTCACGGTAAAGCAGAGATGGCAGCAAAAATACACACACACACACACACACACACACGAGTGATTTCAACAGGAGAGCCTCAAGTCTCGAATTAAGATCAATAAAGGCCATCTATATCTCTAATCAGATCAGTGAGCGAGAGAGAGAGGAGGAGGGAGAGAGAGAGAAAGACGGAAGTTCTGAAACACAAAATAAATATGGCTTCTGATTCTTTGTCTGCTTTTGTCCATTGTTCACAAAGAGCATGGAAAACACCTGCACATCTTCATTCACACACACACACACACACACATCAGAGAGCAGCACAGGCAGATCAAACACTGGGCTGTTGTCAAAGTCCATATAGATGTGTAACTGAGTTATTCTATGGGGGCCCCAACACACACACACACACACACACACACAATCGTTCCTGTGGGACTTACAGAGCTTTAATGACAGCAAGCTGCACTAAGAAGAGGTCAGGCAGGGAAGCCAGTGTTCAGAGGCCACTACCATGCAGTCTGGCACTTACATTACCTCACACAGCATACCTCTCCCACACACTTAGACATGAGCAGATCAATTCAGTTCGCATTCACACATGAACTGATGGATAAAGTTACAAGTTCATGTACATTCACAGGTACACAACTGACATACAGATGCTGGTTTTATTCATATGAGGATGTCGATGCGAAACTCACACACACAGACATGTTTGCAGGCACAGCCGAGAGGGAACACTGGGTGGAAGGTAGGATCCAATTTGATTTGACCTTGACAGCACAGAGGGAGGCAGAGAGGGAGGGAATGAAGTGATGGTCTCGGCCAGATGCCTGTTGCAGATACTTGAGAAAAATGAGATGACCTTGAACTGATAGGGATAAATCATACAAGAGAGCAGTGTGACTCTGTGACATCTGTATGCATAAAATAGCGTGACAGACGTGCATCAAATATTGAAGTCAATCTTATGTGCATACACGTGCATGTGGCATGATATCTAGTGTATAAAACTAAAATCACGAATCTCTCTGCGTGCGCCTGCATCCAGTGACGGCTGATGAGAAGTGCTGCTTGTTTAGAGTTGCTGGGGCTGGAAGTCTTTTCAGTTCATCAACAGTTTCTATTAAGTGTAATCCGACAGTGTTAATGCCAAATAATGATTATGATGAAAATGTCATCACAGCCAGGCTGTCAAAATTTCTTTTTACAAACAAAAATTTAATTTGTAACGATCTATTCATTGATATTTTAATGTTTCAGTGTTGAGGGAGTTTTTATTTTTTTTTTTTTTTTTAAGAAGAAAAACAGTATGGCTGACAGACAATTATCATAAATTTTGAAGTTTTTATTTTATTTGGCGGAGATTTAAAAACAGCTCACTGTACATTATCCAGCTGCAGACATACATTTCCTCTTACAGATTAGCTAACAAAAGGCATGCTTATCATTGCAGATGTTGTTTATTGCAGCCAAATCACAGATGTGCATTAACAAACTGTTCCCAGCTTCTGTTTGTTCATCTTGAGCACATTCTTAAAAACATCAGACAGCTCCCATATGTGAATGTGTGCAGCTCTCAGATCAGCAGATAAGTGGGTAGTGTTGACATGCTGCAAACACAATCTGCAAATGTATCCCGTCAGTAACTGCAACTATTTATTTTGTTTTCTAAGCTAAAGCTGAAGCACTGCAACATCAAACTTGCTTCGTTTTTTACATAATAAAATGCTTAAGTCGGTGCTTCACTGAGCTGGGTTATTTTGATCAGTATCAGTTTTATTAAAGCAGATAAAATTCCAAACCCTTGTCTATTGTTCACTATCACCACCAGCTCTCATATTTGCAGTAACTGCTTTAAACTGACATTAGCCTCAACTCGTGCCAGTGAAGCGTGTGTTATAAGAAGTTAACAAGCAGTGAAAATGTCTTCAATGTGGAAACATTTTCAATTGGAAAGCATGAAAGGAGCCTAACATCCACTTTTAATCTTTCCTTTGTTCTCTTTGCAGGGCGGCAGCAACAGCTTCTTTTAACATGACAAATTGGATATCGTAACATTTTTAATTGTGATTGTCCATCCAATTTTATTTTCAGACGAGTCTGTCTTTTTGGTCAGTAGTTTTGCGATCACAAGAGACTACTTTTACAATTTGCTATTGTGTAAATGAGAAACATTTGAGTAAGCAGATGCAGAGCCATTGGGTTTGTCAAAGGCGTCTTCGTTTAACTAATTTGATCAAATTGGCTGCTTTGAATTTTATTTAAAAAAATCTGTCAGTTTGGAGTGTGAGGCAAAAAAATAATCATGATAAAAATAATAATAAAAAAAAAACTTGATTGAGACGGCACTACCAACGCACAAGTAGTTTCAAAGAATCCTTGACTCCTTATTCCTATGAGATGTTTTGCTGTTGGCCTGCGAGGGTATCATGCAGTCTAAGTCTAGTTCAAGGTTCACCATATTTTTATCACAGGAGCATTTTCTTACCTGCTCTTCCCACACTGTGTTCACCCAGTAGCATGATCTCTCTATTCTCTCTGCATCCCACTCCTACACTTTTATCTCTGCTTTTCCATCTATCTCTCTTGCCAACTGACATGAACACATTTACTAAATATTGCAGCAAACCTGCCAACTCCTCACACTTACTATCACATAAAAGGAAGAGAAAAAAAAAACAAATGAATCACAGCAGACAAAGAGAATGGCAGACCGGGCAATATGATGCAGGACCAATTGATCAGGCCTCAGTAATCCATTATCTTCGTCTTAGTGGTGGAGGAGGACTTGGAGAGAGAGGGTAGTTTGTGTGTGTTAGCATTTGTGCATCTGTGGGTGAATGCTATGTGTGAGAAAGAGAATTGGAACAAAACTAGTAGAACAAAGGGAAAAAAAAATTGACTCAGGTTTCTGTAATCAGATCAGCATATCAGCTTCCAAAATCCTCATCTACAACATGTTATCATGAGCTGGGGGTGGCCAGTGAATGCACAAGTAGAGGGTTGGGTGAGAGGTTGACAGAGCAGGAGAAGGACAAAGTGGGAGAGAAAGCGAGGACTCAGAGGGAAGGGTGGGCCTCGTGCCCTGAACTTGAACTTGGAGCTTGTGAGGTCAGAGAGAGGAAGATGGGGTCAAGCGCTCAGTGGATGGAAAAAGAAGAGCCCAGCTGAGTAAGACTACTATCTCTCTGCTCAGAGGCAGATAGGGGAGAGGAGGGGACTTGGTGCCATTTAACAAGCAGTGTTGTGAGGCAACATCAATGTCTATCTTCGTGCTGTTTCAAACTACATCAGTGTATGTTCTTAAGTGGGTAAAATTAGGATTTTCCCTGACTTAGCAAGACAGACGTGACCGCATGAGACATTGGAAAAAGTAATTTTGTCATCATCTGGCACAGACAGGGAAGAAAAATGAAACAGGACGCATATATAGGGGGTTAACGTAGAATGCACAATGATTTTAAGACAGTTACAAGACGAAACACCCAAACTAGCACGATGAGTCCATTTGGCTCAGAGTGATAAATTAGGTCAACCTCACTGACCATCCTACCTTAGTCTGGAGATAGTGGGGGGGGTAGTAGTAGGTGTAGTGGGGGTACATTGGCTGCTGCTCCAAACGTTTTCCCATGTAGCTGGAATCCAACTGAAGGTCCTGAAGGCTGGAGATAGAAGCTTGCAGGTGGGGTATGATCACTGAAACGGGCTGGCCTGGATTCTTCAGACAACTGCGTCCGAGAGTCGAGGATTCAGTGAGAGAACGCTCTCCTCTTACTGACGTGTGTGTGTGTGTGTGCGATAAACGGACAGAGGAAGAGATGGATAGAGGGACAGATAGTACTTGTGATATTAGTCTGTCTACTTGTCCATTCTTTTCATATGTGTGGAAGAAGAGACAGAGAGAACCTGGAGTGGCAGCAAGGAGGTAGAGGTAAAAGGAATAAATGAAAGAATATGAAGCGGCAGTACAGGAAACAATAGGTGAAATTTAACAGCAGGACAGAGAGGGGGTAACAGGAGAGGGAAGAAGAGGATGATGATGAGGAGGAGGAGGAGGAAAGAAGGAATTGATGGGATCCAGTTGCCGGTTCCTTGTACTCTCTGCTCTAAAAATCAGACTGACGCTTCTTCTCTTCTGCTGCCCTGAACATGCCCCTTCAATTTCCAGTCTCTCTCTCTCTGTCTCTCCGTTTTTCTCTCTTCCTGTGTATCCGTTTCCCTGTCTTGTTCTTCCGCTCTCTCTCTCTCTCTCTCTCTCTCACACACACACCAGATGAGACCCTGATCCCGCTGGGAGCCCGACTGTATCCTGGAGAACACACGCTGTCCTCTGGTCTATCCTCAAAAGACAGTGAATTCAGCGATGAACTCACACATGGATGTGGAGCTAGAGAGAGGAGAGGAGGAGGAGGAGGAGGAGAGAGGGTGGTCTGGAACTGAAGCTGTGACTGCCTTTTTCTCACTCTCTCTCTTACTCCCTCCCTCTTTTGTTAAGCTCTGGGAATAGATAGGTAGATATCGCTGGAGCCCGGCGTGGAGGATGAGCAGAAAGAAAAAGCCTTGGTAAAAACTCCTCTCAGACAGAAAGAAGCAGACAGCCTTATCCAGACGCGCACTCACACTGAGGAAAATCCCTTCTGATCCACAAGGTGCGTCCTTCAACTCTCTTCTATTTTCTTCTCTTCCCTTCTGCAATCCTTCCCTTTCTTCTCAGGCTCTCTCCCTGACGGCTTGCTTCCCACTTCGCCTGGCAGCCGTCACTGTGTGTGTGTGTGTGTGTGTGTGTGTGTGGTGGTGGTGGTGGTGGTGGCAGCTGTGGTATTGGAGGTGGTGTGTGCGTGTGGTATGTGTGTGTGGCTGTGGATGTAACTGAGAGGGGAGTGTGTTTGTGTGGCTGTTGCCGTCTGCTCCACTCTGAGTGCTGAGGCATAGAGGGGCTCGGCTTGAGCGCAGCTAGGCTCCTCCCTCGCTCTCTCTCTCACTCCGTCTTGCTCTCTCCATCTGTGTCTCTCACCCTCTGTGTTTTTCATGGAACTATGGAACAGTGGGAGTGGTTGGTCCTGCCCTCGTCCAAGCCCTGGGCATGTGTGTGTGGGTACTAAATAGAAACTGAGCGAAAAGGAGAGAGGGACAGGGCTGTTCTTAGAAGCAGGGAGGCGGAGCTGGGGAGGGAGTATAAAGAGCAGGAGAAGGGCTAAAGCGTGAGAAGAAGATAGACAAGAAGTAGAATTTGGAAAAGAGAGGCCCCCCTGCTGGCACTCTATTGGGACAGCAATGGCACATTTTCCATGATTAAAGGCTCTGAATTCCTTAAACTGAGCAACATATTTAAAATTTTATCAGAGCTATTTAGCCTCTCTTATGTCCCAAACACACACACAGTGACATGCACATACATGAATGGCCCTCCAAAATGCGTGGCTGACTGCACAGAGAGATGCTCGCTGAAGAGCCCAACATGTAGCGTGTATATAGTTCAGTGGTGAGGTGGCACAGTGACCCACTGACACAGTGCTGAATGTTATGTGATGTAACCAGGTTTAAGTAGTGCTCTTACATAAGCACAGTGAGCCATGCATGAAAAGGCTGCTCTGCCCTCTGACTGCAGCTGTGTGCGTATATGTGTGGTTGTGTGTGTTTGTGAAAAAGACTGGAGTTGGCAGACAATGCAAGTTCACTGCAGTGGGGAAAAAAAAATGTGCATGGTAATAAAATACAAAGACAAACTTTTCTCTAAGATACAATTTTTTTTTTCTATTATTTCTTTTAGACTATAAACTACTCTTCAGACTGTGATGCAAACACACATTACCATGTGCTGCTGTGTGCTTTCACAATGAGACTATGTCTGTCTCTACTTCTTAAGTCTTCTCTTGTCAGTTTGTCTAATGGTCATTTACAGTATGGTTAATTTTCCAGTGGAGCATATAGAGTGCTGCTGTGCAGAAGTAAAAATACAGACCGCATAAGGTGAGTTCAGGTTACCAAAACAAACTCATGAAGGCATCCAAAAGCCCTCAATCTGATCCTGACAGTGCTGCTTCATTAACCACTGACTAACAGGTACATCAAACGGCGTGTTTGATCCAGGTTAGGACAATCCAGGCCTGTTAATTAAACTTCCACCAATCCCTTCATTCCATGTTAAAACAAGTGTACAGTACCAATAAAAACCCTGGGGGGAGGATTGTGTGCACCACTAATGATAGCAGTGTTACAGTGAAATTGCAGCAATGTCTTCTTAGTTTTCTACTGGCTTCCTTCACTTTTCATTTAATCAAGAGAATTTTAACTTGACTCTTCTGCAGCTCTGCTGCGGTAAGACAGCAGGCTGAGTCCTAAACTATAACACGGTACAGCTGTAACATTGTGCCTGGAGGCAAACCTGGAATTTGCTCTGAAGAAAGAGACTCTGGAGAGAATCGCTTTTCATTTTCATTTTTGCTCTGTAAATTTTGTGTATTTATTCTACAGATTGAACACCAGAACACACATACACATTACATGCCATTAGTGCAATACTGTAATTATTTTTAGCTAAGCATTAAAAGTCAGTCTTTGTCAATTTAATTTGGTGTAAATATTGGCCCTGGTGTTTTTTCCCCCATGGGAATAAATAAAATGGCTCGAAACACACATGTTCTCTCATCGACTGTATTGTTGTTTGCATTACATTTGCTATGGTTGTACCTTGAACCTTGCTGACATAGTACATAAAGCTGAGATCCAGCTTTACCATCTGAAGAACCTTATCAAAGAAGGGTTTATGATTACAGTCATCGTTAACAACCGCAGCAGACATTTTCTGAGTGTAGGCAGGAAGTTAGTCATGAAGTAAATGGCTGCTCAGCCTACATAGAACACAGAGAAGCCAAAGCAAAATGGCAGTCACCAAGTGACTCAGCCAATAACAGCGCACAGCTGTAGCAAGGTTAAAGCCAACAGCTGACACGTCGTTAAGATAAGCCCAACTGTGACACAACAACTATGCTTTTACATTAATAGTGACGCACATCCCTATCTCCACCCACACTTGCTTGAAAAGCTACTCCAATTTCAGATACATAACATTAGTAGTTAAATATTTAGGAAAATGCAATACAACTATACTTTAAACGTAATGAGAAAATTTGTTGCTGGAAGTCTCAGAAAAAAGTATTTATGAGAACAAAGTTAAAGGACGACCGGCAAATAAAAGTCACGTGGCAAAACTTTGCTAACACTATGGTCAAGTTCGGGTGTTGGAAAAGTCAATATAGCATACCATCTTTACCTCATAACACTGAAACAGGCTGTATTGATTATATTGCACTTGTAGTTCAAGCGCGTACGTTGCTGAATCTTTGCAGTCAGAAGGGTTGTACACACACAAAGCTGTGTGATGGAGGAAGGTTATGCATTCATTCAACAGCACAATACAAGGAATGCCAAACAACAGGGGTTTGTGAGTGTGTGTGCGCGTGTGTACTATACATGAGTAGCACGTCAGCCAAAGTTGTCATGAAAAATTAAGATTCTGCTGATGCCACAGTTTAGAGAAACAAAGAGAGAGAATTGATTTTTCCAACTGCACCGTACACCCCTATTATGAGAAGCACAATCTTTACATCTCACTCTATATTCTGCTGCCACGATAAAGCTTTCTAATTACATTGTCCAGTGACAAGACAGCCACAATGGCGGGGGGGTGTGATACACAGTGTTGTGTATTAATTTGAATATCAAACAGACTTGAATTACATCTTATACACAATATAATTACCTACTTCCTTAAGACTGACTATGCACACACTGCAACTGTCTTTTTAGCAAACACCAGGGGTGAAATTGAGCCGCGGATGTCTGGGGCTCAGCCTCGGACCGCACGTAATAGTAACCAGGTTTTCCTTTTTCCCTGATCTCATTAAAAGCAACATAGCATGTAGCCACTGCTGCCATAAACCTTAATGAAGAAGAAGAAGGATTAGGAGAAGAAGAAGAGCAAGAAGAACAAGAAAAAGAACAAGCGACCATAGTCTATTTTGTTTGTTGCTGCCTACACACACACACACACACACACACAAAAAAAAAACAACTTAAACCCCGCCACATAACAACCAATTTAGCCGCTGGCAAAGACAAACATGTTTTTCGTGTCCAGTTCTTGACAAATACCAGATAAAAACTGACAGCTGGAGCAAAATATCAAAGTGTTGTCATTGACACTGTGTTCTTAGAAGCCCTGGTCATCAAAGCAGTTTTTAAATGGAGCAGGAAAGGCCATGCTGTGACTCTCATGTGTTCATCTCATCGCTGACCACCAGATGTATAACAAACGCTAAGCCAGAAAAAAAAGGAAGAGTAAAAGCTTCACATCTTGGTATCGTCACAGCTGGGAAAATAGAGGAGGTCATGATGGAGATAGGCTCATTCCACAGAAGCCGCTCTCAGTTTTCAGTAAAAGCACTAGCCAGGATATCATCACACAAACACACACACATACACTATTTTCACATAGCAAATTTACAGTGGTAAATGGACTATTACATCCAATTGCCACACACAGCATGAGGGAATTTGTCTCTTTGCGAGTCTCTCGAGATGCAAACAAAGAGAGCGCAGAGAGAATGAACTGTTTCAGGTTTCTTTGATCCAGGAAATCGAATAAAAAGAATTAAATAATTAAGAAAATAGAGCCAATATCTAAGGCAAATTTGCACTGAGTGTGTTAACATTCAAATTACAACTAAATAGAAACATGTAACCTTCATGCATGGTCAGTATGCCATCCTTCAGTAGAAGGGGGCGTTAATAGCAGTTTATTCACGATTCAGCTGTAGCTCAGGTAGAAGAGTTGGTTAGCCACTAATATGTCTCTATAGTAAAAAAGTGTATTTCAATGTTGTGCATGTTTTTTAAATGCCTCAGTTGTGCCTCTAAATCTGAAACACTGAAGGCCAAAGAATGCATTTCTAACTTCATTCTTGTTCTTCTTCCTTTTTGTTTAACACCAGACTAATTGACTTCAACATATCTTGTAGTCAGATTTTGAAAACTAATTTCAGCATAAATTATTTTCCAATTTCTGCATTGCAGTTTTATTATCACTGAATTTCCCCTGCTGAAAGGCTTCCACCAGGTCCGTTTAGAGACTCTGCCTGGAGAAATATCAGATAATGAGGAGAGCACAGCACAGTGTGACCAACGACAATCCTCATTTTCAGTCACCAGTTCATACTGAAATGAATGAACCGTAAAATGTTTCAATACAAATGATAACATACTGTTTTCTTAAGGCTAATATCACACACCCATATATACATAATGAAAATTTGCCTGGAGATTAGCGTGATACGGGTAGTCCTAGCTTTGCTTCCCATTAGTTACCTGACTCTCCCGTGCAGATGGTTAGATTTTTAAAAACCTGTTGTCAAAACAGACAGTTAGTGCAACCACCCATGATAAATAAAATGTGAGAGCCATTTCTGAAGAAGGGCGTTTTTACTACTCAGCACAAATGTGATGCTAATGTCTAAGAGGGTATAAACACAGCTTGGTCATATTGTCATTTCCTCACGATGGAAAGGTGTTTAAGGGTATTTTAACATCGCAAAGGGCAGTTTGAAAACATCATAAGTTATCTGTGTAGCCATCAGAAAAATCACCTCAAACCAACAATCCTTTGTACAAGACTGTATACTTCATTATATGACTGAATTAAAGTGATGACAAATCACCTTAGGCCCCTAACTAATCCCAGTGGCCTCATCCCTCCTTTCTTTTTTCTTTCCTCAAAATAGCAAGCCACATCTCACTTTACCACAAATCATCGTTTTATTAAAAGAGAAAAAAAGAACAGCGAGTCAGAGGATTCATTTGAACAATTATGCAAATCAGACAGGAGATGAGGCCTTTATTAATGTTAGAAAAGTGTTGCATCAGATACTGCTGAAGTTCATTAAGTTACTCTGGTTGAAGATGAATACAGTCTGATTAGTTTGATGTCACTATGGTGTGTATCACATTATCATCTGGGCTGTGTCAGCACAAAACTCTCCATGGATCCTCTGCCCAAGTGAAGGAAGAGTAGCATTATTTCAAAGCTAAAACACGCAATTTGGATTAATAACACTGATGCCTGCATAGTTTCTTCGTAAACTTTTTGTCGAGACTTAAACTTGCAGTGTTTTCTGGATGTTCCTCTCTGTACCAACTATATCAAGACCAACTAACAAATTGTCAGTCCCCATTTCTCTATTCATGCCTTTACTTTCAATTGAGGTTCATTGTTGCAGACCTCATGTCACTGTCTAAGGCTCTCTCCATCTCTTCATCTTTGTCTGCCTCTTTCTCTCTGCAGGTACGGGGCCTAGGAGGTGGTGGACTGTGACTGACTGACTAGAGCCCATGCTTGCTGTGGCTCAGAGGGGTAATTAATTTCAGAAAACGACCGCCACGTCTGTCGGCTTTTATAAACGAGCGTTTATGCGCTATGGACAATTTAACCACTCCGCTGAGCCCCCCTTGACAGAGATGAGTAGAGAGATGCAGAAGACGTAAAGACAGAGAGAGAGAGGGGGGGGGGGGGGGAGGGGGCTGCCATGCTGCCAGGTGACTGATGGGAGATTTAATCAATAGAGTAAGCACATTTACTCTCATGATGCTCACCCAACATCCATATTCATGGTGTTAATTCTCTCAACGCCTACACTGTTGCACACCACAAAATTTTTACTGCATGAAAATTTTCACTACATCAGACCTCATAAGAGGCCAGTATCATTACCACTAATTGTCTGTAGCATCATGGACTAAACATCGTAGTGGCACTCTAGTACAATGATTTTCCTCTAGATCTAATCTTAATTTGATATCCAAAATAACCACTCCCCATTATATTTTGGCACATACACCTGAACAGCCCAATTTTCTTCTTTCTTCCTGTCATTGCCTGATTTTGGAAGCATGCCTCTCCTTCAGAAAAAATGCAGGAACATTAGTACAATGTCCTCCCTCCTGCAACAAAATTAGAAATGTACCCTGTTTGTATTATCAAAGTGTTTGCATTGGCTCCACTCTTGTAAAGCGTACTGTGGAATGAGACATTCGATGACATCTCTTTAATCTGAAGAGAAAACATTCAAGCTTTTACCACCCAAATCTTCAGCCTTTTGCCTGTGAAAACAAACTCCACCGAGAAAATTGGACCTCTTAGACTCAAACGCGATTGTGAGAATATGTCCCACACAGCTGAATCTGCACTTCAACAATTGACCTTGAAATAAAATACCATAGCATAACATAAGAATTACTTTTGATTGGATTCAGCTTCTCAAACATGAGCATTTTCTGGTTTTGGTATTAAAAGTAAATTTCTCCTGGTATTAAATGAACTGCATACCTTTGAACTGCTGTAATCTTGCAAGGAAGCAGTAATGAGAATCCATCTTTCCAAGCTCCAAGTTATTTGCTTGCGGCTAAACCAAGGTGGTTTGGTCAGCATCCTATGCGAGGAGAACTACACCAGCAAGAAATGATCATTTGTTAACACCAAAGGCGACTGCTATAAAGGTTAGTGTACCATAGCATTTGTTACATTACACCTGTATCAAATCCAATCAAATCAAATTTATTTATAGAGTGCCAAATCATAACAGAGTTACATCAAGGCACTTTATAGTGCAGATATAGACCAAACTCTCTATGGAGTTATTAAAGAGATCCAAAGACGACCACATAGAGTATTTCTTGCGGCAGAACAAAAAAACAGATTCCTGATTTCTTGATGGAAAAAACATATTCATTCTTCTTGACAGGTTGTGACTCAGATCAGATTTGTTAAATGGCTCTGCTGGTAGTGAAAAAAACATAGCGATGCAGAATCTGATATGTTAAAGTTAAAGATTGTGTGTGATCAATAGTGACAGCATTCTTTTAAAAGTGCCTGCCCTTTTTGAAAACAGTTCTCACCAATGGCTTCCCAGATGGTTCTGTATAAAAAAAAAAAAAAAACATCCGGCACATCAGGAAATGACTGCTGGTTGGACAAAAGACTACATCTGGAATGATTTGTCTCAAATTAGATGATCTGCATTGTTAGCTATAAGATGACATTCTGTAAACTAGGTGATCAACTGAGAAAGCAATTGGGAGATAACAGGACCATACCAGCTGACAAAATGATGATGTTCTGACCTATAAGTATTCATCACCACAGCAATACTTAGTAGTCATGGGTCACACCACATCCACCGTGAAACTCCACCTTCATTTTGATCTCAAACACATTGAAAATGTTACTCGACAGTGTCTTGGCAAATTACAAAGTTTATGAACAGAAATTTTTACATTTTGACACAATGACACACACATGTTCACAAAATTAGGAAAATACCAACTTGCTATTGTGGTCAGCACTAATTTTAGTTGCATTCACATGAAGGAGCAATGAGATATTGGCAAATTCTTATTTCGGTAATGCTGGTATTACACATGCAAAGTTCAAGAATTGACGTTATTGACGTTAACATGGTTTAAGCTACACCATCAGGTTCCTCTGGTCATAAAAATAAATAAATAAATAACTTAATAAATAAAAAAACTTATTCCAAAATCCCTTAGCACCCACATCACTTTTCTCTCCCTTTTGAACACATGCCCTGCCTTAAAATAACCACTGTCAACAAAATCAAGTGGGAGTGTATGACTGCTACTATAACTCAACACAATGTAACATTCTCACTTTCCTTCCTCAGAATTTCCAAAGCCCAAGAAGTGCAGAGCCACACCGCAGTCACTCCGCACTCGGTCGGCTGAGTCCTGTGAAAACGGTTTGCCTCAAACACTACTGATTTGCCAGACTATTAGCACTGCAACCTCACTCTGCTTTGTTCCCCCTGCCAAAGCAAGTTACATGGCTCACCTCGGAGTCAGTGTTTTCACTGCTAGACATACATTACTGTGTGACATCAAGCCCAGGGGTTTATAGATCTGCTGGATTGTATGACAGGAGCCTTTATGGGTTTTGCAAGAATGTATGACAGGGGTATGACTACCTCAATACTTGGCAGGGATAACTATAGTATACCACAGTGTAGAACAGACTAGTGCAGCCATATGAGAGGCCAGCAGCAGCAAGTGTTTCCATAGCTACAGCGGGCCGAGGGGACTGTTTACTCTCCAAGAATGAGAGATTAAGAGAATGAGTAATTCAGTACATATATGCTGAGTGACCATTTCTGCACGTATGTTCTGTGCGTGAATGCGTGCATTTCCCCCTCCTTAATGGAGCAGCTCTGAATAAAACTGTGCTCAAGAGCATCACCCAGTGCCCCGCCCCACCACCCCCCATTTACCTCCTCCATACAACCAAATACATATGTACTTGTTGTAGCATACATTCAAAGCCTACACACCCATGCACGTGAGCGCACATACATTCAAGCAGTAATCTTTGCCAAGTCAGTGTAATCAGGGCAGCATAATGTGTTTACCTCTCTGAGGTAGAAGAGTTTGATTAAGGAGGAGCCATCTGGCATGGGAGAGGAGAGGAGAGGAGACGAGAGGAAAGGAAATCAAACATTTTATTGCTATCTTTATCCCCTCACAGACATCTCTGCCCCACAATCAATCAGTACAATTGAAGCTCAACCTGCACGACAAATTCCATCAGACATAAAGTCGACCATTAACGACTACATTTTCTTCACATCACCATCGCCATAAACCATTGGTGTCTAAAGGCGATATACCCGAGCATTACCATTCATCTGTGCCAAAATGGATCCTTTGGAAAGCCTTTTCTCCAAACCGCTGATAATAAGTGGTTAATTAAAATTTTCTTTTATATAAACAAGTGATGATGGGTGTTAAAAACTGACCTTTTCTAAAACTCAGATTTGAGCACAAGAGCAAAAACCAAAAATGACAATGAGTTGACACACACTGAACTTGTACATTTTTATATTGTTTAGCAGAAACGATAACGTTGCT
Source organism: Echeneis naucrates (assembly GCF_900963305.1). Taxonomy (NCBI): domain Eukaryota; kingdom Metazoa; phylum Chordata; class Actinopteri; order Carangiformes; family Echeneidae; genus Echeneis; species Echeneis naucrates. The sequence goes on along the minus strand of NC_042516.1, from coordinate 8,794,834 downwards.
ATTGCTGTAATGAAAGTCATGTGTTGTTTTCTGCCTGAAATGGGGTACATTAAGTATATGCAGGAACAAATACAGAACACTGAAAATTAAGTTTTCTATGTAATGAAAAAAAAAAAAAGAAGCTGTTGTGGTTTGGAAAAACTAAAAAAAAGGAGGCAGTATTTTCCAGGGTACAACCTTCTTCTCCCCTCCCTGTGGTACCTGACAAGATTGTAGCTAGGCTCACCCTCTGCTATTACTTCTACTATAGCCTTCTTGCTCCATTAAACTCGACAAGCTTAACTCAACGGCCTTCATTCCTCACAGCAATGGCTTCTGCTTCATACCCTAGTGGCTTTTAACAGGAGAGGGGCAATTTGAGTGGGGGGACAGCATCTCCCTTGTTAACACAAAATATGTCATGCATTGCCCTTGTTAACTTTAGAAGAAAAATCTGTGAAAATAATATTTTACCTTGTCCCTGTTGTTGAATATAAAGATACTGCTCACTGGGGACGGAGGCAAGGACCTAACAACTGCAGTAAAAAGGAGCCATTAAGTTATACTATCCTTGTCCTGCTGTAGCATTTTAATATTCAGGAAGAAAACAACATCACACTTACAGTCTGGTATTGTGCACAAGCCCACACTGAGTCAGCAATTATTGATTACAGAGGGAAGCCTTTTGGAAAATAATCAGTTTTAATACAATTCCTGGGTCTTAGTGTTAAACACCCGAGGCGTTACACTGAATATCTGACTGAAAGGAAGTCCACTCAGAGTCTGCAGCAATACGCAAGATCATGTCAAAAGCAAAGAATCGTATAAAAATAGCAAATGTCTGCCCAGTTTCTGCTTTGTCTTTCCCTCACTCCCCTGCATTCCTGCTCTCTCCCCTTCCTTATGTTTCTTGTTTGTTTGCTGTTTTTTATTATCTGCATTTCTGGATGCTTTCTGGGCATACCCTTGTGGACTTTGAACAGGTTTAACTTTAGCCTGCTTCCCAGAGCAATGCGTCAATCATCATAACTACAAATCCCAGCCTGCGATCTGGTGACCAGCCTGTTAGATGTTTGTGTTCCACTCCTGCCCACTCCTGTCATGTAATCTGCTGCTCATCGCAGACTTCAACAACCCCAACCCTCAAGCTATCATTCCTAAAATCTCCAATAAACAATCTCGTTTCAACACTCCATCTCTCAGAAAGTGTTTCTATGTCTGAATTCTACCCTTGGGTCCAATGATAAGCTTTATTCAAAACATAATAGTCTCTAAGTTTCACAGAATACAAATTCTTTTGCTTCAAAATTACATGGAAGCCCTCAATGAACATCAATGACGAATAACAAACCTGACCAGTGCACAGGCAGCTTGTCAAATAATGGAAAACCTAAGACATGCTACAGTACCAGAAATCAAATATCCCCCAAAACCGGAGCTTACGTTACATAATTCATTTGATACATGACTGAATTATAGAATCGCTGAGCACAGAATGAAATGTGAGTGCATCTTGAATTGAAAAAGACATCAAGAACTTAAAGAGAAAATCTTGAATAAGGAAGTGGGCAATATTGTCAAACCATAAAAAAAGCAAAACAAAAAAAAAAAAACCACATTGTACATACAAACATGTAGCATGTGTGTTCATTTTCTGTGGAATCACCAAAAATAAATCTGAAAACAATTTGAATTAAAGCTTTGCCCAGTATAATTCACAAAACTTATTGACTTGGAGATAAAAATACAACTAAGAAGGAAACTGCCAATCAACATAAAATTACAAAAAAAAAAAAACAACAACAGTTTGACAGAAGAGGAAGAGAATCAAAGGAACGTCCTCTGACTTCAATGATTATTTCCTTAACCACAAGAAGCTCATTATATCTGGCACTTCTGCCATTAATAATGCATAATAATGCTTGGAAATGGTGATTATTGCAATCATGATGGTAATGTTCTATCTTTTTTTGTATTTCTTGATTCTATTACCATTGATACACAGTTTAATCTCCTAGTTTCCAGAAACCAAATAACCCTTGTAAAGTATTTAGGCCCAATTTAAATCTGACAGCACCACAAAATAAATAAATAAAAATTACATTGCAATAAAATATAGTATTTGTCTCAATTTCAAGCCTTTGACAGCATCAAATATCAAGTAAAAGAAAAACCAAGTCATTGTATGTATGGCCAGTGACAGCCAAAATTGAAAATTCCCCAACTAACACAGGCCTTCTCTTTCTTACTGTAATAAACTCAAAGAGCCTAAGTTAAAAAATCCCTCTCTTATGTTTTAATTGCACCTTCAGTCAGGACACAGAAATGAGATGAACCCATGAGGTTAGTCTGCATGAAGACGACGTCTTGCATTTAACTGTTGTACTGTACTGTACTGTAATGTGAGACAACTGAGGTGTTTGATTTGAACTTTGACCACCAAAATCCAGGTCCAAGTAATTGGTAACATTGTGCTTGCCAACAATCATAATCCCAAGAGTGGGAAGGACACATGTGCATCAAGATGTGTAGAGGAAAACAAAATGACTTTAAAAATAACACTAACTTGAGATGCAGACACAAACTTTCAGTGACAACAAAATAAATAAAAAAATAACGCCTGCACATTTCCTACACTTGTCCGTGGCTTTCTATCACTACTTCTAACCGTTACAACAACTATTAAGTAATCATTTTTTTACATAAATGCATTCAAACAATCAAACACCCCAAAAAAGATCAGAGGCTAATTGCACAGTGAGGGCAGACAGGTATAAGACAGGAAGACTTTGGTTGAGCCTCTCTCAAGTAATAATGTGTGAATTTGGGGAATGTGTATCTGGGACACATAATAAATATTTCATGGTATATTATGAATAGTTTCTTTGTTTAATTAGACTTGCAGAGTTGTCCCCTTCAGCCACTTCTGACACGTTAGCATGAAAAAATATGATCCTTTCCACTTTAATTATAAAACTTCTTCAGGCCACTGCGCTGTGTTATAATTCATTCATCTACTTTTGTACAAGTATAAACTATAAAATGTGTCAGGGGGACACATTAATTTCATGATTTAAATATCAAATATTACAAATTTTATGCTCACTAAAACTTTTCATCGACACCTCACAAATATTTTATGTTTCAAGATTATGCACAGAAACACAAAATTTGAGACATGTAATAACATCTTTGTAAACTTCAGCAGTAAAACAACATATATTGTAGCTAATGATGGCAAAGAAATGAAAACAATTACACCTGATTTCAATTTTCATCTAATCAGTAATCATGAAAAACTTTCTTTTCACATGAGCATTCAAGTTTCCTACTACATGCACTTGAATTGTTCTGAAATACAATATCTGGAGCATATTTATCTTAATTAAATGCAATTAAATTTGCGCACATCCTTTTAAAGTTAATTAAATCTGGCTCAAGTCTGCCAACTCATTACAATTGCTGTCTTTGCTGATAAGACACAAACAGATTATTTTGTATATAGTGCTACTATATACTGAGCACACTGCATATCCAAACCTGATGTTTCATTATATTAGTTTTCGTTAGCCATTTAATTTTTTTAATTTTCCCCACTTAGTTTGCTTTGATCATCTTAAAACTTTTCAACACAACACACTCAGCAGTTTCCAGTAAAAAGCAGCACATATTCATCCTGTATGTGCAGCACTGCAAACTAAATCAAATCAAAGGTGCAATGCACCTACCACACTTAACTGCAAATAACCTGACTCCACACCTTCTGTAAGACTATGCATTGGAAATACCCTGACCCAACAGCAATTAGCTCACGAAGTTTCTATGAAACTCCATACCAGGTCCACAGCTCTAATGGCTTTCATCTTCACAGACAGGTGTTATGGTTGTGTGTGTTTGTGCATTTCGCTGCTTTGTTTGTTTTTCTCCTGTGCATGTGAGTGAGTCGTCTCTCTAACGTCGTTCCAGTTTTTTTTCTTTTTTCCCCTGAGAGTGAGAGTAACAACTGGCAGATGAGGTTCTGGATTGCTGTGTGACCGTGCTGTTTATGAACATTGTTGTTAGCTGTGCCAGTTTGACGGAATGATCGGCTTCGGCTGTTGTGCAACATGTTATAAGTAATCACAGCACTACCAGTAGCCGGTAGTGGGAGGCCTTAGTTCCTTTAGTATTAATTTTTTTTCCTGTTTAATGTTACAAGTTTAGGTTAATTATTTCTATTTATTTCTTTTTCTTTCAGCAGGTAAGCATAGGGCTGTTAAGAGTGTTTTTTTTTTTGTTGTTGTTGTTGTTTGCGTGCTATTCTCTCTCAGAGTGAAAAATAATAAGTGCTGTTGTGTGAATCTAAAATCCTGTTTTGGCTGGCCTCTTTTGGCACTGGGAGAATGGAGGGACACATCTCGTGGGGTCCCTGGCGCCCCTAGGCCAAGGGGATAACCCTGGGAAAGGCTTGCTGTTTTTTTTATGGACATACTAATTAGAAGGAATACAAACATGCACTTCACTCAGGCAAAATTTTAACACATGCATACTTTGCACCCAAACACACCAACACGTACACGCACACCTTCAAAATCATAGCACCCTGAAGTCATACTGAATTTGAATCCTAATGCTCATTAATTTTCCACATGCCAGGTCTTTTGTGCACTTTATAACGCAGCAGCAAAAGGGGGAGTTAAGTGCGGAGGTGTCGTGACTTGCCCTGCCTCCTGTGTGTGCTTGTTTGCCACTTCCTGTTTTATTTTGATACTCGCATTCTGTCTTGTCTCAGGTCACCATACTTCCTGGTCCCTCGTGTTTCATGATCCTGGGATTAACATAATGTGCCTCACCTGTGTCTGTCTAACCACCTCCCTCTGTCTATATAGACCTCACCTCACACTTTGGGTCTTTGCAGGTTAGTTCTAGCACGTCTCACGTTCGAGCACTCCTTGTCGTCTCTTTAGTTCTGGTTTCTGGGTCTGGTTTGGATTATTTGAACTTGTCTTTTGCCTCTTCCTTTTGTACTTGCCGTGTGGACTGTCTACTCATGTCCCAGATTAAAACCTATTGAATTGATCTTTATGTCTGAGAGCCGTCCTTTTGGGTCCTTTGCCCGTGCCTGTACAGTACAGGCATCGTGCCCACACTTCCAGCATAATTTTTACGTTTTATTTTCTTTTCCTTGAAGTGGCATAGCTAAATGAGTTTTCAAACCTCCATAGGTTTTAGTACCGCAGAGAAATATGACCACAGTTGATATGCAACTCTTGCATTCAATTATATTTGTTCCACACATGAAGTGTCAACATGTACTCGCACGTGGAAACATACAGATACATCTGTTATTTCTGTGCAGAGGAAAATTGTGACACTCATTACACACCCATTGCGAACATTGAGCCACCGCAACAGAGCCCTTTATCTAAAATTGCAGAGATACAGTGCTCTGGTGCAAATCATGCATACATCATATAAAACGACACATTCGAATCCTGTGGGGTTGTACGAAATATGATGGAAATGAAATGCTTCATTAAGCATCAGCTATGACTTTTGTTTTTCCAACATATCATCAATCCACTTACTCAGTTACTTCATGTGTCTCAAGCAGACAGTCTTAGTGACAGAGGCTTTGGGCACAATTTATAATAATTATAATAATTTATAATTTATTTCATATTTCCTATTTCCTGTTGGTGGAAGTAGAAGTCAATTAGATGGCTATTGTTTTGCGATTTTATTATGTTCATGTTTGCGATTGCTGTGGTATATATTGGGCGAAATCATTTCAGAGAGCTATCAATGTCAGCATATTTCACACAATCATCTCTCTCACATACTCAATCAGCAATGGATGATATACATTGTAGCATATATGATGTATGTAAACTGCGTTACACAGAAATGAATGAAACTGATGTAGTTTTTAATTATAATTTTCTGGGAATCGTAATTTTGTATAAGATTTTTCCGTAAAATTAACACACAGTGGTCAAATCATCATGGCAACATTTCACTCAAAGATTATTTATCAAATTAATCACCAAATTCTTAATTTTCCTAGAGCAAAATAAAGTGCCACATAAGCCATTGTTTCATTTTAATATTCTCACTGGACTTTAGTTTGATATGAGTGAATGAAACTACAGCACTAGCACTAAACTCCAATCTAAAGATGCATCATCTGGCTCGATCTATGAACTGCCACGCCACCCACTTATCCATCTAGGAGATGAGCATCGGCAACAGGACATTTTCTACAACAGATATGAAGCTAAATTTAGTGCACGGCACTTTAAGAAGTTTCAACTGCTTTCACCGACACCATGAATTCACCCTACCAACATTCATGTGGCTTCTGGCACAGATTGGAAGCGCAACTGTAGTTCTTGGATTCTGGACGGTGCTTCAACACATCTGCGCTTCTCAGCCTCCTGCGGCTTCTCAGCGGGGGAACATGTCAATAAATCTAACTGTCACCTCACTGGGAAGTTTGGCTGGCAGAAAGATGGATGAGGGAGTGGTTAAAATTTTGAGAATCAAAAAAAACTAAACAAAACAAAACAAAACAATTTGACCAGCAAAGCTCTAAATGATCGCACATGGTGGAGGAATTGATCACACAAATTTACAGCAAACTCAGCTTTCCCATTGCCTCGTTGTTTCCCAGTGTTTGTGCCTAAAGTGTCTTCGCTTCAGCTTCTTCTCAAACATCTTTCATGGAAATCATTCAAATCCAAATGAGGTAATTGACTCACTAAGTGCAATTATTATCTTTGATGTGAGGAGCGACTCATCTTCAGTCTTTGCAATGCATCTGCGCACTTTACAAGATTGCCAGTTAATGTCAGCCCAGTGACACTTCTGCCCTCTACCCACTCAGAAAAAAACCCCACAAAAGTTAACTGCTGTATCCATTTCCCCAGGAAACTGAAGACTCTCATAGGACAGCTTGCACATTATGTTGCACTAAAAATCACTAGAAAAGTTCAGAGAATGCAAGACTCACTGACTTAATGTGGGAGTTGGAATTATACATATGCGTATTAGTCTGTGGGAGCGCGGGGGATATACTGTATTTAATCTACACATCGGTGTTCTTGTCTGCGTCGACCGAGCACACTGTTGTAGAGTGCTGTTGTCCTGGAAGAGACATGTGAGACAACCACTTAGACATGATACCACTACTCAAGCACCCACAGGACTGTGTGTGTGTGTGTGAGACAAGAAATGTGTGCTGATAAACAATGAGCTAATCAATAGTTTGCAATTTCAGATTGGTTAATAACAGCCTTCCAAGGCAAGTCTATTTTCACATGTTTGTTACAGCACTTCACAGGCCTAATATGATCAAGAGAGTTCCAGCTTGGACTTCGATTACAGACCAGTGTGTGTTCTCCATAGTGTTCATTTTTCACTGATTAAGCTTTTTTTCCACCTCAACTTACGCTGGCAGTAAATCGGAGGGAAAAAGGGACAAACGAGGAGTGAGGCAAAGAGCATGATGGACCAACAGCAGGAGTAAGAGGAAGGTTATGAAGAAGATGAAATATATTAGAGAGAAAGCGGGAAGTTAAAGATAGACAGGGAAAGTGATGTCTTGGGTGTGATGGATGGAGTTTAAAAAGGGTGAGGAGAGAGGGGAGATGTGCATGTTCTCCACCATCTACCTGCAGAGTTAGGTGGCTGGTGAAGAGCATGTGTATGTGCTCTACGTAGCATGTGTGTGTGCCGCATGTACCATGAGTCTGGAAACCAGCAGGGGGCTTGACAGATTATCTGTCGAGAAGCAGGCTGGAGGGGTCCCTCGCTCTCTATTCTACTCGTCGTTTTTCTCAGTCACTCACTCGCTCCACTGTGCATTGTTCAAGGTCACTGCAACACTGCAAAAGTTTGGACGCTACTTTATACCAGGAGCTCGAGGGTGAGTCAGCATTTTTCTGCTCCCCTGTTTGCCTCCAACTGCCTGACCAGCACAAGAGTGAGTGTGAATCCTCGAACAGGGTCCACTATATCTGACTTGCATGTCATTTGCTGTTGCATCATGGGTGAAACTACACTTAAAATTAAACGTGAAATAGGCTGTTGCATCACAGCTTCACAGATGGTGTGGCTTTTTCCGTTATGTCATAATCCTGGCATTTTACTGCATCTCAAATCCAATCTCAACACATCTTTCCAATTTAAGCAGGATTTCCGCTTTCAGTGACATTAAACTTGTTGTGTTCCTCTAAAAATTACAGTTTTATTACCCACAGTTACAGTAAGTACTTAGTTATAATTTGATACTGCTTTGGCTTTGTAGTATGTGAAGCAGGATATTGAAAAAATGAGCCAGAAGAAAAAAGACACATCCAACATTACAAACAAACAAGAAAGAGCGTGCGATGTGGGCTTGCTTGGAGTTGTACGAGAGATTCGTCAACAGATAGAAAAATCTCAGCTTTGTCACACAGCCAGAAATTGCTATGCATAAAACTTTGGGCTATACTTCCTCTCGTCTGACCCTTTACTTCCTCCAGTTGCATCTGCCCAGCAACACAGAGAGCATAGCATATTGGACTTCAGCCTCGAGCTGATCCCAGCCCTGTTTCTGGACCCCTCCATGTCAGCTTGGCAGAGCAACAGACAAAATACCCCAGTAGAGATGCAATGTCAGCCCCAATAACAGCACAGAGCCAGAGAAGGGAAAAAAGAAAAGTGTGACATGTTAGGACATTTAATCCTTGATATATAATTCTAAAATAACTTGTGGTACTGTCAGAACTTGCTAGAGGTGGCCAATGATGTCTGAATCATGCCAATGGAGTTGCTGGTGTACCACAAAAATAAGACCACATTTCTCATAAACCTTTTGTCTTTTATTACAAAACATTAGCATTACATCTCTTTCAATTCTGCTTTTTTTTTTTACATCACCCACAGCATAACCATTTAAAGCTGTGTTCACTGCAAAGAGCTGCACCCTTCTCATAATGGGTGCCATAAAGGATTCCCTGTAGCGTACTATCGCGATGGACTGAACTCACAAACACATTGAAATTAAGATTCATAGAAAACTGAAAAGTCCAGATGCACTTAGTACAGTCATCACACATCTCAAACCTCAGGCAGCGACAATTCTCAGCTGTTGCATTTGTGGAATTTGGCTGTGGACAGTTATCACAGTTAGTCATGATAGGTGATGAAATATTCATTGATGCTAATGTTTCTTTTGGCATTCAGCCTTTAACTCAAAACAACTGTGGAGGAACTTTTTTGTTGCAGCTGGACTTTTTTCTTGCCATATGCGTGGATTTGTAGATGAAGACATTCGTATTACCTCAGTCACCATGATAAAGATCTGTAAGAATTGGCATCAGACATGAGTTGTTTATTGGCTGACAATCTTTAACTTATAAAATTAGTATCTGTTAAGTGGTGACTAATAAGGGATACCTATAAACAAGTAATGGGAACCCTAGGGTCAAAATCAGTTCTCAAAATGAACTCTGTCCAAGCACTGACTAATTCAAATGGCACATCTCCATGACTCCCATTCTTCTTCACCTTTCCTTGTATTTTCTCTTTCTCACACACACACACACACTTCCTGCACCTCCCTCTGTCTTCCTCTCTATGTAGTCCAGCCAACCACTGTGGGTTTTCTGGGATTCCTGTGGCTGAGTCATCTTCTGCTCTGTATCGTCCATAACATCATCTTCCCAAAAGTCTCCCCAGAGTTGGGACATACAACTGGCTTAGGATGAAAGGAGTTTGTGCATCTCAAAGAGTGTGCATGAATGTGTGTGAGAGGCAGAGAGAAAGGGCAAGACAGAAAGAGAGTGAGGGACCTCTTTCATATCCAGCCCTTACTGAGTCTGGGAACAGCCAAAATAGCGTCAAATTACTCTCATCCCGACACTCTGTTAAACCCCTAGTCCCATTTCCCAGCAGCCAGCTTCCCTCTCACATGTTGCAGCACAGTCCAAATTCTTTTGTATTCCAATTTATCTGTAATCCATCTATTTCAGCTAAAAGCATGCATTTTTTGAAATCAACCTCCCATTGTGGCCCTAAAAAGGAAAAAAAAAAAAAAAAAAAAGAGCATAACTCTGCTTCCACAAACCTCAATTCATGGACCCTAAACCAGCTCCGGAGTCATGCTACACCACAGTCTCCACATCAGAGTAGTGCAATTCTTTTCCCTAGCCCACCTAATTGATAGTCTTCCCACACTATAAAAATATTGATTTAGTATTTTAGTGATTCATTGGGTTAAATAAATGCCCATTTAGAGATGCACTTATTTTTTATCTCAAAAATCTGCCATACACACGGCAGCATAGTGGTTAATGCTGTTGCCCCACAATAGACTCGTGGGTTTGGTTCCCAGCCTGGGGCCTTTCTGTGCGGAGTTTGCGTGTTCTCCCCATGCCTGCGTGGGTTTCCTCCCACTGTCCAAAGAAATTATGTTTAGGTTAACTGGTGCCTCTAAATTGTCTGTAGGTCTGAGTGTGAGTGGTTGTTGGTCTCTGTCTGTCTCTTTGTGTTGGCCCCGTGATGGACTGGTCCAGGGTGACCCCGCTCTCACCATGTGAGCTGGGATTGGCTTCAGCAGACCCGTGACCTGGAAACAGATCAACTGTAGAAGATGGATGAATGAATGAATGAATCTGCCATACAGCTATAAGATTTTTGTTTAAGTTGTTCTGCTGTAGTTTCTATGACAGCCTTTGTCCCAATCTTAACCCCACTTCCCATCACTCACCACACCCAGTCACTTATCCATCCCTCCTCAACCCCAATTCCCTTAGTCCTCCCTCACCCAATTCTGAACTCTCAACTAAAGTCCTGTAAATGTGCCCAGTTTCCCAGCCCCACCCCTTACCCCTACTTCACCCTTCCCTTATTCTCAACTCGCAACACCCCCAAGCTCCCATCCAGGATCATTAATCCCAGGCCACCAATGCTCATTCATTCTCAGCCAAGACCGCAGATGCTTCAATAGGCTGCTCTCATTCTTACAATGTCAGTTAAGAAGGCCAGAATTTTGACAAACAGTAGACTGAGGCTATCAGGGAAACCTAAATTTTAAAGCCAGTTTTGAAGATTACTTTGCAAAAGTCTATATATAATAAACAAAACAAATACACCAATGAATATATCAGGCTGATGTTTAAGTACACAAAATACAGAATACAGTGTAACTCTGAGAAATAATACCATTACCAAAACCAACCAAACCAGAGCCCAGCAGCCTGTCTTTACTAGTCGGTGAGTCAGCAAAAGGGATTTGCCAGGAAAAGAATTACATATACTGTGATCCAACCTACCACCCACACAACCAGTAAGCAAAAGAGCCAGCCACTTGGAGAGGCCAGACACTCATTAAAACAACAGGTTCCCCTTTTCATTTTTCCATGGAACCTGTCGCTGCATTCCTTTCTCTGTGAGGTGGCTCTTGACTCATGGAGAGGTTGTGTTATAAGAAGTCAGTCATAATAGCAGCAGCAGAAAGGGGCCTTCACTTTGATTCCTAACTGTAGCCCATTCTGCACACAGCTGCAGGCCTCTTAGTTTACTGAAGCTGGACTTCTAAATCTCTCACTAAAGAAGTTTGTTTACAGGCTTCTTAAAGGAAATGCCCTTTTATTTGAGAATTTCCTTATTTCTTGAAAGCTCGATCAATACCTGTGACCTATGTTTCCCAACGTGAGAGGGAACACCTGTAATCTATTACTGGATTAACCACTGCATATCACAGATTCAGTGGATTTAGAAAATGTTTGTTTGGACTTAAGATCTGAAGAGAGACCAAACAGCTACAGGGTTAGCCAAGTTTGCCAGTTAAAAAGCAGGCGGGAATCCACACTTGAAAAGACTTAGGCTGCCAGTTTGGTGTGTTGTTCTCTGTGTATTACTGTAGTGGTTTTGTCCAGTGTACATGCATGTTTATTACATAAAGCTTGAACTTTGCCTACGCTGAACCTAATTGTTTTTAATGGGTATTTGCATTTCAAAGACATGAGTAGCATACTTTGTTTAAGCAGTGACTTGCTCTTTGTAAGAGTCAAAAGCTCAAGTTACAAGGCATGATTAAATTATATTAATATTAGCAGGATTTAAAAGGTTTAGCTTCAAGTGTTTGCTGAATGAACAACCAAACTACTCAGGGGCATACAGTATAGAGCAGTGTGATGTGATTTTGGTGCAGTCCACTCATCAAATACTATGTATGGAGAACAATTAAAGAAAATATATGGGTTGCAATTAATACTGAGCCTTAGTGCAAGAGCTGACAATGAGCTGCAAAACACTGTAGTGCAAGGACAATGACTGCAGAGTGAATGTTGATATATGTGAGGAAAGCAGCAAAATGAATCTTCCATTAACAACACAGCAAGACCTACATGTATATTTAGCTTTTTTTTTTTTCAAAAGTTCTAAAAGTTAGGGCTGCTAGAGTTAGGATGTTATTATCACTCTAACACATTTATGAACTAAGGCTGTCAGTTATTTTATTTCAAGTTTCTTTGTCTGTGTTTTGAAGGTTCAGTTGCTCATTGTCTCTGAATGCATTTACAGACACAAGTTGGTTTGGGATTGACTTAAACCCGCCTCTCAACCAATAAGAGCATTTGGAGTGAGAAACCACAATAATGGAGAATTAAAGCGCTCTTAATTGGACGGTTGCATTTTAAATCTCTCCCAGCTTGTGGAATTGATAACAGTAAAATTATTTGAGCCAAAAAAAATCGTGTGATTAATTGCAATCAGGGATTTTGATGGTTTCATAACCCTACTATATGTATGTAAAGTATGATATTAATGTACAAAGAAGACCTAAGCGTGCAATGGTTAAATTCATATTTTAAATGAATACCTTTAGCACGACTCCCTTCCCATCACAGAAAGAAAACTGTGTCTGGATTGTGAACAAACTGGGGATGCTGTTAAGTCCGTTTATCAGGGTGAGTCAAACAGCCAAAAAACATGATTCTGGACTTTGCTCCAATCAGAACAAAGAGAGCCTCCATATTACAGTGTTGCCAGCTGCAATATATCTCAGCAAATCTCAAAAGCCGAAACACTAGAGTGGAATGATAAGTAAAACATAATAGTGGATTTAGTCTGAAATAAAACTGAGGGAGTTTTATAAATAACAACTTGCTGCTTTTAAATAAGATCCGACAGCGAAGAAGAGAGAACAAGTAAGAGGCACAAAGAAAGAAGGAGAGGCCTGCTGTGAAGAAAAAGATATAGAGCGAAAGTGAATGTGAGAGGGAGGAGAAGTGAGGAGAAATGAAATCAATAATGAACGGCTCCATAACAGGAACTTAATCAGAACAGCAGGTCCCTATATTGCTCCTGACTAGCGCACGCATCACTGCCGTCGATTCAATTTACTCCCCAAACCCTGAAAAAATAAATAAAACATGGAAAATAAATTGAGACGCTCATTCAAATTCATTAGAACTCGTCCCTGTGTGCCTACAGTACATAATATTCCCTTGAAGAAGAAGTAAAACGGAAAAAATGAAAATATGCCAAGAACTCAGTATTGGTTTCTGACAGAGAAAGAAGGCAAGGGTAGAAAGTCACAGCAGCTTCCTCATATACCACTGTCCTCCACATGTGCACACATTACCGCAACTGAGTATACATATTGTATTTATTTATTTATTTTACATTTTTTATGCATTTGTCCTCATAGTTTAACACCACAAGGTGTCTCAACCTTTTATGAGATTGATGCACTTATAGTCTTGCAACGAAATATTTTATCATTTCTGTGTGTGTGTGTGTGTGTGTGTGTGTGTGTGTGTGTGTGAGAGACCATCACCAGCCCTCCTTGCAAGCTAGTTTGTGGCTCTCTATTGAATGGAATGACCTTTGTGTGGCAGGGAGGGCAGTGCTACATCACAGTGAATATAGGGGGGAACAAAGGACAGACAAGATGCAGGAGGATGGACAGGGGAAGGGAAGAAGGTGGCGCTTGTAGGAACTAGTGGAGTGAACAATGCTGTGCTGTTCCTACCACCTAACTTAGGATTATGAGAGTCCAGAGGGTTTCTGTGTAGATCTCTGGAGAGACAGGAGTCCAGATAGGTCAAGGTGTCCCAACAGAGGAGTTGGATCAAAGATGGGGTACATAGTGATGGAATGAATTCCCTAAATATGAATGAGGCCATTACAAGAGCCCTGAGTGGGGTCAGGGGTCCAGGCCCCCCAGGCCCTCCACCCTGTGTGCGGGAGCACATGAGGCACCAAACCCCGAGAGCCACTGCATCCCCTTGGCACATTGCACCCCACCAGAGATCCAGGGGGGTAACAGCCAGCACCACTGAACAAGCGTACATAGGAGCAGGACAAGCTGGCCCCCCACCTCCCATTGGCCCCCAGACGGGGCTCCAGCCCCTGTGGGAGGGAGGAGGGAGCAGTGGAAAAGAATATAGGGGTAGCAGGAGAACCCGCTGGCTCACACAGACCAGGAGGAGCCAGTAATGATCACCCCAAGACCCTGGGATGGCGAGCAGGCACCGAAGCCACAGGGTACACCGGGCAGGACGCCTTAACAGAGAGAGTAATATTACAGTGCAGGGAAGGTACATGTATGTGCAGAGATGGCACATGCTAGCAGGCAAGGTCAAGATGCAGATAGGTTTAGAGAGTCAATGAATGCTGCCCATCAGTAAAGTAAGTCAGTTGTTTTTTTCCAGGTAACAGATATTTTCTCCAATGGTATATTTTCTGCAAGAAGGTTCAGCCAGTGGGAGATGTTAAGAGACTGTTTATTTTAACAGTTGAGTAGGATTGTTTTCTTGGTGATGGCTAGAGCTACGAGAACATACGGGGATAGATGGTTAGGTGAGTTGGTTGTTGTCAGATCACCAATAAGGCAAAAGTTCGGGGTTAGTGGGATTCTGCAGTCCAAGATGGAGCAGCGTTTCTGTGTTACCATTGACCAGAAGTGCTGAACAGGTGAACAGAGCAAGAGAGCATGGAGATAGGTGCCTGACATGTTCTGAGTGCACTGTATGCATATATTGCAGCGAGAGAAACCCGTTCTATGCATCTTGTATTGTGTAGTATTGGAGAAAGTTTCCATTTGTTATTTCAAAACTCTGAAATAAATCTGTGTTTCAAAGTAAGTTATCCTGGGAGAGGTGATGGAGGTGGAATCTTGGAAGAATAAATAGTTGACTTGCGGTAAAATTTTAAATATAACCGTAGCTACAAGTATTTAATGTTGTCTGTGGAGAAGGAAAGTTGGAAATATTGGTCTGCATTCTCCATTATTGGTAATATTGTTGATTTGGACCAGTTAATCGAGTAGTCAGAGAGGGCTGAAAAATTTGAGATGCAGTTATGTGCTTCCTGTAACGATCTTTGAGGCTGGTGCAAGTAGAGTAATACATCGACAGCATATAAATTGATTCTGTGTTCGGAAACAGCCGAGCGGATACCTTTGATATTGGTGTTCTGACGTATTGCTGATGCCAGTTGTTCGATGAATAAAGCAAACAACAGGGTAGAGAGGGGGCATCCTTGTCTGGTTCCCCACTCCCCAGAGTGAAGCTTTGCAATATAATCCCATTTGTGGTGACTGCAGCCTTGGGTGAGTTATACAGTGCAGATACCCAGTGGATAAATGACTCTCCAGAGCCAAATTTTTGAAGCATAGCAAGAGGAAGGACCAGTTAACTTCGTCAAAGGTTTTTTCAGCACTGAGTGACACAACAATTGCTTCTGTGGTGCTGCGCCGCGACATGCTGATCAAATGAAGGAGCTTTCTGACGTTATTTGTGTCGGCCTTTGATAAAAACCTGTTTACTCATTCAGACTTATGGATGAGATTATTGTCTCAATCTAGATGCAAGTGCCATGGAAATGATTTTGATATCAATATTAATCAATGACAGAGAATGATAGCTAGAAGGGAGTGTTGGATCTTTATCTGAATTTAAAGGTCATTAGTTGCAGCTGTATTCATTTGGGCTCTTATATCAACAGCGTTTTTAATCTCTGCCACTGTCCTGAGGAATAAAGGTGCCAACACAGATCAGATATGTTTCATAAATTCGGCAGGGAAGCCATTCAGTCCGGGAGCCTTGCCTGAAGGCATACTTTCTAATGTAGCTAATAGTTCATTAATGGTCAGTGGCGCATCCAAGAAGTTTCTTTGTTCTTCAGTCAGCTGAGGCAGATTTAGATTTTTGAGTAAGGCCTGAATGTCTTCTACATTTGGGTTGTTTGCTGTTGAATATAGGTTTTGATAAAAGCTGTAATAAATATGATTGGTTTCTGAGTGGGTTCTCGTGGTGATTGTATACATTTGCCATTTGAGGCCTTAAGAGATTTTTCCTTGTTGTGTTGGAGTTGATTTGTAAGAAATTTGCGTGATTTGTTGTGTCAAAAATGTTGATATCTCAGTTGTTGTAGTATAAGCTTTTTATTTATTTATTTTTTTTGTTAAGAATATTTTCTAGTTGTAAATTTGCAAATTGTAGTAGGGTTTCATTCGGTTTTGTCGCACATTGTTCTGTTAGTTCTTTACTTCAGTGTTTTTTTTTTTTAAGCTCATTGTTTCTGTTTTATCTTGTAAGAGGAATAAGGAATATCATTTTGCTTCTGATTACAGCCTTCCCAACTTCCCAAATAAGAGATGAAGATAAATTTGGAGAGTAATTTCTTTCCAAAAAGTTTTTCCATTCCTTCCTTATTAATGTGTCAAATTCTGGAATCCTTAATAATGAGGTGTTAAAGATGTGGACAGTTTCAGGGTGGATTCTATTTGGAGGTGGAGGGACACTGGTGTGTGATCACTGATTATAATTGGGTGTATACTGGTGTTGATCTTTTGTGAGTTGTTTGACAGCAAAAAGTAAATTATTGAGAAAGAAAGATGCACTGGGGAGAAGAAGGTCGGTGTTCCTTCTTCTCCCCAGTGCCTAGCCATCGCCAAATCAACTATATATTCCTTTAGGACTTTGGCTGATTGTGATTTCTTTGTGTATGCTGATTTGTGAGAACGATCTATAGAAGGATTCAGGAATGTGTTAAAGTCCCCTCCCATGATCGTTGTAATCATTGTGTAAACTTTGTGGAAGAATGCTGGATCATCGTTATTAGGGGCATAGATATTCACATCTATGTATAATTTATTAAAGACTGATGCCTGGATAGTGATGTATTGGCCTGGCGGGTCTGTTACCATGATGTTTAAAGTAAAGAGTAAACTCCTATTGACCAATACGAAGACTCTTTTCTGTCTACTATTTTGAAAAGATATGGAACTATGGGAGATTTCTCTTCTGAATCTAGTAAGTGGGATTCTAGAATCAGAAAAACATCTACTTTTAAATTTGTCATGTAGTCTATCATTTTTATTTATTTTTCGCCCGCAAGAAAATGCCATTCACATTCCAGGATACTCTAAGTAAGACATCGAGAGAGAGCATTCAGTCATTCTGTGTATGAATATATAGAATGGTCTGCATGTGTCTCGATGTAACCTACTGCTGTCAGTGTGTAGGGAGTTACAATCAGTGATTTGAGTGGACTCTGGAAGTGAATGCTGGAATGATAGATTGTAAATGTATGGATATTTGAGGGAGATGTGTACAGCGAAGTCACAGGATATATCATAAAAATTGTGCATCAAGGCCTGGAGAAGAAACAGCAATGTTACTGACATGGGCAGCAAATGAAAAAAGTTATCGCACAGGGGATATGTGGATGGGTGATGGGGTGAGTGAAGGGGAATTTGGAGGAGAGGGAGACATAGACAGAGGGACAAAGAAAAGCAGGAAGAGACTGACAGGGTGACTGAAATAATAGGAGAGGTAACATACATTAACATTTTTGTGAGATTTTCTTTTCCTTTTATGTTGGTTCATATTTTATGCATATATACTTTACTTTATATATACACAATAGTTATTCAAGCCAAGTTGATATTTTCATAGTACTTATCCCTTCAAAAGGAGGGGGTGATGTTGGAATCCTGGAATAACTGACCGTCAATGTACTATTTGCACATTTTGTAGTCCTCTTTCCTTTTTGCCAGTGTTCCTTCAGAATCGGGTGCAGCACTCTCCACCACGCATTGATCTCTCTTGAGAATTCAATGTTCATCCCAAAAGAATTGCCTTTAAGTTCACATCCTTTGCTCTTAACGAGAACCTTCTATTGGAAGTGCTTGAATTTGGCAATGATGGGATGGGGGGCGGTTTCCTCCTTGAGCTCTGAGTTGGTGGACAGAGTGGAAGGTGATGTTGTTTACAGTCTGTCTGAATTTTGAGAGTTTAATCTGGGCCTCTGGATTATCTGGGGAGCTGTCAAGGATTCCTGAGAATATGAAATTGTCCCACATACTCCTGGACTGCATGTCTAGGACAGTTTCTTTAAGAAGTTTATTTTCTTTTTTGAGCTGTACCTTCCACCTTCGCTGTAATGGAGGAGACGCCAGCTCAAAGCTCGGCGCTATCTCTCTGCAGGTCATTGATCTGCTGATGTGGGAACTCCAAGCTTGCTTTGAGATCCTTGATCTCCTGGTGGTGTAAACTGAGAAGATCTATTTTTTATCAATCTAATCTTACTCAGTCTCGTGATCTCACAGAATCGTGCATGAATCTGGTCCATATTGGATTCATAAATGAATATACATATGCTCATACACATTTTCTATACAGTAATGTGTGAGCTTAAGTAAACACATAAGAAGTGATTACATTTACACCCAAGTACGTAATAGAACATGGCAGATCTGCAGCCATCATATTGTATGACTAAGCCACTCAGAGGAAATTCATCAGACTCATAAGAAACAGCAGCAACAATAGAGGGAAAAAAATCAAATCAGTGAAAGGCAATGTTGCGTAAAAATGCAACCTGGGCTGGTGATGACGTGGGGAGCGGGACTGTGGGTGGTCGGCCAGGCATGGGAGTTGTGTTCCAATGGTGGCACAGGAGTGATGTTTTAATAGTTGGATCTGCTCCCTCAACCAGTAAGTCCCCGCGGTACCCTTATATTCCTTTCTCACTCTGTCTGTCACAAACATTTTTCTGTCTCACACACTAATGCCATAACTCACTCTCACCCTTTTTCCCTTCTTTTCTAAATCACTCCCTCGCTCCCAGTCTTGAGACAGCTTCATAATGGCTGACACCTCCTCAACAATGGCTCTAATTGAAAGATGAACGAGTTTATTTGGGCTTAATCCATCACCCTGTCACCTGAGGAGAGGAAGAAAAGTTCTAGGAGGCGAGGAGAGGAGAGGCCCATTGAAGGGTTGCAATGAGGGCAGAGGATGAGAAGAGATGGAAGAACAAAAACAAAAAAGAGAGGGGCAGATAAGAGGTAAGAGAAACGAGAAATGGCAGAAGCATCATGATCGTCAACATGATCAAATAACTGGCATATGTAGACACTGCATACGTGCAACACCCTGTGAAAGACAAACTCATTAACTTTTAAATACCTAGATTTAAATAAAATGAACAACATCATAAACATGATAAAGGGGAACAGCTGAACTGTCAACAGCAAACAAATCTGTTGCTATGCAAAATAAGAAGATAGCAGCTACCATGTGCCAACCTAACAAGATATTTTATGTATCGCTGGTGCCACGCTGTGTTTAATATGACTGGCACCAATGAGAATATAACTCTGAACCTTGACAGTGGTGGGGGGGCATTCCTCTACTTAGTTACACAGAATAACAAATTGCTTCTTCATGCAGGGGCAACCACAGAATCTGCATACTGTGCATACTTGCTACATCGCTACTATAAAAGCCAGTGCTGTAGGTCAGTGCTGTACAGACACACTGCAGCACCAAGCCTGTGTCTTCAATGGCTACTCAATATTTCCTGCATGCCTTCAAGAAATTCCTCCCTTGTGGCATTTGCAGTGAAAATATGATTTAAATCACTTAACAAACCATTTCCAAGAAAAAAAAGTAGATTATAGCAAGCAACCTGCTTGCAGGCTGTAAGGGAATTTGGCAACGGCTCGTGTGATGTCAAGAGTCAATTTCTGTTGTTACAAGATGGCTTCAAAATACTACACAGGTGACACTGAAACCAGCTGTCATAGCAGATGAAGATTTTCTGCCAGCAGAAGGCAGCATATTACAGAGCCTATGAATGTGCAGCAGCATGTTCCAGAATTGCTAGACAGGTGGGTTAACTGCTAAAGACCAAATAAACTGCTTGATTCGAGTGCCTGTACCCATCTACAACTTGCCACTCGCTTTCTGCACTTTTGTCCTGACAAGCAGCAGGGAATTGTGTGTACCACTATCCCTGCAGGCTTCTCTCTGTGTTGATGGTTTTTGCTGTGTGGCTTCTTGAGAAATGGTCATCGCAAAGTGCGCAGTCAAGCTTGAAAGATTTTGTCACCACCATCTGAGCCGATATTTTCATTCTCAGGTATTACATTGCCTCGCTGCAGCTTTTAGCAGAGTGACATGGCATGAGGTGTTTGGCTTTGTTGGTTTTGGGTTTTTTTTTTCTACACATACCTGAAGAAAAAAAAAAAAAAAAAAAGAATCCTCTATTTGTCATGAGGCCATAGAATTACCCCTGACTGTGGTGAATAACTCGGAGCTGACACAGGGGCCAATGCACAATCTTTCAGTTTCTGTTACAGACAGTCCTGATGTTCATGTGCCTGGAGCAAAGTCCCTTGTTGTTTGACTGGGTGCATGGATTTCTGCCCTTGTATCTGGGGTGCAGTAAATTTTGGTTTTGCTTTGACCACCCCCCCAGGTCTCTGTAGCCAGACTTTCCATTAAGCAGGACAAAACTGGGAAATCATTTTAAGGCCTGCTCACCAACAGATGATTCTGCCGGTAAGGCAGTTCTAGTGCAACATCTTGATCAACATTGTCTGTGTCAATCTGTCAGAATTCTTCAACTACGGTGGTCTCCGGACCCTTGTACCCTCTCGCCACTCCACAAATATCAAACCTGGACCTAGATTGAGTAACTCCACCTGACAAGTTTCCTGCCATATGGAAATTGATAAAGTGACCATCACACCATCTTCACACAGTGATTGGCTGAATATGAAGATGTGATTAAGTTTTAGTTCAAAAGACAACTGAGACACTTTCAACATTTCTACAATTTTGGAGTAATTATTACAGCTCAATCTTCTCTATTTGTTTATTTCAAACAAACTCCACACCGAACAACTCTGAACAACTATGGCACCAACTGACCAAAATTAGTCAGGCAAAAATCAACTATTAGGAAACGCAAAACACTTCAACACTGCAGAGCTTCTTCCATTTCACATCCAATAATACTAGAAGAGAGAACAAAGGCTAACCAACTAACCAACTAACCAACGGACGGCGAATGCTTTGAGATAACAAGCTTGTTTGGTCAAGCTTGGAAATGGAGCAGAAGCAGGGGAGAAGGATTCTTTCAGATTTTGTCACGTCAATGTCCAGACTTAGCCACAGATTTCTGGGTGTCTGTCTGCTGACAGGGGTTAGGGACACATGGATCTCCCTCTTGTACAGCGGCTAAAGCAAGGGTGGAAGGCTGGTGGCACTGGTCCCAATTAACTGACTTTCTGGTAGCAAACTGTGATTCTCTGCGACAAAGACTGGAAATCTGCAGCTACAATCACCATCTGCCAGTGTCAAAAAGGGAAAAGGGAGCCAGTGTCCTTACAGGGGGTCCCCTGAAACCAGCAGCAATCCAGGACTGACTGCTTCAACCCACATGGCTGCCAGGGAACTGTTATGTGAGCTACGCCTCTCCGGTGACAAAGAAAGAGGTCAAAGCATCCATTCTGTCTGCTGCTGTCTGAACGCTAGAGCCAGCACTTCAAGGACTTCCAAAACAGTTTGAGGTTTGTCCTCCAGAGTCATCTTCTTCAGATTGGAGAGGAGCAGAGGTTGGTGAAAATGGAGTTGGTGGAGTCTTCTTTGGGTGTGTTGCTCAAGAGCATAGGTTGAAGCCAGGTTGTTAGGTAATAGTTAAATCCCCACATTTTCCTAACTTACTGGGGGATGATTCTTCATATGCTTTGCTGTTTCATCAGTCTGGCTAGGTAAAGGAGACATCCCAAAAAAGGGCAAATGCAGAATCATTGCCCTAGAGATGGCCATTTTGTCAAAACATTAGTTTTTTTGTTTGTTGACTGTGAATAAATACGTTTTTGAGTATAGCTCCAGCCTGAGCCCTATCTTTCTTGATGTCAAGTCAGTTCAAATTCTCTGAGGTGTGTGTGCCCCAACCTTGTGCATGAACATTGCAGTTTGTTTGTCAGTTTTTATTGAATAATTTAAAAATTTTGGTGAGAGTATAGCAAAGCAAACTAACACAAATCCATATTCATGTAGCATTGAGTGAGTATTCAGAATTGTTTCATGTGAACTTTACTGAACTCCTTCCTATTGTGTATTCAGCAGCTCAACAGAAGAGCAAATTGTAAATCTCCTGTGTCTCAGTTAAAAGCTTTATCTCATCCCTTGCCTAGCAACCAGTTAAAAAAAAAAAAAAAAACACACACACACACACCCAAAAGCCATGGGAGCAATAGTTTAAACACACAAACTGAATCAGGCATGCACCTCCAGTCGAACACACACACACTCATATTCATACTCATACCAGATCTGTCAGTGCACCAGCATGCTAAAGCACACACACACATACACATGGGCATTTCCCCATCCTCTTGTATTTAATTAAGCTCCCCGGCTTGGACTTTTATTTCATCAAATGTTGGTGTTGTAATTGAATTAGCCAAGCCAGTCAGATGTAAGGCTGTCTGCTTCACTGGTAGAGTGTTTAAGAGTCTGAAAAGGATGGCTGAACTCTGCTACAGTAGTGTGGTAGGTCAGCATTTAGTCCAAGTAAAATCAAATCTGATCTGCCCACACAGGTGAAACTTTGTGAAAATGACATATTCTATTTGCCAGGCTGATCGGCATGAACCTATTAAAAATTTCCTAAAGCCTCCTTCCCCAGCCCATGTGCATTATCTTTGCGTCCATTTGGCCATTTGTTCCCTGTTAAAACTAAAGAAAAACAGGTGGTGACAGTGAGATAGAGAAGGCTGCTGCTTCGCATTTTCATTCATTGTGAACATGAGTAAATTTCTTGTGCCCCAATATGTCTTGTGTCACTGAGGAGGTAGAAAATTGGGGCAGGGTAACAAATTTCATTTGACTTCTAACAGATTTTCAAATTGTGCCAAAACGGTAGCTCCTAAATCTGCATGCAATTATGCAAAGGAAAGCTGCTGGCACACATATCTAAGATGCGCACACATACTCCACACTCCCTTCCACAATGAATTACAACATACAGTCTAAAGCAAAGACGCAATTAATGAACCAACGTGATAATTTCCCTTCCGTTTTGCTGTTTGTTTTGATAATGTCCTCTAGTTGAAATTTTTATCGTTTCTAAACTCTTTAATAAAACCTGACTCATCTTGTTGTTACTGGTATGTTCAATTAAGATTTATGAGATTATTCCCACATTATGTTATGACACAAAGAATAATGATTACAATACACATTCCTGATGTGCTGGATGTCACAAAGACCTATCAAAGCACATCGTATTTTCAATTTCCTCCTTAATGGAGGATTTAACCGAGGAGCAAAAAAAAAAAAAAAAAACAATTCAGTGCACATAAAATGAATTAAGAGGCTCCACAGTGGCGTGATGGTGAGCGCCACTGCCTCTCAGCCTCTGAGTTTGCCTCCCAGGCCTGCAGCCTCTCTGTTGGAGTTAACCTGTTCTCTCTGTGTCTGTGTGGGATCCTTCAAAGTACTCCAGCTTCCTCCCACAGTCAAAAGATATACATATTTTGGCTAATTAGTGACTAGAAACTGTCCATAAGCCTGAGTATGAGTGTGAACAGTTGGTCTCAACAGACTGGCAACCTGTCCAGGGTGTACACCACCTTCACCTAAACCAAACACCGACTGGAGAAAATATCGATTTATTAGAAGATGATTCTTCAGTATGCTGTTTACATTAATCAAATTCTGTCTGACCTCCCAGACATTTACGCTCTGGTCACTTTAGGTCAATTTTATCAGACACAAAAAAATCCCTACCAACGTCAATATTAAGTAACTTTTCTCCAACACTCACAAAATTCAATAATACATATAATATAGAAATGAGCAAAAATAAAGTTTTTCTCTGACTATTCTGCATCACTCAACAGAAAATTTGGTCTCCCTTTACTTGACACATAGCAGACATAGAAAAACTACCTCAGAGAGAGAGAGAGAGAGAGAGAGAGACTTTATATGCAGGTGTATTGTATCCATTATTTGTTGATTGTAAGAATCTAATAAAACAAGCAAACACACAAAAAAACGCTCTCAGAAGTATAGAGGAACCCGATTGTTTGAACAAGGATTTTGCATTTATTAACAACAATTATACAAAAAATATGGCCCCTTTCCTTTTTTCAAGTGGTTTGTTGCCAATGTGCACTTTATTATTTTTATTTATGCATGTTTTTGCTCATGGACCCCTTCGTTTTGTGGACAGCGCGAGTCTGGTCCACTGTCCAGTTCTGCCAAGTTCTAGTCTGTTACAGGAAAAAGAGAAATGTGTTCCAGCAAATGGGATAATGTACAGCCTAACGATCAATTGGCTCCAAATACTGTTTGTCCAAGCCCCTCATAAAAAAAAAGAAGAAAAAAGAAGCAGTTGTTCACACACCATAAATCCGCTGGTGCAGTCTGTGGCTATGTCTGTGAGTAAACCAGAAGAGACAGCGTGCGTGTGTGTGTGTGTATGCATGTGATGTGTGTAAAGGCACTAGGGAGACTTTTATGATGCTCATGGCAGCCACCATGACAGAAACCCCACAGTTGGCTCAGTTGCATCAGCCTTAATTCTAGAATAAGGATCATAAAAATGACACTGCCGTCATAATTTCATGTTATTCGCCAGACGACTAGCTATGCAGTGTGTGGAACATATGAGTGTCGTTCATCTGGAAAGTGATAGTCTCGTTCTAGCTCATCTGTGCTTAGTCAAGTGAAGACTTTTATTTGTCACCGAAGGGAGACAACAACAGGTATGTGTCACATGTGTCTCAAGCTGGTAGACTTAATTAGGTCAGTTATATACCTGTCTTCAAAACAAATTCCTCCAATTTCATAATGTGAATGTTATGTCACTCCAGTGATCATGATTTAATAAGGTGCCAATTTATTAATTAATATAAACTACAGATTTCCTTTTCTATTTAGTTGCACAGTGGGAAGAAAAAACAGACTTCAGCTGTATAGATCAGTGGTGGCCGGTGAAGGAGGTAAATACAGTACACTGATATCTAGATATGATAGATCACAACAGCTTTGAAAAAACAGCACATTTAAAAGTTTTTAATATCCTGATAAATCTCTCTGACAAGCTTTAAATGGAGTTTCGCCCACATGTCAGCCGACATTTATACAGCTATGTAACTGCAGCAATATCATTTAATAAATGGAGGTGGAAAGGGGGTGGGGACTCCCAGCAGACTGGAATGTGTCCTCAAGGTTCTAGAGACTAAGTGGTGCATCAAGATGAGCTTAGTCTGCAATTTAACTAGTCAGGACTACAACAAATGCAGTCTCCAACTGTGGCACTCCTTTTGTCTCACTTAAAATCCTGGCTTCCCCTGATGGCTAGTTCCTGTCTTTATACAGATGTGTCAACAGCTGGTATAGTTTGGGGATGCAGTGAGTGCAACAGTGGAGGTCAGAGCAAATTACAAACCTTATTCTTGCTTGACAGGTTAATCATGAGTGATGGCAAAGCTATAAGTTTAGTTTTGGCTATTACATACTATGTTCCCAATATAATAAATTTACCGTCCTGTAGAGCCGCAGTGTTTTGCATGGAGTGCTCTCCATCCATCCATCCACCGTCTATCGCTTTTCCATTCCTGGGTCACAGGGTGCTGGAGCCAATCCCAGCCAACGTTCCGGGCGAGAGGCGGCGTACACCCCGGACAGGTCACCAGTCCATCACAGGGCCAACACACAGAGACAGACAGAGACGAACAACCACTCACACTCACACTCAGACCTACGGACAATTTAGAGTCACCAGTTAACCTAGACATGCCTTTGGACGGTGGGAGGAAACCGGAGTACCCGGAGGAAACCCACGCAGGCACGGGCAGAACATGCAAACTCTGCACAGAGAGGACCAAGGCCAGGGGAGTGCTGTCCATTACTTGGAATTAGACATTTTGTGGGACTAATCAGGTTAGGTAGTATATCTGGTCATTGGTGGTTATTTCTGAAATATGATATGGGTTTTACCTTATGTGCTATAGTTGTGCTAACCCTAACCCTTATAATGGATAGAGCCTTATGAGTTAGTGTAGCATGGAAACCCTAAAGCCTAAACATACCCCTATTTGATTCTAGTCAGTGATGAACAGAAAAACCAACATTATCCAATATTATATCTGGAATCCTCTGTATTTTTGTATTAACGTAAAATAATAAAAGTAGATGTCTGAGCTTCCTCTTGACTTCTTTTGGCTCAGTTTTCTTCAGAAAATCTCCACTATAAAAGGAAATTTTACCTGATCACAGGCCTTTTCAGAAAGAGACAGAGAGCTGTTATTGGAAATGTATCAATAAAAGTGAAAAGAGTTTGATGGAGAGAAATTTCTTTGCTTCTCCTGGGCAGGTCAGGGGCTGCCAGTTTCATTTTCCTATAACATCTAAATGTTTTGTAGTTATTAGCTGTGTAAGTAGATTTACCATGAAAGTGGCTACGTTAAAAGATGAAGGTTGATAGTATAGCTCTCTGCTAACCATAGCCAGAGGCTCAGGGAAAATGCTGTGTTTCTTGTCTTGCATGACTATATGTGGCCAATGCAAGGGAGAGGTGCAGTAAGTATTTTAAAGTTGCGGCATTTTTTTTCTCCAGATTTCTGCTTACCCCAGCTTTAATATACACATACATCTAGCAATTAGAAAACCTTGCCAATGACCCATCTGTTTTATGTTCCCCTTTGGTGTCTATAGAGAACATCTGCTATGTTTTGCATTCAAACGATTGCATATACTTCATTACTGTTACAATCTGCAACATCAAAGTAAAAAATAACATTTTATTTAAAATGCTGCTCATGCTGAGGAGGACAACAGTTTTCTGTTGTATGCTGTGTCTCATTGTAATTAGACTTGTCTAGATCTTGAAGTGTCTGCAGTTGATGTTTAAATAAAGGGAAGTCTGTAATTTCACTTAATTAGAGACAAAGCGAGCCTGAAGAGGATCACTTATCTTTTACTGTCTCATTTTCGTAAAATGACACAGCACAGTCAACAACTAAGATTAAGTGCCAGCTCATCTTTATTAGTTTTTTGGTCTTTAATACTTTCTTAATCATGTGTGCTGGCATCAATGAACATGGAGAAAGCTTTTCTGTTCATTATATTTTATGTCGAAGCTTGATAATATTTCAGTGACAATGTTTTTAGACAGCCGTCTTACCACATCAATGATCTGGTGTCCTTATTTTCATTAGCTGACCGGCGCGTAATAAGGACCAGAATAAACACGGCCAAATTATTGCTGTAATTAAGTTCTTTAACAGCGAGAGGAGAGAGCAGGAAAAGAGTGTGTGGGATAGCTTTGCTACAAATCTGTTCTGCTCCACTGGAGGTGAGTTGGAGTGTATTTGTGTGTGTATTGCAAGTAAGAGTCCACATTAAGCCTACAGTCCAACATCCTCTTTATCTTTACTTTTTACTCTATCGTCCATGCTCTTCCATATTGTTATGCATCCAATTATTTTACTCGTCTTTCATCTGATTTTGTTCTCTTCATTTCTCCTCAAGCCAACAGTTTCTCCCATATTTTGTGTTGTATTACTGTTACTTGATGCACTCTTTTACCTCTCCCCCATGTGTGCCATTCCTTCTACTACATTACCATCCAACGATTCTGTCCAGATTTCAGTGAAGCGCCAGATTCCAAAATACAGTATTTACCAGGACAAACACAAAATCAATACCCACCCAACACAAACACAGCACACAGGCAGTCTGGCAGACCTGCCGCTGAAACTGGCTCCTGCCCTGCAACTGAGTTCAGTGATTACAGAGCTGGAATGACAAAAAAAAAATAAATAAAAAATCTTTGATTGAATTAAATCTATTTAAAATACTCCCCAATATTTAACTTAACAACACTAACAATATCTCTTCTACTACAAGGCCACATGCCAGAATCCATTCCCCACATTTGTTTGGTGCTTTAGAGTACCTAGTGTGTACACACGACCACCTCTATGGGATAATGGAGGTTTTAGTCAGTTGGTGGCTGCCGGTTCAAAATGCAAGAGAATCATGTGTGTAAAATGTGGGGGTATCAGCAACATAGCGACTGTAACGCATGCAACCTTGGTCCAGGAAAGGTCCCACAGGAAGTAAGACTTGACTAATGTAAAGGAATAGATTTATATACATGTCAGCCAGAAATATGATTTGCATGGCTATATACTAAATAGGTTTCTGACACCAGTGACTGGTGAAGCACATTTCTTAATCAGTTGCCAGGCAACCATTAGAGAATCAAGGAGGTTACTTATCCCAGCTGAGTTAATTAGTGAGCTTTAAAAGTGCTGGTAGTCAGGCATTGTTACCTTTGGATAGAGCCATGCTAACTGTATGGCCCCTTTATGATAAACTGAGCTAACCAGATGGTGACTTCGACTACATATTTTCTGTATAGTCACTGCAGCAGCATCCATCTTCTCCTTAACTCTATTACCCAGAGCGTCAAACTATTCCTTTTAGAGCCTCTTTCTCCTCTGCACGGAATACAGATTTATACATTTTACTAATGTTATTTATTTTTTATTAGAAATTCTGCAGAATTTTACTGAGATAACTTTTAGTAGTCATTTTAGATGTGGTCTCCTAATCGGCATTACATTTAAATAACACACTTTAATATATCAAGACTGAATTTCTTGCATGTCTTTTCTAGCAGATTCTCCAGAGCAGGGTGCCAAAGTGGAACGACAGCAGACAGCAGACACCACTTATTGGGAATTTCAACTCAGTCTTCCAATGATGTTCTGAGAATTAAAGTACCTGCAAGCCTGAGCATTCACAAATACTTTGGACATAATGGGGAAAGGAGAAAGTAGACAATGACTCAGCTTTGTGCAATTTTACTGTCTTATACACTCTCTCCACTCACTCACTCATGCCTGACGACCATCCAGCATAACAGCCACTATGTGTGTGTTTGAATGGTTACCCTAGCCTGACTGGAAATCTCCACTAAGATGATCACTTTAATGGACTTTCTTTTTTTGCACTTGAAACCAGACAGTGGAATGACAACATGCTTAGAAAATCCAAACCAACAGCTGTTTTGTTCTTTTCAACAAGCCACCCCCATCCTTTTTTTAAGAAAAAAATTTATTTGAGCCCCCTTGGTATTCACTCTGTTCCTCTGTATGCAACAGTCAATACTTTGTTGATACTGCAGCTCCAGTATTGTGTAGCCAGAACATCCATTGAGGCCCGTTGCGAATTAAATGTGCCTGTTTAGTGTTTCTCCAGCTGGGCTGATCTGAAGCAACAGAAATTCAACCAACAGCCAGAGTGTCTCTCAGGAGACAAGAGGCTTCAGATGTCGGCAGCACCACCATCACTGCAGCTGTTAAAATTATCTGGATGAGAATGGCACTAATCTACTACCCTTCATGGGGACTTCACACCGATTTAGCAACATAAAAGGCAATAACATATAGTCCTCTTCTGGGGGAGTGAGGACAAATGGAAGAGGACGACACAAAAAGGAAGGTGAAAGGGGGAAGGATTGAGGGATGCAGACAAGGAAAGGACAAGTATAATAGCGTGATCTAGCCTGCCGTTCCCAAAAAGACAAGCTGATTTCCCCAATCACTGCATTGTGTTCCACCTGACACATGCAGCCTGGCAGATACAGCTGCGCGCACACACACACACACACACACACACACACACACACACACAGATGCATGAGCACACATCATGTTAAGTACAAGATGCAGTTTTCAGACATTTCAAACAATCCCTCATGCGAAACCACAACAACTAAATCACTTTTTCTCATCAACTAAAACTGGATTTGTAGACTCGTGTGTAGGCTGATGTGGCAAAATCTCCAGTGTAACTGGGACACAAAGCTGAAGCCTGAACTCTATGCTTGGTGTTCTGCAACCTCAAAAGACATATGATCACACATACAATAGATCATTTTTCATAATTACATGGGGAGGGATTATAAATCTTGTCATATTATTCGCTCTGACTCTTTACATTCCTTGGGCTAAACAATGTGTTTGTATAACTGATTATAACGGCTAACTGTCATGGTTCATTGCTTTGTCAAGGTGCAGAGCATTTCCTCGCAAATAAAACCAAGAATTATTTGACAGCAAATCTAGCCACAAACATCAATAAATGCCAAGCATCACATATTTATGAATAATGTTTCATCTCGCTATACTCTGGAGCTATATGGTGTATTATTGCAAAATGTCATCCTGCTTTTCAATAGCTCATCAGACTGAATGGAGGAACTGTGTCATCATGTATGCTTTCAATGGCTTTCTCCCAACAGACCGCAGATCTCCCTCTCTTCTTCTATGTCTCTCTCTCTCTCTCACAGGCTGGCTGACATTTAGACTCCAGTAAAAGCAGAAATAAAAGGGGAAGTAAAAGAATGGATTCGCTCCTACAAAGGGACAGAAAGAGCTGCCAAGGTGTGTGACCAGGGCCGACCAAAGCTGAAATCATAACGGATGAAGCTGCTCTGTTTCCATATTGTAGAACTGATCTAACCATAGAAAATGTAAGGGTGAAAATAAATGGCCAAGATTTACACTCTCTTTTAAGTTATTTCAGGACCATCCGGACGCTTTTCAAGGTTCTGTTTAATTTTTGTGATTTGCTTCATGCGACATGTTACAACCAACAAAACTGTTGATAATCTCAGGTAGCTCCATATTTGTGACAATGTCCTCATATTAGCCCCAACATAAACATTTATGGAACAAGGTTTTCTGCTGAGTACGATAAATATGATGAATATGCAATGGAAATATACTATAAATTCACTTTTTGAGGAACCTCATGAAGGCCAATATGTTAGCCAAGCTGTCCTTGGTGAACTGAGTTCAGAAACCTTTTACCACCTCTTAAAAAAGGTAAAGAAAAAATTCTGGCATTCAATTAATATTTATATGTTCATTTGAATGGTATGACAAGACAGACTTTAAATAAATCCTCTGATTTGTTTTGTAAATCTTTGAGATGTTCTTCATAAAAACTACATATGGATCAGAATGAAAACAGATACCTGTCCAGCATAGGCACAAACAGGATATGGAATAAATGAGTATGTAAGAGAGAAAGAAACAACATTAAGAAATGCAATTGCTATGCAAGCATCTTGCAATGAGAGGGAAGAGGGACAGATTGTATACATATGGAAAAAAAACACTCATAACTGGAAGCAGGTTTTGAGGGAGAGAGACGACATAAATACTACAACTTGTGCAATCAAAAGATAATTCATGTTAGCACCTCCATGCAAAATAATAATAAAAAAAAAAAAAACATCCTTTGAATGCCTCACATAATGCTGGCCAGCAGGCTGACGCCCCAGATGTTGCATAACAAGTCTGTCAAAATATGGCTGGATCACATCATAGCCTATTTGCACCGTGCCTAGCAGCTGACACGATTCAGCACTTAGTTTGCACCTCTTTTTACTTTGTTACTCCTATTCTATCATCAGACAACAGAACAAGAACGAAGACATGAGTGAAACAAGGCCCATTCAGCAGACATGTTGACTTCACTGTTTCTCTGCACTGCTCAAATGCTGACTTTATAATTGCGTCAATTACATCATCTGGCCAAATCACCTATACATACAAGTTCAGAAAGGTAGCTGGGCTGGGATTTTAGCTATATTTACATGCAAAGTAATCACTCAGGGAAAAAGAATGAAGCTCATTCATTAGTTGCCACGCAATTGAATAGGGAGTTGTGCCGAGTGAGGAAAGCCCACAATCATGCTCACAAGGCAATACTAGCAACTTTCTTCTAGAGAAGAAAGATTTGTCCAACGAGCTGCAAAGATTCTTTGCTCTATTCTTTTATGAAAAAATAAGTTGCAAATATGGTCTGCAAAATTGTTTAATCTAATGGCAGAGAATACTGAGAAATGACTTTATAGTGAATGTGAAAAGTTAGCAAAGCGGTTTGTTTGTGCCAAATCTGGAATCATCATCTGGAAACAACCACGACTAAGAGGAAACATCAGTGGTGTAACTTTGTCGCTGACATTCAACTACATACTAGTGTAACATCAGTTGGTCAGTTGGGAACATTACATGTGATAAAAATGTACAACTTTAGATTTCCCCATACGCAACATGTCCTGAAATCTTTTCAGATTCTGCGTGTTACCTGTGTATGTATATATCCAGAGCTTTCAACTGCAGTAACAGGGTTTAGAGTCCCAAAGCCTCTTGTGCTTTTTTTCCTTCCATTCATCCATCTATCACATCATGCGATCTGACCACCGCATTCTCTCCCAATTTTCCTCTCCACCATCTTCTCCTCATGCCTCTCTCCTCACCCTTCCATGCTGCACTCCTGTCTTCCATCATCCCGTATGTCCTCCCTCCATCCCTCTCTCCACAGCCAAGAGGCATCCAGCCTCTCATAACTCTTCATTAGAGTCTTCCCAGGGACCCATGGCTGCATCGTGAAAAAGAGGAAAGACCAACTGAAACCAGAGAGAGAGAACTGAGCCCCAGAGACAATTAGCTCAGCCTGGAAAATAACATCATACTCCAATCCATAGTGTCTGTGTGTGGGTGCCGGCAGGATGGCTGGAGCTGGCTTTGATTAGAGCCCCACATAGAAAACATGCTGCAAAACCAAAGTGCCTGAGGCATTTAATGGCATCAAATCAGGATGAGGATATAGTCCTGCATGTAGTTCTGTGCATGCAGAGTAGAAATTTTTATTTTATTTTATCACTGCACTACACATTTTCACTTATCCAACTCATGACTCTGAAGGTAAAAAGATGGTGGGTTACTCTGGGTGTTTCGTTAGAATTGACATATTTATACCATGGTATTGAATTTATAACTAAAAATGAATGAACAGCAAAGGAATATAATTCTAAATTGTAAAATATGGATCCAAGTACAAACTTTGATAATGTAAAAAGTCTTTGTGGGCTGATAAACATTTTGAGGAATAGGCCTTGAGAGAAAATCTATTTTGGTAAATAACTCATAGTGCACAAATGATGATATTTTTTTCCTGCTATTGCATGTGGACTGACAGAAGATTCTCCTTTCACTGTGATTCATATTTGTGTGATATATGTTGTGTGAATTTGACATATGGTATCACACCCATGATCCAACAACTAAGGCTCTGACCAAAGAGACACAAGCAACAGAAAAGTCTCTGTCACTTTGACATGGCCTGGGGGGTAAGTGTGTGTGTGTATGTCAGACCGGCTATCAAGCATCAGGTGTCTGTGGGGTAATTCCACTAACAGAAATACGAGGATTTGGGAAATTCCTTTGCACTCAAAGTCCTTCACACAACACACACAACCACATGCATGTAAAATATGATGTGTTTATCATCCTGAGAGTGCAGACCAACTGTTACAGGGTTTTCCCTCTTTGTAGTAACAGGAGTTTCCTTTGTGTTTAAAGGTTAGATGTAATCTAGTCTGTGATTCATCTTTATACCAAGGTCATAGCTTCGTTGTCATCCTTATCTGTGTCCAAACATCCTCACGATCTGCTTTACTCTGTACAAGCTACTTGAACTGGCTGATGAAAAAACTTGTCCAGTGAAAAGGGAACTCTAGAAATATATCCAACCTTTTGACAAAAAATTATGTGATCATGTTGGCAAAATTTTCACTTCATAGCTTATTTGTTTCTCATCTGACTGAGACCAGACATTCTGACTTCTGGCTGGGCACTTTTTTATTTCCTCATGCAAGCCATATGACTGTTTGATTAAATGTTTGCCTTCTTCACCATTAATAATTAAGAAATATCTGATCCAAGCACTTGCTTTGTTGTACTTTGTTGCAAAGAAGCCAATGCACAAATTAAATTATATTAAAGTTGCTTTATAAACAATCTTCGATGATGCCAGTGGTGGAATAGCTAAGCATAAACAATGTACTGCAGTTGGCTACCAAATATAAACAATAACTTTAATAGAACAGGAGTCCAAGAAAAATGAGAAAAGAGCTCAACAAGCTGCTTTGTAACAACAAAGTTTCTTCTGTCACATCCTCCTTAAGCAAAATAGCAAAGACTGCAGCTGCATTATGCTGCTGTATTAATGGCCGGTCAGCTGGCTTTTAAAAACCAGAGGAAATTTCTGGGGATATTATGAACACAAATTATACTTAGTCTCCCTAAAGATGACCACCAAAAGTACTGATGAGATGTGTATTCAAAGAAAGGTGATTTTTGGTGCCACTGCAACACCTGGATAAGATTTGAAGAGGAAGTGAAGTCACTGGTAAGCCTTTATAAAATTCTAATGTCTCAAAGGTCTGTCTCTCTCAATACAAGAGAGTAAGCACACACACAGAAAAAGTCAATTTTGGACAGAAAAAAATACAGCAAAGTTCTGTACTTTGATACCTATAATCTATCATTCCATGCACTGTGGGTCTGACAGCAGAAGAACAACAAAAGTGGAGCTGCTTTTGTAAAAAGTGAAACTTCAACATCTGCATCGACAGACATACTGTCATTTATTTAGTCTTTTAGCTGAGCCTCCAGTCTCAGAAATCTGCAATGTAGCCCACAGAAATGTGACACTGTAAAATGCCAAACCACACAAGATATTTTGTTAGTTCTGTTAATTCCTCATCAGGTAATACTGCATATTAATATTCAATATATATTGATAAAGATGAAAAATCTGTAAATAGTGATCAGTTAATGTTTAAACTCTTTTACACAAAGCTTGAGGAGAAGGACTGACAGACTCCCTGCTTTGATATTCAACATACAGAACAACTCCAGTATCCACACACAAGCTTTGAATTCACACAAGCATGGACACACACCCACACACAGAGCAATCAGTGGTGCCAAGACAGACATCTCACTCCTGCTGACATCCCCCCACAAGACTGAAGACGTCTCTCCACTCCACTGCTGTCACACTGTCAAACCATCAAGAAGAGACAGAGGAAGACAGACAGGCAGGATGAGAGAAAATCAAGAACGGTACACAGAGTGGGAGAGAAATGCAAAGGCTTCTTCCTGGGATAAAAATGACAAGCACAACAACAGTCTGTGATCTTGTAAGGGCAGTTAAGTCGCACTTACTTATATGATGCTTTAATGCTTAACAGGGACATGCTGAAACAGCAGCTGGACTCACAGGCTCCACACAAGCCACATGGAGTGAAAGAGCCCTGCTGATATAGGACAAACCCCCATGATCTGGGGCTGTAAGTTAGAATAGTGATAAATAATAGCCATAGCACGAGTAGTAATGGTAAATAGTGAGTCTTAACAGACACACTCTTAACATTGTCTTTTTTTTTTTTTCTTTTTCCATTCCAACTACCTGACCGAGTATTCACTTCAGCTGAATCAATTTTGCCACCACCTCTGTGAGCCAATCCTTTCATTTCTGTTGTTTACATTTTTGCTGCTTACAGTTGATGTTCATTTATTTTGATAATACCAGCTTCCCTCCTCCACCTTCAAGTTGCATTGGAGCCACCTATCCATTGGGTCCATCCAGTCAGCTCATCATGAATCCTCTCCCAATCAAATCCGGATCTTAAGCAGGGTTTAATGTTCTTCAATTCTTTACCAGAAGGAAGGATATATAATTTACTATTGTATAATATTCCTGCACTGTAAATAGTGTTTGTGCTAATATTACAGTGTTACTCTCAAAGCCACTGTATTGTGGGTACAGTGGTAAAGGCACAAAGTCCAATGTCCCTGCTACAATTCCTCCTGAGTCCTTAGTTAAATTCCTCTCTTTACCATTGTTTCCTGTCTGCCCTCCTAATTTCTCTGGAGTCTCAATGACACTCATTCAGAATCCCAAAGGTTTGAGGAGGCCAAAGATATCACTAACCCTAACCCAGTTCTGACAAGTCGATTATACCCCTGTCAAACTGCTGTGTTAACCAGAAGTAGAAAAATTAAATAGGGAAACTACCAAACATATAAAACAAAAAAGGAAGACAAGAGAGAAATTACTCTTTGCTACACAAAACAGTGGTTCTGGTTCCACTCCACACCCCACACACACCATGAAGCAGGGAAAAATGCCAATTTATGTTATTATTATTACAGTTCTATTCTTTCTGGTCACTTTTATCTACTACTTTGTCACCTTGTTCTTGTAGCAGTTTTTAGCTTATTGTTGTCTCTGTCTTATTTAATGTCATTTGTCACCTGTCTTCTGTGTGCTATTTAATTTCTCTTCTTAATTTCTTTATTTGTCACCTGTCCTCTTGCCTTGTGCTGCTGTGACACTGGAATTTCCCCAATGGGGATCAATATTATCTTATTAGTAAGTTAGGTGTTTGCTGTTCTCTGGTTCAGGTGGGAAATGCTGTGGGATTTCACTGCCAGTACTATTTTACTTTTCTGCCTTTAAACAGAAGTCTTGCCTGTCTTTAAACAAAATCAGCACCACCAACACAGTTTATTAACATATTATTGAAAATGTGTAAATTTCAGTTTTCTAAAACTTTTTTCAAATCGAAATTTCTTTACTATTTTACTTTCATCTTTTAAAAATACAAAAGACGCCAATATGTTTCTTCCATGGAGAAGTGTGAGATATTAACACTGCACACGTTTCTTAGTGAATATTGTTCATTCATTATCATGTTTGTGACAATTCAATATTTTTGACTAGTAGATTTTTTGTTCCAATTAATGAATTGACATGATATTTGTTCCTAAAAATCTTTTCATATCTTGTTTTGACCAATCAACTGTCAAAAATCTAAAAGTATTCAGTTCATATTTTCTAGCAACACGAGAATCACATCTTTGGTTGGAAAAACTACGAATGGATTATCAAAATAGATGCAGATTTATTTTCAATAAATCAAATAACTCACTAATTGTTACAGTTGTAGTTCTGCAAAACCTCAACAAACAAAGTAAGAAATAAGCAATTGTATACAGTGGTGAGTCTATAACATATGTAGATACATTATATATGGCTAACCATAGATATCTACATAGGCCCTGTGATGAACTGGGGACCTGCCCAGGGCGACCCCGCCCTTGCCCAGTGTGAGCTGGGATTGACTCCAGCACCCTGCGACCGAGAAACAGATAAAGCGGTTGAACATGAATGAAGATGAAAATTTCTACGTATTCTTGTCAACCAATCACCACATATTGTTGAAAAAAAAAAAAAAAAAGCACTTTTCACAAACGGTTGCCCACAAACCAGGTCAAGTCTCATGGCAGTGAAAACTGAGGACTCAGCATCTCAGAACAGTTCACTTTGTTAAATACAGATTTTTCCATTTTTCAGTTTTAAGACACAGAGTACATATTTGGGCACAAAACTAAAGGAACTTTGTTTTTGAATTACACATTATTGAATTTAAATTACATTTTACAATTATATTTTATATTTACTATGATAGTCCCTCCTTTTTTATTATAACTGTGTAAGTGTCCTCTGTTACCTGAACTGTGATGTTTTAAGTCTGATTTTAAAGCATAAATTTGAAGGACAGTTGTGATCTCATTCTAATCAGTATAATAAAGATTTCTATCTATCATCTATATAAATAGTGCTCTGATTTAAATAAGCTTTGACTAATGCTGTTTGACCAAATATAGTTTTGCAGTATTCACACCCAAAATTGCAGTGGACTGTGGTCAGTTGTCTACAGTGTTTCTGAGGTGAGCTTGAGGCCCCCAGCAGTGCTTCTGCAGTCGGCAAGGGCAGTCTTAATGAACACTGCGATACATGATAAATGTGGCCATATGGTGGAGCCGGCTGGCCAAGCCAGGGGTGCTAGCTGGCTCTGCTAAACACAGACACACACACCTCACACCGCTATCTTTACACTCTTTAGCTAGAAAAGAAGAGTCATCAAAGTCTGCACAGCTCAAGACAGCAGTAGGTAGGGGTTAATGACCTTCAGGTCCTTCACAAAGATGGAGTGTTATGGCCCACTGTGAAATCATCACAGCAATACCTGACAAAAAGTTTCACAGAAGTTGGAGTGAGCAAAGAAACTGACTGCATGAGCCAGGTTGTCACTCAACAGTGGTGACTTTTTAATTACCAGCATTGTATGTGCCTCAGCGCATAAATGCAGGAAGTCTTCCTAATTTATATTTGCCTCTGTGGTGGTTCAGTGCATGTGTATGTGTTTGTAGCTTAACTGAATCACAGTCGATGAAGCCATATGCTGCCTGTCTTAGTAGGCAGTCGTTTACTTGCTTCTCTCCCCTGCTGTATACAATATTCCTCTCTCTCTTATTACTATTCAGCACACATACTCCGCATGCACATATACTGTGGCTAACACACACACACGTGCATAATCAGTAACTAGCCTTCAGACAGACAGACACAGACACAGACACACACACACACACACACAGACACACACACACACACACACACACAGACACACACACACACACACACACACACACATATACTTATACTCATGGACTCAAACACGCAGTGAACAAGCCATTGTTCTTCTTTCACAGCAGATGCTATCTCTCTCTAATTGGCTCAGCAAAAACAAAGAAAGGGCCTTGGATGCCCTGCT
The DNA here is from genome assembly GCF_900963305.1 of Echeneis naucrates. NCBI lineage: Eukaryota > Metazoa > Chordata > Actinopteri > Carangiformes > Echeneidae > Echeneis > Echeneis naucrates. The sequence goes on along the minus strand of NC_042516.1, from coordinate 8,756,017 downwards.
GCAGTTCTGCTCTCTCAGTCTACAGGGATGCCCTCTGCTGTACACAAACACAAACAGAGGGCCTCAGATATGACTGACCTCTGCGCTTTCTACAGAAGGCCAGTTCCCAATTATATGGCACAGTTTCGGGGTCTATAATGAATCACTAAGTAGGCGAGCGCACTTTAATCCACAACAGTTCTAAAACACAATATGTGGGTTGACAGGATCGTTCATGAACTTTACATTGAAACAGTGCTCTGAGGCTAAGCACCTTGTACAATACAGTGTTGAGACCATTTCATCTCAGAGCTATTTTCAAAATCCATGGTATGAAAGCACCACCCTCCTCTCTCCGACAAAAGTGCACAGCAGCCTTCCTTTCACTGCTGTTTGACATGCAGTTGATGGGCGATAAGCCCTCACTGCATGCAATGCACTGCTGTCAAACGTCTCCAGTGTTTTTAAATAGCAAGAAAGATAAGTACTAGGGTCACAATGACTGTAGGTGTAATTTGTGTTGGTGCAGTTTAGACTCTGGGACAGCAGTGTGATGTATGACTGTACCCCTAGCATCATTGATCTTAACTTTAACTGCAGTAGTGCAGTGGCAGTTGATGGGGTGTTATATTGCAGAGAAAGGGTTCACAAAGGGTATACAGTGACCCCACCATCCATACATGTCTTACTAGTGATTAATAAGAGGTGAGTGGATATGTTCTACTTTGCCAAGAGACAAAGCAGAGACTATTCTAAATGTCTGTGTTCTTTTACTTTTTTCATACTGTTCTACCTCAAGGTCTACAATGATATAAGGTAAAACTGGGTGATCATCCCACCTTCAGCCACATTACTTCTCTTTAATGAGTTTCATTTAGCTTTGAATATCTTGCTGTTATCCATTATAATCACCTGAGGGCCTAATGCACAAGCAATAGGTGCAAGAACTGATTATTTTAGCAAAGAAACAGCATCCTCACCTGGTAGAAAATGATCATAGCAAGCATCCACTGGTGCTTCAGCTCAACATTCAGATCCACCAGTCCATATCTATTGGCAGCAGATGTTTATATTGAAAATATGCATGAGATGATCACGCAAACAAATCACAACTGCAATCATAACCCTGAAAATACCCCCAATAGGGCAATGGCACCCTGTCATAAGCTGTCATGAAGAGGTGGCCGCAGCAGCCATCTCAGTTTGAAAAGTTCAAAGGCCTGGAATTGTCAAAAGTGATTAAGGCCTGAGCAACTTAGTAATCATTTCCAAAGAACAGAAAGTGCTTGAGTTTCCCAAATGTAGTCTTTTCCCATCAACATCTAATTACATGGGTTGTAACATAAATAATTCATGTCGCACTTTAAGACAAAATCACAACAATCAACACAGTCAATCTGCAACTTCTGTCATTACTAATTCAGCATCTGCAAAAGCTTTTCTTTTTTTTTTTTTTCTTTTTTTTTTTACCACTCCTCCTAATTACAGGATTCATATGTTAACAGTGTGTCTGTATTTTATATATTTAAACTATTTATTAAGAAACAATTCTTTTTATTCTTGTAAATGTTAAAATATTTTCTTGTTATATCTTTGAATGGTTAATAAACTTAATTTAAGGTGTATTTACAACCCAGTGACTACTGTAGATTAAAGCCAAATGTAAAAGTAATTTGTTTTTAGTGACCATTGTGTCTATAATATGTTGTCACTGAGCTTACGCTTGCAAACAGATCAGAAGTGCTCTGAACAAGCACTTAATTTGGGCACTGAACTAGTACATGCATAACAATGATTTTATTTGCATATATTATGTCAGTCTGTTTGGTATGTTAATGTTTGGTCAACTTCTAGGCTTAATCGTTCAGCAGACACTTTAATTGGGAGTTTGTTAGTTACATTGATACTCTGACACTTGTTCATCTACCTGTAGATCTTGTTTGATCATTCGAGAAGCAAACAGCCTCTGGTACTTTTCCACTTTAGACAGGATGTAGCAGAGCGAGGCAGGACTGAATGACGTCTGTGTGTCACTTTCACCATTGCAGGAATTTATTCAACAATTACTTTTCTCGAGATTCATCAACTGACTTGTATGCTGGCAAATTAATAGCACTATTTAAACATGATGTGGGAGCACAGAAAACACCGCCCAACATTTAAGGGGATTTTTAAAAGGTGATAAAGGTCTTAAGCAGATTGTTTTCACTGCTACTGCTTTTGGCCTTCCTTCCTCTTAAGTTTGAAGCACGCATTGAGATCATTAACTGTAAATGAATCTTTCTTGTAAAAAGCCCAATATATTCAAATTAAAAAGACTGTTGAAGTTATAGTAAAATTATAGAGTGCACTTTTAACATTAATTAAAAGTTAATTTTAAAACGTAAAGAAGAAAAACACAAACCAAACATTTAATGAAAGTGGTTCTTTGTGAATTCACTACATAAATTATTAGAATTTAACCAGTGAAATCAACTGAGGAGTAACGCCTCATTAAATAATGTATCTCACCTCCTGGGAGGAAATTCTTGTGTGGATTAGACTGAGAAACAGCAACAACATTTTAGAGATTGGCCTGTCATAATCATTCTCCGGTACTTTAAACTGTATTTATGAACTTTAAAAGGTCTTGACTTGGGTTATTTATTCATAAGATTTTAGGGATGCCTTGATGACCTGCAGATGTAAAAGTATGGCACTGTCATTTTTATATATATTATAGTTTTTCTTCAAGCCAATAGCACTAAAAAGCATTGTGGACTGTGAAACATTGTTATAATCAGAGCACTGGAAGTGGTTTCAGGGAACCAAGATGATCTACAGTGAAGTACAAACAACAAGAACACTTAATTGCCCAACAGCTCTACAGTCCAAGAGAAGGTCACCTAAACCGCAGAGTTTGTTAATGAATACAGGAGGACACGTAAAATGTAAATGACCCACACTATAGTTAAAGGCAACAACTCAACATAACAAGAAGCAACAAGCATAACTGCACTGAATGTCAGTGAGCTACCGGTTCATCTGTACTGCTCTGCTACAACTGCAAAACATACAAATGTAATTAAACTGAACAAGGGAATTCAAATTTGCAATATTCCCTCAAGAGTAAAGCTCTATCATTAACGCTTCAATCAAACTTTAGGTCCACATTCTGAACTTATAAACTCGATTATTGTGCCAAATGTGGCAATATCATACAGACAGTGATAAAATAAAGGAACAATGAATTAATAATGCATATCTCATAACACTGAACAATTGTATTCACAAGCATTTAGAAACAACACAAACATTTGTCAAAAACTTTTATCCTCTTTGTGACACACATCGCCTTACCTGTCTTTTGTAAAGGGCTACATGTGTCAATTGTCATCCCTCCCTAACCCTTTCTCCCATTAAATCCTGTTGTTTGTTGACTCCCTTTCCCTCTGCCATTGTTACCTATGTCATTTGTCTGACCTGTTGATGTGTGCAATAAAACCACAGAGGTAGCCATCAGTCATGTGTCCTTGAGCAGCAGCCTTTGAACTCAGCTTCCTGAGCTGCTCCCTGCTGGCTGGACTCTCAGACCTGTGGCCTTCAATGACTAGGGTCTCTCCATCCTCCTCGATTTCTCTCAGTAACAGCTCGGCCTTTAACAACACTACAATGAAATCAACACAAAATAACCACATTTGTATAATGGATGCTTTGAAAGCAATTAAAGAAAATCTTTTTCCTACAATTGGAAAGCAGGTTGTATAAGAACAAAACCAAAACAGCTTGTGCACGCCACAGTCACAGGGTTGTCATTGTATTGATATATGCATGTGTTGTGCTTAGATTCATGAGTCAAAATATAAATGTCAGCTTTCTCTTTGTGCGCCATGTCACTGATGGGCTTTGCGGCTTCTTCCATAGCAAGCGCTCACAGTTTGGATCTCACACTTCTTACTCATATGTCCTTTCAAGTGATTAATAATGGAAATATGTGAGATATAGTGTTATTGTGTTGTATTTTACACAGACATACCCTGGGAGTAAACTTTAATGTTCTGCCAAGCACCACCACAGTAAATGTTGCCTTTCTGAAGACAAACTGGTGTTGCTTTCTCAGCTACCTCTGTTCTAGATATCATGAGCTTTCAGTAAGCAAATTTACAGCACCTGGTGTTGTAAAGCTATTATATGAAAGCAATGTGTATGTTTTATTTTTAAAAGCTGTCTGGGACTCCTTCAAAAAGATTTCATCTGAGAGAAAGCCTGGAGGCTCAATTTGATGCACATTCTGAAAGGATGTTCATGTGGCAATGGTGTTTTTACCTATCAATTCATCATGCTAAAGACTTGCCATTTTACAGTTTATAAACACATCATCAGCTAATAATTATCAGTTAACATTTGGGTGCCAAAGCAAGGCTCTCTCACCTTTCATGTCCAGCATGAGCAATTTGTCTTTATCAGCAGCTCTACTGTTTGGCTTTGGCTGTGAAGACAAAACAAGATAATTGTTACAAAAGCAAATAAATGCACATATGAAATCCCTTTTATATACATTAGAAATTGCTCCATATTTTCTTCCAAATTTTAGATAATTAAGACACAAATCCTTAACTGCTGCGTCATAATACCAAAATTATTTAGTCTAACTTCATGTTTCTGATGTGATTGAAACTAGCTAGCTTGTTTAGCTGCTGCTAGCTAGCTGGCTAGCTAAACGCTACATCAGTGTTGAAAGTTCAGCAAAAAAAAAAAAAAAAACACGCCAAACCTATGTTTCGTAACTGTGTACATTGTTTATGTTTATTTTATGCCATTGTACAATATATCGTACTTACACGGTCTGTGCCAGATACATACAATGTATTTGCTTAGCAAGTTCGCAGACGTTGGCTAAATATGAATAAGTTAGCAGCATTTGACTAGCTTAACCTAGTCGACTAGCTTTCCCTCGGTCATTTGATTTCAGAGTTTTTCGGGGGAATTAATTATTTCAGTCTCTTAGTATTATTTTCTCTTGTTCTCTGCGCTGTGTGTTAGAGTCCATGAGTAGAACTTGGGGGAAAGAAGGGGTTATTTCCCCTACTTGAAGAAGAAACTTGTTAGATCTCCCTTTCCGTTGTCCACCTTGGACCTTGCCTTGGTCAGATCTTTCAAATTAATATAAGATTACTGCACTGCTTTCAGTGACGTTTTTAAGTCTGTTATTTTAATCCCGCAGACTTTCACGTTGTCCAGCTACATCATGTACAATGTGTTACCTCCATATCCGCCTTTGCTGTTTGCAAGCAAGTTCACCACAGCCGCGCACCTACTTGGGATCATGCCAGGCTTTTATTTTGAAAGGACTTCGGCAGTCAAGTGACTCCCGGAAGTTTTTGTTTCCTCACCTGTCAGTTCTGACACGGTGCGAGTGTTCAACATCGCCTCTTTGTTTGCCTCCGAGAAACAGGTCTTCTTTTGTAGAGAATAAATGACAATCCCGTGTGGTCAGCTGACTCCTAATTGAAGACGACGTCTAACACGGTTAGTTCTAGCCGAGGGTGAAAAATAACCGACTGCTTTTACTTCACCTAGCCACCAATAGCCTGGAACGTTAGCTAAGCGCTAGCTAAGCGATATCATCATAATGGGTGTTTTTTTCCTCTGTGACGTTAGCTGTGGGTTTTGTCTTTAGGATTGTCCTGGCCATTGAGCACTGATTATGTTTTTTGTCCTATATTCTACTGCTGAGCTGTCTTAGCACTGGGTGTTGTTGGCTGCCAACAGAGCTGAGGGAAGCTAACCGTACAACGTTAGCATCGTGTTCAAATTAGAGTCATTGATTGTTTACATCTGGATTATGGGCATATTATTTGCCTGCTGCACGATATATGACCTTTCCACAGATGCCATTGCCCTGTCTGTCGCCAAACTGTCAAATGTACCTGAGGACGTGTAACGAAATGAAGCTGCTCTTCGCGTACTGTTTTAGAGGCACTTTGGTTTTTGATTTGTTATGGTCACTTTCGTTTTCACGTCTTCCGCCCCGAGGTCGTCAGTGAAAGTCAGCTAAGATGTTTCTCGCTTTACATCCACGACACAGATCTAACATCAAGCCTGTTTGGGGTATTCAGCTGAAACTTAGTTTTTAGGCAACTATGTTGAGAAAACTTGGCCCCTCGGTGTTTGCTGCATCATTGCATGCTGACATCATCGATAGCGTTGCCTGCACCGTCTCTGCTGCCGAGCCACAAACAGAAATGAATCCAGGAGGGTGTGGGGTTCAGTGGGCGCTGTGACCAACCGATAACACCAACACAGTAACTGCCTCCGTATGATACCTTTCTCCTATGTGCACATTCAAAAGTTTGCCTTTGCATTTACATAGATCTCATATAGACTACTACAGACCTGATGCGGCTTTGAAACCATTACAAATGTTCACTCCTTCTGCAGTAAAATACAGATGTGTGCACGATTCTCTTCCAACCTCTCTTGGTGTTTTAGCTAAGGGGGTCACATTTTCTAAACAGAGTCCTCAGATAAGCTATATGAGTACAGAGTCAAGTCTGCACAATAAAGTTACCTGTTATTGTAAGGTTTGTTTGCTGATGGCAGTCCGGAGCTCATCTGCATGTGGCATGATGCTGTTTCAGATCCATCCAGGTTGTTGTATTCATACAGAAAATTAACTCATGAAGTTATGATGAAGCTAAATATAACCAACCATATGACCTTTTATGACAATGAAAAGTAGTTTTATACTTTGTAAACCATGTCAAATTGAAGATGAAAACGGTATATTTTGAAATCAATATAGATTTATATATAAAAAGATTGTAATGTGTTTTCAACATATTATTTGCTCCAGTTTTTGTTGAAAATATGTAATGTGTTGAATATATTGTGAATTAAATGAAAGAGTCAGAGTGAATGATGATCATTATTAAGTAAGCACACTAGAAAGGAGGGCAAAATCTTTTGAAATCCAAATTGTCTTCGGCCATACGAAGTTCCACCCTCAGGACACTTAGACTGGAGAGTGATCTTTACGATATCTAGAAAAAAAAGCAACAATGACTGCTGACCACCTAAGATGCCCATATGTAAATGTGATGATGATGATAACTTTTTTGCACAATGCATTGGAGTACAAGGTTAAAACTTAGGTTTAATAAGCATATTATTTCATTTTAGCCCACAGACATTTTTTTTCTCTTTGCCATATATAAAAATTGAGAAAGACTCACTGAAAAGATTAAAAGCAATTCAAATAATCTCCAGGTCTTCCATCTGCTACAGCGTAGGCCTGTGCAGGCATGGAGCCCCTGGCAGTGGAGGATGACATCTGTATTCTCAAACATGAGACAGCCTTCACCGCCGCTGGCGAGAGTCCCGTATCGGTGTGTGCCGGAGATGAATCTGTTGCTTCCCACTTCGCCCTCGTCACAGCCTATGAGGACATCAAGAAGAGGCTGAGGGACACAGAGCGAGAGAATACCTTGCTTAGGAAGAGGGTTAAGCAGTTGGAGGATAAGGTAAAGATGTAAAAGGACAGGAAACATTGATGGTTTGGCAGAGGCAAGGATATATGAGGAGACTAGCTCAATGAGACTGCTATTTATCCATAAGGCTTCACAGCCAGAGTGCAAGGTTTATAAAGTCTGAGCTCAAGACAGAGACGAATGAAAACAGTTTTCTTTTCCATTTCCCAAACTGTCAGAGTTATGGACAACCAGAAAATGCTTAGAGAATGTTTGGAAAAAGTCAGCAAATTCAACCCAAACTACCTGTGTGTGGGAGAGTTTGCATGCCAGCATCATTAATATTGTTGGCCTATAGTTAAAGTCATAAAACAATGAGAAATAAATCTGCTTTGTCTAAAAACATGGAGGAGGTCTGGAAAAGCATGGCACTGCCAAACAATGTGTTGGAGCCCGACATATTGGAAGAGAAGACTCTTGAAATTGGCCTGAAGAAAACAAAGGAGTCCGTACAATGCAGAGAGAGCTGTATAAACAGGAATGGTTTTAATACAGATGGTGGGCTAAAGTGAAAATGCTGCACAATATGTGGGTAGAAAAGCTTGTCCACAGTTGTTTCATCTATCAGTTTTGGTTTTATCTGTTGCAGCATTTAGTAATCAAGATAGGATGTGGTGGGAGGAACATAATTTCCTGCTTCTTTATATTTACATTCAAAGAAATTCATCTCAGCTCTCTTCTTGTCTTTTGTGTTTATTTTATTTATCACCACTGTAGCTCTTCAGGCCAGATGCACCTCCATCAGAAGGTCCCCAGTATGTGAACAAGGCTTTCAGTGCATACAGGGGTATCTATATAGAGAAGGAGGATCTGCAGATGGAGCTCAAGAAACTGGTGCGTATACTGATGAATTTAAATCTTCATCAAGTCCGCAAAAAGATTGTGTGTGTATGTTGCAAGCCTGAAAACAAAGCACAAAGTTTTTGTAACAAATTGTTCCTTGGTTGTAATTTTAGGCATGCTGATGCATTCCTAAATTAATATGAAATGCTGACTTTCTTTTCATCCTTCTCTACCTCTCTCTGTCAGAAAAGGGAGAAGAGCGAGAGTGAGAGGTTGCTGACAGAGCAGCTCCAGGCCAAAGAGTTGGAGTTGCTTCAGCTGAGGACAGAGATGGAGACCAGCCAAGGTACAGGTAGAGCACAGAGGCCTGCTTTCTGCTTTCTATTCTGCTTAACTAAGCAGCACCCAAAAGACTGGTACAATGGTATTTATTTTATGTTTTAGCAAAACTCCTACTAGTAGTCTATCTTAGCTTGTGTATATCTGCGTGTGTTGGAAAGCATCTCATATATTTTCTTTAAGCAAGAAAAAATATTCTATGAATCGTATCGAGTATTTCCATTTTAGTTTAGAGTCTACACTCACTGGCCACTTTATTGGGTACACCTTGCTAGCAAAAGGCTGGACCCAGTTTTGTCTTCAGAACTGCCTTCATTCTTCATGGCATACTTTCAACAAGGTGTTGGAAACATTCTCAGACATTTTGGTCCATGTTGACATGATAGCATCATGCAGTTGCTGTAGATTTGTTGGCTGCACATCTATGATGCGAATGTCCCATTCCACCACATCCCAAAGGTGCTCTATTGGATTGAGATCTGGTGACTGGAGGCCATTGGAGTACAGTGAACTCATTGTCATGTTCCAGAAGCCATTTTCAGATTATATGAGCTTTGTGACATGGTGCGTTATCCTGCTAGAAGTATCCATCACTGTGGCCATAGAGGGATGGACATGGTCAGCAACAATACTCAGGTGGGCTGCGGTGTTTAAACAATGCTCAATTGGTACTTAGGTGCCCAAAGTGTGCCAAGAAAATATCCCCCACACTATTACACCACCACCAGCAGCCTGAACCGTTGACACAAGGCAGGACTGATCCATGCTTTCATGTTGTTTACGCCAAATTCTGGCCCTACCACCTGAATGTCGCAGCTCAAAACGAGACTCATCAGACCAGGCAATATCATCTATTGTCTAATTTTGATGAGCCTGTGCAAATTGTAGCCTCATTTTCCTGTTCTTAGCTGACAGGAGTGGGACCCGGTGTGGTCTTCTGCTGCTGTAGCATCTTCTTCAAGGTTCGACATGTTGCGCGTTCAGAGATGGTATTCTGCATTCCTTGGTTGTAACAAGTAGTTATTTACAGGAGTTACTGTTACCTTTCTATCATCTCAGACCAGTCTGCCCATTCTCCTCTGACCTCTCGCATCAAGAAGGCATTTTCATCCACACAACTGCCGCTCACTGGATATTTTCTCTTTTTCGGACCATTCTCTATAGAACTCTAGAGATAGTTGTCCGTGAAAATCCCAGTAGATCAGCAGTTTCTGAGTCATTTAAATCCCCTTTCTTCCCAATTCTGATGCCCGCTTCGAACTTCAGCAAGTTGTCATGACCACGTCTACATGCCTAAATGCATTGCCTTGCAGCCATGTGATTGGCTGATTAGCTATTTGTGTTAACAAGCAATTAAACAGGTGTACCTAATAAAGTGGTCAGTGAGTGTATATACTGGTTACTCATGTCTGTTGAAATCATTTTGCATGCAAAACCTGTCAACAGAAGGAGACCGTAAGATACACAATAATAATAATTATAGTAATATGCCATAATAATATTTGATATTTAATAATATACCATTCTTAAAAGTGCCATTGCATAACAGGCACTTGAACTTGTGACACTCAATGGTCTGTAAGTGGTTGTTTCAGCCACCAGATGTCGAACGAGACCACCAGCAGCCTTACTAAAGAAAAATTTTCATTGTTGGCCACCTCTCCCCCTCCCTTTTGGGTTTCATTTCCAAGCAAGGTGTTACGATGCCTGGTGAAAACAGCCACTAAACACACAGAAGACACAAATGAATAGAGTTACCTTGTGTGCATGATCAGTCCAGTCGTAATCATCTAGTGTGATGTAACAATGAGTTAGCTATTGATAAGGACATTTTCCCAACTATGGTAACAGCATGTTAACTAATGTTATGAGGCCTAGACTAAATGATCTCAAATCGATTCACACTATGTAGACATTATGAGAACAAAAGCCAGCTCAGAGGCAAACTGGAGACTTCAGCAGCTCATAGGGATGTGCATCTTGGTAAAGTAAGAAATTCAGTCTTGGCCTTATCACTGGGACCAGACACTGACAGAGACGGTAAAAGCTTTTAAACCTTTATGAATGCTTTGACCATCTGACAGGGATTTGAATCAGTGGCCCTCGGTACCCCTTTCCTCTGATCTATGGTCTCATCTTTATTTTTGTCAGAGATCTTTTAGCCAAAAAATATTTCTTGAGTGGAGGAAATTCTGGAGGGTCACTTTCACCAGAAAGCAAACTGCAGTAGGCCATCTCACCTGTTGTTGGTACATGCTAACAAACACACTGCCAGAATGGGAACTAAAAAAGAACACAGAGACAGCACAAACAGGGGATGTAACTTTGTTTCCTTTTTCAGGGTGCCATTTTTCCACTGTGTCTTTAAAAATAGTTGCTTGCTGCTCTTTAGAGTGAAACGACATATAATAATATTATGTAGTACTGATTCAATAAAAAAAAAAACTACAGATGAAACTTGGCTTGCTTTATAGAAATTGAGCCTGCCGTTTTTCTGCCTGTCCTGGATTGTGATGATGAAACGCATAGACACTCTTCTGTTATCACTCTCACGGCCTTTGATGCTGTACCCCAATCTGCTCTGAGTTTTATCACTGCTGATGCCCAGAGTACATATGAGTGCACTCTGTGAGGAAAGAAAAACAATGGTATAAATTTATTTAAAAATGACTTAACTAGCTGAATAACCTCACTTCACTAATTGCTTCAGATTTCAGGAATAGCCTACCATGCACATAACACATTAATTCCCTGGTAATAGACATTGAACCAATTTAATTGCCTTTAAATGTTCACATCTTTGAATGTAATTGTTTTTATTAGGAATAGCATTTTCTATGTCTGCTGTTTGGTTTGTTTTCTCATTGCTTTTGTGTAATTTAGTCTGTACAGAACATTTGCATCGCATAATTAAAAATCAGACTCAAACCTCAGTTTAATGGGGACTAAAACAAACGATGATGGTGAGCTAGTGCTGAACATCTTAAGTATTAAAAAAGGTCTACAAAATATTTAAATCTAAAATGTATTCACTCGTCAATAGTGACTATCTAACTTCTTATTTCTCCTGTGTGTCCAGTCATGAAGAGCTTGAACAGTCCGCATGACTACTGGCAAGTAGACAGGGTCAGCACTGAACTAAAGATCCACAAACTGCAGGAGGAGCTGGAGAGAGTGACACTGGAAAACAGCAGACTGTTGGAAAGAAGTGGGGTAAGAAAAAGCTGGAAAGAAAAGAGAGAACAGTGCGAAAAGGACAAAGAAAACATGGGGTGAGAGGAAAATAAGAACCAGGGAGAACATGAAAAGTGGTAGACTTTTGGAGAAGTGTGGTGTAACAAGAAAAGAGGAAGATGATGGAGGAGAGGTGTTAGAGACAGAGTGACAGTGTAAAGGAGGGGGGTAAAGAAAGGATTATAGAAAAGAGGCAGGCAGAAGTATGGCTGAAAGGGCTGAGTCCTGAGTTATTTAATGATTGATTGATTTACTTATTTATTTATTATAACTTCAAACATCTCCATTCTCTATTTTGCATAATTGAACTGTCTTTCAGGAGGAACCCCATGGCCTTAATGGACCAGACTCGGACTTGACCTGTGAGGCTAAATATATTCCAAGGTAGAGTGCTTTATAAATGATTAATCAGAGTGGCTGCCAGTTCAGTGTCCAGCCCTCAGTAATCAAACGCAAAACTGTTTCCTTAAAACATTTATGACCAAAATGAGGGTCATGTGAGAAAGGTGATAGTTAAGGTGTGCTTTAACAGTGATATGACTGTGTGTGTAGTTGCTCTCTATCACCACTAGAGGATGGTGTAGCTTTACACAGTTTAATTCTGTCTCCATAATGTCTCCTGATCTGCAGTCGAATTCGGATGTGATTGAGACCCATAACCCTCATTTTTCACTGAGATAATCTAAATAATATAAATTAGCCCTGACTCATATTTCATGGACAATACTTTTTCGGTCCATTCAATTTGCCTCTCATGTCAGCAGTTGCCGGGTGTTAATTTTTAGCAGTACAAACAGATTAAGTTTTTCCTCACACTTTTTCTTTCTATGTTTTTTATTGTTTGAAGCTGGTGTTCCAAGTTAAGACACAAAGTGTTGATGAGATTTTGCATCTTTACCAGAGGTGTGGATAGGACAGTTTGTAGGTGTTGCTGGCCTCAGCAAACCAACCCCATTTTAATACTGATGGTACGGTGAGGTTTAACACCAATACAGGCTGCCCCTATTGTCAAAAATGGTATTATTGGTAATGTAGCAAATAATGTGTTTTTCCTTTGCAAGTCAAAGATCTAAATTTACCATAGTAATGTGAACTTGTGCTGAACATCCTCATCACCTGTGAAACTCATCTTCACAGTTAGTGACTGTATTAAAAGTGTCACCAAAGATACAAACCATAGTGCAAAGTTGTTATCACAAAGAAGTCATTCTATTAACTAGCCCCTCCAGGTATGAAGGCGATTTGATTAACAGACCAGGTTTCTAATCTCATTCCAAATTCACATCTTTTATCAGTTTTATACATTTCAGTTTTACAAATCGGTTAAGTTAAATTGCTTCCTGAATACCTCTGACAATATAACAGAGAACTATGAGCTACAGTATGCCGAACAGTTTATGATCCATTACCACAAAAGATTCTGTCTGCCATTTGGATGTTTCGAAGAACGCAGGCTGTATGGGAAAGAAGAAATGCCTTGAACGTGATGATCATCTAATGACACAACAACAATAATCACATCTTATTTTCTGTCGGTCTGTAGTGAGAGGAGCATGCAGCAGATGTGCCAGGCTTTGCGCTGTGAAGTCACTCGTCTGCATTCAGAGCTCAAGCACCAAACAGGCCTGATCAGACGGCTCAGGCCACTGATCAGTGAGACAAGACTAGGTAAGACAAAAAACAGCTAAATATTTTCAGACCAGGCTTCCTTTCCATTTGTGTGTGTGTGTGTGTGTGTGTGTTAACTTACTAGTGCTGCCCCCCTCCTGCCATTTCACACTCTCTCAGCTCCCCTTTGGCAGCCTCCTGTGTCCCCTTTACCCTTCTATAATAATCTCTCACAGGTTAGAACTCAAGAGGGCAAGTGAGCCCCGCTCCCTGCTTCCCTCTCTGTCTGTCCAAAAAGATTTTGAAGAGAGGAACTAATGTGGCTAAAATAAGTGAAAAGATGGAGTTGCTGCTAGCTTTCCTCACTTTACAGAAGACTTTTAACCACGTACTACTTACTGCAAAGATTTCTCCTGCTGCTCCTTGTTAAAATTTGCATTAGGGTGCGATACAACTGCAGATACTATCTTCGTGCTCAAACACTTTGACAAAAGACATCATGAAATGGTTTATCCACCTCCCGCCTCCCTCACCCATGATGTATTCTACCCTAGAAGAGATTACCTCTGTTGTCGATTCCCTCGGAGTGTCAGGGAAGGAGACCAGGAGGTGAAAATTAGAACGAAATATGGCAAGAAAATAAATCTTGGCCTATTTATTCCACTGAATAAGAGGGTAATCCTGTAACTTACATTAGATAGATGGAGAGAAATGGGGAAAGGAGTGGCAAAGAGCGGAGGAGGGAGAGCTATGTATTTATTCAGTCGTATTGTGCATCTGTAATTTTCTAATGTTCCTCCTTTGGAATCACTTTTATTCAAATCCTAGACTCAGGAGACCCTCTCATGGAAGAGTAGCAGGGAGAGATGGATGGATAGATGTGCGTGGATGGAGAGAGGTAGCGGGGAAAAGCGAGCGGAGATACTGCTATTTAAACTTTATTATTCACTCATGATGACAATTTGATAGCAAAGCAATGATGTGTGTGAGAGATTAAGACATTTGATTTGTGTGGCTTGGTCTATGCATAGAGGTTGCTTTGATTATCCTTTGTTCTGTTGAGCTTTGCATGATTATTTTGGATATTTACATGGAGCAGAGGTTTTAGTGCGCATCGTGTACCTTGCGCCATGGTGTGATTTTACTTTTTCTCCTGTTTTTACACTGCAAGGCCTATTATCTAGTCAGGGATCAGGCAGTGTTGAACGCACCTTAGATTTTTATCTCTTCAGAAATCTAAGCTTAATCCACACGTACATAAGTACAGAGGTGCGATTGTGCCAAACACAAAATAAGACCTCTTTTAGCTATCAGAGGACAGAAATGATAGCTTAACTTATACAACCAATTGGATTTAACAGGCTGGCATGATAAAGTTAAAGCACCAAAAAACCTCACACATCCCAACATATCAGCAATATGAAACATTTCAAAGCAAGCATAATGCATAATCTCTATTTCTGACATGGCTTTCGTATTTAGGTTCATGTTCACTATCAACAGAGAAAGCCTATCATTTACGCCACTTTCTCAGTACTAAAGTTGCAATTTTAAGTGCACTCAATAAGATGAATTTTCCAATTATTTATTAATCTGATTTTACTGAAAAATACTTTAAAAAGCTAGTGGTGTTTAGCAACAAATATTTTGTTACACAAGAGCTTAGCTCAGTAACACTCTCCAACCCCACTCCATGTGGTAGTGTTGCCGTATCAATATACAATGGAAATGTAATTTTTGCCCGTTAATCCAAACTATGCTCTGTCCCTCCTCTTCCTTCTGTCTCTAGCTGCCTCAACAGTTCCAATCCAGTGTCTCGATGATGTGGAGAAGAACAATCACCCAGTTGCTCAGGCATCAGTGCCTCGCCCTCCTAGTGCCCCCCCACTGCCCTCATGCTCCGGACGCCCCTGCCCCCCTGTTGTTGGCCCAGCAGGCACCCTGCCACCAGACAGTCTGAAGGAGGACTGCTGGTACAATGGACCCTGGCCCTCACAAAGCTGTTCAGGAGAGGCGATGGTTGGGGGCAGTGCCTGCTCTGTCATCCTGCCCCCCCCTCCCCTGAACCAAGCTTCCCTGGATGAGAGCTCGAGATCTTTTCCCAGTCCCCCAAAGCCCAGTGACGCCATATTTTGGGAGGGAAACTCTGCTACGTCCAACTCCTCATGCTCAATGGGAAACTGCAGTCCCAGGAGCCCTCCCAACAGTGAGTGGACCAAGCCCTATTAGGAGGAACTTGAATTGAAGAATGACGATAGATGATTAAGTAGTGTGTAATTAGATGGTAAACAGATGAATGAATGGACACTCCAACCCTGCCACATAGCTACCACCTAACCTGCCTTAAGTTGATAAGACCACTCCTCTGGGCTGGACTGGACTGGACCTGCTGGTTGTGGGATCTAATTGAAGCCAGAAGAAGCCTTTTTGAGGTCAAGACTCTGTAAACTTAAATATTCCTCCTCAAACTGATGAGGTGAGATGAGTTGAGACCCTCAAAGGAGAGCTTGTCTATGTCTGTGTCCTTTTATGCACATGTATAAGCATGTGCAGGCATGCACGCACACAAGCAATTTTTATTTCTGTGTGTATATACACACATCAAACAGTGTGCCTGTTTGTGCAGATGAAGGTGTGGGCATCTCTTGCTCGCCTGTATCTGTATCTCGTCATCATGAACCCTGTAGGGCTCAAAAGGGCCTCTTTCTCCATTTTCTGTGGCCCTTGATCACAGGGGCCACAGGTGGATACATAGTAGTAGAATTTGTAAAACTGTATTCCCTCCAATGCAAGTCTTTTTGCGTTTGATCACTGTAAAGTATACAAGATATGTCTGTCTCATGATCATGTGGTGGAGGTGTCCAGGTAAATGGACTTGATGTGTTTGTTTCTGCGCTGTGATGGAGACAGACTAACTGTAACTGTAGGATAATCACAGATTGTCGATCCAAATTTTAACAGCTACCAAATAAAACCTTGATTTCCAAATTTACGTTCATCAGTCATTATGGGTCATCATCACAATAAGCTGTCAGTCTACCTATGCTTACCAAATCGTTTTTGACAATGCAATTACACTATTTGGACATTTAAAGTGATTGTGTAATGATTAGCAAACAATCATTTGAATCTTAAAATGGATTGCTTTCTAAAACAAAATATTTCAGCCACTACAAAACTAATCAACTGAAATTTCACAACTCTGTGCAAACCTCTGTAAACCTGCCTGTTATCACGTAATTTAATCAGAATCACTATCAAACAATACTCATAATATTTTCATTGCCGTGCTGTAAAGGGACATGTATGTGTAAGGTTGTGCGTTGTTGGACGTTTTTCTGTAGGACTTTTAATTTGAAGGACTGATGGAATAGAACCCATAAACCCGTACTGTATTTTTGAAACCTGATTTTGAACAATAGAAAGTGTATCTAAACTCTGTGCTGATGTTAATCCATGACACTGTTTAGCAGTATGAGTTGTGCTGTTGTGTGAAGAGGGGAGTTTCTCTTTCGATTTATCTTTTTCATTTCAGTATAAGATGAACGATGTACAAAAGAAAATCCATTAAGAATAGAATACAATACAAACAGGAGACTGTGCATATCTGTATAAATGTAAATGGTGGGCTTCAGTAATCTGCCAGATGCGGTTTTGCACTCCAAACCCTTTAGTTTTGTTTTAGTTTGTTTTGGGTTTGTTTTTTTTCCCCCCACGCCCAAGACTTGTGATCTACATATGAGCTGTCTGCAATGGTAGCAAGACGAGAAGTGTATTGACCTGAAGAAATGTGAGCTGTGACTTGAATAAGTCCACAAAGCCCAAAGGCCTGTGGTCCTTGAAAAGTTTTAGTTTTTCCATTTTCCTCATTGTTTCATTCTAACTTTTTTTTTTCTTCATTTTTATGAAATTATTTTACAGCAGTAGTTTCATACTTCTGTAAACGATTTGCAAACCAAAATGCAATGTACAGTAGATATGGATTATATTTTAGATTTACTGCACTTCAGACTGTTTGTAAATATGATCGATTAAATGAATGAAAGGAAGTGACTGTGTGAAGTTGCTGTGTCTCCATATATTTTGAGCAATGAGGTTCTATGGTTTAATAAGATAAACTGATAATCAGGTAATGACTTTTTTTTTAGCCTCTGGTTCACATAGACATTGAGACGTTGACAGGTCCGCCTATAATTTCTCACTGTACATTGAGCATGGGCACTGCCCAGCCTTATTTGCAATTAAACATCTTAAGACTATTATGATTTAACTAATCAGCCAATCTCAGTTACCTGCCTAATCTAGTCAGTTGTCACCTAAGAAGGAAAAATTATGCAGAACTGGATATAATGCATTACTAAAATTTACGACGTATCCAATCAGTCAATGGCGCTTTTCTTCAAATTTTCAGTCATTAAGAAAATGAGCCAACTTAATTTGATGGCAAATTGACTTTGGATATTTTCAAGTCAACTCACAATTACACAAGTATAATACCAGACAATTAACTAGCCTTCGTCCTCCTCAGTATCGTACCGCCCTTGGTCAGTTTTCTTTAAAATACAGGGGCACAAGTCTTTGGAATAAACAATTTAATACCGCCATACAATTCTCCTCTCTTCACGCATACAAGAAGAGTTTAGGGGTAGCTCTGATTGCCAAGCTCACTAATTAGTATTCACATTTATATACATGGCGCATGTGCACATACACATTTACATTTTTGAAATTCTATTTTATTCATTTTTATTTCTTTTCTCATTTTATTGGTAATTTCATTATTGCTATTTTGTTTCTGTATCATGGTTACTCGTGTCTAATCTTGTGAATTTTCTTTGCACAATATAGGTAGTGGCCTTGTGTAAGCCTTTTGGGCTTCTTGCGGCTACCATGCACTGTCTTTTGTTACTGTTTCTTGCCTTTTGTTTTTGTGTTATCATTGTGCAAAATAAATAAACTTAAAAAGTCAATTCAGCTCTACACTGTTGTCAGTGTAGACTAATTCACTTCAACCTGGTTTATCAAAACTGTTTGTATGGAACTAAATAAAGTAAACTGTCATCTTAAAATCTTAAGAAGTTTCCATTTACTTTCGAATGCAATGACCTGAAGGTGTGTTCAAGTGCATGATGCACTGTGCTTCGATCAAAATCAAGATGAAGATACCAGAAAATGAAGAAATGGATGCAAAAACACCTGAATAGCTTAGGTCAAACCATCTGGATTGAAATGTATCCATGAATGACTCATACTTGGTCTCGTTTTCCACCGATATTGTCTTTACTCCCACATATTATTTACATCGTCATACTGAATATGTACGCAGATCATTCCGATTAAGCAACTCATTGCTTGTTTAGATTTTAAAGATCTGGCAAACACTCTTCAAGCCTGAAATTACGAGTCTCTTTCCGGATGTGAACATAAACCTTCTGAGGGTGATACTCTACACTATGGGGTCGGGCAACAAGCCAGATGCTTCATTACCACTTGAGTTGTCACTAAATGTAGAATATAAACATCACATAAAGTGTTCAGGTGTGTGCGCACCACCCAAGTGCTGCCCTCTGATCAAAGAGCTCATTGTAATGTAATCTAAATTCCTGCTGATTCAATCAACTGCAAAAGATAATTCTTATGCAATAATTGTGGCCATTAAACAGAACAAAAAAAAAAATCATCATTCTGATTATATGAACACACTTTTAGGCACAGACAGATTTAAATAAAACATTGCATCCTTGCTGTGTTGGACTTAGTGCAGGTTCTGGTTGGAGCCTCAGTGCCTTCACCTTCAAAAGTAGGAAAGTTAACTGGATGTCATCATGTTGTAAGTTACATGCTAGTTGGAAGTTTTTGCTTCCTGTTCTTTGATGGGACGCCTGTCCTCTCAAACTCCAGTTTCTCTCGGATGTACTCCTGCTTGCACTCTTCGAAGAACGCAGGGTCTTTGTAGCTGATGGAAGACAGAAATTAGCAAAGGCGGGAGAGATTAAGCAAGCCTACGTACAAAGTGTTTGTGAGATAGCATGTGGTGCAATAACAGACGGAAAGACACTTTGGTGTCTGAGTGTTGCAGGGGAAAATACTCACTGATGTGTCAGACATTCCTTCAGTGCTGAATTCTCCTCTTGACACTTGAAGACCATGAGGAAACCAGACTCTTTGCAGCAGTTACCGAAAGCTGCAGGGTGGTTGAAAAAATAGGTGGTAGAGAGGGGAAGAATTAGTGGAAATGTGGTCAAACTGGCTCAACATATAAATAGCCTCAAACATAACTGTATTAATAAAACCTGCTTCAAATCTATTATCAGCCTGCCTTAAAGCTCATATGATGTAATCCTAGAGTACAACAAGGGCCAAACTAACCAAGATGGGCCCCATGTTTGCACTCCACTACAAAAAGGAACCTGTTCCCGGGTCAGGCTGCCAAGCCTCTTATCAAGCTGAAACTCACCCTTCCTTGTTCACATAAAGACTAACTCAACTGTTCTAGCCACAAAGTGGTCGTGTCTGTGGTCGAGCTGTCTCAAAACTGACTCTATACCACTGAGCCCATCACCCACAAATATAAACATGTCTTAATCCCATCCTAACCCTCCCTGAGAATTACGTTTGAATTATGCTTCACTGATCCCTGTGCCCAATGGGGCCAGGGTTATTGACAATAACTAGACCAGAAGCATGGTGTTTCTTGAAATCACAGGCACAACATGATGAGTTCTCTCTGCTTTCCACCCACGGGCCAAAGACATACACTTTTAGGTTAATTGGTGACTCTTGCCCGTAGGTCTGAGTGCAAATGGCTTTTTTATCTATATGTCAGCCCTGCGATAGACCAGTGACCTGACCGGGGCGTACCTTCACCCTTTAACCCTCTTTACGAGTGTATTCCAGATTAAACATGCAAGGTTCTCCTTGTAAAGAAGGTGCTGAGGGCTCTGCGTCTTCACCTTATTAGCAAGATCTTTCTTAAGGGTTTAATTAAAACCACTGGCCTCCCATGTCCCCTTCAAAAAAAAAAAAGACTGTCATCGTAATTGCCTATGTCAATGGCATCAGTATGGCTATCACACAGACACTTTCATCAGGGTGCTGCTGTGAAAAACCCAACTGCAAAACCAATTTAGAGAAGCACAACAGTGCGACTAATCTAATCAACGAACGCCTCATCCCTGTCCCATGGTACTAAGGGCTGCAGAGGGTTGCCTTTCTGATCACAGCTACATCAAAGGCTAATCTTTGTGATTAGAAGGGACCCCTCTAATAAAAAGCATGGCGCCACCTTCACTTATAGCTGTTTTGTGTGCCATTTTTAATGATACAGAAGTGCGGTTCGACAGTTTGAAGAAAGCAGAAGCCAGAAGCTTGAACGGGTAGAGCGATTTGACCTTTAGAGGAAGATAGGAGGTGTCAGCCTCTAATACATAATTAGATATAGCAGAAACTAAATCTCAAAATTTTGTGCCTCAATAGTGGAATGAAAAAGTAGTGAAACAGTAACTTAGACATATTGTCAAAGGAGATATGTTTCAATCAGATTTTGAATTTGGAGAATCTGACCCACATGTACTGAACCATATTTTCAAGCAGCTGTCTTGCTCAGCAGTCAGTGTCACCGTGTCAAGGTCAGTCAAGGTTTGGGCAAGTATTGACATAGATTATCAAGGCAATCAGAAAAATCAAATCACAGGGTGCAGGTCAGTAGGGCTCGTCTGTTTCACCAAGAAAGCCTTTACAAGTATGGGGTGTATAAAGACCATACATGCAGAGACAGATAACACAGGAAAACATACTCATTTTGTTGTTTTGGTTTTTTTTTTTCCACTTTTCTTTGTGAAACGCAATCACAGACACACGTGCGGGAGCCCAGTGCAGACGCAAACACACAGAATGAGATGGTAGAGGGTGGAGGATGGAGGTGTGAAATGAGTGGGACGAGAAGCTAGTAATGTGAGGGGGGTTTCCACTACCCACAGTCACTGTCTGTCCCACCACCCCGAGCTGCATCTGCACTTTCTCCCTATGTGAACAGTACACACTGGCTGCCATCTGATTTCTTGAAACCACATAAGCTAGTCACTATCTAGCTGATGTGTTGCTTCAGCAGAAAGGACCTAAGCAAGCAAAGCTGCAGCCACAACTTCCATGCAGAGTAAGTGGCAGCTGGGGTCACGTCATTTTGCATGTTCCTCTTTTCGGATGATACATGTGGAGGCAGGTGAGAAGCAGAGGATCACAGTGGCATCAACAGTTTAGCCAAAAAAAAAGGGGGGGGGGGGGGGGGGGGGGGGGCAAGAAAGAGGCGCATGAAGGTTAAAAGATCATCCGGCACCTGGACAGAACAAAGATCCTCTCGTGGAAAGTATTAATGAAAATGAATACAGCTGGTCTGTGGCAGTGTCCTAATGACAGCTGAATTTTATCACTTCAAATCTCTAACTCACTGAACAAATTTATTTTATGAAGTTTTATCTATCACTTTCTCTTAAACTCTATTCTTCAGCGAAATGCAAGAATTTATGTTGGGGCAGGGTTTTGTTTTGCGTGATCTTTGAAATGACTTGTACACGTGCACAACCTGTCCTAAGTTATGATTAGAAGAGCTTCTTAACCTAAATTTTTCTTAGCAAACACCATCTTTGAATCAATAACAAATCATATATTGGTCTGGCACATACATCATTACATCATTCAAACATTTCCTGGTGTTATGTGTCAATCCTTTGGCTATAACTAACTAACTAAAGCTATTTGGAAACGGACGTAATGATTCGAGACAACACAAAACAAAGACACAAGACAAAAGGTGTGGGTTACAGCCACAACACTACACTAACAAGAAGCACCTGCAGGTATGAAATACGCCTTAAAAAAAAAAAAAAAAAAAAAAAAAAAAACGTCTCAGAGGACTTCCGATTGCAAACTGTTAAAACTGAAGGGTTTTTATGGCTTTCAGTTGCACAACACTAGCGTTAAAATTTCATTTCATTAGTGGTCTGATGAAACTGCAGCTGAATTGTTTACTGAAAAAGAGTATGAGTGCGAGGAAGAATAGTAATACCTTATTACTGTAGATTATTGTAGATGTTAGTAAAATAACTAGCAGCTTGAGTAAAATTTCATTCTATTGAATTTGTAATATTGAAAGGTAAAAAACAGACACCAATACGATGTTAATTTATTAGCAAAATGCTTCATTTTGAGTTTTATCTGAAACGCATGACTTTTTAAGACAACTTTATAGCCTTGTTAAAAGTTGTAGATAGTTGTAGTGTATTTCTTTAACATCCAGTCTTAATATTTTGTCTGTTTACCTGCTTCATAATTTAAGCAAGAAATACTGATTACATCGGGAGTGATAGGTGACTCATGATATAAATCCATACATCATCACCATCTATACATTTTAATTTCTGCTGCTGAGTCGAGCAGAAAATGTAAAAACAAAACCAGGACAAGGCTGCTTTTATTAAATGAAACGTGTTTTGTGTTGAACTCATGGGAGGGGAACAGAGAGGGCAATTTCTGTCACACACACACACACACCTTGAACCTTCTCGGCACAGCGCTCCTTGGCCTTCTCCCTCATCATCTTGGGAATCAGTACATCCTTCTCCACGTGCCTCAGCTGGATCTCCTCTGAAGAGGCGGGCGAAAAGAAAGATACGGATCACCCACCAGGACGACGGCCAGCAGCAGCGGCCCCATATCGAGTCCCGTTAATGTTAATGTGGAGCCTGCAACACCTTTAACTCACCATCCTCCCTCGGGTCAGCCTTCAACATTAATAATCTATGTTAAGGTGAGCACGTCCTATAATCTGTAGGACATGTTAATGACGGTGCAAGGACTTTTACAGAGAGCTAGGCTCTTTAGATGAAGCTAAGCGGCTAACGTTAGCTTCAGGAGTCCACTTATGACTGAGCAGACGGGACAAAGAGCACTTTAACCTGAAAGCCTAAGACTGCAGGACATTAGCGACAGCACAGACATTCATACCTGCGTTAGCTGCCTCCATCACGGTGGCGTTTCTCAAAACATTACCAAACACAGCCAATGTGACCTGGCTCACGTTCGCTCGAAACACTTCCGCTGACGCAATACGGAGGCGCTAAAGCGAGGGGGAAAAAAACTACAAGTCCCAGAGTCTCCGAGGAGGCGCACAAACGCATTGAATCTGAGCTAACACCTGAGCTGCCAATGAGAAGCATGTAATATCAGGGAGACTCAGCTGATGCTGTTTCAGTTCACTTTAACTGCACCATTCTAATATTAAGGACACCTCTAATCAATAATTGCTATTTAGCGTATATTATTTTTCTTAGATATAGATTTAGATTTATGGATAAGTTTAAAGGCAAAATACATAATCAGTTTTACAAGGCAATATATTTTGAATAGCTTAAAGTTTTACATACAACCGCAAAATACATAACAAAGTACGTAAAAAAAAACTGTAAAAACATTAAAAATAACACACTAGTCAGACATACATAAGGAAAAGGGCCAAAGCAGGTAGTAAAAAGGCAATCACCAATAAACCTCAGGGAAGGTAAAGAGTAGGAAGGCATGCAGCAGCATTTCTGTACCCCCTTCACTTCCTCAGAATGGCTTTTAGAGCGCCCTCCCCAAACAGGACTGACATACTGGCAGACCAGGTCTTTTTGGAAAAACGGAGGTGTTCGTCTTCTAATTATTATTATTATCACCCCCATTGTTATTATTGTTAATGTTATCATTGCTGTTGCTATTACTACTACTTCTATTATTATTATTATAAACTTTATTTCTAAATGTAATAGTGATTAAAATAATTTACTTAAGTGCAGAGCAAGTTTGGTGTGAGTCTGAAATCAATGAGTCTCTGCAAAAGAATACATATGGGGGTGGACAATAGATTTCACTAGAAAGTAAGAAAATCTTTCTTTGCAAATATAAAAGCGATCTACAGAAAAAAGTTCGTTTGTAGTTTGTACTCAGGTCAGGAAGCACCAGATATAATAAGTCAACAACGTACTAAGTGTAAAATGTGTAAAATGAAGTTCGCCAGTCTCACAGCTTCCGGGTAGAAGCTGTATGAAGTTTTATGTTCAAAATAAACTTTCAAATCAAAGTTTTGTTTAGCCAGATAATATTCAGACACATCTTTATAAGTTGGGCCCAGGCCTAAGGACATTCCTTACTGTGTGTTGTGTTGTGATAGGATAAATACATAAATGAGGTTGAGTTATTCACAGACCATAGTGCCCCTCTTTCTGGGCTCGATGCTCTTGTGAATATTGCTAGTTCATCAGCCACTGTGGGCTGACTGTTGGCTACATATCATAATCCATGTGTCTTCGCTCCCTTTTGGCTTTTCTTCTCAATCCTCATTCTTCTTATTCTGACACCAGTTCTGTCAGTGGGTTCCTTATGAGATAATTCAGCAATATTTCATAATACTGTGTTATCCTGTCTTTACATGGTAAAGTGCCTTCTGATTATATATGTTATGATTTACCACTGTATAATACAATTGCTTTAAACTGAGTTGAGTTGAATTGAATTTTATTGCCATTGCCATTATTTGCTGCCATTGTGAAAACAATTATATTAATTTAAGGATTATTTTATCATTTATTATTGTTGTGTAGGAAAAATCCCAGTATAAACAATAATGTCTGAAGTGTATTTAGTTGCTTCTTTTTCAGTTCCTGCTGGCTCACTGTGATCTAGTCTAATCGCCATCACATATGTTATTTCTAACAATCGTGCTTCTTGCACAGGTCAGGTGATAAACTTCTATGCATTTGAATTGATAATTATTACATAAAGTATGGACTACAGGTCACAAAGAAAAATTATAGCTCTGGACAAATTGAATTGAACAATATTTCAAAGAAGTGAAGTTTTGTATCTTGAGATTTGTGAGATTTTTTTAATTTATTTTTTATTTTTTTCATTTTCTTGAGAAACATTTAGATGGTTCAACAGCGGAATCTCTTGTTCGGACTAAAGTAAACTAACAGCATAAAATGCGAGCAAAATACATCTGAAAGCACATCAACATCCATCGGCAAAGTATGTGAACATGCACCCCAGACTGCATGTTGGGCAGAGTAAGCCTCACCACAGTCAGCTGTGTTGCGAACTAGCTGTCTAGATCTCATGCAGGGGGGGCCCACCTGTTCAATCAAAGCGACAGGTACACACTCACAGACCCACACACCTTGAAGCAAAAGACAATCTTCACACATACAGTCTGAGTCTAGAATACAGTCAGATACAGGCTCCCCACCTCCACATCCAAACCGCACATCCACACACACACAGACACCTACTACGCCTTCATAACTCACACTTACCCACACATACCCCCGAGCAGGGGGGATGAATATAATGACTCTGTTGCTACTCTGGCTCAGGTTCACACAGCTCTCTGACCTTACAATGTAAAAGCTGCCACTTTGCTCTTTGGAGGAGCCTGTTCTTTTCATCTACAAATCAAAGGCCAGAAAGAAAAAACGATGATACCTGCAAGTAGAACAAAAAGAAACAGAAAAGCCACACAAGCCATTCACCTGTATATGCTTTTTTTCCCCCCCTACCCAGAACCAGATGGACTCGCATGTCTCCAAGCCCGACCATATACCTCCCAGACAGCACACTCTTCTGTTTCCATCCGTACTGACACCAGGTGGGCTACTGCAGATTTTAATATCAGCAGATCTCCCGAAAAGTGCTGCATGAGCCAAATATCCGCACTGGGGCCAAGTAGGGCACATATGAATGATTGTACAACTACTCGACCAAATCTGAGAAAAATAATATTTAAATGTTTCTTATTGCATCGACAAATTGACAAAACATTGCCTATATTTGAAACCTTTTTCTGCAAGGGAGGAGGACTGCAGAGGTACAATCTCAGTGTTGAAGGAGGCTTAAATGATGTGTGGGTGCTTTGGAAGACCTTGTCTTAGTATTGAAATATTTTGTTTTGTTTTTGTACAGAATGGCATCAAAAAAATAAAGTCCTGGTTGAAATGAATTTCTATTGTCTGTGTATACGGTCCAATTAATAATTAGAAAAAAATCATTAGAATAATTTTGCCCATTTTGTTGCTCAGCTGCTGAACCCTGTTAGGACTCCACTCACCGACGAGTCAGAAAAAAGTTACTACCACCTGCTTTTTTCTTTCTTTTTCCTCTTATAAATACCCCAAAAGACAACATACAAAACATAAAATACTTTTCAAAAGTGTAAAACTTCTTGGAGATTGGAAAACAAAAAAATAAAGATAATGATTGGCAACAATCCAGTGATTGACTTTTCTATGCAAAAGTGTTTCCCTTTTCACCTGCTGCCACTGGTGGTATTGTTTTGAATCTCTCAATGATTTGTTTTCAAAAAAAGTTGCATGAAAAATGCATATCTTACTATCACCCCATTGTAAGTGTTTATTAATCCCCAACAGTTGTGATGGACCATGTCATTTATGTTCTAATAATAATAATAATTTTTATGTCCATTGTTTTCGTGCCTTTTTTATTGCATTTAAAAAAAATATATTTTCACTGTAATAATGCGCAAACTGGAAAATAAAAAGTTAAATTAAATATTATATATATATATATATATATATATATATATATTTGGGGAATTTCAAGACAAAGAAAGATAACGCAGAAACTAAGCTCTGACCAGTTGGCTCTATAGTGGATAGTGCTCACCACACGTAGTAGCGTGCTGGTTGATATGGCAGGGGCACAGGCTCCCAACACTGATCCAATATTACCCGAGCAGCAGGGGCCCATGAACCTGGCAGAAGGAGGTTAGCAAAGTTAAACCCTCTTAGTACATGCCTGACTGCTCAGGGCCAACCACCAGCTCCTCCAACTGTCCACTGACGGCCACAAAATAAGGCCCGTGTCAGAGAATGTTAAAGAGTCGCACACACACATCTTGTATGTGTGATTCTCAAAAATATAAATTATTGGTGCATGATTTGTGTATCTTATTCAACATATTAACTACTGCTGCTGATAACAACTGGGGGAAATCTGTTGTAAAGAGAGCAATAAAGCTTTTGTTTGGGGAAATTAGAATGGCAATTGAAAATACAAAGATGTTTAAAGCGCTTTTGATCACTATAATGCAAAAGCTGGAGGTGCACCTCTGACGGTGTGTGTTCTGATTTCCTTGTCTGCTCTCTTAGTCCCCATTCTTCCATATCTGACTTCCAAGACATCGCTCAGCCAGCAGATGGGGTGTGGAGATGAGTTTTTAGAGAGTGTTTAAGTCCAAACCATGGGGAGCCTCTTCAGGGTCGATGGAGAGCAGATAACCCAGCAGCTCGGGTGAGGGGATTACAAACCTACAGGCAGACCTCTGCTGTGGGGTGCCTTCCTCAGGTCACCCCTGTGAAAAGAGGCAATTATTGTCAATGTCAACTAAATGCATCTTGATATAGGAATGAGCCACAGCTTGTTGGTTCACCATTTCATTGAGCTTCCTTGTGTTGTGCTGATTTGATATGGTGATATAGGACTCATTAGAAGAATTAGAAGTAATGGCGGTAAGCTATAGCTTTCTTCCCTGTTTTGCTCATATGGCTTTAACCAAAACTGATCTGTGTCAAAGAAGAGGAAGGATATTGACTTAATTTGAAATTGTGAAACATGAAAAATTATAGCAATATGTCGCATGAATGGTGCTGTGGTGCAAGGGTATATTGAGCATGTCTGATTCAAAATAGAAGTTGAAAGAGCGAACAATTCCATGTCACAATGAAAAATCTTTTTGAAATCCTCCTCTAATTCTATATTAACAGGCCAGAAAGCATTTTTGCCTAACCTGGCTCTGGTTGTGTTGGCACCACCCAAGCAATGTCAGGATGTATTTCCTCTCAAGCAAGTGAAGGGGTCTGCCACTGTGCCACAATCTGCACCCGCTTCTCAGGCAGGCTAAACCCTTTGACACCACAGTTTTTAATTAAAATTACATTAGGAGTAATCAGCCAGAAGAGTTGGGGATGGAGGTCAGGGAGATGGAGGGAGGGGTTGGTGAGTGGAGGAAGGTGGGAGAGGGGGAGAATAGCACCCTAAACCAGTGATGTCTACAGCCAGGTTAAAAAAGCTTTTGCTGGTCATCCTTTGGTTGGTTGGTAGCTGATCAGGTTATACTTCCCTTCAGCTTGTTATGCTATTTCTGCCTAAAAAGGGAGAAATAATACAATAAGTCTATAGGAATGGCATGTCACTGTCATTTCACACAACAGGGCTCTAACTACTGCCACTGCCGATCTGCAAATTATTGGAGGAAAAACAGTAATGTGAGAAAAAAGTTGCATCTCTCTCTAAAGTAACCGCATTATCCCGCCGTCCTGTTCTGACGCGCCCAGGGGCGATTCTGAAAATACATTTGTAAAATTAAGCTGTTAAAAGGGATTTTTTTTTTTTTTTTTTTTTTTTTTTTAGAGACACATCTGGCTTTCTCACCGCATCTGTAAAAGGAGCGGCCAAATGTTAATATGACTTCCCTCTTCCTAGAAACAGGAGAGGGCTGAAGAGAGAAGGGTACAAAGACTCCATTCGTTCTCACTTGAGGGGCTCTCACCAAGATAATTATAAGCTTTATGAAAGTACACAGCAAAAAGTGGAAGAAGCCCACCAAAAGAATGGATAGACAGGAGAAGAAAATTACTTTTCCCCTCTGCTTTTGCTTTATGCCCCCCTTTAACAAGAGATGAGACGGCAATGGATGGAGGAGGCCTTCTTCAGGAGGCATCCTGGGGCTTTTGCGGGAAGGCAAGCAGGAATGAGGGGGAGCATTCAGCCCATCTTGTGTTTCTTCCATTTCATTAAGGCAGCAAACCTTTGACCACTCCACAATGACCAGAGTTTTCCCTCATTATGTGGTCCATCGTGATGAAAAGATGAAGAGGACAAAGATGAGGACAACAAGGAGAAGAGAAATGAAGACCACACTATTTGAATAGGAGTTAGGTATAGATATAGAATCTACTCGCACTAAACAACACCAAAAGAGAACATCTTGTCTTTTGATGAAGTTTTTTTTTTCTTCATCTCTCTCCCCTTTCTCTGTCCCTTTTTCTAGATTAAGATCTTCTTTGGGTTTCTGTGCCCACATGGCAGACACTGCGCTGAGTGTCTGAATGCGGTTAATTATCTAAAAGGAAAAGTTTGTACCTGTTGAAAAGCTATCCTTGGCTGCTTGGCTTGTTAATGCCAACAAAAAGCAGCCATAACGGATGGTCAGAGGACACCACATGCTGCGGAGAGGCTTTCAGACATGTCCCTAATAAGAATGCAGTGGTGAGAGCTCCTCTGAATGCATACAGGGGAAAGGAAGATAGGTAGGACAGAGAAAAGAAAAGGAAGGGGAAAAAACATCTTTTACCTCTCCATCTATAATTACTCCAAATGAAGAATAGGCTGAAGAAATGGCCGTGGAGACTTTCCATTATGACAGAAAAAAAAAACTATCAAGTAGGGAAGGCAAAGTACAAGATCAATACTTTTTTAACGGATAAAAGAGAAGTTTTTATAACATCTCGCAGCTGACGATATGCATCAAAGTGTGTGTTCTGTGTGTGTGTGTGTGTGCTAGAGTAAAATCACATTTGTGGCTTAAATTCATAAAAGCACTGTCCAGACTACACAACAGGCAGGATTATATGTTCTCAATGTAGTCCTGCAGTCTGTGTGCATCCGAACAGTTTTGCTATAGCATGTTGTATTACGGCGCTCTGTTCATGTATGTCCGGAGAAGTTTTCACATGCACACATAACCATTTTTACTTTTTTCTCTTTTTTGGCTATGATAATATTTCCTCTTTCCCTCTGTCAGAACCAGACAGAGATGTTGACTGATGACTGTGCCTGTGTGTGCCTGTGTGCGTGTGGCCTGCTGACCTGTGAGGAAGTGTCATCTCGTGCCTATAATGGCCTGTAAATGTTTTCACACTTTCACAGAGAGAGTCATGTGTGGTGAAGCTTTGAGCTTTGGGAGGTCAAACTTGGCCCTCGGTATTCATCTTGTCATCAGGCTTTTCACACCTTAAAATAATACAAACGCACACACAGTATAATAACTGCCAAACAGTTCTTATATTTTTTTTCAGCTGTTTCAACTTTTCAATTTTCTTTATTAATCTTGTTACTTAAAATTGTTAAAGCAATGAAACCTTAATGAGTTCAGAAACAATTCTGAAGTAGTTACAATACTAAATCCTTGGCGGGTAGATTGGTACAAAGTGAAAAAAATTTCTGTTGCTAATGGCTCCACACACACACACACACACACACACAAAAAAAACAACATTGATGAGAATAGAACACTAAAGACAATCACAATAATACAATAATATTCAACAAACATTTTTGTCAATATGCATATTAAATTACACTAATTTCTAATTATCTATTATTTTCATTTTCTGTTCAAACCAACAGAAAATGAGCAGGCTGCTTTTAGGGATTTATTTGACAGTAGTTCTCTCAGAGAAGGTGACTAGAGGTGAAGGTTTGTGAGCAATTGACAGTGCTTTTAAAGGATCAGTAGGTGTATGTAAGTCTGCAATAAATGACACTAAAAATGGTGAAAAGCACACTTTGCAAAGAATGATGCAAATAAGGGCCATATCTAAAAGCAGCATGTTTATTCAATATAAACTCATTGATTCAACACATTGAGTATCTCTCCATCTCTGTGTGTGTGTGTGTGTGTGTGTGTGTGAGAGGTACAAGAGTGGGGGTACGGAAGAACACAGGCCTCACACTGAGGATAGGTGCTAAAATATACAGTGAGAAAAACTCAGTGAGAATTTGACAGCTGAGCAATAGAGGGGAATGAGGAGGATATGGAAGAGATGTTTTCTGTAGACAATAAGAATCAATTTTTGCTGTCACTATTGGTATACATTTTCAATATTTTCATCAGGTATGGTTTGGAATAAAGAAATCTTCTTGTTGGTAGTAATTTATTTTTTTGCACTGTGGGGAGAATGATTTTGATTTTTCAGTGGTGTGCTTTTTTGTTTGTTGCGTCTTTCGTTGATGAAGACGTGATATTGACAAAATCTCACCCCCAATCGCCAAATATTTGGAAGATTTGCCGTATTCATATTGTCTTACCAGTTCATCCTGCATAACTTATTGCTTCCAAGTAACCATATGCATACACATAGCTAACATACACACAGAGCACAGGGAGCAGCTTCTCAATTATCAACCTCTCCTCACTCCTCTCAACACCTCATGTTTCTCTGTTAATGACTGGATTAAAGCTCTGATCAAGATGCACTTAACCCATAAACAGCAGTTCCCATTCACATACCATTGAAAAGCCAATTAAAGCAAGCTGGGACTTCAGTTAAGTCTGATGCAGGCCAGACAGTACCACCAAGGGGTAAGTAGGTGAGAGTGGGGGGAGCAGGGACAACGTGCCACGATGGCTTTTGCTAAAAGCATAAATTTTGGTCGGATCACAAAAGTAGTGTCTGATTGTGAGTTGATAATACTTTTTTTTTTTTTTTTTTGAGGATGAAGAGGGTTGAATTAAGAGCAAAAGTATTATGTAAAAGCAGAATATGGGAGAACATACAGTTAGGAAATACTTATAATGTTTGGAAAATTCGACAAAGTCTGCCTCAAAAGCTTAACTAGATGTCAATAATTCTATCAACAAGTTCGGTATTAAAATATTAATGTCCTGTTTGTGATTGTTGCTTGGTAATTACTGCGTGGATTTGGGTTGAAGAATAACTTTTTAATGACTGTTCTGTAGTTTTTCACAAGATGACGGTAGATGAGTTTGCCTTCTGGAATGTGACCAAATCCTAAATTTGAAATTGACATGAAGAAAATTAACAGGGTAAACATGAATCAAAGAAAATGAAAAACATCTAGAAATTATCCGGATATAATTATGTCTGTTTACCTGCTTAGCTTAGATGCTGCGCGGTGGTAAAGAAGAGATTCTATCACAGAGACTGATGCCTTCCAAGCGGTTACCAATTCACAGTGGCATTTCTACTTCCAAACTTCTACACAAAGCTGATTAATTAACTCTCAGGCTTATACCTCTGAACCATAAAGAGCTTACAAATTACCTTGGGGCTACTGATTACAACCATGGAAAACAATAAATCAATCAATGAATCTAATGAAGCCTGCGTGCCGTTGCAGGCATTTCACTCTTATTCATAGTCATCTGTGGAATAACAATGTGAAAGAAGGGGATCGTAGTTAAATTGTTAATCATAATGTGATACCACAGTCAGCACATTCCTCATATGAGAAAAACATGCTCAGGGTCCTATTTACACAGAGAGGAGACATAATGCAGAAAATATTCTTTCCACCCCAATGGACAGAGGAATATTCTTCAAAACAATATAATGCATTTGTTGTCTGAGAGAATTGTTGCATTATAGTGATTGATATACTTGGATTTTGATTATAGAAAAAGTATTATAGAGCAGGGGCAGTTGATCTTTTATATTCAGTATTATCCAAATCATACAATGTTATGTTGAAATGCTCCGAAGACTCCTTCACATGGAGTTCCCACTATATTGCCTTTAAGAAAAACGGAATAAAGCAAACTGTCATAATTATTTTAGGCCCTAACACATCGCTGTTTTGAGATGACTGCAACATTTGTGTCCCTAAACCGGACTAATGGAAACTCTGCTGGCCCTGTTTTAATTTGAAAGCTCTGGTTTTGAGTTGCAAACAACAATTTCCGGAAACACCAATGTCGACAGCTATGTTCCATCCCTGATTGGGTTCTGTCATTCACGACTACAGGGTGAATGCAACATGGACAAGTCTTTTAGCAAATAGTCACACGTCTGCTCCGTGTTTGCCCAGTCTATGTGAACGGCCATGTAATGTGTGTTTTCAGGTGGGGTAGCAAGAGCAGAGATTATTTGTGAAAGTGAGCTATGAATCATTGTGGGATAGCCTTAGATTACATGCTGAGGGTCTGGCTGGAGCCAACCCCAGCTGACATTGGGCGAGGGCAGGGAATACTCTGGACAGTTCGCCAGTTTACCGCAGGGCATAGAGACAAACAACACATTCACACCCTCAGGCAATTTCACCAAGTTAACGTAACCTGCATGTCTTTGGACTGTCATAGAAAAGCCAAAGTACTGAAAAGGAACGGGGAGAACATGGACTGTCCGCACAGAAAGGCCCCCACCACTGGACTACTGCGCCGCCCCTGGGCACCCTGCACATGTTAAAAGGTTGTGACAGTTTGTATCATATTTTGGTTGTTGTTGTTGTTGATCTTATCACTTTCTTTAACAGTTAACTTCTATCAAGGCATTCACTCACTGACCTGAAATCAAACTGTGACTGTTTTTCAGGGGCTGTGGATACTGGCAGATTGTTGGGCAGGAGTTCTTAGCAGTACAGTTTGGGTGGTAACAAGACATGATTTAAACAGGTCTTAATTTGGCCTTCATCTGCAACGACCCCTCATTAGATAAGTGCAGGAGTCACAGCTATAGGTTAGGGTTAGGGTTTGATCATCACCAAAATCGTATGTTCTCTTATAGCAAACTTTTTTTCCAAGAAATGACAAAGAGGTTTCTCCACGCCAAAGGTAAAATTCTTTGGTTTGGAGTCACTTTGAAGTTATTAGAATTGTTTCTCCACTGATGACTCTGAGTTGACACCATAAAGGGACCAGTGCTTGAATATGATTCGTCTTTTGCATCGGTTTGAGACTCCAACTCTGAAAAATGCCATTGACAAATAACTAATTCTATTTGAGGTTTTCTGAAACATTACATAATGCTACTTTTGCATCCATATCTTTCTGCTAATGGCATCTATAATCTCAGCAGGACAAACTGGCTAATGAAGGTTAAACAAATAGGACTTCATCTGCTGCCTGTATTTGAAAAGAGATATTCAGAGAGATAGGGCTCCAAGTATAAAGTCATGCAAACAGGATCTCATTAGCAAATGCAAATGAGAAAACACCAAATCATTGCAGAGAGGCAGAAGTGTATCTCCATGGGATAGCTGGAACATGACAGCTCACCAACTGCCCCCACGCTGAGCACCAAATGTGATGGTCCGCTCCTGCTGCTACTCTTAACAGGATGTAGGATCAAACCATAACTGCAAGCGTAGGGGGGAGATTGAGGAAGAGGTCACTCGAGGCTTTTATCCTCTAACACTAAAAGCTTTGCTGTAAAACCTCTCATAGTTTGATTTATGAAAGTATCCTACTGTTTGTTAATGTAGTGTTTAAACCTAACCTTCATCCAACACAACCCAGCCCAATAATAAATGAATTAACTCTGTTGTAATTGTAGCAAAGTAACAATGAAATGAGAGTGCAGTGCCACAAGGTGGCGTTAAACAATGCAAGAACACAAAGTACAAAAAAAAAAGAAGAAGGCGGCCCCAGAGTGGATTGTGAAGAGCCCACACAAACACGCCCCCATGTTGCCATAATATATAACAACTTTGTCTCTGTTTTTTGTAAAAGCAGCTTTTATATTGCAAACTCAAAACAACCTCAGGTTAACATTTAAAACTATTAATGTCTATAAACTGCATGAATATGGTAAAAAAAATATTTCTGGATTCCTCTGTGGTCTCTAAAGATCAGTTACGGCAGCAGAAAGCTGAGATTACATTCATTTGAAGTGATAACTAATTAGGTTGGTATGTGTATAAATTGACGAGAGGGTAATTCCCAGGAAGCAAGAAAGACAAACCTTCAGAGCCAATCAGAACTCCTCTTTATGAGCATGTCTGTCGTGACATCACAAGCTGTGGCGGGCAGAGTTCCTGGCATGGCCTCAGACCAACAGACCTTCTGCTACCAGCAGGGTGGCAGTGGCCTAGGGCAGGACGGTGTCGGCCAGGTCACCAGCTTTTTCCTTCCTGGCATGAGCACCGCAGGAGAGGTGACCGGCAGGATGGCAAGATGTCAGAAACAGCCCTTTAGATGTGTCAAAAAGCAGGCACAGCTAGGGGAAGCTGCTCATCCAGTGTGACAGAGTGAGGAGTGAGGCCAGTCAGAGGGGCTTCCCATTAATTAAACACAAAACAGCCAAATTACATTATGGAATGTATGGACGTGATGTTGAAAAAGGAATTACGTTTTTGATAGTGAGAAAGGATTTGTCATTGAGGGGAACCATGATCAACGACCACTGGACTTACATCCAGTAAAAGGAAAAGGCAGCACATTCAACTGGGTTAGGGTTAGGGTTAGTTTCATTTTGGGCTCTGACTATCTCTATGTCTGTGATGTCACAAAATTATATTTACAGATTTAAGAGGAGCACAGAGGGGAAAAAAATTCCCTTTCAGCAGATGAATGTGAGAAAAGTCTGCCTTGCATCAAGCTCTGCAGATATGTCATTCTGCTCAATTAAGGTGGAGATTCCAATTGAAGAAGCAATATGCAAAATAGATTTCTAAAGGCGCATTTTTAGAATGCATATTGCCTCAGTGCTCACAGGAACAAATAAATGCTTGTCTAGAAACTGCAATAGAAACTTTTCAAGACTCTACAAGTTCACACATCTGACTCACTGGTTTTACCATCCAAACACATGACCATATGTGGTTGCATGTGAGATGCGAAGTTTGCTAAATAAAGAAAAAGCAAGAAGGAGCTCTACATGTGCTCAAAGTACGAGCACATTGTAGATTGTAGATTGGAGTGTAACTGCTTTGCACACCGTGATCTGTGAATTCTTACTCTATATTCATGACTTCCTGAAATAATCAAACAACTCAATTGGTTTATCAGTGCAATCACTAGAAGTGTATTTGCTTTAGACTGTTTGCTGTTCAAACAGTTTACCCAAATAGTTGATTTGTCTTGTTTGATGTGCGGTGTGCTTAATTCAGAGGCGATGGCCTGATTCACTAATCCTCTCACTGTCTTTATCATGCAAACTTTTCTCCGACCAAGCAGCAGCTGCAGCTGAGCATCGTCTAGTCTTGAGAGGAGAGTGGGTCTTTAAGCTGTTGAAAGGTGTGTCAGTCACACATTAATGCAGTGTATTGAAACTGTTGTCCTTTCAACAGAACAAATAGAAAGCATCAAGGAGGAAACAGTCTGATATGGGCCCCTTTAACAGCTAAAATTACTGAATTCTCTGCATGTCTGGGGGAAGAAATGGGTAACTTTTATTATCAGCATTATACAGTTTGTATGTTAGTCCAGGTGTTACCTTGCCGACGTAATTATACTGATCTTTTATTTTTATACATATCAAATACCCTTTATAGCAACATTTCGGTTTCTGTGGCGGTATAGAAACACATTTTTATCTGTGTGGTCTTTTTTTTTTTTTTGTAACTCTTATGGCAATATTTTCTCATGTTGCTCTTCCAGTAGGGACTCCTCATTCAGCAGAAACCCAGTTTCTGCTGTAGGTCCCCAGTGAGTGCATCAGTTGAATCAGACTGTGAGTTTCAGTCATAACAAATCTGAAAATACGTGAGACTATCACAAAAGTGAAAGGAGTCATTTATTTGTTTTGTTTAATGTCTTTATTATTGTCACTGAAGCCAAACCACTTTTCCTGTTCTTATTTCACGGTTTGAACAGATATATGTAGCTGGTGGAGTCATGAAATTAGGATTGTCTGTGAACAAAGTGATTGTCACATTTGTTGATGGTATATATTTTGGAGCTACTTTCATCGATGTAATAAAATCCAAAAGTCAAGGCCAACTCAGGATCAGCACCACCTTTCCCGCATCTACATAGCCCTGATTTTCTCTGAGCATGATGCTTTCATAGACAGGGTGTTCTCCAAAGTCTCTCCACCGGTTATATAACAGTAAAAGACACAGTGAGGTCGCCATGCACCCTCAGACACACTTTTAGCCCTGATGGGAGTGTTTCTCTGATGATGTCGTTGTGAAGTTGATAAGATGGAAACGATTCACGGATGGATTGGGAGGCAGCAGCCTCTCACTCCTGCACCTCGGTCATGATGCTGAGGATCCCCCGCCCCGCCCCTGGAGATCCGAGGAAAACCTGATAATAGGCTGCTATCCGTGCGTCACAACTGCGAGAGGAGAGCAATAGTGGAAATGGGAGTGCGCCTCTGCACGCTGAGTCCGCCTCCACATGGCTCAGGTTTTATCTCTTGCTTCCTCCTCGACCCCAAACACAACTTGATGTCATATGCCGACATGGGCTCCACTGAGTTTTTATTTTTTTAGAATATTTTTTGGGTCTTGCACTTGATGTGCAAAAGGAGCCGGGAGGAACAATCGCTTGGTGAGTTGTATAACTTTCTGTTAGCATGGAAACTTGTCTTAAGTTTTATTTCCCTCAATGATGAATTATTCCAACAGAGTAAATGTTTAAATTTAAATAAACTAAATTTAAATATACAGCAAGTAATTTGTTTAACCTTTGCTGATTTTTACAAGGAGGTAAGACAAGTATTTTTATCTTCCTATTCGCATATAGGCTATTTCATATTTCTTTTCAATGCAGTCTTTTAGATCAGTTTGTTGTCATTTCTCACATCAGACTGTCTGATCCAGGAAACATCACAGGTTTCTTCAAACGTAAAAAAAAAAAAAGGCTATTTCCCTTTTTCACGCCTGGTGTCCCTGTGGGACAGAGAACCGCATCAGGTCTATGAATGAATGAATGCAAATTCATTAACTCTGAATAATAATATAGGATTAACGACACCCCACATTTTACCCAGAAAGTAAGACTGCGCACAATTTATAATTGTTCAAAAACAATGTTATCAATGTAACGCAACATATTGACATGGAGCTATTTTCTTAAAGATGTATGTTAAAGATGTTATGCCAAGAAATGCAAAAAGAAAAGAAAAGAAAAAAAAAGGAGAGAAAAACACTTTAGCTGTTACCGAGGAGTTTGAGTCTCGGGCTTCATATTCTTTCAAAATATACAACCGATTCCAAGAGTCGGGGGCGAGCTTTCGCTTCCACGGCAGAACAGCCCCAAAAAAATCTGTGCTCGACTTCAGGTTTATCAGATGACTTACAAGAAACTGGCTGTTATTCCTCGTCAACATCATCCAAATTAAAACAAAGCTTTTCGCTTATTTTCGCCGTTGACCGCGATATACCTTCAGTCCCGTTCAGTTTCACAGACTCTCCTTTTAATATCTATATATATCTATAGATATATATTTAAACAATTGACCTGAATCACGTCGCAGATCTTGGGTAAATTTCAACATAAAAACACAGTGGCTTTAAAACGCATTTCACTGAACAAATGAGTCGAGTAATTCTGGGACTTTTGAATAAATATTAACAAGATAAAGAGGAGGTGACAGTAACCGAGGTTCACAGGGTTGGGGTTTGGGTTAGATGCGCCCACAGAGGTCTGCAGTTGTGATATGACGCTCTCTTTCCACAAACATCTCATCTGCCTTCAGTGTGTGTGCACTTTTCCAGCCTGGCACCGGCAGCAGGCCTTTCAAGCCCAGGCACTCCATATGTGATCTCAACCCCATGCTCTTGTTTCTGTGGCAGGAGCTCGGACAGCAGCGGATGCACACGGAGTTTTTTTTTTATTATTATTTATTATTATTATTTTTGATCTGAAAACATCTGAGGTGAAATAGTTTGACTGATTCCCGAGGTGGGAGAAGGTCCCCGGAACAGCCTGGTGTCAGCCTCCAGGACCGGACGGAGCGCAGCCATGCTCGGCGGCGAAGGGGAGAGCAGCAGCTTCTCCTCCGCCAAGGAAGCGGCGGATGAGAGGCGCAAGTCTCCAGCTGTGGATGGGGGCGACCCGGCTGCTCAGAGCAGGTACACGGAGCACGGGATGGGCCCGGACCGCTACTACATCCCCCCGGCAGTTTCCAAACAAAGCCCGGAGTCAGCGAACCCCTGCGCCTTTCTGCCCTACACCCCCGGTGGGACGGTATACACCCCGCCCAGCGCCGGCAGGTACCCCTCGTCCCTCCACCTGGGCTCCGTGTTGCCCCCCGCGGGGTTTTCCCCATCCGCGGCCGGGCGCAGTCACTTCACCTCGGCTTACCAGCTCGGACAGAGCCCCGGCTGCATCTACCCGCCTTACACCGGCTCCGCCCCCCCCCTCAGCAACGTGACTGTACCGGCCGCCGGCCCAGGGATGAGGGCCCAGGTCTACCTCTGCAACCGGCCGCTGTGGCTCAAGTTCCACCGGCACCAGACCGAGATGATCATCACCAAACAGGGCAGGTGAGACGGCAGCAACTGGCTGCGATCATGGATACAAAACTTCTGAAACTTTTTTTTTTTTCTTTCTCATTCATATACATGTGCCTGAAATGAATTTTCTTTTTATGAGTTGCCTTATCATTTAGTTTTGTTTTGTGTTTGCAGACGCATGTTTCCATTCCTCAGCTTTAACATAGCTGGACTCAGCCTGACAGCGCACTACAATGTGTTTGTGGAGGTGGTGCTGGCGGATCCAAACCACTGGAGGTTTCAGGGTGGCAAGTGGGTCACGTGTGGGAAGGCGGACAACAGCAGCCAGGGTACTTCTGTGATATCAGAATAAACGTTCCACAGTTCAAAAACAAATAAAATAATAATAATTATAATAATAATAATAATAATAATAACGAGTGATAATTGTAATGTAAACGTATTTGTATATCTGCAACAATAATATATGGTGATCATCTAGTTTTAAAGTTTTTTTTTTTTTTTCTTCAGGTAACAAAGTGTACATCCATCCGGAGTCTCCGAATACAGGGGCCCACTGGATGAGACAAGAAATTTCCTTCAGTAAACTGAAGCTCACCAACAACAAAGGAACCAGTCACAACACTTCACAGGTGGACTCAGAAATAGATCCACCAAAATGAATACATTTGTCCTTCGTCGGAGATTTAAACAGAGCTGATTAAAAAAAACCGGATAAGCTCCGTTGAATAGTAATTAATTATTTCTTTTTAGGATCGACAAAAACAATTAAATATCCACTTGTTCGCCTAAAGCGGAAGGATTTTTTTTTTTTTAGCTTTAAATCTATTTGGAAATTAATTTACTGGAGGGCATGGTGTTTTTGTTCTCAACGAGTTAAGGAATCGAATGCCTTGAATTGAATATGTTTATTAAAAAATAAAATTAGGCTAAGTGCAAAATTAAACGAAGCCTCAAATTCCAGTTTAGTTGATGCAGAAGCAGGAATGAAAAGGCCTCCACCATTAACCCTTACTCACAAATGATTTGATTTTTCTGTTTTCTTACGTGCAGATGATCGTTCTGCAGTCTCTGCACAAATACCAGCCAAGGCTGCACATCGTGGAGGTGACTGAGGATGGGGTGGAGGACATCAACAGTGATGTTAAGACCCAGAGCTTCACGTTTCCTGAGACACAGTTTATTGCTGTCACTGCATACCAGAACACGGATGTAAGCATTTTTTTTTTATAATATTCTAAAGCCAAATAGGCCTTTCCACTACGTGAAAGTAAATCATGATCAAAGATATCTAATGTTAACCAACTGCATCTGCATGAAACTTGCTTTAGCTCATTTCCTCAATCACATAGTAATGTAATATAATGTGTTTACGCTCTCTTTTTTTCCCTAGATCACACAGCTTAAAATTGATCATAACCCTTTTGCCAAAGGATTCAGAGATAATTATGATTCGTGAGTATTCATCCTGCAGTGTTTTGTTCATAAGTTACAAATTTTGTGTCAATATAATGCTTTCACAGTCCAAAAAAAATCACACAATTAAATGCATCCACTGTTTATTTTTTTAATTAGCTTTTTTGCTGTTGTTGACAAATTTTTATTGTGAAGAACTCTTCACACCAATTTTACGTCCAGGTAATAACATTACTTCACTTTGAGTTCACTACTATATGCACTTTTCAGGATGTACACAGCTCCAGAGAGTGATCGTCTTACCCCGTCTCCAACTGACTCTCCACGTGCCCACCAGATCGTCCCAGGTGCCCGCTACGCCATGCAGCCGCTCTTCCAGGACCAATTTGTCAACAACCCGCCACAGAATCGCTTCTACAACAGTGAGAGAGCTGTACCACAAACTACCAGTCTGCTCTCACCTCAGACAGAAGACGGGGTTTCTCAGAGGTGGTTTGTCACTTCCATGCAGCAAGGGGGAAACAGCAGTAGCACAAGCAACAAGCTAGATCTGACACCTTATGAGGGTGACTACTCAGGTTCTCTGTTGCCTTATGGTATCAAATCCCTGTCCATGCAAACATCTCACGCTCTTAGCTACTACCCAGACTCTCCATTCACCACCATGTCTACAGGGTGGGGGTCCAGAGCAGCATATCAGAGAAAGGTGACCCCAAGTCTACCTTGGTCTCCAAGACCCAGTCCCACAGCTGGATTCCCAGAAGACTCAGACAAGGTAAAACCACAGATAGAAGAGGAGGTGAATGGCACTGGAGGCTTGCACTCCTCGTGGACAGAGACACAAGCACCAGCTCTTTCCCTTGAGAAGGCCAATTCTTATTCCACAGCCTGCAAACGAAGGCGTTTGTCCCTTCATGGTCCAAGCGCAGAGGACTCGCCGGCTGACATCAAGTGTGAGGACTTGGCCTCAGCTACAACCAACAGTAGCTCCTATAGCAAAGAAACTCCCTCATCCAAAGGCATGGCAGCTTACTACTCCTTTTACACAAATCCTTGAATAATTTGTCCCCTAAAAATACTTCAAAGCTTCAAATTGCAATTTTGGCTGTTCTACTGCCAACATGAATGAGAAATATTACTTTGCTTTTTTGGTATGTGTGCACTCAGAATTTGTCTTTGTGTTTCTTCTTCTGTGTTGACACCGTAAATATCAAGGACAAATTTAAATAATGGAATTAAAGGTCAAGAAACATAAGAAGCATTGCCACAGAGTCTATCTAAAATCAATTATTAGTTTCCCTTAATTAAACATGAATACCCCATTTATGTAATTATTTGCAATTGTTGATGTGACAAAGCATTTGTTTAAATTGCCCCATTAAAGTGTGAAGTATGTTTTACTGTTGCATACATTACAGCATCTGTCTTTACACTCAGATTGTGTGTTTACAGATTATTTATTAAAGGCCTGTCAGTATGAAATGTGTGCACTCTTAAATGTGAGAATACTATGCTGTATATACTTTCATTGCAATGTTCAGATATTTGATAATAAAAGGCATATGTGTTGTTTGGAATACGTCAATGGTTATTTCAAGTTGAGTCTAAGCCGCCCCAGTTAAATAAAGGATACTCTGCATATGATATATATATTTAATATCTAATTTCCCTTTGGTATTTGAATTTTTTATAATCACTCCCAACATAATATTTGTATATAATAAATGTATGAAATTTGATTATTTCATTACATGTTTTACTAAAAATAAGAACCAAAACTTTCTCAGGAGCGTGAGCGATGAGAAGCCCCACTAAACTTAACTTGCCTAAATTGTTTAGACGTCATGTAATTTTCTTTTCTGTCTTTAGTAAACCACAAGTGCTAAGTCTTATAACAAATAATATTAAGATTTGAATGAGCTACAGTCCTCAACTCCATGTCCCTCAGAAAGTAGTTTAGTTTGTGTGGACTCTGTCGCACTCTAGTGGTACATTTCATGTACTCACAGCCATTAAAATCCAATCTCGTCAGCTGCCTGTTGATTAGTGCCAGTGGCCGATGGCTTCATGAGTTCAGTCTAATAATCAGCAGCAAGAAAAAAGAATAAGTTTAGCTTTTTGAGAAATGCTATCCTCAAGAATCTTACTAAGTCCATGGTAGCTAGATTCGCAGCCAGTAGCACTGATTTGGAGTTATGCATTTATTTATTTATTTATTTTTGCCATATATAAAAATATGCACAGTTATGATTGTGAGTACAGGACAAATGAGAAAATGTGAAGCCGATGGACCTTTATTTTCAAAGGTGACACACTTGACTTGCCTGTTTATGTCCAGTACAGAATATTGTAGTTTAGGATACTAGAAAACTTTCTATTTTGAATTAATATCAGTCCCTCCGTAGTTCCCGAGTGCTTCAGCAGCGTATTTACCGGTTGGTGTTTGGAGGAGACGGGATAAGCCATATTTCTCCGCCTGTTTGGGGGGGTTGTGTTGAAACCTGGCAACCAGATTCGCAGCCAGCAGAGAGTGAACGGAGAGTTGACAGGAACAACATCTCTGCTCTGAGCACACATTATTTATAGAGACGCGTTTCCTCACCCAGCCGCAAAACAATCCGCTTGCTTGAGCCAGCGACCGAGAGGTAACTCGCAAAAGTCAGGTCTGCAACAGCGAGCTGTACCGTCCGTGTAAGTCCGCGTACCCGTTACTCTTTGTTTACAGCGAGTTTATCAACTGTACTAGCTAAGTTGGCTAGAGGCACTGTTAGCTAGCTAGCTGACCCACTAACGTCCGCACTGACGTTAGCCAACGCAGCAGCTAGCGTCATGATGTTGTGGGTTGTTGTTGTTGCTTTTTTTTTTTTTTTTTTTTTTTTTTTTTTTATAATAACATACATCTGGCAAGCGAGGCTATCATAATTAACAGCAGGCCATTCAGCAGACGGACTGATTTGCTGCCGGCGCTATCTAAGGTCAGTCAGCCGGCTGGTTGATGTTTTCACAGAGCACCGACTCTTCGCGGAGACAGCGCAGCAACACTCCGCTGTCGTTTTGGGCTAACTAGCGAAAATGACAAACGCCGCTTAACACGTGTAAAGGCCTGCACGAGGGCATTTAGTGACTGGAGGAGAGTTGCGCTGACAAAATGTTGCTGGAGACAATAGTTTAAGGTCTGCGGTCGGCACTGATATGAGGGGGTTTTGTCGTTAACTGTTGTCACAAAGGTTAATTAGTTATGCATTTGGAGAGCGATCTTATGGAGGCGACTGTATCAGCAGGTTATGCAACTGTGATCGAAGATACGGCGTTCATAAGTGTTGACGAAGATGGGACATGTCTGACATGACATTGCCTGTTTTCCCCCTGACTCGGATGTTAACAGGGTGTATGTCCTCACATGGCACCAGCTTGGCACAGATTTGTTTATGCATGTCCAGTTGAATTGTGCCGTTTCCCCTCTTTGTTGTCACGACTTTTATTATTATTATTATTAATATTATTGTATAGTCTGACACAATAAAGAGTCAAGAATGTGTCATAAACAGATGTAAAATACTTGTTGTGAGTCTGTAACAGAGACTCGAGAGGACACACAGCCCTGTCCCTCTCTGGCCCAGCCCCTTTTCCCACTCCTCCATTGTTCAGTGGATTACATGGAATTTAACAGAGAAAGATTATGATCACACTCAGTTTGTGACTGAACCAGGTGAACAACTTTTAAATGACAACATTTATATAGGGGTCATCCTTTATTAAATTTATTCAGGCATGCTAACGTTAACTTTGTTTTTCTTTGGCAAGTTGTTTGACCATGACAGTGAAAATTCCTCAAATTACAGTCATACCTTTTCCTGGAAGATGACAAGGGACTTTGGA
This sequence comes from Echeneis naucrates, assembly GCF_900963305.1. Lineage (NCBI taxonomy): Eukaryota > Metazoa > Chordata > Actinopteri > Carangiformes > Echeneidae > Echeneis > Echeneis naucrates. The sequence continues at coordinate 8,711,078 of NC_042516.1, read as the reverse complement.
AATATAACTGGAATTCACTCCTTTTCCATTCTTATCTCTGACACACATGCATAGTCTCCTCTACAGTTGTATCTTTTATCAGCTGATGGCATGGAGATGAACAAGACTCCTCTACAAGTCTCTTTTTTATTCATACTAACTTTGGAAAAAGGTCAGTTGTCAAGTAAGTGAAATGTTAAAGGTCACATATAATTTATTTTTTCATACTTGCTATCCTATGGAGCAGTGGGCATTGGTGATGCACCCTTGGGGGGTATTGGGGAGCATTTTTCCTTTTTGTGTGAACATGCCTTGTCTCTGTCAAGGCATATATCCTCTTGCAGGAGGAATTTCATAGAGCTCATAGTTAAATATGAATGAATTTTAATATCATGAATTAGTCTTTGCTGTGCTGCACCAGACAATGCTCTGTTCTGTGGATTTGTGCTGTACCTTACCAGAAATATATAAAAGCATCATACTGGCCAAACAGTCATGACCATATGGTGCTCCGGTGGAAGCAGAATGCTGACTCGCTACATGTTGTTCTTGATGTGAGGATCTCTTGCTTCACAATGGCTCCTGGGCTCGGTAGGATGGGGAGCATTGGCACAGAGAGGCGGAAGCACCTGGTGATGCTAGAGGAAGTCTTGTCCTTCTCTCTGTGTGAGCTTTGCTGGCATTATATTTGGCTATTCAAAAAATAAAAAGAGAAATGCAGGGAGTCAGTTTACTGTATAGTAGTGATGCTGACACAGGGGCTTGTGACAGAGCAGCCTGGGCAACCTTGGAGATGCATCTCTCATCCGTATGACACAAGGGGAGTGGAAGTAATTGTACTCCCAAGAAGCAGCGCTGCTTTTTCTTAAACAGTTAAAAAGAAAAAAGTGGCTTTCTATATTGGAGTTTTTTCAGTGATAGACAGGGTCTTGTTGGATTCAGACAAAGCCATTAAGGGATTTAATCACTTTTTCTTCTTTTCTTTAGGACCTTCAGTATGCTGGTCAGTTGGATTTGAGCAGGTTGAAGACGGCTTAAGAACCTGCTGAGTCAGTCAGAGCTTGAACCTAAGGTAGTCGAAGAGATGGGAAACACAGCGACTAAGTTCCGCAAGGCTTTAATCAATGGGGATGAGGTGCTGGCCTGCCAACTCTACGAGAACAACCCACAGTTCAAGGAGGCTCTGGATCCCAACTCTACATATGGAGAGTCCTACCAGCACAACACTCCACTGCACTATGCTGCCCGGCACGCAATGACACGCCTACTCAGGTCAGGATGTGGCCTGGATAAAATAAACCAAATAAGACAGCAGGCATACCGAGCACATCTGGAGTCACATTTTTTTGGCCTGGCTTCTAGTAAAATGCCGTCAAAGGGTTGATAGATGACTCGTTGTTGCAATTAAACCAATTTATTTGATAAATTAACTTTTTAGTAGTATTGCTGTGCGTACTACTCATTTATCAGATTTCCTTTGAGCACTTTTCTTACTTTTTAATATTGTTTTAGTCATTTGGTCCCATCTACTCCTGTATTGCTGCATTGCTTGAAAAAAAAAAAAAGGAATGTATCATCTCTATATATCTCTGTCCCATCTGTCTCGCCTCATAGCCATCTGTTAGCAGCTTCCAGGAATGCAACATGCTGGGGTGGAATAGGATGGGACTACAAAGGCTTCCCATCTGACAAACCAACAATCTCACATGCGTTTGTCTCTTCTCACATCCCATCTTTTTGTTTCCGATAAGATGTCTTTTAACTCTTGCAATAATGCATGACTTTAAAAACACAGGTTGATTTGTAAAATGGCTGCAAATTATAAAGTACAGCATGTCTGGTTAGGGCATTCTTGTAATTATAGTTTGCACTTAAAGAAACTATATTCTGAGACTCACGACTGAGATACACAAATTTGGATTATAACTTGATATGCAGTATGGGTTCGTATATAGGTTTATTCCCTGATATTCTGTAGATGTGATTTCACGTATGACAAAGCACATGACTAAAAATGTGTTTCAGAACAGAGCTGTTTAATTTTGTTGTTCAGGGGACCACATTTCAAGAAAGCTAAGGGCCCCAGCGGTCTTGTTTTCATTCAAGTTTTTGCTATCTTGTAAGAGGAGAAGAAATCGAGAACAAATTTACATTGCTTTAATATCTCATTTGTGCTCAGTTAGCATTACTGAATAGAAAACCTCAACAACACTGTTTTCAACAAATCGCCATTTGAATCTGATTTGAAATGATATGAATGTAAAGCCAATGCCGGACATAATGATTTACTACTTTTCTTTAACAGTATATATACCGTATTTTGTTGACAAGCAACCCCCACGTCACTAAATCCATCCACTCCAAGTGACCTCAAGCAGTAACTGAATTTCTGAATGATCAAATAATATTTTCTTCAATTCAGATTTACAATTTAAGACCACATCCATACTACTAGCACACACAATTTTGTGTTTAGGTCCTCTGGTTGTGAGGTTTTGCATTTACACCAAAGTAAAAATGTGCATAACAGAAAAATGATTTTTGAGTTTTTGCTATGCTGCAGAAACATGTTACGAGTCCTGAAATTGGCTTACAAAATAAGAAGGAAGGTTAAAAACTGTGTACTCAAATAGGTAACTTTGCCTACCTTAACTGAAGTAAAACATTAACAAAAATCTGTTTGCTTGCCCCCCTCATCAAGTCCGTCAAATAACTTCTGTGCCAATGAGCCAGTTTGAATTTTGTTCTGCATGTCTGTCCTTATCTTATTTTAGGTCTTTTCTCCTAAGCAAAGATGGGAATCCTAACAAACGCAATTTGCACAATGAGACATCTCTGCACCTTCTCTGCATGGGCCCCCAGATCTTGATCTTAGAGACGGCTGCGCAGCCTCGCATGTCACGGCTATGCGAAGATGAACAGCGTCGGGCTGAGTGTCTAAGAATCATCTTGGCATGGACTGGAGCAAAGCTGGACCATGGAGAGTATGAGACTGCCGATATCAATGCCACAGACAACAAGAAAAACACTTGCTTGCACTATGCTGCTGCGTCAGGCATGTCCACCTGCGTTGAGGTAAGACTTAAAAAATGTATAAAAAATGGTTATGCTTCAGTTTGGTCTAATGTTAAATATTCACTCCCAACAATTGTGTTTGAGGTATAGATCAAGGGCTCAATAGATAGACATAGAAAAAGAAAAAAGACCTCAGTAGAATATGGAGCACTTGGAAGAAAGATAAACCATTTGTAAGTGGGACAGATGTTAACACAAATTATTCAATATCTGCCCATTGGTACTGTGATTACTTGCAGAGTTGTGGCTGGCATGTGGTTTTGTGTTAGATTCAGTCGTGATCTTGGGTAAAGAACAACAATTTGCAGTCTCACATCCATCTCATTAAATTTGATCAAAGCCCTCCCTGTTGGGTTTTGGGAAGATCCCTTAATGCAGAACCTCTGTAAATCCTTGGAACAGAGCACATCCCTAAAAATCACACAGATGAATCTTATGTCTTTGTGAAGACACAACCTTTGAATTGAAGCATATAAAACCTGGCTCTGTAACCTCCATTAGGAGGAATGTAGTTTACAATATGAGCACCCGCAATAATAAATTGGATTAAACTGTGGCTGTTGATTATTTTCTATTGTTGAAAGCAAGTACACTGGTGCATAGTAAAATTTAATTTGTATATGGCCAAATGACAGGTCTGGTCTTAGATAACATTAGAAACACTTGGTAGAACATGGGAGAATGTAGTAAAGCACAAAGTCTAAAAGAATGAGCTTGAGAAGCTGAAATTACATTTTCAACCAAAAAACAAATGGTTGTATTTATTTTCTTAACCTGAATCAGTCATTGCTATTCTTAAAAAAAAAAAAAAAGAAAAAAAAAGTTTAAATTTGTTCAGTCTTTGTGCCTACTGCTACTTATGAGAAACAGTGAAACTCTAAAATAGAAAATTTCCAAACACACAAATGTCTTAAGTCCATCTTTAGGTTCTGAAACCGAACAATTAAAATGAATAACATGTTTATCCCAAATACTGTCAGAGTTGGTGGTTCTCCACTGTCGCTGGATTTAAGCTGTTTCAATGTACATGTATAGCAAGTGAGCCTTAGTACATGTTTCTGCATTTTTTTCCCCGTTTTGTTTTCACTTGCTCAGACCCTGGTGCAGAGAGAAGCGGACCTGTTTGCGGAGAACGAAAACCACGAGACTCCATGTGACTGTGCAGAGAAGCAGCACCACAAGGAGCTGGCCCTGTGCCTGGAGTCACAGATGGTCTTTTCAATTGCCCCTGAAGCAGAGGGTATAGAGGCAGAGTACGCAGCCCTCGACCGAAGAGAGGTAGAGAATAACATACCAAGAAGCAGTGGGTGTACAGCTTTCAGTATGTCCCTCTCAACTGGTGTTACTTAAAACTTCTGTCTACCAAACCCTTATCTGGTTCCAGTCTGACTGTTAAAAAATTGAACAAAGAGCCTAAGAGATTTTGTCACCGTTATCGCTGTTTCACATAAAGCTCTTTTCAGCGAAAGCTTAGTTTAGACAGACTCACAATTGCATGCACTCTCTTACAAATAAGTCCAACAAAACAGTCTGCCATAAGTAGGGTGACTCCTGTTATCATCAGCTAGCTCATTTCAGTCTGACGTAGTCATATATTAGTCATTCTCTATATTTGACTTTTAGCGTGAATAAGAAGCAGTCAATCAAGCAAACACGATTTACCTAATGGATTTCTTGTAGTCATTCCCAATGTCATTATTATTAGTATTATGACTGGCAATTTAACATGATCTCGCTTTTTTACTTTTCAGTGAAGATACAGTGAAGAATTTTAGCTAGCTTTTACTTTTAGTGATCCATGTGTTAAAAAGCCATTACATTAAATTGTACAAGTGATGCTAGATGTTAGGAGTCTGTCCTGTTAAGAAAGATTGAGAAAGGTAAGAAACCAACCTCTGTGATATTGAAATTATTTTTCCAAACTTTCCAAAATCAGAAAGAAATAAATAAATAAAAATTAATTAATTTTATTTATATATATATATATATATATATATATATATATATATATATATATATATATATATGTAGGGCACTAACTATGCTAAACAATGCATGTTGTATAATATAATCTTTAATAAATGTATGCTCCCCTATGTTCCATATTTCTTTCTTTCTTCCATTCTCATTGTTTCCCCCCTGATTTCATCATTTATCTCCCCTGCTCTGTCATTACTTGTCTCGCCATCTTGGCCTGGCCTGTTATGCCTTTTTCTTTCCTTCATTCCTTTCCCTGTTATTCTACTTCTCATATTGGTCCCTTTTTCCTGTGCATGCTCTGTCCTGTTCTTTCCCCTGCTCTGTCATTACTTTTCTTGCCACCTTGGTCTGGCCTGTTTTTCTTTTTTCTTACCTTCATTCCCTTCCCTGTTATTCTACTTGTCACATTGGTCCCCTTTTCCTGTGCTTACTCTGTCCCGTTCTCTCCCTGCTCTGTTCTTTAGCTCTACGAAGGCCTGCGGCCTCAGGATCTACGAAGGCTGAAGGACATGCTGATAGTGGAGACGGCTGACATGCTGCAGGCACCACTCTTCACAGCAGAGGCACTGCTACGTGCCAATGGTACTATTGAACACACAGACATACACATGGCTTTAAAATTATTATAAAAAGCGGATAAGCAGGGACTCACAACTATCTTAAAAGCATTCTAATGTACCTGTCATAAATGCATTTCCCTCTTTATATGTCGTTCTGCTGTTTAATTGTAAAAAAAAAAATAAATATATATATATATATATATTATTTCTTATATTGTCTCATGTTTTATGCATGCATGTGATTTATTCATTTAATTATTATTTGCAGTTGAGGATGTGAATAACCTTTTTGAATTTCACTTGCATTTGCTTCATAGTACAGTGTCGTCATCACATGCTCTAGATGCATCTAGATCTAGATTTCCAATCTTAAAATACAATTTACCAAACTATCATTCCACTTCTCATCTGTACCTCAGGTTGTATTAGTAGAATAGATGCAGATAAATGTCTGACAGGTTGCGTTTCATACTCTTCAAATATATCTGGGCTGAGCTTAGCTGAGTGGGGTCTCTAGACCCATGTGCGCTACATATTAGACATACTTTTAGGAGCTTAAAGGGGAGAAAGTGACCCCGGAATGGTTCTATATTTATCCACCACTATCATGGGAATGCTGCCTGTTGAATAGGGATGGGACATTTTAGGATTTTTGTCCATCTCTAAGAAAGGGTCTTTGGTCTTGTATTTCATAATTTCTTGTAAAACCTTTCAGCTATTCTGACTTTTATATTTGCACGTTAGATGTCTTAAGTTTTCTTATCACAATGGTGGCACTTTCCTGCCAAGCTGCAAGCTTGTCTATCTTTCTGTACTTCTGACAATTCTTATTTTCCTAATAATACTTGGATATTTAAGACTAAATGGGAATAATTTTAATTCCAGATATCCTTTAATTGCCAAAAGTGTTAGGATAGGGTCCACTAAATGATGAATTTTAATTGAATGGAGATGTAGGAAATTGTTACAATATTCATCTAAATGAGGCGATTTAGAGTCTGAGTCATTTGATTAGCTGTAAAAGTCTCTTGAGGCTAATAACGGCCTAATTGCACAGTTGACTGTGTCATGTTCCTTATTTTAGGAAGGGATTTAGGGAGTATTTGCACTCTGGCACAGTCCACCAGTTATACAATATTTATACTGAAAAGCTTTCAAAGCTGTTGTTCTTCAGTTAAATTGAAGAGCTATTCTAAAACAGGAAACCAGATGGCAGCAGGTCTATGTGCTTCAACATTGTGCTTACCAAATCTTATGATTCTCCTGTCTTATAAGACCGGATGGACTAGAACAAAAGTCTCATGTGAATACATTTTGTGTACTCAACTGGAGATTCTAACTTAATGCCCAACCTTTTATTAATAAGCACTGACCCTCACTTTTCATCCAGTAATATTTCTTTCTATGGCTATTTTCGAAAATCATTCTTAATAACTCATTGTCCATTTGCTCATAACAATTCTCATGATTCTTTTTTACACTGAATTTGAATTTGTCAGTGAATTTGTCTTTGTAGCACATCAACATTTTTTGCCTTTACCCATGTCTCTCAGACTGGGATAGGGAGAAGCTCTTGGAGGCCTGGATGACCAATGCGGAAGAATGCTGCCAACGTTCAGGGGTACAGATGCCCAACCCACCTCCAAGTGGCTGCAATGCCTGGGACACCTTGCCCTCGCCCCGGACACCACGAACCACCCGCTCCTCTGTCTCCTCCCCAGATCAAATCAGCCTAGTGCCTGCTGATGAGGAGGCTTCTCTGGTAAATAATGTCTTTCTTTCTCACCTTATCTTTTCAAATGATTGCTGTAGGAGGCAAGAAAGAAATTAAAATCTGTACATTTGTCCGAGCTAAATGAGTGTTGATGAGTGTTGCCATATACTGATGATCATGCAGAAGAAAAGAAAAAGACTTCAACCTTGGTCATCATGAAGCACTAATCAACAGAATTGTTAACTCTTAGTTCTCCTCTCAGCTTTCACGCAATCACATATGCATCACTAAAAATATATTGACCATTCATTGTTCTCATGTATCTCTTAGTGACACAGCACCTGATTAAAGCTTAACTGAAAAAAATTGTTATACAGATACCTCTTTGTTTTTTTTTTTGGTTTTTTTTATTCCCCAGAAAGTTTTGGTTAAAATATTAATGGACACTTTAAATGACAGTAGCAGATGTGGCAGTTGAGAACATCCTTTTAGTGAAGTCTGTCGAGTAACTGTACTCATCAGCTAAGAGACTTCAAATGAATTTAAACTACACATCAAGTAGCCTCAAGGAGCAGCATGTATTCCTGGCCAAAAGCTGCTGTAGCAGCAAAGGATGATGCTAGCATGGAACTACACTAAAAGTAACTGGCAGTGTACTCATAAAAACTGTATTCCAAAGCTTATTTAAATTGAGTCCCTACTGTGCCGTAGATTTCTTGAAGTGGTTCTGCTGAACTATTTTAATTTTCACCACTACACCTGTCTTTCTGCATAATGTTGCATTATTTCCTAGCCTTGTATAGCAATCATTAGTATTCAGAAAAATAAACAGAAGCAAGACTTCCTCTATTCCTAGGAGAGCCAGTGGTTTGTTAATTATGTGGCAAGCATTTAAATGCTTTCTAGAAATGCTGTTAGAGTATAAGTTTGAACTCTCTGTAGGCCTGTAAGGAATATCCTAACAACAGATGTAAAAGTATTGTCTGCATTTGTCCTCATAGTTTAACACCACAGGGTGTGCCAACTTCTTATGAGATTGATGCACTTATAGTCTTGCATTTAAATATTTTATTATTTTAGTGCATGTGTGTGAGACATCACCAGCCCTCCCTGGAAGCTTTATTGAGGGAAATGACATTTGGGTGGCAGGGAGGGCAGTGCTACACCACAGTGAATATAGGGGTGAACAAATGACTGACAAGATGCAGGAGGATGGACAGGGGAAGGGAAGAAGGTGGTGCTTGTAGGAACTAGTGGAGTGAACAATGCTGTGCTGTTCCTACCACCTAATTTAGGATTATGATACATCAGCACGGGACAGGAGGGCCCCACGTCCCCCAACATCCAACACCCGACACCCCGAACCCCACTCCCCACCCAGAGACCAAAGAGACACACCAGGGAGCCTGGGCAATGCCCCTGTGGGTGGACACTTGTGAAGTGTCCGAAGAGGGAAGGGCTGTAGGGGTGGGGATGTAGTGCCTCGGGGTGCCGGATCTGCGTCCCTGACACACACAGACCAAGGAGACTGCGGGAGAAGGAAATCTTCCATTCACTGCCATCCTGTAGCCTGCTCTGACAGTCCATCCCCCTGGTTTGGTGCATTAAAATCTTAAGTTGGATGTATGCTGTGCACCTAAATGTGCTTGTGAGATGATGTAAAAGACATTCTATTGCAAAGCTCTGTGCAAAGCATCAGAGAATTGGTAATCAAATAAGTTATAGTACAAAGAGAGATTCTGATATGGCTATAGTATGTTTTTGCAATCCTGCATAAATGTTGCTGTGGCTGAATGCTTATTATTTTTACTCTTTTTAAGACTTCAACACTCAAAGCTCCCATGACTCATAGTGTGCTGTTAAATCATCATGGAAATTCTACTTTCTGCAATTGTGCTTGCAAATCTGCATGTCTGCAAGGTCATCATAGAGCCTTACTGACTCCCAGCTGTGAGAGGGTCAGCACCCCACTGTTTAGTTGCCCTGCTGTTACTCTGACCTTATCAGGAGTTTCCCAATCATATTCAAACATGCTGGAGATTTTCTACGCTAATCCTTTTTATGTGAGCAGTTGTTGTGGAAAAAAAGTGATAAACCAGGTAATTTGACCCATAGACACTTGGCCATAAGCTAATTTTATGCTGTTGGCAATTGAATTGTTTGACCACTAAGACTTGTTTTTAAGACTGTAAATGAATGAATCCCAGAGGTCATCAGCAGAAAAGAAGGGCAAAGTCGGCTGTCCTGTCAACTACTTATAGCTCAGCCTACCTATGTGTTAACTTTCAAATCAGAACTTAGATTTCAGTGTCAAAAACTGTATTTCAGACTTGAATACTTGTTTTTTTTGTTGTGACTCTTGTACATGGTGCAGTATTTTTAATGATTATTGTGGATTGTATGGACCAGTGGACTATGGTAATTATATACTCACTGAGCATTTTATCAGCAACACTTGTACACCTGTTTACTTATTCTATTATCCGCTCAGCTAATCAATCAAGTAGCAATGGTATAGTGCATAAAATCATGCTGGTACAGCTTAATGTTCACATTAATTGTCAAATTATGAAAGAAAATGTGATCTTGGTGACTTTGTGGGTGGCACGATTTTTGATGTTCAGTGTTTCTTAAACTGTTAATCTTCTGTGATTATCACACAGTCCATAAAGTAATCAGAAAGAAAAGTCTTGCTGATGAGGAGGGTCAGAGATTCATAGACTGCTACCTGAAAGGCTGCAGTATGCCAAAAACTCACTTTGACAGGTTGAAAAGCATGTCAGAATGCACAACAACCCTTGAGTTGGATGGACTGCTACAGCAGAAAACCATGTCACGTTTCACACCTGTCAGCCAAGAACAATTTTTTTTTATTTTATTTTTCTGAGGCATCCAGATGATTGGGTCAGAATGTGGTGCCTGCAGCAAGAATCCATGGACCCAACCTGCCTTGTTTAAACAATCCAGGCTGCTGCTGGTGGAGGTGTATTGGTGTTTGGTGATGCCCTTATGGCTGCAATTTACCATTTACTTTCAGCATGATGATGTTCCTTATCGCAAAGTCATCTCAAAATGGCTTCATTTACATGACAAGTTCAGTGAACTTCAGGGGCCTCTCCAGTCAGCAGATTTGAATCCAGTATAACTCTTGTAGTATGAAGGATTATTTCCAGCACCTTAAAGAATTCAGGCCACTGATATTTAAGGCTGTGGAGACAGCGAATGGAGATCCTGGCCAGTATCACTATGGATTTATCATTTTATTCAGCAAGTGTAAATAAGAATAACTGCAAGCATTTAAGTGACATTTCCTTGGACATTGTATGCACATTCGCTTCATCTGTGACATATGACATTTGCTAATCTTTGAAGCTTTTGTCTGGACATTGCTGACAGTGGGCTAAATCATGTGCATCAGAAGCTGTCAGAAAAAGTCATCTTTTTGCATGCTGATTTAGCCCTTAATGGTCATTTCAGTCCAGTGTTCCTGTATGTGAACTGCATTGTGGATAGTTGAAGCTGACAGTTTTGATTTATCAGTTAATTCATGAGAAATTATAGACTGAATTTGTCTAACAGGATCTTTTGTTGTGCCTTAGAGAAGGCATGCCAAGAACTGCTTTGTGCAATTTGACAGTCTACTCAAAGCCCATTTAAAGGTTACAGTTGATTATATCAAATTTTGCTCTTTCACAAATCAATACTTACATTGTTGAAGTATTCTAGGTTCGTTGTGTATTTTTGAGGGTCAATCTTTCACTATAACAAGGTCTGTGTGTGTTTGCCCTTATTTCTATCTGTGTGAGTTTAAGGTTTCTGTGGGTGTGAGAAAATGCACCTAATGACAGAAAAGAAATCAATAAGCCACGTGCTAAGAAGAGGTCATAGGCTGTACTTTGGCTCAGTGTCCTTTCATACATCAAGGACTACCATTGTGTGTTGCTATGTTCAATGAAATGTCGTATTATCATGGCATAATATTCTCTGCTTACTGCTTAATATTAAACTAAGGCCACCGATGACCACATTTTCCCCAATTCAGCTTATTCTTAATATTGCTGAATTTCAGGCTATATCCTGATAAGATATTTTTAAAGGCCACATTAGGTTTTCATTCAAGTATGACTATGAAGATTGCATGTAAAGCAATGGAGGGCCTATTGAAATTGCACCACAGTTTTTAGATTTTCTCAGAAGTTAGTTTTTATGGCAGGCTTTATTTATCTGGCTGGACCTGAAACAGTTTGTATTGTGGCCTAACAAACAGACGTGTATTTTTCTCTGTTTGTTTTGTCTTACAGTGTGGTATCTGCATGTCCTCCATCTCCATCTTTGAAGAACCTGTTGACATGTCCTGTGGTCATGAGTTCTGCAGAGCATGCTGGGAAGGGTAGGCTGTATTTTATTTGGTCTGCAGATTCTGTGGTGTGGCTTGGGATGTCCTCAATTTCATTCCACAGATCTTCTGTGCCTTCTCAGATTTCTAAACCTTAAGATCCAAGAGGGTGAAGCCCACAACATCTTTTGCCCAGCCTTTGACTGCTACCAGCTTGTGCCTGTAGAAGTGATAGAGAGTGTGGTATCCAGAGAAATGGACAGGCGCTACCTGCAGTTTGACATCAAGGTAAAAAAAAAAAAAATATATATATATATATATATATATATATATATAAAATTCTTTTACAGTGAACCTTTCTGCACCAAATATTGAAATGATCAACTACTGTAAATATTAACATAAATGTAGAATGTCAAAATAAAAGTCTCAAACCCTGGCAATATAGACAAGAAATGTAAAGAATGAGATTTAAACCAACTGCCAGATTTTTTTTTACTCTGACATCATAAACAGTAAAATACGGACCAATGTCAGTATCACAAAACCCAACACACAGCTCTTCTCATTTATACCATTAGTTACGTTTTACCCACCAAGTACGGCATTTACTTTAGTTTGGCCTCAGCATAAGTGTTTTTTCCCTCCTATAACTGTTCTTAATTGACAAGACTAAGACATACACATCTTAAATGACCAACCTTTACAACCTGTGATTGTAATTGGTTCTAGCTCAGGATCTATGCTGCAATCATTCCCCTTTCTTTCTCCCTATTTCTTGCTGGCCTCTCCGCCAATTACTGATTGACATAAAAGCCGTAAAAAGCCCAAAACAAAATTTAAAAATCTAAAAGAAAGGTGGTAATTTTCAGTTTTTTAAGCTGTACAGGAACAGTGATTGTATTTGGGCGGTGATTTTCTTTGTTAGGTTAAGGCTGAATTACTTACTTACAGTACTCAAAGAGAAAACCATCTATAGTGTAGGGCAACATTGTGGAAATGGATTGAATGGTTCTGATGATCTTTCAAGACAGAAGCATCAAAACTCACCTGTAATATTTTGGTAGATTTTTACTCCAATACAGTCACCATTGTAAACAAAAATAGTTTTTGATATGCCAATTAATTTACGTAATTGCTTCTGTTTTGTCACAGGCTTTTGTGGAGAACAATTCAGCAATCCGCTGGTGTCCTGTGGCAGGATGTGAAAGGGCTGTGCGACTTAACACCCAGGGTCCTGGGACCTCCACCTCAGACACTCTTAGTTTTCCCCTCCTTCAAGCACCTGCAGTAGATTGTGGCAGAGGCCATCTCTTCTGCTGGTCAGTATTCACACACTTTGTATTAGATGGTCTAGAATAATATAGGCATTGCTGTAATTTTGCATATCATAGTTTAGTTATAAACTCTTGTATTCTTAGATAACAGTAATAATTGCTTAAAAATAAATAAATAAAGAAATATGTGTGTGTATATATATATATATATATATATATATATATATATATATATATATATATATATATATATATACTGGCTTAGTGCTAAACTGTTTATTACAATGGTTGAGTTACAGAAAATTTTACTTAATTTTACTTAATTTACTTAATTTTTATATATATAAAAAAACATGAACTGGAAACATGTATGTATGAGAAGTTTGTCAGAACAAATTGATTCATAAGATGTAGTTCTTCACCTTGCATATTAAATATATATTTTTTTCTCCCACAACCTCCACTATCATGACCTTAACCAGGCCTTGTATAATACTAAATACTTCACTGCATCTTGCCTCACTATATGATTCCTCAAAGTGGTCATTAAACTCACTTTTACTTGAGGGTTTGGGTGACCTGACATTAAGGTAACAGGATGTAAATAGTAAAGGTCTTACTTTTACTGTTCCCCAAAGAAGGCATAAATGGCCATGTGATGGTGGTTGACAGTTTTGACTGGCGTGTGCAATTGATGCGTATCACTTGCCTGTATAGGCAAGAGCCAGCCAATTGCAACAAATAGTCCATTTTACCACAAATTGTCATTTTAACCAACTGTGTGTGTTCCAGGGAGTGTCAAGGTGAGGCCCATGAGCCTTGTGATTGTGAGACCTGGAAGTTGTGGTTACAAAAAGTCACAGAGATGAGGCCAGAGGAATGTGAGTATTGGTGGTAATTTATTTAATTTATTTTGTTGGGTACACTATGTTTTACAAAGTGACTTTACAAAAAATATAGTTTTCTTAAACATCTGAGTTGATGCTGTTTTTACAAATTTACTATGAAATTGTTTTAATGATTTCAGGCTCTACAAACAAGTAGAGTTTAGAAGCAAGGATGTCTAGCTTGCTTGTAGATTTTGAAACAGCTTAGTTTATGAGCCATCGTCCTAACTTGCAATGGAATTTCAGGTAAAATTTTCTGTAACTCAACCATTGTAATAAACAGTTTAGCACTAAGCCAGTTAAAATCCAAATGGCAGATGATGAATTATTGATTAAAATGAACAACCCACCTGTTGAAAGTATTCAATATTACGAAGCACTAATTGGAGTGTAGGAAATCTAACAGATGATTTAAGATGGCTCAAGCTGCTCCATCATGCCACTTGGTTGACAAGATAAAAGCGATTCTTCTGCTTTGGAACTATCTTCCATTTCTATTTCCCCAGATTCTGTTTTATCTCATCTTTTCAAACGACATATCTGAGGCGCTTTGATAATAGCCAATTATTCTGTCTCTGCTAGTGTGCGGGTGTGTACAGCTGTGTGCACGAGGGTGTATGTGTGGTTGGGCGGATGTGTGAGCATCTTGGGAGATGTAGGCAAAATATTAAAGGAATATGCGTAAATCAGGCAGGACCATTTGCCACTCAGTTCAGTGGTCTCTTCAGAGACTGTGGTAATGGCCATTCTCACTCTGTCTCATTATTGTTGTTATTTGGTCTGTTTACCTCCCCGTCTGCCTCTTGAAGTGGCTGGTGTGAGTGAAGCTTACGAGGATGCAGCTAACTGTTTATGGTTGCTCACCAACTCCAAATCCTGCGCCAATTGCAAGTCCCCAATACAGAAAAATGAGGGCTGCAACCACATGCAGTGTGCAAAGGTAAGGTATGCAATATATAATTATGTGACTATTTTATTTGAAGATATGTCTAGGCTAGTTTTTTGTCAATTTATAATTTGGTATACACTTTATTTAGCAATCTAAAAGTTCGTGGGTAGTGACATTATAAAGTCAATGGCAATAGTTCCAGTGTCACACTGAAGTGAATTCGACAGCTGGCTCATCGACAATAAAAAGTTACATATTATTGCTCCTGAGTGGAATTTAATGCCCTGCCTTCCTGGGTAAGACAACCACCAAAGTTTTCATCTTGTTTGTTGATGATCAACACAAGGGATTTAGATTTTCCACAAGGACAATGGAAGGGCCGGTAACAACATGTTTCTTTTTAGCAACGTACAGCCCTTTCTTTTCCTGATTTTCTTAGAAACTTAGTGAACAGTTGCTACCTTCAAACTTCAGAAGCCTTATGGAAACAAAAGATCTAAAGTAATGGCTAATTAAATGTTTTCCTGTAGGGTAGCCTTTGTTGTGTCATAGAACTATTTTTGAATCTTGTGATGATATGCCTTATTTAACTTTCAAATATATCACCATGCTCTTGATAAATTAGCTCTTGGTTATTCACGTTTAGGCAGTCTCTTTGTTTGCTCATTATTCAAGCTTTTTAGTGCCTGTTTTGTTTTTTTAGAATATGAAACATAAGAAGATAGCCTTATGATAGATCATCACATTCATACTACTATCATTCAAGTTTGTATTCATTCTAAAAGTTTACTTTACATCTGGTGGCTTATGGTACTTTCATCAAGTCAGCAATTTATTTTAATTTCAGCAATCTATCAAATCAAGTCAAGCCTTGTTAGGAGTCAGCTTCTCTTTTAGTCAGAGCAATACTGAAGTGAAGGAGAAAAAAACAAAACAAAACCAACTCAGTGAGTAATAGAGTTGTTGTATTTGACACTGATAATGACACAGGCATGTTGCCTGACTGCAGCTCTGATTCTAACACTGTTGCTGGAGGGCAGGCCACGACAGGAGCCCAGTGCAGCGCACAACCAGGCTCCTTTTGTCTTCATGACAGCAGTGTCACTGTCTCCTTCCCAGTTAAAATGACTGACTGGAGATAGAGATTAGTTTGAGAGGAATGGAAGAGGTTTCACATATTGAAAGGCCACAGAAGGCTCAGCCTCTTGACCTGTTATTACCTGGTAAGAAATGGACATATCCCTGTTGCTTGGAAACATAAGACTCAGTGTTGCCATTCAACATTTCTGTGTCTTTTTGCTGCTATGTCCTTCCCTCTGGGCTGGTCTCACACTTGTATTTCTTATCTTAAGTCTCTCCATTTCACAAGCTGTCTTTTTGTGGGTCTCTCTCCTTCCATTCATGTCACCTCCCACTCTTTCATTTTATATTGATTTTCCCGAAGTGTCATGTACGCAGTAGTTCAAGACAACAGAGGTCTCAGCCTTCTGGGTTTTGTGTTACTGTGGCTAACTTGTCACTAGCAGAATTACTTGTGGCATGGGGAAAGATATCAAATAAACAAACAGGCTTTGGATTAGGGCTGGCCAATGATTCGATATCAACATATATTGCAATAGAACATGAACATAAATTTCATTATAAATTATTTAAATTTATCACTGGCTGAGGTTCCGGCTATAGTGCTACTGTCAGTTTGTGGCATTCAAGCGAAGATAAAGAGCAGAACAAGCTACATTGGTATGTCGTCATGTACACCACACGCTGTAGAAGGCCAGGCTACAAAGCAGTAAGTGTTAGCTGCTAAATGTTTACCACTGACCATTATAGAAATTGAGCAAACATCCACAAGTCATAATAAAGCAGATGAAATAGTTGATAAGAGAGAAGAAAGTAATTCAGTGGCGTGGAAGAGGTTAGACAGAGCTGTGCCTCACCAATTGTCTGCTCTAAGAGAAATATTTGCTAGTGCCCCACTTTCCTCAACAACAAACATAAGTAGACCATTGCACGAAATAATGAATAAGTTGCAGATAAATATATTATAATTGCAGAACATATATTGAGGAAACAAGTTCAAACACATAAAAGGCAAATTGTAAAATGAGTAAAGATGGGAAAATGTATTGCAGCAGTTATTCACTATCAATATTGGAATTGTATCATTTTCACTGAAATTAAGAATATATCATGATATAAATTTTGGCCATATTCCTACATAGTCCTACTTTGGATTGGAGTGTTTTGTTGTTTTACACAATGGGAATTGTTGATCTCAAATGCAGTCTGAGTGCCTTCTAGTGGCAGCAGGCACCACTATGTTCAAACTATTGTTCTGCCATTAGAAGAAGATTAAAATATACATAGATGTGTGAAAAATTTTGAGAGTTACACTACTGATGTTACACTACATCAACTGTGTCGTGAAGTTTTTTTTTTTTGTTTTTTTTTTGGAAGGATATGTTAAAATGTGCATAACCTTAGTACAGCCTAGTCAGCCTAGAAGAGCAAGAGCAATATGCTAAGCAGTTTTTGCTGTATCAGCTAACCAGAGCTACTTCAAGTCCATTATTACTGTTTTCACCCTGTAGTGCAAGTATGACTTCTGCTGGATATGTCTGGAGGAGTGGAAAAAGCACAGCTCGTCAACAGGAGGCTACTATCGCTGCACCCGCTATGAGATAATCCAGCAGGTGGAGGAGCAGTCCAAAGAGATGACAGAGGAGGTATACACACAGACCACAGAGGACCACTGTCCTGTAGTCAAACTGCACATCACTTTCACCATGTTTTTCAGTTACTGTAATGCAGTATAAAGGTATTAACATAAAGGAAATATGCTGGAAGATTTTTGGACATTTTATATTGCAGTTTAGTTCTAAATGTTAAGAGTATTTCACATATTAAGTATTACATCATATCAGAGATAGTCTTTTTTATGACTTATTTTTCTAATCAAAACCTGTTAATTTCCAAAATAAAAATGTAGTTTAAATGACTAGCTAAAAATAATATCTTAAATAAGTTAACTACAACATACACATAACCAGTTAGTGGCTAGACTCTTATCCATGGAGCCATGCACACACCAGTCCTGTCTATCTTCATCAAGGTTTATTCTTAGTCTTCACCAGCATTCCTCTCAGTGACAAGTACCAATTTCACCTGTTGGACTACTTTCTTTTGTACTGCTCTCAATCACATACTGACCGACTCCTCTCTGAGGGGGAACAACATGCTCAGGGGTTTATTATTGACTGTGACTCATGTTTCCTCATGGCTTTAAAGGCAGAGAAGAAGCACAAGAGCTTTCAGGAACTTGACCGTTTTATGCACTACTACACACGTTTCAAGAACCACGAGCACAGCTATCAGGTAAACAGTTCTGGCTCTGCCTTTCTATGATGTGTGCACTGCTTAGTGTGCAGCCATGTATTGGTTTAAGTTAGTGGATGTAGCCAGTGGCAGCTTGTCTGTTAATCTGTAATATTTCTGGAGACTGGCCTACTTTTTAGACAATTGGCGGTTGTTGTGGCGACAATAATCAGACATCATAATACCTTGTTTAAAAAGAGCAACTACTCCCATTTTTCATTTACGTAGCCCCATATTGTAGCATTGTCTTGACTGATCAGTCTTCTGAAGGCATTTCTCCCAAACAGTAACAGCCTTTGTCTTTACCGCAATAGCTGGAGCAGCGCTTGTTGAAAACAGCCAAAGAGAAGATGGAGCAGCTCAGTCGAGCCCTCAGTGGAAGTGAGTGAGCAGCGTGCCATAACAATGTCCCTCTTTATTACATTTAGACACATCTTAATCTAGTCCTCTGATAATGAGCTTTGGGAAGAAGGCAAGAGAGAGAAAAAACAGGTGTTTTAATAATGTATTAACTACAGTGGGTTTCGTTATTATTCAGCAGACGTGATTAAGTTACAAAAGACCAAGCAGCTCTTTGCGAATATGCTTTGTCTGGAGTTCTTTAAAGGCCAGTCTGTACATGCAATCATCACCTGTTTTGTGCTGATATATTTCTGTAGATTGTAATTGGAATGGTGTACTTACATAAGGCTGTTTGCCAGCTACCAGAGAAATGGAGATGGTCATAGCTCACTGGTCACGTCTTTGGTCACTTGAAAAATGCACAGTTAATCTTGCATGGTATAGCCCCAAACTGAAGGTTTTAACCCCTGAAAAAATCACAAACTAACCTAAGGGAAAAAAATAATGCAAAGGGGGTTGTCTGTTGTTTTTTTTGTTTGTTTGTTTGTTTTCTTTGTTGTGTTATTTACATATGTGTATACCACTCATTATTATTATGTGCTTGTGAAAGAAATTAATTTAAATAAGCAGATCTAGGATCTGAAAGAACTTATGTTACCTTCAGAGGCCTCAACACGTTCTCTCTTCAGCAAAAGGGAGATCTTACATTTTATCAAAGGCCAGCACAGATCGTGCTTAGTAATGTAAGTCATTTAGGCTGCAATGATAGATGTCTACTGCAAAAGTAAAGCAGATATTAATTTTGCTATATAAGACTTTGTTTCACTCTCTTTCCCAGGGGAAGGTGGCCCACCTGACACTACATTCATTGAAGATGCGGTCCTCGAACTACTAAAGACTCGCCGCATCCTCAGATGTTCTTATACTTATGGGTTCTTTCTGGAGCCCAAAAGCACAAAGAAAGAGATCTTCGAGCTTATGCAGGTTTCAGTTTTACTTGTTGAGAAAAAAGAGAACTGTTCAGCCGGTTTTAAATGTGCTATTAGAAATTTGGGACTAAAGCTTCTACCTGCACATCTCAGCTTTTAGTTAAAGATATGCTGATATAACTTGTGATCACTGACTTAACTATATAACAGAAAATTGAATCGTTGTGGCCCCCATAGGTATTACAATAGTAGGACATAGACATATTAATCATTAATAGACAGTAGTCCTAAAAGTAGTTCAATTCTACATCTACTTCTAGAGTCATTTTGTCATTCAACATCACAGTTTAGACGTAAAGTTAAATTTGAAATGGTGAATTTATTTACTAAGACTTTAAAAAGTCTCTCATCCAGCGCTATTTTTCTTCTCAGACGGATTTGGAGATGGTGACAGAGGATTTAGCTCAAAAAGTCAACCGGCCTTATCTGCGGACGCCGCATCACAAGATCATCCGTGCGGCGTGTCTGGTGCAGCAGAAGAGACAGGAGTTCCTGGCCTCGGTGGCCAGAGGAGTGGCCCCCAATGACTCTCCTGATGCCCCAAGGCGCAGGTAGCATACTGACATGGAGGTCCCTTAATGTTTCAGACCAATCCTTACAGAGGAGCAAAACTGTACTATAATGTAATGAAATGATTAAAACATATTAATTAGTCAACTTATTTAAGTAATTAATCACATTCTTGTTCTAACAACAACTTCTGTCTCTTGCTCAATTGCAGTTTTGCTGGCGGAACGTGGGACTGGGAATATTTAGGCTTTGCATCACCTGAGGTAACAAAATAAGCTTTTTCGTTTCAATATCAACTTGCCTTTGACTTAAATATGCTTCCCACTTGGCTTAACTTAACACTTAAACAAAATGTGTATGCGTTTGATACTTGAAGTTCCTAGCCAAGGCAAAAAAAAGAGAGTTTTACAAAATATTTATTTAGATCACAATAATCCACCATTATTGGTGAAAAACTGAAACCCAGCACTAACATTTGCACCACAGAATGCAGTCAAACAAGTGTATTAATTCATAAAGGTGACGACATGACATTAGAAGCTCTCATCAGCTCCCATCCTGACAAAAGCTGAAGTTGGTGGTCTAACTCTTTAATATTGCTAGTTTGACTTTGGCTGTGAAAACAGCCAAAGTCAAATAGACAAACCATGATGACCGAAAGATCACCGTGTTACTGAACACAGTGAAGAAGCCAGATGGTTCAGTGTTCCCCTGTGCACACAGTTGGAATGATTAAAAGCACAGGGCCCTAGCAAACACCTAAGCAGGTTGCTCCTGATCATTGTGCATTAGTAACCTACATTTGTACTTAACACTTTGACTCATAAAACTAACGACCACATAATGGGTTGATTATTGACCTGCCTATTTTTCCTGAACAGCTTGATCCATGCAGTCGATCGTGGTGCGGAAGTCAATACACCGCACTTACTGTTTTTATTGCTGTGCAGTTACCACACTGCAGCCATTTTCAAACATTCAGAGCTTTCATCAGTCACAAAGTCACTCAGCTCAACAATTCCGTCACTCCTAAGGTTTCTTCTCCTGAAGTATTAAATTTCAACACAAATATGCAAATCTTACATCAAACAGAAGTCTCTCAGGTTACTGCGTCCATCTTTTAACATCATAAACCAGGAACTTCCCTGTCACCAAGCAAGCAAATGACAAGGTCAGTCCCATCTGACAGTGTGATAGATTCATTTTAAAACTTGTCTTCTTCCTGCTTAAAACCATGCTGTTCATAGCTCTTATTTAGTTAATGCTTACCAAGTGAGCGGCCACAACAGGACAGATATTTTTCTCATTCAAACCACGTTCCACTGGGTAAATTTTGATGGTCACTATTTCCAGACAAAAACAATCCTGCCACCAGCCAGGCATATGTCGCCTGGTCGCTTGTCTGTAAACGAATGGATAAGATGTTCAGCCAAGAGGATATTTCAAACTCATCATAAATTGTTGTTCTATTTGTCAAGATAACAGTAGTGTCCCCAAACTATAGAGTTAGATCTGGATTGTCTCTTATTTATTTTAAAATTTTAAGTCACATGACATGAGATAATTCTCTTGCTGGTCACTAGTATACAGTCACTGGAAAAGTGAAGCAGTGGATCTTAACAGCTCTCTTCTCTGCCGTTCCATGTAAGAAACTGATGAAAGTTTATGTATCATCACATTGCTGGTTTTAACTAAAGTTAACTAGTAAAACTGTCTGACTATTTTCTGTCAGACCTCAATTAACATCTGCTCGCTGTGCAGCACTATTTCTTCTGTGTTGATAATATCACATACAAATTCATTTAAGCATGCATAAGAATGGAGGTCATTACAACAGATGAATTTAAATAATTGCATGTGTTTGTGTGTATATCTTCCTTCCTTTAATTAAGCCGGACACACGCTAAAAAAGGAGCTTATCTTTAAAAGACCAAATTGTAACAGTAATTTCAGGTGAGATATAAATCATAAACAAGCGCACTGGATCAATCACTTTCAACAAATTAATTTGTGACACCAGACGCTGAATACCTTGTTGGTCCAAAAAAAATATCATATTTTATTTTTACCTGTCTAAGAGCTTCTGTCTCCTGGCTGCAGTAGTTAATGGGAACACCATAGTAATAATCACAGCCTGATGACACAGCCTCACAGGCACAGCTACAGATGGTCTGCTCCATGGTTCTCACAATGCCTGGAGATCACTTTATAACAGGCTATTTTTAGAGCAAGGGAAACATGAAAGTCCAAGTTTGGTTGACAGGCTTATGATTATGAAAATATACTTGATAACCCTTTACATGTTTGTCACCAACCAGGCAGCTGCCTTGTGTTTATTGTTTTCACCAGCTTAGCACTAAAACATTTTTCATTTGATCATTGACCATAACACGGACCATTTCATTGAACTATAACTCTGAAACTCTTGCTGCTTGGTACAAAAACAATGTGTAAGTGACCAACACGTATACCATACACTTTTATGTTTAATGAAAAATGATGCAGTACATGACTAAATGAGGCATGTTTCCCATAAAGCTTTGTCTCTTTCTGATACTAACATATCTCTGGATAATAATAATTGGATCTCCCTTTCTTGATACATTACAGTTGTCTAAGTGATACAAAGAACCCTGATATGCACTTAAATGGATGTCCTGTCGTTTAGAACATGTACATGCATGCTCACCTGTGACACTACATGCAAACATAGATTGTATTTATTATAGCTGTATAATTGAAGTTCCACCACATTACAGAAATGTTCAATTAGAATTGTTGATTTTTTAAATAATAATATATATGCTGTAATTTAGTCTCACTACCTCATCCCTTAAAGAATGTGCAGACCGCTTTCAGACTAGTTTACTCCCATTATTTCTAATCAGTGGCAAAATTTGTATTTTAGTGTTCAATTTTTTGTTTTTAAAACCTGCCAGTGAAGAAATATTTAATATGCTTTCCTTTTTATCAGCATCACTTTAGTACTTGCAAAGGTGTTCTGCTTCACTTTAAGATTTGTCAGGCATGTGCAAAAACAGACACACACGCACACACACGTTATTTCAAACATCTGAAACTCAGTCCTCTTGTTGCTTTCCAATTCCTTACCAGTTAGTTTGATTCAGTCTAAACTGGGGCCTAAGGTTTGAAGGTCTGAGGATGAAACGGGTTTGAAGCAGTCTCTCTGTTCTGAAAAGTCCAACCATATTTTAAGCAAAGTGCTTTGCCACTTGAATCTGAATAATATTCACACATTAAATGTTTTTCACACAAAAAGTTTAATCGAAGAAAGTGTCCTGTCCTCAGATACCCCGATTTTCTTTATTGAGAGAGAGCCAAATCTTGGCAGAAGCTTTCAACATAATAACATGATAACCTGTATGATTAGTGTTTGTAGACTTAGCAACTTGCCGACGTGTTTTTAAAATGCTCTTCTTCTTTCTTTCTTTTTTGTTTTTGCTGTTGTTTCAAGGAGTATGCAGAGTTCCAGTATAGACGGAGACATAGGCAGCGACGGCGAGGTGACATGTCCAGTCTGCGTAGCAACACACCTGACCCCGATGATGCCAGCGACAGCACTTTAGGTACATAAGTGAACAGACAGCTTTCTTGGTGTTGGACTGGTTTTTTGTTATAGCTTTTCTCTGTCCTTTATTAAAGCCACAATATTAGAGTTAAGGAATGCAAAGTGCTCCTCCCAGCCTGTCAGTCAGCCAGAGCAACATCTTCTGGCAGGTAGTGATAGCTTGAACCCTGTTACAAGACTAGTAGCTTATCAGAAACACCTTCATGTATTGATTGACAGCCTTGAACTCTGACGTTAGCTTTCTCTGATTGGTTAGAAGGTTGAGGTTCACTCAAGCCTTTCAATAAGTCCAGGTCCTGTGACAGTACCTTTCTAAATTAACCGTCATATGTTAACTAAACTTATTAGAAAAAGTCCCACATTTGAAATTGTTCTATGATGACAACATTATACATGTGGACAATAACTGGAATTTTTTCTGTGGGGATTTTAAAAAGATGCTAGGAAATAGGAGGAGTGAGCAGAAAAATGCAACAAACATGGGTCTGTCTATATACATCAAATTCAAGTGCATTGATTTAGTATTCTGTTCTCAGTTTTTGATGCGATGATATGGACCAAATCAGGGTTTTGTTCCAAACTCTGTAAAATCACAACTGCTCAATTTCAATAAGCCAATATTTCTAATCTGTCAGTGTCATCCATCAGGGTGCTGCTTTGTTTATGGCTATGCTGAGTGAAAGTTGGACAAAGTTTGCAGTTCTTAAGCCAGCTAATAGATTGTGTTGTGCCAAAGCACACGGTCTGTCAGGTTGCTTATTATGTGATCATTTCACAGTGTTCACTAAAATAAAGATAATTTTCCTAAATGGGGTAATTAGCAGTGTGTTAAATTGCTTTGTAAGTGCTGCTGTAAAAATTTTGTTTTAATGACAGTGTTTTGACTGTTGGCATTTTGTCCATTTCTTTTTTCCCAAAGATACACAAGATATTGGAGGTGAAAGAAGACGAGGTCCTCTGATGGTAAGTGCACATTTTCATCCCAATCCAAGGCTTTCAGCCTGTGAAATTTTAAAGATGATATAAAAAGAACAGCATGTAAGAAGAGGAATTGATTCCTGGGGCTTTTTCCTACATTGCCATTGTGTAGTTCAATGATGCTGTGAAAATTTCTCTGGACTAGTTTTATATTATTTTTATTATTTTTCTGCCAACAGTTCTAACACTCATTTTAATGTAGGTTTTCCAATGTATTTTTTCACAGTGTTTAGTTACACAGAAGACAGGATTGAAAACAATCATCAGAGAAAGTAGGGCTAAATTATCCCATAAAATGACGAATCTTTTGTGTGTCTTTATATTGTAATTTCTTATTAGTTAAAGAAACGGGTCAAGTACTTGAACATAATGTACATAAAAAGGTAAATTGGTTCTTGAGTTTTAAACATAAAAAAAACCTCTTGCTTTATTGAAATGATTAAAAAAAAAAAAATCACATGGTAACATTCATCCTCATTCATCTTAATAAAAGTGGCACTGGCAGCCAAAGACTGACTGGAGTCAGAGAGAGAGAGGGAGAGCGTGAGACTAAATTACTCTTGGGATTTGTTCACAGCAAAAATATATAATATTGTCAAGCATATTCCTTTTCCATTTTGGTTTTGTGAATTGTAAAATATCAAAAACAAAGCAATTCAACTTCTGTAAAAAAATAAATAACAAAAAGCATTTGCCAACAGGTCAAAGCAACATTATGTGACTTGCCTGTCAGCAGTTAGAAGCTGCTGCTTCTACTTTACTCGCAAACTCTGCTGGTGTTCCCTGTTCTGCAATAAGATGAAGCTGATGTGGCCTGGCTTCAGGTGTTACATTACTGCTAACATCCACTCACCCTTCTGTGCAGGGTTTTGGTTCCTTAGATGATGACGACCCTAACATACTGCTGGCCATTCAGCTGTCACTCCAGGACTCTGGGATGGCAGGGAGTGAGTCCAATCATGAGCTCCTGGCCAATGAAGCCTCGCTGGGAGCTATTGGCACCTCTCTCCCCTCCAGGCTTGAACAGAGTGCTCCTGGTTTAGAGGCCCTCCCCAGAGCTTCGCTAAGCAGCTCAGAACTGCTGGAGCTCGGAGATAACTTGACAAGACTTGGCAACATCAACATCAGCAACCAGTACTCTACTGGTGTTCCTGCCTCTGTACAGCACTGTGACAGTCATCAAAGGGCTTTTGGGGCCTCTGTGCCAATTCCAGTGGCTCCAGTTGGCAGCAGCTCATCAACAGGCCTCTTCTCCTCTTCCAGTGACACAGTAGGCACAACAACATGTGGCAGCCATGACCCATCCTCATCCTCCGCATTAGCCAAAAATGCTAACCTGCTGGGCAACATCATGGCTTGGTTCCATGACATGAATCCTCAGGGTATCACCCTGGTTCCATCAACCTCCTCTGACACTGATTCAAACCTGGGTGCTCTTCATACAGGTGAAGTTGGTTGCCTGCAAGATGATGAGAAATCTGGTGGTGGTATCCTTCCTCAAGACGTGATGGCAGATGTGGGTTTTTGCTCTCAGAGATTGAGTGCCAAGGAGGAAAAGGATTGTGCTGTTGCTGAAAGGCCAAGCCAGTTAGACCTGGTCACAGTGCCACTACCTTACATGGATACCCTTGACCGAAGAGACGACCATTCTGAGCATGCAGGCTCAAAGGTCTGCCATGTCGACACTCCACGCTGTGACTCTGTATCCGACCAGCTGCCCAGCACCAGTTCCTCTGAGTGGGAGGAGCAAGTGCACCTGGTATGATCCGATTGGCTGACATGGTAGGAATCTTTCACAAAGGCCAAAAACCACTAGATACTGCAAATTGAACAGAGCTGAGGAATATTAGCTATTGAGGTGGAGTGTATACTTAAGAATGTTTATGTTCATACTCAGAAAGTAGGAGAAGAGATAGACGCTTAGTTTAGTTAAGCATCGCAGGGAATTTTGCTATGGTGACTACACTATCAATCCCAACTCCTGAAAAGAAAACGCTAACTGAAGGAGAGGTCATACATTTCAGTGATTAGATTTCTTAAATAGTCTTTTGTGCTGATCCACAAAAGAATAAGTTGCTTTTTCTGTAATACAGTTTTTAGAGGCGATAAAGAGATTTAGAGACTTTAACCTTGTGCTTGTATTTTTCCACTGGAGTAAAAGCCTACTGTATTTGTCTGGATCAGTTCTGAGGAAGTATTTTTCATCTGAACACAGGGAGCAGATTAATGTTCAATCTGTTGTGTACCACCTCAGAAATCATTAACACTGTCTATATCTGCCTAATTTATTGGTGCCAAACATTCATTCATTCATTCGTCTTCTACCACTTATCCGTTTCCGGGTTGCGGGGATGCTGGAGCCAATCCCAGCTCACACTGGGTGAGGGCAGGGTACGCCCTGGACAGGTCACCAGTCCATCACAGGGCCAACACAGAGACAGACAGAGACCAAGAACCACTCACAGTCACATTCAGACTTACGGACAATTTAGAGTCATCAGTTAACCCAAACATGATGTCTTTGGATGGTGGGAGGAAACCCATGCAGGCACGGGGAGAATATGTAAACTCCGCACAGAAAGGCTCCAGGCCCGGGAATTGAATCCATGACCTTCTTGTTGTGGGGCAAAAAGAATTCTGGATCAGCTGAAAGCTTTTCAGAGGACTGTTGGGACATCCTGATGGTGGTGAATTACAATGATCCAGACTGGAGGTCTTCTTTCATTGCAGTGTGTCTGTGTGTGTGTGTCTGTGTGTGGGTGTGGGTGTGTGTGGGAGGTGGGGTGTTTAACCCAGAATCTGTGAGTCAGAAGCGTTAACCACCACACTACGGCCACCCTCGGCCCCCGGTGCCAAACAATGACTAGCAAAAGTACATTTTGCAGTCAGCAATGAAAATGTGCCGACACATAACAATCTCAGAAAGACTCAGCTAAACTTGAATGTGAATATTTCAAACTTTACTTTAAAGTTGCAGCTGAGTGAAATTTTCAAATCTCATAGTTTGAAAGTGGCAGAGTGCCGTGGAAATCTGTAGTAAGACCATAATGGTTGTGTACTCAATTATCTTAAACATTCACATACATTTTTTATTAATTGTTCAAACGAACAGGAGGGAGCCCAAAAACATTTGAAAATTGTAATCTCAATCTGAGAACCCTTTCAAGAGGAGTAGTCTTTTGAACCCCACCAACAGCAGCCGCTGACAAGCCCAGAGGACCGCTCTGCATCGTTCAGTTCATACCTTTTGGCAGGGCGTATTCTCAATTCCACTGCAGCTCATCTTAAATTAACATTTGACTACAGCAACTGAATGAGGAGTATCACTGAGTAGTCTTGTTTATACACGGAGGCAAATGCAGTGGAAAGAAATAGTCACACAATCACATTCAGATTTTGGTGAATTAATTAATCAGGCCAAGTCACTGTAATTAATCTGTGGATCCTATTTAAGACTAACGTGAACTGGGCATACATCCTGGACTTCAGGGAAATGTACGGGGGAAGTGGGAATGTGTATTGCAACTAAAACACATGGGGAGTCCATGTCTTTGAAATGTTTCTCTACACAGTTAGAGGTACAGTGCCTTTATGTCAATCACCGTTATTTAAATTTTTCATATAGTTTTTCTGAGTGCTAATTACACAGTAATTTCAGTGCAAACAAACAAACACCTATTACCTTAAAGTCATTTCTCTAACATAGACTTAGCAGTGTGCACACATGAGCTCTTGATATATATTTTTTTTTCATCAAGATATTTGTAGCATGAGGTTTTTTTGTTGGCTCCAGTAGTATTACATTAGTGGACCAGTATGATTTTTATAGGAGTTGGTAAAATGGCTTGCAGTTAGTCATACTTTAAAGTCTTGTTCCCAATTACTGGAAAAAATATTTGATATTTTTTGGCTTCTTGGCCTACAGTTGGAAAGATTAGGTTTTTCTGTGGTTTAGAAATGAAAATCACTGTATTGACTTTGGAATGAGTTGACTTACTGTATGTGTATCTCTATCTTACCTAGACACTAAAATGGAGGGAAATTGCAATATAAAGTAGGTATTTATTTCAAGTGGAAGTGATCCATTCAAGAAAATGGATTGTGAAGAACCAGTATGAAATGAACACCAGTATTTTACATTTAAAACCTATAATGTTTTTGCACAGACTCATTCATGTCTGACTGAAGTAAATGACATTTCCTTTCCAGCAGATGTATAGAGCCACGTTAAATCTAAAAGTAGTGAATGCTTTGATAAGTGTCTTGAAGTTGTGAAACTGTGAGCGCCATATGATTAGTGGGGGTAACCTGGTTAATACCAGTGGGTTAAACAACAGTTAACGTGTTGCCTTGTTTGTGTAACAGTATGCTGTGCATGATATGGGTACAAGTCTTAATGGAATTTGTACTTCCTTTGTATTTCACCTCTAATGTCCAGGTGATTTATTTTAAAATGACTTAACATTTTGTAACGCATCAAGATTTTCTATTGTAAAGCGACTAATCCTTGAAATGCTATTTGCACTTTCATAGTCTATACTTGATACATTCCCTCTTTATATGAAACAAGTTTGATGTGTGATGCCAATAAACTATGTCTTGAGTTTTAGTCTGTGTTGGAGTTTGTTTGTTTGTTTTTTTTTTTTTTTTTTAGTTATAAAGCTCAGACAAGTGCTCATTAATTTTGTTGGTTACTCAGACACCTAAATTCTCAACTAACTTATTTTGGAGAGAAAAAATTCACAGAGCAGCCAGCTAATTTTATGGGAGCGTTAAAGCCGACAGATTCTGGTCTTAATGGTGTTTTAGTTTCATTTAAACTGATCCCCTCGACAACAATCATTAGTTTAGTGTGACGTTTTATAAAATGCAGCACGGCTCAGTGACTGAACTGCTGTAATGGCCTAACCTTACTGTAAATCACTTGTTGCTGTTAAACAATGTTTTAATAGAAATGAAAGCACAATGAAAATATCAATCAGGACTGTCAAAAGCACATTTGATGTAAAACAACTATCTTGGGAAAACATATTAATGGTCATACATAAATATAAGAGCATGTGTTGTGATTGTCTTAATTCAACAAGAGTACATATGTGTTGTCCAGTTTGACTTTAAAAGGCCGTTGTAGGCATCATTGCTCCTTCTGAGATGTCAGCAGTGCAGATTCATTATCAGCGACAGAGGCCGATGAGTTGCAGCAGGAGCAGGAACAGGCTGACAATGTCCAAATACAGGTTCAGAGCAGCGAACACATACTCCTCAGGAGACACTTCATACTTCCTGTGTTTCCCACCGAGGACAAGCTGGGTATCGAACACCAGGTACTGCACAGAGGGGACAGGCAATTACGCTTAAAACGTGTCCAGCCATGACATCTGTGTGTGCATGCACATGTTTGTCAAGAAAAACAGCACTGGTAACAGGAACTTCTCGTCTCTGGAGACGACTGTGCTGATAAGCAGGCCATATAAATAATGTCGTTAGTCAGTTGTGTGGCTGAAAATGAGTTGTGACTTGCTGCTGACAGGCTGTTGAGCTCTGTGTGCAGTCGCAGTTTGTTCCACCAGCCGACGAGATGGGTCACAACATTTGCGGTTAATGCCAAAGGCACACAGAGAGGTGGCTGTGAAAATGAAGCCCACTGCTGTTATGTGGTGCATAATTGAAATTAAAGGGCACAAGAAAACCAGAGTCTCCCTCTTTATACTATCTACTGTGAAAAACCCTGGTGGCGGGCTGCTTGGCACTGGGATCAAATCTTACATCACATTCACTCACTTCACATTAAGCGCCGTGTGGTGACGCTCAAAAAGAAAGTCACTTTCACTCCGTTTTTATGACAACAACATTCAAAAAGGAAGTTTGTACTCACTAAGGAAAACAGCAAGGTCCCCAGGCAGGCATACACAATGTAAAGATACTGTTGGCACAATCAGAGACAAAATCATCAGAGGCACTCAGCAAAATGCTTTGTGATTATTTCTGGCTCAAATTTGAGTAACATGTAGCTAAAAAATACTTCACCAATGAAAATGAAATGCCTATAAGTTTAATCTGCTTCACGTTTGCTGCTGATACGCTGTCTGCCATTAAGCCTGATAAAGCTGAGCATGCTTTTATCCCTGTTTCCTCTCCCATT
Source organism: Echeneis naucrates (assembly GCF_900963305.1). Lineage (NCBI taxonomy): Eukaryota > Metazoa > Chordata > Actinopteri > Carangiformes > Echeneidae > Echeneis > Echeneis naucrates. The sequence goes on along the minus strand of NC_042516.1, from coordinate 8,680,456 downwards.
GTGTGCTGTACAGTAAATGTGATGGTAAAGCTGACACAGGGTGGACACAAGACCCTTAATGAAACTGATATTTATTTTCTGTTTCAGTATATTTGTCACATTAAAAAAATAGCTAAAATCAATGAATGCCTTCTTCTGTAGATTCTCCGCTTTAGGCTAAAATACTACCAGCTGCCAGAGTAAACAGCAGTGCACTTTTAAATGCATCACTCTGAGAGCTGTGTAACTCCTGAGAGCTTTGAAAACGCACACTCTCTTCTTTATAGTCTGCTCAGCACACAGGTCAGTGCCAGTACATCCTGGGAATAAAAGCTACAGGGCTTTATGCCTCTTATGTGCATGCTGCTGCAATGCATTTCAAACCTGTTCACTTTGCAAACACAAGTGTAAACACAATGACTCCTTGATTTACCTGAGATCGAAGGATAGCACAAAGTAATGCAAATGAAAAGAGGGTCCAGGCAAACACCCACAGGCTCCCATTTGCTGCAGTGAAGTCCCACTAGTGCCAGAGGGAGGGGGTGGAGGGGGTGGGGGGGGGGGTGGGGGGGGTGGGGGGGGGGGAGGGAAGCGACATTGAATGTGACGAGCCTCTCAAACAGAAAACTGTAGACATGACATCTCTCGTTCAAACACATCGTTGCTGTAAGGGCCAGTCAGCTCACGGTTGTCTGCATTGCAGCTGTGCTGTGTGGGACCACAGATTATTCAACGCTGAGACATTTTGCAGTTGAACACACACAAAAACGATTTTGGATACAACGATCCCGGATGATTAATCAACGAGTTGCAATGCAGATATAGAGGAGTGGCAGTGGAGATGGCCTTTTGGCCCTCATCCCTCTCAGATAGACAGCAAAAAGATGGCAGTCACTACAGGGGAACCGCTTGCGCCGTTCATCTGAGGAAGTCTGGCTAAAACATGGCAGCTAGTGTGTAAGACTCTTATGTGACAGAGACAGAAACAGAAAGCACCGTGAACAGCTTGAGCTCCAGGGCATGATCTCTTGTAAATGGCAATATGAGCATGAAGAAAAAACTCAACTGAAAATCTGTGGTGCCGACAGCCCTCTCCAATAAGACTATACAATATCTTTTACGGGATGAGGGTCTATTTATATGCCGGTATCACCTTCAACATACCTTCAAGCTACAGATGAGTGATGAGCAAAGAGCATTGAATACCAGATATATTCTGAGGATAATCATTAGACACCTGGTTGCTCATTTTAACAAACCTTAAAAGAACAAATAAATGCAGATTTAATAAGTGGCAAAACATGTTTAAAGGCAATCAGGAAGGATTTAAAAAACAATTTGGTTTTGGTTACATCCACTTCAATCATCAAATTTTTCAGCCCACTGGTTGTAAAATAACTTTTGTTCTGAATATGAGCCACTTACTGAAGCAGCGAGCCAAGCTGTCAGTGTGGTGATTCTCAGAGGGCCTCCTGCACCTTCACTCTGACTAATACGTTTTTCTTACACAAGTTATTTCAAATAAAAGAAGCAACATCTTTGTGCAACATTAACACTGTTAAAGTGCGCACATATACGATAAAAGGTGTTTTGATTGAAAAAAAAAAAAGTTATATTAGTTGTTCACATTCAAGTATTGTATTACTGTACAGTTTAGATCAGATAGTGAGAGAGATCAGAAATGCTAATTAGAAATGCAAATGAGTATTTTCTTATCCTGAAGTGCAAGGGAGTGCACCAAACACACAAGAAATGACCTTTTCAATATTTAAATATATCTCACTGGAGGAGCATCATGTTTCCCAGTGTGTCGCTGAAAGGGCCTTTTTAAAGATTTATTTCCAAGTGTGTTTGCTTTATTAGACAGTTCATGGTGAAAGGAGACACACAAAAAAGAAACAGGGGAGATTTAGGGAGTAACAAAAGGCTCCAGGCCTTTTCTGAACTAAAGATTTATGGCAGGAGGCTCAGGCAGCACGAGGACAACCCAGGCAGAGGTTTAACTCTGTCCCACCACTGGACACTGGAATTACCATGAGTGGCAAATACACTGATCTCAGCAGTAATCGCAGTTTTGCCTGGATAGCAAAGCCATCAGAGTTCTTAGCCTTTGCTGGTGACTGCATGTAGAAAATATTGCCAACAGCTCAGCTTAACCCTTTTTTCTCCTCAGAATATGGAAATGTACAGCCGACTGCATCGCCAAGTCACCGCAGTTTATGAAATTTCACTTTCGACTACACTGCACATTGAGCTCAGAGTGTGTGACAGATCTTACCTTTGACTGCATAGCAAACAGACTCACGGCAAAGGACACCAGCACTGTCGCCCCGACTGCCCACAGAACTGCTTCGGCATCAAAGTACCTGCATGCAGAAATATGAAACAGATATGTGGCGGGAAAAGCGCCCCGTATGTATCGTGTCTAACTAGCCAGCAGCCAGAGTGGATGGATGAACAGCGGGGTTCTGTTTTACCCAAAATGGAAATGTGAAATCGTGTAAGATGTTTTTTTCCATTTAATCACTGTATTATCCATCACAAGCAGAGTGATGGCAGAAACCCCCACTGGATGTGCATTACATAATGTATTACCTCTGTTGATTTCATTTATGTCATTTCCAATAAATATGATAATTTGAATGTATTATTGATAGTCAGGCTCCAACTGATGCCTTTTATGACTGAGTGGCACGATGTGGAAAAACAGATGGAAACGGTAACTTGTGTTGCTTTGGATTTATCTTAAGTCCAAATAATGTAATTCCATATCCCTTTTAATTAGCTAAACCAGCGACAACATCTCATCTCAGGTATGACAGCTTCATTTCTGGTATCAAACGCGCTGCCAGATATGAATCAAATAGGGTTGTTATTGCGTAAATGAGTCTGCATCAGGTGGGGATTCATCCCTGGAATCGAATACTCACGCTGCCACAGATCCAAGCATCAAGCCCTCTACGATAGTCTGAGACCAGGAGAGAGAGAGAGCAGGAAGGGCAAATGGAAAGTAAATACAAGACAAGAAAAAAAATGAAAAAGAGCAGGTGTGTTGGGGGTTTAATTTGATGCCTGGCTGGCACTGCCTCTACTCACAAACAGGCCCAGGGCAATGAAATTGAGAGGAACTTGACGACGGAGGTTGTCACAGCAGGACAAGGCCATGATGAGCACCATCACCACTGCCCTTTTTTTACAGGGAATATAGACGGTTTCGTAAATAGCAAGCAAACAGACTATATACACTATAACACTCCTTTCTCTGTGAGAATTCGCTGAGTGCATTATTTATGCATGGCAGAGCTGGCAGCCGGGGCGACAGTTTGTGACTTGCTGTTATGGATTTCCATGAGCAACATTGTCATTCAGGTAAATCGCCAAACTGGAGACTTTCAGGTTGTCAATGGAGTTGAGACAAGAAAGTGCCTAATTACAAAAACTCACATCATGCAGTAGGAGAACCAATAGTTGTCCCATGCCCATTTCCTGAGTGTGTCCCTGTTATTGGATGAGAAAAACAGAGGAGAGGGAGAGGGGAATGTTTGGTAGAGGTACCATTTATTCGGTAGAGGCAGTAGAATGATTTTGTTAAATATTAACAGAGGACAGAGCATTGTGCACATGGGGGCTGAATACAATTTATGAAAAGAAATTACTGTAGCAGCGTTCTACCACATCCATTATACAAAACATATAAAGCTTTCACACCACCGCCAGAGAAAATATTATGCAGTAGAAATGCTCTTTTATTCTCTACCAACTTCTCTCAGCTCACACATTAATGATGATCTGAGCAGCGCCGTGTTTCATGTTCAGGGTTTTTATGGGGACAACTGTCGTATTTGTGCTACTCTGATGCTGGCTGCTCTGAAATATTGACAGATAACACTAAAGGTGGAGAGACGGATGGGTGCCTGTCATGTCACTGTTTTAGGACAGAATTCCCTTGTGTGCTGATGTCTCACCAGTAAAGAAAAGCACAGATGATCCCGACCGTCACCAGCAGCTGGCTCATCAAGGTCAAATAGACTTTTCTAATGAAACCTATTCAGAAAGAAAGACGCAGACAAATGACGAGACACGACAGCATAAGAGGTAAACAGACAAGAAGACGGATAACAATTGCAATAACATCTGCCAGGGCGAAGCAGACGGGCTGGTGGGGTTGTTTTGCTGCGTCACATTTTGAAAACGGTTGTTTCACCAAACCTGCATTTCATCCTCTCATTTCAAATGGTGTTGTTGTGTGGGAGGAGGAGAGCTGAGGCAGGCTGCACCACAAATCAGGGGATAATTTGTAATTCATAATCAATTTCAAGAAAATACAGCGACGCAAATAAATATCGTTTATCCTTTCTCAGCCATGGAGAAAGCAAAAAACAAACCCGACATTCGTTTCTCTGTCTGTGATTTCCCTCTGCCTGATCCTGTCGTTTCTCAGCCCTCACCTCTTCTTATGGCAGCATCACTGAAGCTGCTTTCCTCTAAGCCTTGAGAGTAGACAGGTGGAGCTTCACCATACTGCTGGCTGTTTCCAGTTGCGGCTACATGCTCCGGATTGACCATGTTATTGTAGGAGCTGGGGGGCAGGACCACTGCAACATTTCCTTTCCCCACCTGAGACATCCAAACGAACAACAAGCCAGGCAGCTCAAACTACGCCACTGGAGAATTATACTTTCGAACAAAAACCAAAACAATGACAAATATAACATCATTAGCAGGCGGAGTTTTGAGGTGAACTGGTGAAAGAAAATCAATCATGTGCAATCAAATGTGCACAAAAAGTGCTTGTGGGTATTTTTAGGATTTTGGTTTTATAATAATCTGATGGTCAAAGTCTGTAAGTGTGTGGTTTTCACTGAAATACTAACAGGATAAAAGAAACAGATTTAAGCGTACCCCCTCATTCCTCTTTCTTTTGCACTAAAAATGTTCTGACATTACTACCAACCTGATACCGCTTCCCTGCATAAGAGCCCTCTTCATAGTCATTAACGTTGTATGGAGGGGGTTGAAGTCCATATCCACCAGTATTGCTACCGTTAGTTTGGTCCATTCCGATGAGAGGTAGATGATCTTTACTTTGACTGAGACACAAAACTGTAAAAGAAGACACGAACAGGTGAGTTAAGGTCTGACGAAGACACAAATGCATCTCCTTGACAAATGTCAGCGCTTTCCTCTGGGATTTTAAATGAGCTAATGGGCCAATGTCAGTGCGGAACAAATAAATGGGTAATTACCAAATGATGTATCACACAAACAAAGAGCCACCCATGACTAACATCCATAATTATGTCTTTAAGCCTTCATTTAATAGAGCTGTATGTATATTTAATGGCCAAAGAGGTTGTGGTTAATTGATCTAAGAAAGTTCAGTCGTCATTGAAGAGACAGACAAATTACGTTTACACAGGCCATCATTCCAAAAAGGGAAGGGGCCACAGACATTTGGACCCATTTTCAGACAGCAACTAACACACTGGACAACTCGGTACAAAATACTATACAGTAAAAGACGACCATAAAAGACGTGTTGTAGGAAACTGTCACCAAGGCCATCAGGACAATTTCAGAAAAGCATCATTCATTCTTCTTCTACCACTTACTGTATCAGTCGCAGGGTGCTGGAGCCGATCCCAGCTCTCTCTGGGTGAGGCCACCCTGGACAGGTCAGCAGTCCATCACAGGGCCAACACACAGAGACAGACCAACAACCACTCACAGTCACACTCAGACCTACGGACACCTACGGCAAGCGTGGGGAGAACATCCAAACTCCACACAGAAAGGCCCCAGACATGACCTTCGTGTTGTTGTTGTGACAGAACAAAATAAGGAAATATTTTTAGACAAATATTTCAAAATGTTTTCTCGTGTTTGAGGTGGAGGTGGACGTTTTGTTTCTGTTTGCTTAGCCAGAACAAAGCTCTCGAACATCACTTGTGGCGGAAGATGACTAAACCGTTTCCCAGTTTTCAGAAAGCGATCAACAGCTGTTTTACTTTTAGAACCATTCAGATAAAGAGATGAATCGCATCAAACTTGTATCCATTATGATATATCTTACCTCTGCTGTGACGGCCAGGAATCTGCTCGGCGGGTCTTCCTGTAGTGTTGCCACCCGTTCAGGGCAAAGTCTGCCTGCTATCAGTCGGTTCCCACAGAGACAGAACTTTGCCTGCAGGGGGAAGGAGGTTTCCCTCATCGGGCTCTATGAAGTTATTAAAATGTCTGATACGTTGGCATTTTGTCGAAGCAAATCATCGCTTTACTTTTTTTTTTTTTGCCCTCATTACTGATTCACACAGGCCTTTAGAGTAAGTTGGTTCTTTTTTCAACAATGTTTTTTTACTTTTAAACATATTAAACACCTACACCTACAATAATAATAACACTGATGAAGACAGTGAAATAATCATGTATATTAAATGTTTCATGCTGAAAGACATTGCATTTCGCATATTAAAAATAAAATGACAATAAATAAATAACGAAGTAAAGAGTAGTATAACAACGACATCACAAAGCACTCAGCTCTTCACAACAATGTCAAAGTTGTGCACCCTGACGCCCCAGAAACTGCAACAACAATGCCCACATTTTTTCAAAATTTTCTGCCTTTCCTCTAGTTATATAAGTCATCCTACATCTCTTTCACCCACACATTTATCAAAGGTGTATCTGTTTTTTTCCAAGATAAAGCAATCATTCTCCTGGCCTGCAGGAGGCCAAAGTCAATCAGAGTCGATTGTTTTGAGCGAACAGTAAAGTTGTCTGGTTGCATGCCAAGTATAGAGCTTTGCTTGGTGTGGGACCTTCACTCCTACAACCTCAGATATCTCAACGACAGTGTTCCAGGATTTATTTAACTTTGGACACTCCCATACACGGTGGTATAGTGTGCCCTTTCCTTCTAAACATTTCATACAAGTGTCTGGCATGTCAGGGCACCAACAATTCAGTTTGACCGGAGTAATGTAAGCTCTCATTCACTGGTCTTTAGAATAAGTTAACACTTGGTGCTTTCACAGACTTCGTATTCCATGTTTTAAATGTTCATTTCTCCCACTCATTCACCACCATCATTACGCTGCTGTGTGTCATGAGTAACATTTCATCCCGCGCCGTACAAAGAGGAAAAGGCAGCACAATGTGAAATCTTGTGAGTCACGTGACCTTCCTGGCTTACCTTGGTTACACATTGACAGCAAGCTGCCGGTGGAGAGCGTCCAGTGACAGAGCAATGAATGCGAGATCAATCCAGCCTACACACGGGGATTATGGATATTGAGTCACATCAAGGAAGAATAGCTGAGCGTATACCGTATGCTGAAAATACATGAACTCATGTAGGTCAATACAGTCTTAGTGGTTTGCCATGGAGAATTGCCACTGAAAGGGATAAAGTGAAGATATCCATCCGTGAATGAGAAACCGATCCAGAATGAAGCTCAGGGAAATTGCAGTTTATACTTCTTAGTATTGATTCAATTTGATTAGATTACACTTTAAATGTTTAATGAGATATTTAAGTGACTATGCCAAAAACAGATAACTGTTAGATATTTCACCTCTAGATGGCATTTCTGCCACTTTTCAAGTTATGGATGAACAACCAGAGTCTGCAGGTCCTCCTGCCTCAGGTACAAACACTCAGGTATGGATCAACACTTTGGTTAAGGCAGGATTATATATTGGTACCAAAAAAATAGATTTAAATGTGCTGAGTTAATCCTTCTAATTTTATATTATATATTATTAAATTATGATGGAACTTCTACTTGGTAAGTGTTTTTAATCCAAACATTTCAGGTCAGTTTACTGAAACTATTCATATATCAGGCAAACACTGGGGGGCACTAGTTTCCTTTGCTTCTTCCACTAATTGCAGTGATTTGGTTGCGACCCCCTGTTCCCCCCTTCTCATGCTGCCACCCCCCTAACCAACCAGCAGCACCGAATCCTCCAGAGAGCCTCCTAAAACCAGCCACTGTTTCATTTTATAGTGACTGCTGGATCAAATCATTTATTTCTTTTACTTACCAGAGAAATAAATGATGTGATGTTTTTGTTTATAGCTAAAGCAGATGGAAATATTATTTTCCCTGCTTAGACCAGAATATATAAAGATTAACAGACTTGTTACATTGTGACGTATGCATCCTATTGGAAGGCACAAGCAGTTTTATTGTCATAAATCCAGATTCACATTCTGTTCTCATCTGATTGGTGAGTCAACACCAGCTAGATTTACACTGCCTGCTCAAATCTGATGAGCTTGGTCTCACCTATTCATGAGATCTGAGTCAGATTTAAATGGGTGGCACAACAAACAAAGTCACATTTGAGCAGGCAGTTTAAATCCAGCCTATGTTGACACACCAATCAGGGCAGATCCCAGTGTAGGGCCACATCTCACACAGATCAGATTGTCTCTGCATTGTCCAAACAGGGGCAACACATGAGGTTCAAGCCACATGGAGCAGAGTGTGTGCAGAGCAGAGAGCTGTGTCCACACCATGAGACAGGATGGATGGAGGGATAGGAGGGAAACAGTTTAGTGTTAAAACAGGTAGACAGGCTGGCAGACAAGCAGGCAGACAGGCAGATAGATAGACAGACAGACATGGAGTGCGTCCTCTGTCGATGCAGACAGACGGTGACAGCCCTGTTTTGTCAGACTGCTGCAATGCTCTTTAGGGCTTTTGGGACTGGGGATCACAGGGGGAAGGAGAAGGAGAGATGTAGCCATCATGCATGTCTCTCCTACTGCTGTATGGAGCTGTGAATTACTGATTCCTGGTGGAATTTCTTTGGAGAGCTGAAATGGTGGTATGTATGGCCTCTGAGAGTCCCGCTGTCATTCTGGAGGTCTGTGTCACTCTACATTTCTAATTCACCACTGTCCAAAAGCTGCTAATGTAAAATTTCAGCAGGATGGATGGCTGATGAGGGAACTCTGCGATGGCTTTCGCTACACCGTGAGACTTCATGTCCGCTGGCACTCATCTTCATCCGCATCCGGGTCATGGGGCTGCTGGAGCCAATCCTGGCTCATATCAGCCATATCAGGTGGAGTACACCCTGGACAGGTCGCCAGTCCATCGCAGGGCCAACGCACAAGGACAAATAGAGACAAACGACCACTCACGCTCGCATTCACACCTACGGTCAATTTAGTTGCCAGTTAACGTAGACATGCATGGTGGGAGGAAACCAGAGTACCCAGACACGGGGGGAACATGCAAACTTCACACAGAAAGGACCCAGGCCGGGAACCGAACCCGCGACCTTCTCATTGTGGGGCCGCAATATAACCACTAACTGCCGTGCTGCCCAGCTTGCACTGTGTTACATTTAATAATATCAGCCAGACCAGCTGTGTCAAGTGAGGAATATTATTTCAGTGAAATGACCAATCCCGGCGTATCATGTTGACATACAATGATTGCCAAATCAGTGGTGCATTATCTTGGCTAATAAATGAATGTAATACAAAAGACACAGTTGCAAAGCAACTCAGTGAACATAATTAAACAAATAAACAACTGTTATCCATAGCTGATTTAATATATTACCATACTGAAACAGAAATCACCAAACTACAGAGGAATTTATCCTTATTAGTTTACATTAGCTGCATCTACAGTGAGCGTTCCATTAGTGCATTATAAATATCTCTAACAAATCTCCGGCTGTATATATTCACCGAGGAGCTTGATTGATTATTAATTGTGTTGCAGATATACAAATAGCTAAACTCCAGTTACTGAAAGCTATTTTCATCTGTGGTTACACCTTCATTTATCTTTAAGATAACTATATTAAAGGGGGAATCAACAAATCATTTGCAATGATATAATTTTGGATTTATGAAATAACTCAAATCAGAAATGCAGTTTTGATTCATTCCAATTGGAAACCCAGCATACACAACTAAGTGTGGTGAATCACATTATCTGAGAATGACATCCTGAAGTGTCAGAATTTTCACTGGGATCTTCCAGATTCTCATCAAAATATATTTCCCTGCATGGTTCATTCATTCATCTCGTACCGCTTATGGGTTTCGGGGGGGTGCCGGAGCCAATCCCAGCTCACACTGGTACACCCTGGACGGGTCACCAGTCCATCGCAGGGCCAACACACAGACACAGACAGAGAACAACAACCACTCACACTCAGACCATTTAGAATCACAATTTAGAGTCACCAATCAACCTAAACATGCACTGCAACAGCGCTAACTACTATGCCGCCATGCTGTCCTCCCTGCATGGTTCTGGTTTGGATTTAGGTTATAGTTAGGAGAGGAGGAGAGCAAAACTAAAGTAAAACCAAAAAGGTGCAGGCACTAGCAGGGAAAATGGAGAGAGGAAGCCTCTCTGGAGGCTGGCACTTTTATATCATGCGGAGCGCTGGGCCTAAGTGTTCTGGATCCAGCTGGATACTGGAATCAGTTCCAGTTCAAAGAGTAGTGACACAGTAAGTGTCCCCCTAATGTTGTTGTTCTAAAAGGAATCAACATCACAGTCAGTCTCTCAGGGACCCACAAACAAAATATAACCACTTAAATTACTCAGTATAATGAAAGGAAAAAGTATGTACACATACACATAACTTTGCTAACTTGCATTGGACTTCTGTTGAATCTCAGCCATTCTCCCAGTACCAGGATAGCTGACTACGAAAACAGCAGACCAGTCAGCTCAACAAGGCCAGAACGCAAAGCATCGGGGCAAATTCCTGTGTTTGTACTATTGCACTGGCTCTCTAATGTGTAATGTCAAGGTCATATGCTTTAAAAAACAGAGACCAACTCACGAGTCTCTGATTTCAGTATCTAAGCAACTGTAGCAAAGGTCGGAGGGTTGTGATGGTATAAACCCCCAGAGTCACTCCCCTCAGTCCTACATAGACCTTAAAATGCTGCAAAGCCCAGTTGACTTCCATCTCTTTTGATGAGTAATAAAGCTGCTGGTGGATAAACTTCAGAAAGAAGCTGATTGGTCACACCATGTCTCGGTCAGTCCTCTGTAGAAAACATCTTCCTGCATGGCTGGCATCAACCTGGAGCTGCTAAACATCGTCAAAGGCTAATTCATGTCAAAAGGCTCCATGAACAAAGCTTTCACCCCAACAAGCCTTTGAGTCAATCTAAAGCCATGCATTGAGCCTCCAATTTGTCCAATTCCACCCGGAAAAATCAATTTTTTCCCTCAACCACAACATACTGTACATATGCGCACACAACCCAGTGTTATGCAGCCACCCATTTAGAAAATTAAACACAGCAAGCACACATTTCATTACCAAACACCGGCGTAAATCGGACATGCCCGCATTCTGGGCCAGCAGCCATGGTGGAACGGGAAAGGAGGCAAAATGCCGATATATAAATCTGAGTGCTGATTCTAGACATGGATTTTGGTTGGACACTGTAATCAGCTGATAGATGCCGTAAATGACACGGCACACAGACACACACTTAATGAGAAGCCACGGCATGCCTCAGTGAACTTGCGCACTAAAAGAGAAGGTACAGTCTACAGCAGAACAACAACAACAAAGGTGATCAAAGTGAAGTCAAATCAGTTTTATTTCCAAAAACAAAACAAAACGCCTAAACAACTTTTTTTTTTTTTTTAGACCTTCAAAGTCTTCATGGTAAATCTGTTGAGTCTTGATGGATGTAAACTGCAACTTGACTGCTTGGTGGAGTCGTACAACCACAGGATGGTGATTCAAGTAACTTTGAGACCAAATTTAAAAATACCTCATCAACTTTTTGTTTTACTCAAGACAAAATTGCCACAACCTTGTGGTGCTTTTTAAACAATAGCTGGAAACAGATTGCACTAATTAAAAAAGCCATAATTTTATTAATTAAAAGACTGCAAATAAAAAATGGCACTCTTCCAGATTCCCCAAGTCTAAACAATACAGCTGAGCATGCAGAGAGAGTTAGCAAGTTGTTTTTCCAGCAAGTTATTTTGGTCCCAACACAATGCTGACAACGAACAGAGACTGTGCGGCAGAAATGTTTAGTCTGCTATTATGCTAAAATAATTTGACCTCAGTGTTACTCACATAGATCTGTAAATGCTCGAGATCTTGTTTCCACGAATGAAAGAGTTGTACTCAAAATTAGACACGAGACAATCAAAAGGGCCGAGTTTGGTAGGGATTATTTCTGTTGCTCAGTTTGCCTGGTAACTGATATTATTCCCCGCTTACGAATGTTTCTCTTTCTTAACAGGGAAAAAGTTTAAACTCAGCCATTTAATGAGACTCCACAGATTTCTGATCAGACCATCCCAGATGTCTGAACACTTTCTGACAATGTTGGGACTCTGAGTCTGGGATGTTAGGGCTGACTCAGAGTAGAGTGGAGTGTCAGGATGCTGTGAATGGATTGAGGGAAAGTTTCTTCAAAGCCATGGCACTGTCTGACAGGCTGGGTGCATGCTGCCAGGTCAGATATATGTTGGAGTTCTATGAATTCCCTCAGGGTCAAGAGCAACTGCCGTCCCGGAAAAGTCGCTGCCTCCATATTTATTTCTGCTGCAGACATACCTAATCGCGCTGAAAACGGCTCTCCAAATCAGGATCAAATTAGTGGTTGATGACTGATTGACTGCCACCAGTGGTATCATCAATGGAAATGCATCACAGCTTCTTTCTCATCACATCAGAGAGATACAGAACTAATGAAATGGAAATATATCGTTTAATGACGTAATCTATAATACAGAAACAATGTTTTCGCTTACAGATGGCGTGTATGGATGTCTGAGATCTAACTGCGACAGTCTGCACTAGAAAGGCGCATATGATCAAAGCAATAGGAGAAAAACTGTAAACCAGTATAAAGGAAACGAAGGCATTGTGAAAGACAACAGGCAGTCCGAGGACAGATGGATGTCTCATCTGTGAAAAGGCCATGCAGCCATTTGCTGTCAGATGCTCCCTGTCAAAACTTGGCAGAGAACATTTGAGTTTGGGTATTTTCTTTCCTGACAGAATGTATTCAAACAGCAAAAATGGATTTCACATAAGCTATGACAACCACAGAACAATAAGTGACAGTGGCATTTCACTGCGGTTATGGCTCTAACAAGAAGAACCACTGCTGCCACCATCCTGTGGTCAAATGTCAGCCTGCTGCTCTGGCAGCCTCGTGACGCAGTCTGGTTAATCGTCTCAAATTTACGAGTTTGTGGAGCATCATTAGTTGAGCACAACTACTGGAATTTAAAAAGTGCGACAGAAACTACTTTTTATAAGTTCCATATATTGGTATTCCTGCAAGCATGCAAAACTTTGGTCTAAATGATTTTCTTTCCCTTTTTTTTGGAATTATATTCACTATGTATTGCACTTGCCTTACAGCATACGTGCAGGGATGTGAAGAAAGATCTCAGGACCGATCAGGCTTTCCATTCAAACGACGCATGAACCTCCCACACACAATCACCAGTAAACTGGCTCAGGATGTCTCATGACTGATGATGCTGGCAGTCGAACCCAAAAGCCCTAAAGACCTGTTCTTTCAATCTCCTTATTATGAAAGATTGAGACAAATATAAGCACAGAATTTATTGTTGTCATTAGATCACAACTCTAAATTGTCTGTAGGTGTGAGTGTGAGTGGTTGTTGGTCTCTGTCTGTCTCTGTGTGTTGGCCCTTGATGGACTGGACTGGAATGGACTCTCGCCCAATATGAGCTGGGATTGGCTCCAGCACCAATGAATGAATGGATGAATGAAACTAGATTAGTTTTTGCTTATTGCACATGAAGGGATGTGGTTTTCTCTTTCTCAAATATGCACAGTCAACAAATGTGACCAGGAATGGAAGTAAATATTGAAATAACTTGTTATGGGGTGTCATCCATATTGCGTTTTCAAGAAGCATCATTTGTCCTTTTATTTGTGAGCAGACTGACAGAGTGATAACGGATGAGGTGGACAGATGCAGAGGCTGACAGAGCAATAATCTTAGCCCACACATCACCAGGATGAAAGCACTGCAATGTTATTTTGGATTCAAAATATACATTGTGATTGATTACTCCCTCAGGAAAAGGACATTTGCATCAGGTATTTAACATGTAAACAACAGACTGAGCTGCATTTATTGTCAATTCCATCAGATTTGTTTCTCCCCTGGTTGGACTCAGGTCAGCATCCGGACACAGAGGAGCGAAGGGATAATGGCACTGCTGACAAGGACAATGCCGCTCTGTAGTATAGCTGGGGATGAAAGCCGTGGCAGCAGGTGAGCAACTTTCATTTTCAGATGCAAATTTGTGCCAGCTGAGCAATAACAGAAGCAGCAAAAACGAAAAAAATCCCATCCTGCTCTTGGAATGACTGTGTTTTCTCCTCTGTGTACAGAGTGAACCATATCCAGACAGATAGTGTTCGCACACTTATACTACATGGCACCTCATATCAGCCATGGTACGAGCACAACAAAATATGCAAATTAAAATCTCCAAATATATTAAGAACCTCTTGTGAAACTCTTGTTTTTACAGCAAATGTGTCATTTGCTGAAAATACAAGTCTGGCATTTGCACTTAGTTACCATATTTTATATGTATATGTTTCCTGCCTCATGGGAAATCATATCATTTTCAGATATATTGTGTTACGCTTGCTGTTAGTTTTTTAATATGTGCTTTTCCCACATGTCACTATAGTTGCGAATTGCAAAGTGATCATGTATACATACAATATTTGCAACCAATATCTAGCAGCATTAAGAGCATTCACTCATCTTCAGCTGCTTATCAGTTTCTGGGTCACGGGGGGTGCTGGAGCCAATCCCAGCACACACTGGGTGAGGGCGGGGTCCAACCTGGACAGAGACCAACGGCCACTCACAGTCACACTCAGAACTTAGAGTCACCAGTTAACGCAAACATGATGTCTTTGGACGGTGGGAGGAAACCCACACAGACACAAAGAGAACATGTAAACTCCACACAGAAAGGCCCCAGGCCGGGAACCGAATCTGCGACCTTCTTATTGTGGGGCAACAGCGCTATGCCACTATGCCTAACTTTAGTCAAACAAATCTTTCTTTCCTCTTGGAACCGGTGAATTCCCACAATTTTGTGAATGTTACTGGGTGTAGAGCCAGAGCGGAGGAAAGTCTAAGCCAAGAGGAATCCTGTGTCCTTGTGTATGATTAAAAGGACTGCCATAATACATGACACATTCATTTAAATAAGGCTGGGAGGAGATAACACATGTTCTTAAATGTTTTCTGGTCCAAGGAGGCAATTCACCAAAATCAGCCAAACACATGTGGCAACAAACAGCAGGGACAGATGGGGGTCATTCATCAAATAGTCTGACACCTGAAGAGAATGTAGCCGCCTCCGCACTCCCCATTTTATGAATTGTGTTGCATACTAGCATCATAACGCACCATTATTATGTACAGTTAACAGCTAGAATTACGTCTGAAGTGGTTTTACAGCATTTTACAGACCTGATTTAGATTTAAAAATGATTTCCTAAAAATTATGGACACCGAGACTGTAAGCGGAGGTGCTGGTGAACTGCGCTGCTCTGTTTTTGCCCTTTTAACCTGATCTGGGTAGGAAGCCATCTAAAAACACACACATCTAGTGATCCTTGACACCAAAATTGCATGTCACGCCTTAATAGCTACTCACACTCCACTTCTGCTGCTTCTGCTGCTTCTGCTGCAGGCTTACTCAAGTTAACTGTTAGTCCCCAAAACACTGAACGGAGCTAGAGATAGAAAAAAAGAAAAAAAAAAAGGCATAAATAAATAAACCTGCACTTAGACCTGTCAGTAAGCTGGCACAAATCCCTGACGAGCACAGCCATGTGTTTTGTGGACAACTTAAGCTGACATCTTTGAGAAGATGCCACTGTGGCACATTTACATCAGCAGGACACCATGTGATTACTACTGTGCTCAATCATATGCTTAGATAGCATCATATGTGGCACATTTTTCACACTTTCTACTTCCCGCAGGACACACACATGATGATAAATCAAAAAAGTCAGCATTTTGTGGTTTATAATATTGTCCTTAACTGAGTGGTTCTGTGCAATTGCCGGAACTTTTTATTGACAAGCTGAAATGGCATATATTAATTTATGACTTTTTTTCTCCCCCATGTCGATCAACGATCATGTCGATCAACAAGAAGATCTGTTAGCACCTGTTGGCAAACACCAGACATCAGATTGTGCAGAATAAATCTAAATGGCTTATTAATTTCACTTGCTGTAATGTTCCTGGTTTCTGTATATAAATGGTGAAATATACATACTCAACAAATGTGTTGCTAAACATCACAATAAAGTTACTTTTTTCATAGAATTGTCTGTAAAATAAAAATTGTATTTCCCAGATGCTTATGGGTGCGTGACTTGAAGTGACGTTGTTGAGCCCATGAGATATGTTTTTGGTCAGTCGAAGAAAACAAAAGGGGAACAGTACCAGCCCCCCTGAATCAATTATTAAATGTGCTGATTTACTCACAAACCGGAGTGATCAAAGTCACACTCCCCAGCTCTGTTTCAAAGTGTCTTTTCTCTAGATTTCCCGAGGAACATGTTTGGAGAGTGGAGAAGGTTTTTATGACTGCTGTGACTGAGGTTTTGAGAGCTGACGAAATTACAATGTGTGTTTTTAAAACTGCACTCATGTCCTTCACAAGACTCATCCTCCATACAGCAGAACACATGACCAGCTTCAGTTTGATGCCTTAAGGATATCCCTTCTGGCAGAATTGATTTCCTGAGGGGAAGAATGGTGTGTTTGACAGATGTGATTGCCTGGACAAAAGAATCATTTTCAAAGAACAGGAAAAAGAAAAAATCTCTTGTGTACAGCCACTTATTTCACATCAGACTGACTCTGCTCCCTCCAAGAGCATGTCACAAGGCATTAGAAGCTAATTTAGAACATTTCCACCATTAATTGCTAGAGACAGGGGGGCTATTAAGTTAGACACCCTGTGAGCAATTAGATCGAAGTTGTCATGTGTCGAGAAGACTATTAGTGTTCACATTGGGTCGGTACAGTATATCAAGGTCATATGGACCTGGCCGGCATTTACAATCCCCCACCAAGGTATTCTCTATTTAGTGCCTTAAGGAATGAGTGGATAGAGTTAAAGACAGGTGGCATTTTTGTGCCTTGTAAAGGGCTTTCATGTTCGTTTTACAGTTGTTCCGAAATGTCATGATCTAACAAAGCATTACCCGAGCTATCAACCTCTGCATGTTTTAGTCTCTCTCTATAAATGTGTATGTGTGTGTGTGTGTGTGGAGTTTGCATGTTCCCCCCTTGCCTGCCTGTGTGGACCTCATTATGGCTTCCTCCCACGGGAAAAATTCATGCATGATGACTCTAAATTGTCTGTAGACATGAATGGTTGTTGGTCTATGCATGTCTGCCCTGTTATAGACAGGAACCTGTCCAGGTGAGGCGGGGCGAGGTGGGGTCGACCCCATTGCCTCGGACAAGAACATTATGGATAAGCGGTTGAAAATTACAGAATGAATCATTTATCTGAATTCACTGTGTACAGTATGGTCGTAATCATTACCATATAATGAGACATTCATTCCTTCAATACAATCATTTTTACATTCTAAGTGTTGACATTGTATGTATTGTAACTTAGTTTAACATCACACTTGATCATTCATTCATCTGTTTCCAGGTTGTGGAGCCGATCTCAGCTCACACTGGGTGAGGGAGGGGTCCACCCTGGACAGGTCGCCTGTCAACCACAAGACCAACACACAGAGACAGGCAGAGACCAACAACCACTCACACTTGTGCTCAGACCTACAGACAATGTAGAGTCACCAGTTAACCCAAACATGATGTGTTGGACGGTGGGAGGAAACCCATGCAGGCACGGGGAGAACATACACACTCCACACACAAAGGCCTCAGGCCTGGGAACCGAACCCGCAACCTTTTTAGTTGTAAAACATGTGATCTGCTAATATCGCAGTGTTAAAAAAAATATTGTATCTGCCACTTACAGCAATGATGGGATGTGCACGTTGAAACATGTCAGTGATGAAGTTGAGGTACATGAGCTGACATATGAAACCTATTAAAATGTCATTTGACTTGGCATTCAGGAGTTATGACAAGAATGGAGGATCTTTACAAAGATGGACGGATGGATAGACAAGGATAACACTACAGCCAGGAGCTGGTTCAGTTACTGTAGCTTCGTATCCAGTTCGATACCACTCGCATTCACTGATTAACAGTCGATACTAAAACCCAATTAGAGTTTCAGGTGAGTTATGTGCCTCATAATTTCCTGACTAGCTACAGTTGGTGTCTCTGCCAGTTGCCTAGCAACCTCACAGTGGCTACAAGAAATAAATATGAGACTTACGTCTTCTCAGCTAACTCGGAGTAAAGAGACTGAAGTGAAGAGTGATGTATCCTCCAAATTGTCAGACTATTCCTGTAAGGTGAACCTTCTCTTTCAGTTAAGGAATAAAGGAAAGCAACACGTAAAGTACTGAGCCCAAAAAGTGAAGCCTGGCTGAAGATTTCATTTCTTGTCATTGAACATACAGAGCCTTAGAAAGCATTGTCACCTTCGTAGACTGTGCTGCAGACTTAATTTTAAATGGCAAACCAAAAGTGCTAACCAAACTGCACTCAATGATATATAATTACAAAGCGCCGAATCTATAACTTCTCATTCAGACTATCCAGAGCGTTAATTCAGTGTTTTTGAATTTAATTGAACCGACTTTATTGCCATTGCAAAGCTCACGTAACACCATCATCTTTCATGCATACACTCTCATTCAGTAATGGAGGGGGTGGGATGGGGGCGAGGGTTCAGTTCCTGAACAGTTGAAGGGGAAAAACTGTTCCTCAGTCTCGATGTGCAGCACTCCAGGGCCCCGTAGCGCCTTCCAGAGAGCAAGAGTGAGAAGACCTGACGGAAGGGGTGGATGATTCTACAAGCCTTGCTGTAGCAGCAGGACCTGTAGATGTCTTTCGGATTTTCTGTACTGAATTCACTACCGTCTGGAGATCTGCCCTGTCCACCTTAGAGCAGTTCCCAAACCATGCTAGGATGGACAAGGCCAGTGCGCCCTCTGTCTCTCTGGAGATGTGGTTCTTCCTCAGTGTTCTGAGGAAGTGAAGCCCTCCTCACTGCAGCTGTGGTGTTTGTGGCCCATTTTATGTCACTGATGATGTGGGTCCGCAGAAACTTAAAGCTGTTCACCTTTAACCTCCAACTCCTGATCCTATCCTGAGAGGCAGGTGCACATCCAGGTTCCGCCTGAAATCCAGAATCAGCTCCTTTTTGGTATTCAAAGAGAAGTTGTTTTCAACTTTTGCACACCTCATCCCTGTAGGCAGCTTCATCGGCATTTGAAATCAGACCAACGATTGTTGTGTTATCCGCAAACCTCACTATGGTGTTTGTGGAATGACTCAATGTGCAGTCTTAGGTGTAGAGGGAGTATCGAGCAGGGCTGAGTACACATCCTTGTGGTGCACCTGTGCTGAGTGTTAGAGCTGGGGAGGTGTTGATACCAAGTCTCACCGTTTGTGGACGGTTGGCCAAAAAGTCTTTGATCCTCAAACACAGGTATTGTTGGAGACCCAGGTCTTGTGCCGTAGCTTCCACACTTGTATCCTGTGGAGAATGGCAGGCGGCGCTTAAGTCCATGAACAGCAACCTCACTCCTTTCTGCTCCAGGTGGGACATGGCAATGTGGAGCAAAGAGTTTAGTGCATCCACCGTGGATCTATTTGACCTTTAGGCATACTGGTTCAGGTCCAAGGTGGAAGAGAGAGTTGTCTTGATGAGCCTCAGAACCAATCTCTCAAAGCACTTGGCTGGGGTTAGGGCCAGGGGTCTGCAGTTGTTGGATTTCTTTGGCATGGTAGCAGATTTAAGACAGGCTGGAACAACAGCATGCACCAGGGAGAAGTTGTGTGAACAGTCTTTGAGAACCCTGCCTGGGATCACATCGGGTCCTGCTGCCTGACATACACAGATGTCAGGACACGTTCAACCTCCTGTGTTAGCGGGGTGAACGTGCAGTCTGCTGTGGCCGGACTGGATGTATGGGCGTAGTCTAATTCCTTCTCAAAATGGGGAAAGAAGTGGTTCAGTTCTTCAGCCAAGGATTCAGCACCAGTCGGAGGGTCCCTGCTGCTTTTGAAGTTGGTTATGTGTTGGCTGGCCTGCCATGCCTGAGCCAGCTCTCTGGTGGCTGTCTTATTGCCCCTCTTGAGGCTTTGTCCCAGAGCTGTAGGCTGCCCCCTGTTCTCTCAGGAGGAGCTGAACCTCCCTCATCATGGCGTCCTGTTTGGGAAGACACGGACCTGCTTGTTTGACGGTGACAGTGTCCACACAGCTACTTATGTAAAAGAGGACAGTTGATGTATATTCCCCCACATCCTGAGATCAAAGAAGTTGTGGAGCTTAGTTGATGCTCCCAGTGGCCAGGTTTTCTTGTTTTGATGGTGGGCTGCTGTTGTTTGATTCTGGGACGGTAGGCTGGAGTGAGGAAAAGTGAGAGGTGTGACAGGGGAATGCCCTGTATGCTTTAGGGATGTTAGTTCGCACACAGTCCAGTGTTTTCTCCCCTCTGGTGGCACATTTCACGTGTTGTTCAAACTTTGACAGGACAGCCTTCAAATCGACATGGATAAAGTCACCTCCCCCATCGAAAACCCCATCTGGATGTTTTTAGCCGTTAGCATGTAACCAAGCACTATACTACTGTTAGCGTCTGGTGGCACATAGGTTGACATGACAACAACAACAGGGAGCTCTTGGGGCAGATAGGGGTGTCTGCCAAGAGCTCCAAGTCCACTGAGCAGTGTCTTTCAATAATGGCTGTATTAGCACACCAGCTGTTCTTGGTGAAAACACACAGTCTGCCTCAACAGACTTTGTGAAAGTCTGTTTGACAACATTGAGTCTCTTCTGGTTTTGTGTTGTTGGTTTCCTTCTTCCTGGGAGATCCATTCAAACTCCATCAGATTGGACACATTCATTGACCACTAAGCTTCTCTCAAGCGTCCACAGTGGCTTCTGTCGAGTTGCTTCACTATAAATGTCTGATTGATGGGATGCTGCTGGCATGGTCCTTGTTCTGGCAGGTTCTCTTGTGTCTGCCGACGACCTCTGAGACTCTGACGTCGCTGTTCTTGGTTCATGATAACCTCCCTGAGTGACCAGAGCCATTGTGCAGTTACTAAGTGTGGATGGACTGTCGACTGAGTCGTAATTGTTCCAAACTCATGCCATAATGAGTCCATTATGCCACTGTCCAGCCATGTTCAGTCAATCACAGATGGACTCAAGACAAGTAGAAGACACATCTGATGAGTAATTAAAGCGCAGAGAAAGTGCCTTAGCCACGGTAAAGACTCTCAGTCTTTAGTTCTCAAACTGGCTAAAAAAAAAAATAAATGTTAGATGTCATTACATCATTAAGGGTTCTTATATGCAAGTTGATGTGAAACTGATCTATTTGAACAATTTGTGGAGACACAATATTCCTGTTTTCATGCAACAGAATGAAATCTGGGATCGAATTAATTAATTATAAGGCACTTCCCATGCTCAGCCTCAGCAACAGTAAATCGGCCGCTTCACCAGAGTCAAACATAGACTGTTGCCCTCTCAGTTTCTCTGATGAACGTGCTGATATTGATCATTGACCTCAATGCATAGCAGCCGGACTTTCTCGATGCAGTGCAGGCTATTTCCCAAGGCCCATGCGATTTAAATATGTGTTAAAAATTTATTTTGCTCAAATGGTTATGGAGGAATTCATTCATATTCATCCACTTTAAGATTAAAAAGGGGATTATTAGACTACGTAACTCTTCTAGCCCTGTTCTCTAAACTCAATCACAAAATCCCAGTCTATTTTCCGAGACATAACCTTTACAAGAATTTGACTGTTGAGAGAAGTGAAAACACTGCCAGTAGGATCATCATTAAGAACCTGCGGATCGTTAGGAGGTTTGGGGTTTTATTTCTCTATTCAAAATGTAGAGATGAAAATGCTGAGCTACATTAATGAAGATATTTTTCAGCCCTGAGACAAGAGACACATCAAATCCTGAAAGCTCTACCTGTATTTAAATGCGTCTCTGGCTGATAACTCTTTGGGGTTTTCTTTTTTCAACAGCTTCCCATCTGTATGAAGAACAGCCCACCACCCTGAGGACATCTGGCCAATGAGAGCAGAGCGGTTGAAAATGGCTCATTAGAGAAACGCTGGAATATGCAGAGAGAAAGAGCCTAGTTAGTCAACTGACAGTCCAGCGCATTAGAGCCAAAAGATCCATGAAAGCAAACACAACTCATTATGCTTCGACACGAATGACAGAAGAAAACCAACTCCGCCGACTTGCGCCTCTCCTGGTACACATGAGACGTTATGCTAAGTAGGACAGGAAGTGAAACACTCTGCCTATAAGAGGATTCTATCATAGCACTCCTTCAGATCAATGAAATTTCCTGCTGTTTCATGTGGAGGAAAAACTAGTGTTAGGTACAAATCCGCCAGTGCTTCCTTCTACCATGCGACGTGTCAATATTGCTGGCTGCTGAGGTTGTAGGGTGTGATTTCACGCTACATATGAAGGCCCTTGAAGAGAGTGGAGGAACACCACAGGGTACTGAGAGATCTGAGGCAGCCAGGAACATCCTTCATTGCGCCCACGCATGCACCTCTGCAAATTGATTTCCTCCAGCAGACACTTGTCTATGCCACAAGACCCACAAATGCCTCCATGAACAGGACAATAAAATCAGTTTACTGCTCTCACCTGCTCAGTGACAACATCCCAACTGAGCGTTTGTAGGGATGACATGGCACAGACTGCAGCAGCTGAACGCAGGAGGACTTCCTCCAGGGAGCCTCCGACACAGAGAGCAAAGCTCTAATGAAGCGGTGCTGCTCTCACAGCAAATAGGAGTCAAGTCAGTATTTAGAGGGTATTATTATTAGTGTATTACACTGAGCATGTAGCCATACTGAACAAACACGCTGAGCCTATTTGGCATCTTGGCCTAACACCAGCTTATATTACATCATTAGCCGATGGGTAAAATCTGCCTGATGGAGCTTCAGTGAAACTTCAATGGAAAAGCCTTCTGGCAAATATTTCTAATCCATACACAAATCCCGGCTTAGACTTTAAAATATATGCTTAGCCTGGGTTTGAAGTCAAACCGGTTCCTGCCACTCAAGTGCATGATGTTTGGCTTTTAAGTGGCTTCTTCTTACTTGCCTTTTTTGGTCACTCTATTAAAGATCGTATCTGCTCTGATGGCTGCAGTTAGCTTCGTCCTAGTTCATTACTTAATGTCCTGAGAAACTACCACTTCTGCATGGAGCTACATCCACATTCAGCCCAGCCTGCAATCAAATAAAGCCAAACTTGTGCCTCTTTTATAATCATTGATAATTAGTAACTCTGCTTTACTCTCATTTGTTTGAACATCCGACAGAGCTACAAAACTCTTCTACAGCACGCGTCATGATAAATAAGCTTTATATGCAAATTCAGGTTATGTTGCCCTCAAGTGTTTAAATGTTCATATTGTGGATGTCACAAATAGTCTTATTTTCTGAGCATTTCAAGTATCACACAGTGCATCAATCGGCAAACTGCCCACTTGGGAGATGTAATAGATCTTAGATGCAAAGAAAAGTACCTTCAAATGTTTTCTCATTCTGTGGAACAGTTTTCCACTTTTTAAGAGTAAATTTAAGCTCTTTCCAAGCACTGACACTGACAGAGAGAGGGGCCGGCAAAATGTGACTCAGATCACAGTGACAAGGGAAGCTTCAAGAAGCAAATACAGCAGTTGAACCTCTCTTGCTTGCGTGGATGAATCATGTGCCTGACGAAATGTCAAACTAGACTACTATTTCCTTTTTTCCAAAGGTGAGACTAGATTTTTGCACAAACCTGGCAGTCTGTAAAGATCTACAGTGTCTCTTCAGATCTTATCTGAAGAGACAGAGATAATATCCTGTGTTGAACCTCTTTTTGCTAAACCAAGCAGTGGTCGTTTAGCAGAAAACTCATTAAAACCTCTTTAGGTGCAACAGCAGACTGACAAAATAACTAAAGCAGCTCTCCGCCAAAGTATTTGCAATGTTAAGAAAGCTGTTGCAGCGAAGTAGGCAAAGTTTCATTACGGAGGCCAAACCAGGCAATGGCATTAAAGAGAATCCCGACATTGACATTCGTGAGTTTATATTTTATATATAAATTAAGGATTTATACATTGCTGATAAAGAAAAAATACAAAACATTTTTGATCTTACATGACATTTACAGGAAATTTTACACACCATATTCAATAACTTACAAATGCTTTATTTGCATAAAAAATATATCTCTTTACAAAAGTTTTGTAATATGTACATATTCATATACACAGGATCTTGAATGGGATAACAATTGTGTGGTACGCTTAAAAGCAGTCTAGTTTACTCTGGAGTCTGATGTCAGACTGGCTTGCTTTATACTTTTTTTTAATTGATGCATTTCTTCTCTCATCCATAAGAAATATTAACTCGCAAAATATATTACATATCAATAACACAAGACATCTTGCCAAAGAATGCCATCAAGTATCAAAACTGTATAAATGTACAAAATGCAACAGCAATGACAGGAATCAACATAGTGGTACAAATTACTATAGCAGCAATTGCTATATTGGATCACTTTTTGCCAACATGCGCAGGTATGAAACTGTGAGCTGCTTTTCCAAAATACCCTTTTCTTAGATCAACCATCAGAGCCGACATCAGTCACATCTGATGTCATTGCAAACTGTGCAGATATATTACACTGATGTACAGTGTTACTAATGCAATAAATGCTATGTCTTCCTTAGAAACATATGCCCATACAGTATTCAAGGCACTGCAATGATGTACAAATGTGATGAGCGTTTTTTTTTTTTTTATTATTATTTTTAATTGATGAGAATACAATACTGATGGTGGCTCATGTTTAAGTGTGCAATTTTTTTCATGTTTAATGTACATTTGTTGGCAGAAGCTGATGGCTCAGTAAGACACTGAAATAACCACTCGAATCAGTTGGTGGCAACAAAACAGGCCGAGGTCTGCATTCATCAAGTGTCTCAGAGTAGGAGCACGGCTCAGAAATCTACTGAGGCGTGGTTTCCCAAAAGAATTACAGAACAACAAGCATCTCTGTTCATGAAAACCAGCGATGATATGGAAGTTACACTTGTTCTATTTTGGATCACGTTTAAGTAAGGCAGATACATGTCAAAGCTGTTATTAACACAATGCAAGATTAATGGAATGTTAGACAACCAAGTGACATATCTTTGTACTTCGTTTGAATAACATTCAAGCTTAAATAAACTTATGGGAAACCGAGCTAGCTGCAGATGACGAACACTGCAGGGATTCTCAACCTTTCAATGAAACCCAAAAGAATTAGGAAGGGAACTCCTACTTTAAGCACTCTGATATATACACACTCAAGGCTGGGAGTTAATTCACTCCAAATTGGACTTGAATAGACTCAAAGATGGCAAATCACAAAAAACAAACAAAAACAAACCCCCCCCAAAAAAAACCCAACTAAAACCCAAACCAAAACAAAAACAAACTAGTTTTTACAACTCTTTCAATAACTTAAGGACAGGTTAAATATATAAATGGACAATGCCTTGACTAGATGACTAGTCAGCAATTTCAAATCTCATACTTACAGAACATTTCTGACAAAAACAAATTCACTGTACAGAACTTGGTAATAGATGCAATGTTTCAAATCTCCTGTAATAAAAATGTAATTGATAACTGTCTGGGAACCTGCGCTGTCACAATAAAAGCCCTCACATTCCCAGTGGCATTTGGAACATTATACTGCGTTTCAGTAATTAAATCCCTGGCCATAGATTTTTCCAGTAGGAGGTACGATCCAATTAAGAGGTATCAATGACCATATAACTTTGAACACGCTACTGCACAGTTGCTTTGAAAGAGAGGCATTTTCTTTTTCACTTCCTCCTTGCCTGGAGGACGCCCTGCAGCTTGGAAAACAGACTGAAGATTACATTGATCAACGAACAGTTGAGAGGCTCTTCAACTCCATAAGAGAAAATAACTCATTAGGATGAATGTGAGACTCATACAAAAACCAAAGAAAGGGTCTAGATCTGGTCTGTTGTCTTGGAAAAAATTTTTTAATTTTTCATTTGGCATTGTGAAGTAACCCCTCTCTATTTATACGAGAGAGCATAAAATACTCTACTTTATCTATATGCCGGAGGCTCTTTTTATTCATGAAGCCAACACTCACAGAGTGTGAAGAACACTTCTCTTCACCAAACAAAGGGAAGATCTGGAAAGGAGGGCAATCTCCTCTGCCCTTCTCTTTTTGTTTACCTTCTCTATATGATTAGCTTCAACCATAGCTGTTGCTGGAAATGTGCTTTATGTTTCTGAGCATTTACTTTTTTGTATGTCAACAGAAACAGGGAAAATATAAATATGTCTTTACTCTCTCTTTTCCTCATCTCTCTCTCTCTCTCCTATATCTATATATATATATGTGTGTATATATGTATAGAGAGAGAGAGAGAGTTGTGTAAAGTAAACAAGGAGAAGTTGTATTATTAATCTCTGTCCCTCTCTCCTTCTGTCTTTCACTCATATTCAGTCAACATCAAACCATGGTGCAGATGGTGTTGAGATTGGGGTCAAAGCGGACAACTTTCCCCTCAGCAGCTTTTGTGTTTGTGTTGTACATGGGATTTTCAAAAGTGGCCTGCCCGTTGTTGTTCTCGTGGACAGAACATCCTGTATATTGCGCTTTATCTGTTTTCCTGAGGGGGGAAAAAAAAATGAGGATTTTTATTAGTTGAGACAGTATCCTAATTATTCACCATCCTTCCAATTCAATAACCATGTTTCTGTTATGTTGTGGACAGCTGAATGTTAATTGCTGCAGAAAAGAGCAGTGGGACAACGCCTCTGCCTGGATCATAATCAGTGTAAAATTTGACAGCTTCTACGAGTATTTACTGTTCTGAAGGATGACAAGACACGTCCCTCTATACACCACACACACACACACACACTAGACTGTATAACATAGCATATCAAAGTAGTGCTCATTTACCACCTGATGTCTACTGCTGTGTAATGTGGATGGTAATATGTTGACTAGCATTGCATCATGCTTCGAAGCCTCACAAGTAAGCTACTGTATCCAGAGAGGAACCTTGCTGCAATGAGACAGGCTGTGGAAGTGGGCCACAGTGTACTAGCTAGATCAGCTTGATGTGCACCTCCTTTGGCTGCAACTCGACGAGCATCTTCATGAATTTGTGTTTCTGAAACTTTTTCTACATCAGATCTGTGGTAAATAAGTTCAAAACTCAACCTGGGACTCATGAAAATGCACTAGTTTATTTTTTCAAGTGGAAACCAAGAAGAAACCACAGGAGCAACTGCACTTGGGTTCTAAACTACCAAGGAAGCCTCCAGAATAGACTACATACCGCTGTTTGTAGAGATAAAAGCCAAGGCCTGCAAAGATGAGGGCAAAGAAAGGCACAAGGATAGCAACAGCGACAGAACTGCTGTTGGTGGAGCCGTTGGTGTCAGGGTCAGTAAGTGTCACATTCTCTCTCACACTCAAACCTGGAAAAAAAAGCATTAATTAGCAAAAATAAATCAAAACAAATAATGAAAACAGTCAACATACAGTATATGCACAAAGACAATATTGACAGAGACTGAAATGAAATAAAGGAAACATACATATCTCATGATGATGATGATGATGATGATGAAGAGCAGGGAGATTATCGCAATAACGATAATGATTGGCCATTTGGTGAAGACGACAGACATAATGATCGTACTGATAATGATCTCTGTAACTGTGATAATCTCACTGAAGACGACCATGAAATGATGGCAGCAATGCGGAGCACGGAGAAATGAAGGATGATGATGCGTGGGGAGATGATCTGCCATGCTGTGTGGCTGCGGAAATGGGTGTTTGACAGCAGGTATGTATGGCAACACAATAAAAGTATTCATTCTTTCAAATAAACAACAAATATTATGTGGCCTTGCTGCTTGAAAAAAAAACAAAACAAAAAAGAGTTTTAAATAATTTTGAATTGAGTAAGAAATTGAGCGTTGCAAATAAACACAGACTAATTATTACAGAGCACAGTGGTTGTTGATGGAAAGTCTCCTTACACTCCTCTCAGGTTTCAATTTAAATTTTAAGAAACAATACTTCTCACAAAGTGTCAATTTTGACAGGCAAATTTCATTTACTTTTTATTTTTAGGCTTTGACAAAAAAGCCATTTAGTTTTAGTCATATTGTACTCATGGGAAATGCTTTCATTTTTGTTTAATTTTAGTCATTGAAATACCATAATGATTTTAGTCAAACAAACTATGGAAGATGTATTTGACTAAAACCTGATTAGAAATGTTGTGACTCATAATGAGCAATGAACGGGCTTCGGCTTTAACGTGATTGATATTTGATAAATAACAAATGACATTGATACAGCTATTCCACCACCCCTAATTCCTTGCCAATATTTTCACGAGTTTTGTGAAAATCTTGAAATGGAAGATGAGAGGAAGTAACTAGTTGCTATGCTACCATCATTACCAGATATCTGACAAGACACATACCAAGTCTCTGTACTCCAAACCGTCCATAGTCTTTACCCTGTATAAAGCCTTGGAACACATAGCTGCCACCCTCAGGCTCAGCTGAAACCTGGTGGGGGGGGGGGGGAATAAAATAAAGAGACAGTTCGTTATGTTTCAGTTGCACGATAAAATGGGATTTTTCTTGGCGCCTAGGAGAATGCAGCATCTCTTCCAGACCACATCAGATACTGAATATATGCTGTATTTAGCATCGCAGTCGACACATTCTGTCGTGCTACATTCAAAAACGCCTTTGTTTTTTGAAACCCTGCTTTAGAGGCTGTGCAGTATGCTATCAATAGCTCCGCGGTGGTGCAGTCACCTGCCTCATGTGGTTTTTTTAGTGGACCTTGAAGTCTGACTTCTATCGGGGGGGGAAAAAAAAATGTTCTGGAGTCTCTCCAGTCACTTAAGATGTCAGGTGTTTGTCTCAGCTTATTCAGCAAATTGTCAATGTGGGAATGCTGGAATGGTTCATACAGAGCTCCTGGCACATCTGATCTACAGCCAGTGTGAACAAAGGTCAACAGAAACAGACAATAAATAAACCCTTTTCTGGCAGTGCAGTTTTTTTCTCATGTACTGAGATTTTTTTCTTTGTTGGCAAGTAGGATTTAAAAAAAATCCCCAAAACGAATAATGAGGAGACACTGGCTTTATTTGGTCAATCAAACGCTTGTTCTTAGCTTTCAAATTATTACAGCCCCATTCCATTCAACATTCTGAACTAAAAAAACAAACATAATTATACTGACTTAAAGAAAATCACAGCTCTTGGTTACACTGAATCAGAAAATTTGAAACAAATGATTAGTGCCCATTTCCTATGTATACTCACAAAGCCGTCCATTGACCAGGTGTCATCAGTAATCCTGGTCAAGGAGCTGTGGGCCCGAGCTCTCATCTGGTAGAGCAGGAGCATTAACCGCGCCTCCTGCCGTTTGTACACTCCTACAGTAAAATGGGAGAAAGGGAGAAATGGCATGAATAAAGAGATGGGGCTATACAAGTGTGGGAGGATGATGGAAAAGAGAAAGAAGAGGACCGGGAAGAGAAGAAAAGAGAGGAAAACAGCTGGGAGAGGAGACATGTGGCTCTTGAGAGGGCAGTTAGTCAGTCAGTCAGTCGGTGCAGACTGATGCATCCATCTTTAGAGCCAATAGTTAATTTCCACTCTCATGCATGAGATCATTTGATGATTGACTGATTGACACCAGGCACCCTCGGAATAAATGGAAGTGACACACAGAGGCAGCGAGAGGAGGAGAGGGGAGGCAGACGGGAGGAAGTAGAAGACAGATGATTTATAGAGGACTTACCAAAGAGCAGAAATTCCATGCTACTGTCGCTTAAAGTTACATTGACTTTTCCTGTTGTGACATTAAAGCTTGTGACTGTCAAAGTCATTGGCTGTTTCTGGCCTTTGTAATCATAGGAACCCTTCCAGATGAAATCAGGGGCAAAAATGTTGTCAGGAACTGGAGGAGAAGAAAAGAAATGGAAAGTCATGAAATAATACCTTGAGCAAACTGAATGAAGGTGTTAGAAGGGAAATGTTATCATTCTTATTAACCAGAAGTATCTAAGGTTTTCATTTGTAAGCAAAATGTAATTAATATGTTGGTTTGTAGTGTAAGCTGAATAACTTTCACACACACAATGCAAAAATGGTAATTAGATATGTAACAGAATCAACATTTGATAATCTTTTCATTCAATTTAATTTAATTCCATCCGTTAATGATAATTAAACACACTCTGAGAGAGATAACTCTGGACTCAATTTGTGCACTTCTTTAATAGTTATGCCCTGGAAACTTTTTACAGGTCTGGTGAACAGCACAGCCATTATCTTCTGGAAACCGTGTACTTGACAATTGCAGGTCAGTTATCAGAGCAAAAAGATGACTGTATTAAATACCAACAAAGAAACTTAACAATAGTCAGAATGATTACTTAGAATTTGCTAGAAATGTTCAGTACTTATTGAAACACGTTAATTTTTGGGAGATTAAAAGGGCTTTGACTTTGAGACCATGTAATATTATTTTGCAAGAGAATGCCAATGTTTACTCTGCTTATTGCTGCACTGAATCTAACTGCTCTACCTACACGTCCTTTGTGCTCACCCAGTCACCATCCTGGCTAATCATCTGTCTAAATTTTCCAGAGATTTCACCAAAGATCTCTCTTATTTGAGGATATGCTATAGGCTATGGTGATCATGGTGAAAACACAGCAAGATCTTTGACTTGTATGTCACAGTAACCTTACGAAGCAGGTGAACAGATTTCTTCCCTAGTATGTAATGCTTACCATATTTGCTAATATGCTTTAGCATGTTTGCATTATTTGCAAATTAGCTCTAGATGAGAAGTATTGCTAAAAATAGTGTCAATGTATGTCAATGTAATAATGTCAATGGTCAAAGACTAACACAACCACCAATTTACAGGTAATTACCCTGTCGAAACAGTATTTTTCACTTGAGTTACACTGTAAGCATTAAGGAGATATCAGAGTCTGTTCATATATACCGGTAGAAACCTTTTTGTAGTACTAATTTATCATGAACACGTCCCGGATAGGCTGAAATGATTATGCCTCTGATGCAGTGCTAAAGGGTAGACTGCAGACTTCTGTGGCTATCGGCGGGAATATTTTGTGCAACTCACCGTTTACTTTTGGGCTCGGTGTCCCTGGGATGGGTTTGACAGTTTTCTCGTGTGATTTGGAACCGACTGCAGAAGAAAGGTGAATTTTTATATCACAAGGTGTAGCAGGACACAGCAGATGTTAAGAGCAAACACAATGCTGGCATTAGATATTCCCTGATATTGTTAAGACCTGTAGTGGTTCAGTTTTAACAGACACATTCACAAGTCAACACTTTCACAAGCTGAAATCTTGCTCTCCACGTAACTATTAGACAATGTCTCATATTTGAAAAACTGTTTATTTGACCTATAAGTGAGTGCACATGTCACATGGGGGGAATATTACATATAACACTAAACAAAGTATTTAGTCCTCTAAATGCCCATCCTTTCCACCTGCATGCACATGAGCTGCCTTGTTCCTCTTTTACTCCACCCCCCTTGCCCTGCCTCCTTCTCTGTCATCTGCTCCCACAGACCTCCACCAAACACGTACCTCTGCAGACAGGCACCTTGCCAGTCCAGCTGCCGTCAGAGCGGCAGACACGGTGCTCTGAACCTCCGGAGAGAAAATAACCTGGCTGACAGCTATACACCAGGGTGTAACCGTAAGAGGGAAGGTCTAGACCTACAACATCAGCATTGGCCGGGCTCCGTGGCTGCTTGCAGGAGTGAGCTGGAGAGCAAGCAAAGGGCAGATATGTTAGTGTACACACACACACACACACACACACACACACACACACACACACACACACACACACACACACACATACACACACAGAGAAAGATAGATGGGAAGATACAGTAATGAAGCACTCAGGCAAACAGAGAGGGAGAGATGTGGGAAAGGGTTAACAAAATAAATAAATTAATATAATAAGCCCCCCCCCCCCAAAAAAAAAGGACAAAAAGGACCACAACTTGTTCTTTCCTTTAATTATTGAGCCCAGGAAGCCATTAAGAAACACATGGTTGCTCTAAAATGTCTGATTTTTCTGATATGAATTTTCTCACTCGTGGATCTCATCTTATTAAGTGCTCAGTTATAAATATGGGTGTGGGTTTGCGTTCATATTTTTTTATTTCACTATTGCTTTAAATTTTCAGACAGGCTCAGACTAAACTGAGCACGTTGCGTGCTTACAAAACAGTTTTGGAGTGAACATTATGCACATTGTAAAAACTGGACCCTGGTTCTGACCTCTATGACTTTGATTTACTAATTCAACTATTACATTTCCAAATAGTAAAACGCAAAAATGATAAGGTCATGACATGCTGAATTAGGGCAGGGGTAAGAAGATTAGTTTACAAGCTTTAATTGCATCAGAAACCAGGAACAAAAGCAACTACACTGTGCTGCCAAAAAAACTGGCCTCTTACACACCATCTAAATTATTTTTATTTTCTAATGAGTTGGAGTACTCTGCTTTTCCAGTCATTTTTCACAGCACCATTTTTTACACAAAACAAACATTTATTCAAATCGCCTTGCGGCAACAGCACACTGAGAGGGTTTAAGGTGTCATCAATAATGGCATCAACAATAATGTGGAAATAGTGAAATTACTTTGCATCTTGTGGATACAAGAAAATGGTGCCAGCTGTCAAATGGAAGACACCTGCAAGCAAGCCACAGTGCCAAATGAGTCCTCAGTAATGGCTTAATGATATTAATGTAAATACAGTTAGTTAGGGAGGGGATGCCAGGATGAAGCCCAGTTTGATGACATAAATTAGTTATTGTCCTCGATGCATTGAGGTGAAATTTCAGCGATAATGCTTGTCTTCTTGTACTCAGTTACACGGGTATTATATCAATTTAGTCTACAGTATTCTATCTCCTTGAACCTTTTCATTGACTTTGTGAAATGAAATATGAAGGCTCTTTTTGCATAGCAAGGCAAAAGAAAAACTGCCTCATATTGTAATATGTAGATAAATAAACAAACCCGCTTCTCACTGCCAGAGCAACTTGGTCAGTCTATGCAACCCATTTAAAATGACAAAGCTATCACATATCCAGGGTAGTTCTAGCAATTGTACACAATGGATTGCGAAGACAAGGCTAATGAATTGTGTCAAAGATGTGCCATATCCCGGATCACGTGGTGGTGGCAATACTGTTTATTTCCCCTTCCAACAGTGCAGCGGGCTTTACTTCACTTCTGTGATTTAGAGTCATGAAATACAGCTTCATTTTTTTCCTGTCGCGCAACAACGTTCAATATTTCCTAGTTCAAAGTTGGTATCTCTGGTAAACAGAGCACATAGTTGGGGACACAGAATGACATCCATGCTACGGGTAGTTGGTCAGTTACAGGCTGCCACATCATGTGAAAGCCATCAGAACAACGTTAATAAAGTTGATCTGGCACTGTTTTTCTTGGAGGATTTTCCAGCTTGCTCTCAGCAATTAGATGCAGCTGGTGAGAGCGTACTGTGAACACTTTGACAATTTAGTTTGGCTGCTTTAGTGTCTGCTAACCCCATTTTGGGTTAGCAGACAAGTTTTGGTTTGCATTTTAGCGCTAATAGCACCAGCTCATCTTGAGTTTGTTTATAAAGTTAACTAATAAGACATTTTGGAATTAAAAGTGTATGCATTTTAGAGATAAAATGCTAACACGGTCAACTCTGGTTTTGGTGCATTGCATCTATTACATTTATTGTGTTGATAACCCCTGCAAGATTTTGCTTTCACCAGCAGTATAAGACTGGTTGGCTTCATGTTTAAATCATTTAAAGTAGCTTCACAGTAACACAAGACCATTTAATCACATAGAAAGGCATTTTAGAGGATTTATGACTCAAAGGTCAACACAGTGAGCGGACCATGAAGGCACTCAAATTCAAATACATTGACATAACCACAGTCTAATGTATAACGGGCCACTGCCCACTGCCAATGTAAGTCCACCTGTGAAAAATGAATGATAAACATAAACATAGGAATTTAAGTTAATGTTTTGGATCTAAATTCTGTTCTCCGGATAATTCATTTGGGAATTTGGGAATGTGCATGGGTAAATGGATGCGAAGATCTGGTGATTGTCAGTAAAATCTTTTGTGTTTTAATTCCAGCTGTAACAATGACAGTACGAGGGCAGAGGAAAATCAATAAATTTTTCAAACCACTAGAGATGATGGAGCACAGCCAGAGAACAGCTCCTGAAATGCTTCAACCTTAGCAAAGACAAACATGGGAAAAAAAAAACAAAACCCCCAAAACAAAAAATAAATAAATAAATAACCTGACCTTGCTGAACAGAGAAAGTCAGGAAAGTTAAAAGCCTGAAAACATCAAGCCTCTGATCCTCTGCGCCTCAATCCACACCGCCTGTCAGGTGGCCATTTCAGTGGGTGGCCTAAAAACATCATAGTTACACAAAAAGGGCATGGACTGCATGTTATTTTGTTTACTATGGTGAAAGTACATGCTGGTTTCATAGCGCATCCAAATCCAAAAGAGGAACCTCTTGAAGGCTATTTGTTGGGTATCAAATTATATTATAGGACTACTTATAGCACCAAATCATAAGACAATGAAGTATTCAGTGGCATTGCAAATGCCAGCCACAAATACTGGTCATTGTTTGTTGAAATTAACTTCCTTATCATATGTTTTACCACACACTTTGAATACCCATAATTCCCTCCATCCATGGTGAGTTTTCTTAATCTTAATCCTCATATATGGACAGATTACAGGTAATATGTTAACTATTTGCACCAAGAGGTACATAATGGGTTTGCCCAGCAATTTAATGACTTTTGTCCTGCTGATAAAGTGTCTGACATTGAATTTCCGCATGAATCTCCTGAATATTAAGGTAAAATGCATCATTATGCATTAAGGTTCCTGAGTGGGAATAAAGGAAACGGGTGTTCAACAACTGTGTGAAATTTCAGTTTTATCTTCTTGTTTAACTGTTTATCTCTCTCACTTATTTTCTACTGCTTATCTTTTTTCCGGTGCTGCAGCCAGTCCCAGCTCACACTGGGTGATTGACCTAAACATGCATGTCTTCGGACGGTGGGAGGAAAGCCAACACAAGCATGGCGTGACCATGCAAACTCCCCACAGAAAGGCCCCAGGCCAGGAACCCAACCCATGGCCTTATTGCTCTGAGCTGACTGCTATGCCGCCGTGCTGCCAATTGTTTATCTTTCATTTGTTTTTCACCATCATGCCAATTTCCCTTTCCAATAGAAGCCTGAATGCTATCTCAGCCTTTGAGAGATTTTGAAGTATTGTAGTAGGCGGTCCTTGGGAGTAAAGTGCGTATGATCCACTCTGTAACAGCTGTAAAAACGTAATCAGTCATTTATCTACATTCAAATATTCCATTTCATTTGACATTGTTGTCAAAACCGTTCCAGAGGGAGGAAGTTAATTTTCTGGTCATAAAAAATCTGTCAGTGCCAGGCTGAGGAGCTGATGGAGTTTGTACCTCTAATTCTGCTGTCTTAAACTTGGTCTGATTTTTCTTTTTTTTTTTCAAAAGTACTGTCACTATGCTGAAAATAAATTGAATAAAAGAGCCAGGGGATGTGCAACCTCCTGAGTTATTCCTTAGTCACTGTGAGGATGGGGTCAACAATTTGAAGTTATGGGGGTAAAAGGAGCTGTCAGGTGATAAAGGGTGAGTCAGCCGTGCTTTCTGGATTCTTCTTTCCTGTCAGCTGCTCAAACAAGTGTTTTAGATCTTTGAATTAAATCGACTCGCTAATAAGACCATGAAATCTTAAATACATAAAATATGCTTTTAGAATTTGTTTCAGAGAATGTATATATTACATGGCTTGCATTGCTCATAAAATATTTTGTTTTTGTGTTCAATTATGAAATGGGCCTCATTTGGATAAATGTTACCATTAATTAATCAGTGTATATATTACATCATTACACATGTTTACATCAGTATTTTATCATTTTATTTATAGTCTCAATTCATTATTTGAATACACATGTCTTTGAAATGAATGCCTTATGCATGGACAAACTGAAATATCAGAAACACCTTTCAGTAAAAATAAATCATAAACAACATCCTCTGAATCAACATGTTTGTAAAACAGCTTCACATGTTAGCGCGCATGATAGTAAGATTTAATATGTTCATGTTGCTGCATTAATTTCACTAAGGCGTACCTAACAAAATGGCAACCACGTGTATGCAAAAGCTGTGTTCAAGGTTTCAAAATCCTTTTAAACCCCCCCATCCTCAAACCAAAGATAGACACACACACACACACACACACACACACACACAGAGTAGATCAAACAGAAGAGAAGAATGAAGGGTTGGGATTACAATGACTTTGCTTCTTCAGCACTAATGTTTCTGGGAAATTCGAGTGGGTAATACATCTTTGGCTGGTTATGAAATCAAGATGAGAAAATATTATTTATATCCCCTTATCAAAACACAGCTCAGGTGTTTACAGCTATACAGTAAAATGCAGACGATTTGAATTGGGAATATCTCCATGAACAAAGCTGTAGCTGAAAGGGATGCCGTTGAGATTCAGGATTACACAATCACAATTTAGGAAAGCACTTGGCTTGGCAACTGGGTTAAACTGCAAAGCCCTAGTTTGGCGTTGGTGAACTTTTAAGGTTGATCAGACAGAATGACAGCAATCACGGTCAACACCACTCTCAGAAAGTCTGTGTCGGCAGGTTGATTGAGGCGTGAGCTGCAATCTACTGGGCGGTCAAAGGCTACGGCAGGATTGAAGAGAGAAGTGGCACTGGAAGGCAACAGAGAGAGAGAGAGAGGGGGAGAGCGGCTCCAAAAGGAGGCTGAGCAAAACAAAGGAGAGCCCGAATCCCTAGCAATGCAGGTAAACAGTGACAAGATGCCAGAGGGGCTAGTGAAAAACAAAGACAGGGAGAGTGACCCAGATATGGCAAAAGAGCATGAGGAATGAGCACTCACGGACACAGGTAGGCTGGACTCCGGTCCAGGTGAGATCTGGCAAACACAGCCGGGTTGTGGAGCCCTGCAGTAGGTGTCCCTGTTGGCACTGAAAGTCTACTCTGCTGCCCACCTGGCCACAAAGAGACAGTACACAATGTGGAGAGAGTCAATACACTGATGCAAATGCCAATATGCTCTCAGCATCAAATCTGAAGAGCCTGGAAAAATGCTCCACACTTGTTTATTTATTTTTTCTTTTTTTCTCCTTTTTAATGATTAGCTGTGTGTGTGAGGCAGATGGGGACTATTCCTAGAGGCGATGGTGTCAACTAATGCAAAAAGATTAGGAAGCGAGAGCGCTGACTTTGTGGTTTAAAAAAAAAAAAAAAAAAAATAGAACCAATGTTATTTTATTAAATCAAAACAGTCCGATGTTTTGAGAGAACATCATCACAGGATTTCCTCATTCGGTGTTGTCAAGATATTGGTGAAAATGTTCAGTAATGCGGACAAATGCAGTATACAGCCATTACATGCAGTGATCCAAATAATAAGCTACTTCTGCTTTCATTTGAGACAAATTTCATTTCAGATATTCAGCTGAATGTTCTGGAAAAATTGTTTGCACTTAACTTGTAAGTGACACTCCAAAAGCAACAGGAAGGAAATGAAATACACTGACTGCAAGCTTCTCATGGGAGCAACTGAGCACACACCAATGGCCATAATATCAATTTGTTTGACTATGATGCATTTCGGCATTGCTCATTTCCGCGCGGCATACAGTGGACATTATTATAGAACTACGCATGCACAGAAAGCCACAGTGGGAGAGAAATCCAGC
The DNA here is from genome assembly GCF_900963305.1 of Echeneis naucrates. NCBI lineage: Eukaryota > Metazoa > Chordata > Actinopteri > Carangiformes > Echeneidae > Echeneis > Echeneis naucrates. The sequence continues at coordinate 8,642,259 of NC_042516.1, read as the reverse complement.
TGGTTTTCGCCTTTACAGCCACCTTGGACGGACATATGCACTCACTGCTTCATCCTTGCACTCACACATTATCATCTAAATGAATAAATGATGTTTCTACTTGGAGCAGCCTTTGGAAACTGCCCATTTGAATGAGGGCTAATCACAGATGCAAGCTTTGAATATTACTTTGATTATGAGCTTTTTGTTCTTGTGGACATCCATCAGCTTCTCTCTCTTAGTTACAACAAATTTGTTACTGGGCTAAATTGAATTAGTGAAGTGCACGACATAGTACATTACAGTCCATTCATAATATGCTGTTTTTAGTTAAGTACTAAACATTACATAGATGTGGCATGTGTTTATCTGTGCAGCTTATTATGCTCGGATCAATTCTGGATAACCTGGATAGTAAGGTTGTTGCTCATTTTACCTTAAAGCCTGTTGTGTAATTCATGAAGCCATGATCAGGTGTTCCTGGATTTTCACATGTTGTTCTTGTGGGCTCTGCAACGAGAAATCATTGTCATGATGAGCAGGGAGATTTCAGGAGAGTAAAAATGAGAATATGACAGTGAGGCAATCATTGATAATGGCTATGTGATTTGTCTCTGGCGTGCTATGTACCAGAGGACAATTACTGAAGTGGCATGGTAGCCTGAGCAGAATTACCTTTCCTTTTTCCAAGCTCTATAACTCCTTCTGTTTTTAGTCTTTGAAATATGGATTTTTAGAAGCGGTGGAGACTAAATAACAAAATTATGAGAACAAAATGAAATGTTTTTCATAATTGTGGTTTAGGTTTACATGAATGATGCTAATTCAGCTTTAACTGCGTTTTCATAGTTATGACTTATTTCAACAGAAGCAACAGAAAATAATCATTAGGGAAATTAGTCAAATCAAGGGCTCTTTCAAGTTGATGGTACTTGGAAAATTAGAAAGCTCCTCTCTGGCATTCAAAAAAAGTCAAAAGGATAATAATCATTACCTATACATCGAGGCTGAGATCCACTCCAAGTGCCGTCCTCCTTGCACATCCGTGTTGTTGATCCTACCAACATATAGGGGGCACTGCAGCTAAACATCACCTCTGACTTGAAAATGAAACTGCGCCCTTCTCGACGTCCTCTAGCAGGCGTACCAGGATCTCCGCAGAACTTGGCTGCAGGGGAAGAAATGTGAAATATTATTGACATGACAAGCTTCATGCATATATCACACCCAACACAAATACTAAACGTTTTCCTGCAAGTATACATCCAGGAATAATACTGCACTTTTGTATGATCCCACCAGTTCAAATCAAAGAGGATGCCCGATTGATCTGCACAAAAAAAACCAAACAAAAAAACCCCATCTTTTTTCAAGTGCTTAACACGGACGGAATAATGCGGTAGCCAGTCAACTACATGTAACATTCAGTAGACTATTTAGCATTCAATTCAGAAATAATAAGTTGTGTGGGCAGCTGCTGAGCTCATACAACATCCGGCCATGATGAGGAGTGTCGAGAGTGGTTTCCATGGCTGTTTGGAGCTTTGGTCCTTTTGATGGGTTCTTTATTATACTTTTTTTTTTTTTTTTTTTTTGCAGTACCCGACTAAAAATGATTATCTTTCGGTGTGATAGGGAAAGTCATCACGGGGTGAATTATTCAAATTGTGTTGACATTATGCCTGTTGCAAATTCCTTTAGCCATTTTTCATTGCATGTGGGCAGATGCATTGACATTCTTCTCTCAGGATGAATTGTTCTGTCTAATCATTTCATTGTTTCAAACAAACCACCTTACTGGCGAGTGGTTCGAGTAGATATGAGAATATTCAGCTTGGCAGCAAAGAGGTAGTGAGGGAGGTCATGGCACTCAATTTTAGATCAAAATAATTAGCAAGTGAAAGAGGTTAACACAACTGGAGCCATCTGCTGCCGCTGTTACTCTCCAATCCTCTCGCATGATATTGCTTATTTGATAGGGTTCCAGCCACAGACTCAGCAGATGAAGCGTGGATCACTGCTGCACCATCAATTTATTGCTTATCGAACCCTAACTGAGTTTTTGGGTCTAATTTAGGGGGTTTGATGTGGAGAAAACTCATCCATTTCACAGTCTGACAAAGTACGTTTCTATTCATCTTGGCTATTTACATACATTCAGTAAACCACCAGAACTCTACTGATGAGTATAAGTTACTTTCTTAGCTACAGTAAGTTCAGTGTGTGAGACGGCATATGTGAGGACGAGAGTCACAGCATTCAGTCACGCAGCCAGAGCACTGCAGGATAAAGCCAACAATAAGTCAGGCTGCTTCTCCAGACCTGACATGTGCTGCTGTGTGGAGGTCTGGAGACAGAGATAAGTTCTCACTTGCTCTCTTCCTAGGAGTCGGGAACCAACAGGGGCTTCCTACAGCCAATCCCTGGCATAATAGATATCTAGTAAAAGAGAAGATTAGAATCCAGCCCATGCAGGAATAGCTGAATAAAGCCATTACAGCAAATAGTGTTATCTCAGAAACAAATCCTTGTATTCAAAGACATATCTTCCAGAAAATATCTTTACCTGCGCTGTAGGTCTTGCCTAAAAAAACGATGCATCGCAGTTTTCAATTCCCCAATGCACTAGAGTTTGAGTGTCTCTGATATGACAGCAAATAAAGATGCAAATGTTTGGCTGGATATGAACACAGGTCTTGTTATTTTTAAAATGCCATTGTGGGACTTTTTATTCAGATGGCACTTATGGAGGGTTAATAACACAGGTCAAATAGGTGACATGCACATCAGTCATAAACTTCCTGCCACAGGGAAATAATGTGCTGTTTTATGGATATATAAGAGAGATGGCCCCAGGCCAAACCACGCTCAGCATATTTAACGTGTATGCGTGAGTGTGTGTGTGTGTGTGTGTGTGTGTGTGTGGGCGAGCAAGAGACAGAGAAAGACAGAGAAACAAGTCAAACTTTCTCTCACTCTCTCTCTCATTGCCTCTCCTCTTCCTTGATGAATTATCAATGCTTTGAAGTAATCAGTATGCAGAGGCCTGATTCAAAGTTGGGATCACAGTCTCATCCCTGCAGACTCATGAACTGACATTCTCAGACACTAGAATTTGTTGCTTACTTTCTTTTTCCTTTGTGTGGGAACATAGAGAACATGAATATGCATCTTCATCTCATTTGGCTGCAAAAATTACAATAGAGTTTAAGAAAGGCACGGATAGATTTGCTTTTGCAAATTCATGGAATCTTCCAGAGTATCGTCGAGCTGTAGTTCAAACTGAAAGTGGTGACTATGAATCTTATTTCTAAAATTTACAGGAATGCGACCTGAGACTGTACGCAAAAAGCTACAAGACTCTGGCACATTTAATTATGTTGTTCAGGAACTGAGGACCACATAGCTCAAGAGAATCTGGTTATCTGATTATTTTCTAAATGAGAGAGTACCCCTCAAAGTGGTCACATGTATATACATGGATGCAAAAACAGTTAAGATCGTGCTCCATGAAAAATGTATGTGTTTATAAGATACTGCAGGATCTACAGTAAAGCTCAGTCCGATAACTGCAGAGTGAGCATTGACACAAAGGATTTACCTTTTCATGACTAAGAGAGTTATACAGGCATGAGCATGTGATAGCATCTACAGTATGCTCAGTGTTATATCTGCATATGACAGCAGGGTTTTAGTGCATAGGTAATGCTAAAATGTAAGCTGGAATATGATCAGCACTTTTCCCCATTGTTCCAATGTTTCGGTCTTTTTGTTTATCTTTGTAAACCTCAGTGATGGATCAGCTGTTATTACTGCTTACTTCTGTTTACAGTGTTGTAATGAGCGGGTGGTTACAACAATATGTTTAGGAGAACCAGGGTCTTTACAAGGTTTGTCATTTCATTCACATACTCATGCATACATGTATGTTGACAATTTTTCAGCTGATGTTGTAGGTTTAGGTAATTGTGACTGCTACACATTTAACAAAAGAACTTATCAGTCAGATCAAACCCATCTTTGAACTCTTCATTCAGGTACCCACGTGTTTCGGCATGATTAGATTGATAAATCAAAATCAGACATATAAAGAGCTGCAAAAGTGCTCAAAACTGCCTGTGAGGTAGTTTCTGCTATGAGAGACACCACATGTTGCCCTCATCACACGCACAGACACACTCACAAGGTAAAAACAATATCAGCAACACAAACGCAGCTGGCAACTAATTTTGTATCATGAAGCATAAATGCTACTCACTCACAAAGTCAAGGTTGATTTGTGACTGCTGATATGGAAACAATGACTGTTGTGTGTTGAGGGATGACACTGCTCACTATAATTACTGTAAACAGCAAGTAGATATGCTACATTTACTGAGTGGAACCTTATCCATTTTATGGCCAGATGACATTTTACCAATCATAACGATTTAGGACCAGAAAACAGAGATCGTTGTTGCTGAACTGCAGATGGGCTTATACCTGAAAAATGCAATACTTTATAGTTAAGCAGGAAACAAATCAGACAGCACTGTGCACGTTGATATACACAAATTAGGATAAACATTTAGAATGTGCCCATTTACAATTACAAATGAATGCATGGGGTACTGTGCCTCTGCTGTATGGTCACAAACACTAGCAGTCTGTCAGCTGGATCTCAGTTGCTAAATACCCAAATGGGACCATGTTCGCTTGACTGAATATCGCCACAAGCACCAAATGCTGTCATTAGCATCAATTACAAAAGAGCACACAAGTGATTGTAGTTCTCTTTAAATAGACTCCAGGGCCTCAGACAGTTTCTGTTTGGTGTGATCCAACATTTGGGACTCAAATACAACAAACCACCTAATATCACTCTGGTTCAGAGGCCAACTACTATATAAATTTCGCTCCCATGACAGTTTAGTTACTATTTACACAATGCATGCACCTAGATGATAAAATCCACACCTGATATCAGGGATTCTCACACAAACGCACACAAGCTGCAATGCTAAGTTAGTGTCATGCAAAATGGGGCAACAGTCAAAACAAAAGGACTGCCTACAGCGGAGATGCTTTAAATGCGTCACATCAGTCTGAAAAAACAAAAAAACCCAAACAAACCCCAACACATCTTTCAGCACTTATTGTTTCGATTCCACTTAGTCTTGACTGGCTTTCAGAGAGAAACGAACATCTAAGAAAGTGCTTTGCCCTGTCATGTCTGTCTGATTCATATAATGCAAGAATGATTCTAATGACAATGAGACACTTGAGCAGTCATGCATTCCAGGCGTTATTATTATGCTTGAAAAGATGACTCTGAGATGGTCTTTATGTAGCAAAGAGCATCAGACACTCCACTTGTGGTTCCATTGATATCATAATCATCTTCATCAGCATTGTAGCAACATTGCCTTGAGAACAAGGTCAGTTAATTTTTCGTTTAATTAAAATGTACACTGAAGATTCAATCAATCAAATAATGAGATATATTAATTGTGTGTTTTTTTTCCCCTAGGGGGAAAAACATGGACGTTTTGTTGCCACTGAATGCGTTTTTAGGAATAAATAAGATTGATTTCTCACAAAAAATACCACAATGTTGTAACCAGGAGCAACACTAATAATCTGTGTTCCGCATCTCTGCAAGACTGCCTTATTCTATTTGTATCCTATTTCGGAGTATGCACCTTAGCCTTGATGTTAAATTCCATGACTTATTCATGAATATCATTAATTTCATTAACTTCACATAATCTGTGAAGGGGTAAGCAGCAATGTTGTGTAAGCCTGCTTGGAGAAAACAAGCAGCGTGAAGTAATGAGTATATGAAGCATTTTTAAATAACCTGCAAGTGCATCCCTAAGTAATAATAAACAAATAAGCATGTTTAAGACAGTGACCAAAATGTCTACTATGCCGTGTCAGTCTAAACACAAGGCCCCTATAATTATTACTACATTTATCAAAAACTCACGCAGGCACTGGGGAAGGTCTCCATTCCACGTCCCATTTCCTGTGCAGGTGAGCATAGCAGGGAAGGACAGTTCGTAGCCAGGGAGGCAGCTGTAGCTCACACTGTTGCCCCACTCCAGGACTGAGCCCTCCAAGATGCCGTTAGGTATTGGTGGGGGTGTAGGACATGTCACCACTGTGGGTAAAGTGGGGAAAATGGTTAAAGCATGCTTATCAGAGTACAACCGCTGTAGAAAACAGGTGGAGCCAAGTTTGAGTGAAGACCAGAATAAAAAGGATTGTGAAAGCAATTCAGATTATAAAAACCAGAGAGAATTAAAAAATAATAAAAAAGCAAAAACCAACAATTGGATTATACAGCAACAGCACTGAGGAGAATTCACAAGACCTTTTCAAATTTATTTCAGATTTATTTCAGATTTCAACCCCCCCTTTTAAAACTGAAAAAAAAAAGAAAAAAAAAAAGGGATTTGTCTTCTCATTCATATCCAGGATGATAAAATATTTATGTCCCAGAGCATTGCTTCTTTTTAAAATGCAGCTGATTCAGATGAGCTTTTCATGCAGGTTAACCCTGAACGTGTTTTGTCAAATTTACTGTTATGATGCATATTTCAGTATCAAGACACAATGGAAGTAGCGCAAACTCACCATTTTACACAATGATATGAGGATAAATATGGGTGAAAACTGAGTTTCTGGCCCAAAGAAATGGTCTCGATTTTGACTGTGAGCTATTTTTCTCTGCTGTTTGGGCTACACTGAATCATTTCTGCGAGAAATAAAGGACGTTTTGTGTCTGTTTAAGCCATAAACTTTCTTCTCAAAAAAATGTAATAAATTAATGCATAATAAAGCTCGTAGTTTGTTCTCGAACACTTGGAGATGAACCCGTGGGGATGCAGATGGGATATGGCTTTTAAGGATGTGAATAAATCTTATCTGTTGTTTTATACCATTACTATTCTCCCTCAACGCCCATAATTTCCCCAGCTCTCTGTTTCTTTTGGACCCACTCATGCATGCCAACACACTTGAACAAAGATCTGCAAATTGAAGTCAGGCTTTATGTAAGCCTTGTGACTGTCTGGTAAAATCTGATGTTTACTCAACAAACCCAGTTACTTAACTGTCATGTTAACACCTGACTTTCAAGTTAAGGTTTAGTCCTTTGGCAGCATAACAATATAAGGAAATACAAAATTGTAAGATTCATCTTTGGGGCAAGACCACAAATGGACAAAAAAAATAAAAAATCACCCATTTCTTCAGTTTCAGCACCCAGGCTGCACTGAGGCAGATGAAACTATCTTTCAACAGAGATCCCGATTTGAAATGACTTGATCACTCAACACTCTGTCTATCTTTCTGCCGCATGCCTCAGTTCGCTTCAGGCCTTATACTGTGCATGTTGACCTCTCTCCCGAAGAGCACATTCAGCCTCTTCATCTAAACAATGTGTCGTGCTGCCTGACAAAAGTCATCATGCTGATTTTAACGCTCACTGAAAACAACAGCAGGTAATTTTCACCATTAGCTCCTGTTGGTGAGACCAACTAACTCACCGACTGCCTGGATATATTATCAGTGCACAAAAAGGGACTGAACAGCCCTGTCCAGTCCAGAGGGGCTGTGTTTTCACCTTTAATCACCCTCTGAGCTTTTAGGCTCCTTGTTGCCTCCTAATTTTGTTGCCAATTTTAAAAGCTTGTGCCAGGCTTAAATTTAGCGCTAAACAAAATACATATGAAGACGATATCCAGATATACATTATGTGTGCACACAGACATGAAAAAAATCTAAAAAACAAAAAACAAAAAAAACAATCAAAAACCAAAATGCAGGTATTTTGTCAAATTAAAGTTGACAACCAAGGCATCTACAGAAAATATAAGAAAATATCGACATTTCATGTCGATGACTTACTGTCAAATCAAAAACTTGTTCAGCACTTGCTGGACAGTAGCTTCTTTCTTACGCATTGGATTCCAGTTCTATTTCCAAAATTCAGAAAGTGCAGTCTCCTGACACTCTTATAAATGGTTTTACACCAAATTGCAGTGCAAAATTGTAATTTTGCATTTGGTTGTGTTAATATAATGTAGGCATGAGACCATGTCATATTCAGTTACATGTTTTTTCTTTCAATGCAAGGAATTACAATAAATGTAGAGCAAGTCAGTGATGGATATTCACACATTTTCTCCAAGGTCCAACCATCTTTTGTTCTTGCTTGGCAGTGGATCCTAAAGAATCCCATTCATAAATCATCTCAGCAGTGTAATGCACATGTCTTGGAAGCTATAAAATATATTTGAACAGATACTTAAATCATAACAAATAGAAATCAGCTTTTTTCTTTTTTTTTTAATTGGAATTTAGTTTCTCAGCTCACTTTAAATGCTCTCTCTTTGATTTTAATGAATAAGTGAAGAGTATTTTCAATTTGGGATTTCCGTGTTGTTGCTGTGGTGCTCTAGGAAAAAACAAAAAAAGCCCAAAAAAAAAAAAAAAAAACCACTTCAGTATAAATTGTGTCACTATAATGCCCCAATGGATGCTATAAAGCAGAAATTTGGTTTGGGTGTCTATGTGCATCTCTACAATATGTCTGTGTGTGAGGGGCAGGGTGAAGTGAGATGGGGGGGCAAATGGGTAAGTGCACGTGTGCAAGTTAGAGGAATAGGCCTACTAATCCCATAAGCACTGCATCAGAAATTGCTTAGAAAAAAATAAAAGGAAATAAAAAAAAACTATAATAATAAGGCATGGGTGGCAGGCAGAGCTGAATGGGAAGCAGAGAGTGTCCCCATTTTCCTAAGTAGTTCTAAGCAGCATTAGTGCCTCTTAGCTGAACACGCCAAACCTGGGATTCAAGCTGAATCCTTGTCGGGCAAGGCTTAGGATGTGTCATCAGCAATGTGTACATGTACACCACACACAAATACTGTGGCTAGCAGTGATGCACACGCATTCAGTGCAAAATTATGCACACAGTCGGCACACACAAAAACTTTCCCTTAGTCTTTAATTCTCTCTCCCTGTCTGTCCTCCTCTCTGTCTTTAACCTCTCTAGGCAGAATATCAAGTCAGATTCCTGCAGCACATCAACTAAATCTTTGACAAGATGACAGACGCCCCGCATCATGAAGATTTCAAACAGCTCACCCTGCCTGAACCCCTGCACCTTCAACTTAAACCTAATCATGCAATAGAAAAAGGCAATCAATCTTATTGGAAGGGGCGCAGCTTTCAGTTGAAATTTTTTTTTTTACATTTTTGTGTCCATTTCTCAGACCTCTTGGTGCATATGTTGTAAATTAGAGAGATCATAAAAAACTGCGATTCTCCACAGGCTGTTGTGTTGCTTGTTCCAAAAAGGCCCAGAAAGAGAGCAAGTGAGAGCAAGCAATCAATGAAAATGAGAAAATAACCTAAAAAAAAAACAAACAAAAAAAAAAAAAACGCACATGTATTTGTTCATTCTCCATCCACACACTGACGAGTGGCAAATGAATATGGAGCACACACTTGGTAATGAAATTCTTCTCTTTTGCCTTTCTTTTATTCATTTGCCCCATGAGAGAAATAAGTGCTGTTGGAAAAGTGAGAGCAGTGGAGGGAGTGAGAGGAGGCAGGAAGGATCCTGTAGCTCACTGACTAATGCATACAGGTCAGTACAAGCTGACAACACTGGGGCAGCGGCAGGGGTGGGAGTGATTGTGAGGGTTTCTGAGCGTCTGTGTCTATGTATGCATGAGAGAGACGGTGTAATTGAAGGCCCCCGTGTGATGAAAAGCATGCACACTATGTGAGAATGTGTGTGACTGTGTTTGATGAGGAAGGTTAAGCTGTAGGGTTCCGCTCCTCTGCACACCACCCCCATCAAGCGCAACGGCATCAGGGCCCAGTGCCTGAGCTGTTGCTGCAGTTGTCAAGGATTAGAGCTCAGAGGTTAGGAACGTCATCCACTTTGGTGGAGGATGCACGCTCACATACGCCATGCCCTTACTCTCGCCATCCAACAGCCTCAACATACTGCGGATCAAGACACGTTAATAATGAAACAAGCCCATGAAATATTGCAAATCAGTGTCAGTTCAGATGTTGTAAACGTCTAAGCAAGGCCATACAGGGAGTCCTAGGAGGGTAAGAAGTGTGTGGCTTAAAATCATAGCTCCCTATGAGCTAAGGGACGGCACACAGTACTGTACCTCTGGGTCCACAACAGGCTCTGACACATTCAGTATAACTAGAAACAAAAACAGGTATTGCACAAGAATTTGTCCGTTGTGTTTCATTTCTTTCAACACTCATTTGTGGATATTTCCCTTTCTCCTTGCAGTTTTGACTGCATGCATGCCAGTCACAAAATGTGTCTCTTTTTACTTTCACAGTTCTCCGACAGCAAATACAATGGCAGCGCTGTTCACTTTAACTCAGAGAGCAGACTGGGTACAGTTCCTTAGCAACGATGAGCCTCCACTTGCCTTATGGGCTCCTCCTTTTCCTGGCGTACTTTTGAACTGAAAGTTAATCTTCCATGCAAGACTTACTTTTTGGGTGTTGATGGCAGACATGCATTATGTCTGATGTGTGTGCAAGGACAAAAATCTTTTGGTGACTTTTCTAACTCTGATGTTAATCAAGCCTGTAGACCGTGGACAAACTTCAAAAGAGAGATTACTTAATGGAACACAATTAGAGTCATCCTAGTTGTGATGAACACTTTCTAACCATCCATCGTCAGGTGTCGCATGACCTTTTGGCCTTGGCTCTGAGCCTCCACAGGTGCAAGTAGAGATACAGGTGTGGATGAAATCAGTCTGTCCTGGATCAAGGATTCTGACATTTGCCATCTATTTTTTTCTGAAACCCCCCAAACCTGCCTCTTATCCAGGAAACCAACAAAATACGAGGATGTTTTTTTATGTAGGGGTGTAAAAGATACAAATATGGGGGCAAAACTGCATGCCATCAGCGTGCAGTGTGTATTCCTGTTATCATGTACACACCTGTAGATGTGTAGCAACAGTGCGTTACGTCTCATCAACATCTAGTCTAATACATGGTTGCCACTTGCTTTAGCACCAAACTGAAGCAGGCCATATGACACTATCTGACTACATAGTAAGTACTGTGTCACCTTGTTTGCTAATCTTGTTTCATCCAAGGGTGTAAGCATGTAGTTTATATTGTGCGTGACAGTGTGCGAGCATCCCGAGGTTGTTACAGCACCTTCTGATGGTTATCAAGGTTGACTGGCTGCAGCATGTGAATGATGCAGTGTCTGTGGGAGGGGGTGCCCTTGTGTGTGATACTTACCTTGGCATACTGGCATGGTGCCACTCCAGGTGCCATTGCTTGTGCAGGTCCTTGTGACAGCATTGTCTTCTCCTATCATCACAAATCCTGGTTGGCATGTGAATGTCACATTCTGGCCCACTGTGATGTCATCACCAAATCTAAGCCCATTTGCTGGAATACCAGGGTCGCCACAAGTGGTCACTGCCATTGGATGGTCACACAACAAGAACATGGATCAGGTATCATCTTAAATAGTGATTAAAGCATAATTAAACTGTGAGTGAAATTTACTGGAAATCAAACTAAAAGCATACATTTATCACCACAGAGTGTTGGATGAAATTATACATTATGCCTCTACGGTCTGAAGAAAGACTGCTGAGAACTTAATACACCACAGCGGGGAGCTTGAGTTGTCCACTAGATTTTCTATTTTTTGTTTTAGTGAAGTTGTTGGTGGTCTCCTAATCATGCATCTGTTTACTTATTTACAATGCAAATGTATGTAAAGCTTTCACAAAGTAACTATCCTCTCGGTCCGAATAGGCCATTTATTTGCTCTTACACTTGACAGACTGTTACAGAGAAAGCAGTTTGGCTGAATTTTACACCATAAAAACGTCAATGTAACCCAACCGAGGACTTAAATAAAACAACTTGGGTTTGGTCACTTGATTTATGCCACACTCCAACTTATAAATCATCTGTTAAATAGCATTCATGTCAACAGCCAAGTTGTAACGACAACTGGGAAACTGACTTATTGAAAACTGACACGGTGCATCAATATCTGAGTGTCTGCAGACAGGTCAGACAGAGACGACATCTAAATCAAATGGATAAGAATTAAACCATGAATAAACATTGCAGTAATTTTACCCAAAACTCAAGTAACTCTCTGGCCTTTTTGGGTCGTATGACTACACAAAGATGTCAACGTGACAATCTTTCCCCAATGTTTCAATGTGAATGTGGGATTAAAACATGAGAAAAGCTCTGAATTGCAATTGAACATTGTTATATTAGTAAAAAAGGTTCAAGTGTATAATAAGAAATTGATTAAATTAGGAAACTCAATCAACAAACATAGGCAGATTGGACAGCAATGACATACACATGATTTGCAACAAAAACGTCTCCTGGACACCTTTATACTAAAAAGTAGCATCATTGTTTGAAGGGCAAATGTTTGTGAGGTTACTTTGCAGCAACCCGGTGTTGGCTGTGCATAATTTAATCAATCGAGATGCAATCTATTATCTTGCATAATTACTCTCTGCTTCTGTGCACAGTTGAGCATGTGGAGCAATGAACATGCACCAAGATTCTCATGAGTTCTATTACTATGCGATGGTAAGAATTATCTATAGAGCTAGGATTTAGCCTACGACCAAGCCTTACCACACAATATCTGTTGTACTGTGCCCCTCAGGGACACTAATAAGAAAATTATTAACTAACTCTTTCTAAATGTGCAACTACTGTGATACCATTTTTGAGATACTGGCCCACTTAAAATGAGAAACACTTCATGTTGGGGTGGCATCCCCCTGACAGTGCTCAGTCTCTTCTCTTGCCCGTCCTTGGCTGTTTTTCTTGCGACTTCCTCCAAAGTAAACAGATCTGAGCCTTGTAGTATCTCTGGTAAATCTCTAAGTTGCCAGAATTTACTTGATTGCTTTTTCAAAGCACTTGCTTCAACTTATGGTACTAATTTGTGAGCAATTTTTACAAAATATTTCCTGACTTGTTCACCTTAACAAAAGAAGCCAGTTTGATGCATATGGCTGGCTCTGCAAATGCCTTCTCCCTTAAATTAATTTCAGTTTGTTTATTTTCAGTCGCGGCCAAAAACTTCAGCACTTGGACATTTGTCATCACTGGGTGAGACTAACTTTGTATCCTGAAAGAGTACATATGAGAGCTGCTTATTTTGAGCACAGAGGAAGAAGCTGGGTCTTCTGGCAACACGTCTTTGTTTGTTCCAATAATGGACTGAATCCTAGATGTCTTTTTTCGTAATTAACATAAAACTTTGACACTGAAAGTGAAGACAGTACTCTGAGGAAAATCTAATGAAATTTCCCTCAAAGGTTCCTGCTCCCAGTACTCTGTCATTTATGTCTGAAAATGGATTGCAGTCTGCTGATTTAGGACTCCATAACTTTTATTTTAATATATTTTACATCTCCTGCTTTTAATGGATTTCCTGTAGTTAATAAAGTAACTTGTCTGTATTATCTGATTTATCTGACCTTTTTTGATGAGGTATTGTGGATTGCAAACTTGTCTTAGTTCTCTTGAACTCGATCAGCTAAATCATATCTACCTATGCAGAAAAGATACTTCATACATACCTGAGCTTGTACTATAGTTTAAAATATGGAAAGATAAGATTAATTCCTGCTTTTGTATAATAATAAATATAAATGGCAACATGTTTAGCTTAATGAGCAAATATCAATTAATGTGTCCCACTGTGAAAGTAGACTTATGTTTTACATTGCTTTTTTACATGCATGACTAATGGCCACAAACTGAAGTCATCAAGCTGTTTGTCTGTGGGAAATTATTGATTTATATTTGTAAACTGGACCTGACCTAATTTTCCCATTTGCTCTCTAAATTAGTCTGTTCAATGTACCTTCAGTGGAAGTGAAAATGCCAAAATATCTCTAATGTGACAACGTGTGGCTGCACATGGTGTTCGGTTTCTATGCAGGTGTAACAGCCATGGAATGAAAAAAAAGTCATGTATATTATACTTAGCGGAAACTTGGATACACTGTCTGATACTTGTTTTTTTCCTGGTGTTAGCATCAAAGTATCTCAATTATTAATTACTCTAATAATGGGAAAAAGCAGGTGACCTACTCTGTTTAAAACCAAGTGTATGGACAGTATGTGTCTTTAATTCAGTTTGACTCTCAGCCCGCAAAGTTTTAGTAAAAAAAATTATCCTGATTTAAGCATGAGAAGAAATTAACTAAAACTGTGAGATTGAGTGAGTGGTCTTACTACATCAGAAGAACAGTAAAGGTATGAAATGTTTTCTTGTGCCTCTCTCTATAGAAATGAAAAACTAAGTACAATGCACAAAAGCTGCAGACGGTTCACTTTAGCAATGCAACCCAGCAGTCCTGCTAACTCATTCAGTTACATTTAGCCTTGTTGAACGAAGGCAGAAAAGCTGCTTCTAGTTAAACCTTTATTTAAAAGCAGGCAGTAAGCACCAACGTCTCTTTATCTTTTGTTGTATGATATTTTTGATCTTGCTGAAGATATTATGTAGATATTATAGTGACACTGCATCATGAACACCCTTTTTTTTCTTTTTCGTCACTGGATGCCCTCAGCTCAACTAGAGATCACATATTTCACTGTAGTCATTTTGGATAAAAGGACTGATTATGGATATCGCTCTGTCGATTAGAATGATGGGTATGAATCAGTTTTCTGCAGATCTGCAAATAGGCATTTTGCTCTGATGTCTTCATTTATTTATATCCCTTTACTCCATACCCACAAGGAGAATCTAACACCACCGTGTTGACATTTAAACTAGCAGAGTGGAAAAAGGGAAACAGAAGTGGGGAGTACTATAAATACAGGATGACGGCATGTTACAAAGTAAACAGTCCTCCTGAATAATCGCTGTTTACGGTTTATTTCATAAAGTGCTTCATGGCTTTACTTCACGCTTCGCTGAGCAACTCTCTATTGTAATGCACTTCAGCTAATTCCTTAATTCCTTATAATGCTCTATAAATTTCATTTATCAACCAATGAGTGCGAGTGTGTCGAGAAAAATAAAATGGAAACTTTTTTTCTCTCACCTTGAGAATGCTGGGTGACTTTGATCTGCTAACCTACATGATCGATTGCCCATGAACCGTGAAAATGATTGCCTCCCTAATGAAGGCACACTGAGCCAATCTTGGCATCTTAAGTGTTGATGTCCCTGATCTGACCACTAAAAATTTTACGTGAAGTGATAGCATAGCAGAGGAAAGCGATAATAAGTTTGGTGGGCTTTAAAGTGATAAAAAAAAAAGAGGCAAGAAAGCTATTCTGTCTTTCTGCACGTTTGATCATTATTATTCAATGCAATTTTCAATCTTCCTCCCCTTCTTCCTCCCTGTGAGTATCTCCCCGGAGACTCATTCCATTACAAAATTGAAAATTATGCCCATGCCATTTTTTTTTTTTGGTGATTCAATAACAGAAGAAAGAATGTGATGATTTTCAGAGAGAAGAACAATGTGTAATTTTGTTTGATAGTCATCCTGGTACAAATTGAATATAGATTGGCATACTTCTTAATTACTGCAAGGCTCATTTGCTGAGTTCCAGACAATAAAAACCTGCTTGGCAGTTCTGATGTCTTGCAGTGAAAAGACAGCTCTAAGAGATATATGCACGATGTGGAATCTTATACCCTGTTTTAGCACCCCAGTTCATCTGCCATATTGCCTCCTCTCTGTAAAAAACAGAGAGCGTCTTCACATCTTTGTCCAAGATCTTTTCAGAGGTGTTTATCTTGTTTTCAGTATAGGTTAAAGGTTCTACACTTAATGTTCTCATATGACATAAAACACAATAGAACAATAGCTGGTTTATGTTATTAACAGAAGTGTTACTGTTACGCCTGGCCATATTCAATTAGAGATTAGCGGCTCACTCCCAAGATAACACCCATGATGACACCCGTGGAGATCCCAGGCTTTGCCATCTTATTTTTTTTCTTCCATATTTGTTTGTTCTACTTCTGAAAGTGAGGATAACAAATTACATGGTTGCCAATGTAGTAAGTAAGATGGAAATAAGTGTGATCAACCAACACCAAATGACTTTTGACGGCTGTGTTTCTCTGTTCAAAGGCATTGCGTTATTGGCCACTCAACACACCTCACTGGTCAGACACTGGTCACTTCACAATTTGCTTTGACAGTGAGGAGACAATGCTTTGTTTTTCTTTTTCCTGGCGTAACACAGTTCAGCAGAAAGGGCCTTTTAAATGTATCCCACAAGACTAACAGACATGTCTCTAATCTCCTTTCATGCTTGCATGCGTATAAAACTTACTTGTGCAGTTTGGTGCTGTGCCAGACCATGTGCCATTCGCCAGACACTGGCGTGTGGGCAAGCCCATGAGGAAATAACCCTCCACACAAGAATACACAATGGAGTGGGAGAAGGTTGTACCATCCAGACGGGAAATACTGCCATGAGCAGGTGTACCTGGATTCCCACACTGCACAGCTAGAAAATGGCAAAAAGAAAAAAAAAAGCGAAAGAAGGTGAAGGTCAGAGGAGTAAAATAGGAATGGATTTTCTATTTACCATGTCAGTGATTCACAATCTGAGAGTTGGAAGCCCCTGAGGTGGCAGCAAGATGACTTCTGAAGGTCTCAAGGTGATGAGCAGTTTTTGAAAAATAGATTCCTGAATATGTTATTTGAACAGTAATATTTAAATATGAAATACAAGCTGTTTTGCTTTTGACTTGATGAATATTGATAGTTTCTTGGGTCTAGTGTTTAGCACTCAGGTGGAACAGTCTGAAAGTGGCAGATAAAACATGTTGGCTTATGTCAGAATTGGCTATTATGTAGTGTTTCACTTCACAGCATGAAATGAAATGTTCTTTTTTTGTTTGTTTGTTTGCTTTGTTTTTCTTAAAGAAGCATGAACCACTGATCTGTACAGCAGCACAGGTTTATCACGACAAGCTAATGAGCAAAGCTGATGCAGGGCTACACAAATCCCCATCACATTGTTGATGAGTCATCAGTAAATAAAGTGCAGTTAGAGCACTGTCACGTCCTGCAGTACATCCATGGGAATGACATTTAGTGCTGGTTTAAAAAAAAAATACAAAAAAAAAAAAAAGAAGAAGAGGATTGTGGGAGTAATGTGAAATTTTGGTTTAAGGACTAAGGGCTCAATTTTAACAATAACAGGATTTTTTACTTTATTTAAATGAATGCACGGCTGTAGAGTTATTGCATTACTTGGTATAACTTTGCATATGTTACATGATTCCTCACAAATTTAAAACTAAAATTTTACTCAAACAGGCTGAAATTAATGCAAAGTTTGAGATGGTATATCCCCGGAGAGGGAGCCCTGTGGGGCTGGGCCTTTTACACTGAGATGTCTTCTCCTTAACATTCTGACAAAAATGCATCCCTGAAGAGGAGGGAGGACAGAATTTGTTTCATAAGATTTTCTTCTGCTCCATATCATGTCTAATTATGAAGCTGGTTTGCTCTCTCAATCACCTAATTGCCTGGAAAATCTGAAATAGTGATTCTTGTTGGAGACAGACGTGCTGTAGGTGTAGTGGTGATTTTTCAATTACCACACATGCACACACACACACACACACACACACACACACACACACACATACACACACACACACACACACACACACAAGTTCATCGGGTGCTAATGCATCACTTAGGCACATATCCAAACACATTTGGTGCTGAAATCTGAAATCACATTACAGTATCACACATGCACACATGAGAACACAGACACACATTCCAAAACTAAACCATGTCAGACTTTCTGGCTTTCTCTCTGAATAATTCAAAACAGCCACAATGACAGGAACACAAAACAGACCTTGATGGTCGTATGAGACAGATATTAAGCTGAATATCCATACTGACTGCTTTTCAGAGACTGTAAAAGGTTGTGGATAACGGATGGATGGGCTTGGATGGAACATTAGACAGGGCTTTAGATCACAGACAGGGAGTGACAAAACTTGTTCAGGCTCCAGTGAATTTCTGCCCCCTCCTTCCTGAGGTGGAAGGATGGCTAAAACAATCTTTAAATCAAGACTTCAGCTGAAAGATGGAGAGATAAAAAGGTAGTGGAAGGAAAGCGCGGGGAGGGAGGATAAGGCTGAGCAACAGAGAGGGTTAAACACAAAGGAGGGACATGGGGAGGAGTGGACAGGGATCGTGAGGTAGTCAGACAATGAGATGAAGATAAATCAGCAAAGAAGAGGAAGAAGTTGCCATCTGGGGAAAGGACAGAGAAAAAGGGAAGAACAGGGAAGAACAAGAGAAATAGAATGAAAGGCAGATGCACACAGTAATTCCGAGGGCCTGTGCATTGGCTTATCATATTAAAATGACATGGGCGCGGTGCCAAAGTGGCAGACTGTTGTTGAGGAGAACAGGAGCAGTCAAACACGCGCCTCAATATCTGCTTGACCCCTGAGGGTAATTTATGCAAGATGTAGAGCTGGCATTCTGTGAGCTAATATCGTCAAAATCCACAATCATTCATTTATAACAATCCAAACAGAACTTGGCTTTAGGTGTCTAGAATTAATGAATTTCTTAGTTGCAACCTGGAAGCCAGTACAGTCACAATGCCATGTGCTGGAAGAAAATACCAGAGTGCGACAGAGACATACTTATCCATCTGGTGCTTTGTACTGCATCCATGAGCTTCTGCCATAATGTATGCGTAGGCGTGACTGTACATTGTATGCCCTTTTCATGCTTGTGTGCAGTTTGTGTGTGTGAGGTCTGTTTACTTTTACAGTATTATATGACAAGCAAAATGTATTTGTTTTCGCCTGTTAATGAAACTCATGAAAATCCATGAAAATGTAACAAAATAAAATAAATAAAGTTATTTTTATTTTTATTTTTATTTTGCATAAACAAAAATGAGTGAAGCCACCCCACCCCCTTTTTTTTTTTTTTTAAACACATTTACAACACACATTTTTAAATTTTCCCTTACGTTTGCAGAACGGCTGTCTGCCCGACCACGTCCCATTGGGAAAGCAGATTCTCTCTGCCGAGCCGTACAGTGTATGTCCCACTGTACACGTGAAGCGCACCTTGCTGCGCACTTTGAAGTTCCCCGCCTCCCTGCTGGCATGGGCAGGTGTGCCAGGATCCCCACAGGTGCCAACTGAGTCACCTGCAATGGCAGATAACCACACAAACAATGACAGGCAATGGAAACAAGAAAGCGAAGATGACACCCACCTTAACCGTCTATGTGTCTGCCTACAGATGGGCCCTTTTAAGCTGGAGCGGTAATGAATTACAATACGGCATTCATGTGTGTCAAGGTGAAGGAGAACACAGAAAAGACTGACTCATACTATACTCACACATATTCTGACTCCAGGAGGCATCTATAAAACCAATGAGCACTTGTCGCAACACCAACAACCTGAAGGACCAATACTTCCACTTTGCTTTAACATCAGGTGCTTTATGTCCATGGAAACAGCGGGGCCACCATTAAAAGGCAACCAGCTGTGGTTATGAGAAATGATGAATACAGTTTGACCTTTGAAGCTAAATGCGTTTTTATTGCCCTGAATTATCTCTCCCATCTTTTGTTCTGTGGAGGAACATACAGTACTTTCAGTGTCTTTCACATCTATGCGTTGACTCAAGAAAGAAGATGCTGCGTCTCTCGTTCATTCTCTTCACACATCTCCATTAGCATGGTCTCCAGTGGGTGAAAAAATAGGACATGTCCTCAGTCTGAGCCATAGGAAATCAGAAAGAGGTGACAATTATGGTGTCAGGATGGCGCCACATCGAGTGGACATTTTAAGTTGCAATAAACAGCAAGCCAGGCGGGTGGGTGGTTTTTAGTTTTGTATTCACTGGGGATATCTTCTGAGCAAAGGTTAAAAAAAAAAAGTATAGAAAACACATATCACCAACCACCACTTGAACTCCTGCTTCTTCAGTTGTCTCAAAGAAATGAGCAGTGGAAGAAAGACGAATCAGCAAAATTTTTGGTGTTATAAGGCAAAGTCTTACAGACAGGGAGGCATGCAGACAGACAATTTTTAATATGCTGCTGTGCTTGTCTATACAGTTCAGCACATGTTGTGTCTTTGTGAAGGATCTGCGCTTTATTGATTTTGAGAAACTGTTCTTTGAGCTGAGCACACACCCTGTGCATCATTGCTTGTATGTTGGCTGCTTCTCTGCAGAGCAGCAAATAGCCGCAGTAATACTGGACTTGTTGACAAAAGCCTTGCTGCACACACGCCAAGCTCATATTTTCTACACATATTCCAAGGCTCACGTGTGCACAAACTGTATTTGTCAGGTCAAAGGCTCTCGGCTAGAGATGATGAATTTGCGTGTGGACGTGGTTAGCTGCAGCTGTGTGTGGGTGATGTTGATTGCCTTTGTTCTGCATGTGTCTATATGTGTCTAAGAGATTGCACTTCATGCGTGCGGGTGCTAGGATGTCACCCTGCCTGTGTATGTACTTGTCTACACTTGACTTTGCAATTAGGTTTAAAGTTTACACTTATTTGTTGATTGTTTACGTGGATGCCCATTTCAGCGTGCTTGTGTGTGTGTTGTGGCGTGTTTGCTGCACAGCCGCTGTCAGTGATTCATTAGTCTCCTTCAGTTAGGTGAGGCAGCTTGGCTTGGTATGCACTGTGACAGCTATAATCTCACTAATTGGGATGGTAGTGGATTTGGTTTGAATCTGAGTTAATGTCCGTTCACCAGGCTGCCTTTGTGAGGAAATAATAAGGCCTTCAACTCAGCAATGCAACAGACAAAGACAAAAGGGTATTGGCCTGGCAAGCATTTTTAAGCCCCCTCTTACTAATTAACAAGGGAGAAAAGATGAGGGGAAGGGAAAAAAAAACAAAAAAGCATGGATTGACGCATTGCTGATGCTAAGCTGGCTCGCAGAGGAATTTTTAACAAAAGTTTTACTGTTGATGTGAAGAATCATAATGTGCTATGTATTTTTTTTTTTTTTTAACCGATAAAACTGTCCATCAGCTATGAATCAAGCTTTCTGCAAATACACTTTACAACCATGGAAAAGCAGGGGAGCAAAAGAGAAGCAGTGACTAACGTGGTACATGCACCAAGAAAACAAACCAACACTTTTTTTTCTATAACCTTTATCTTTCTAACACTGCGCTACTCATTTTATCACATTATTCCACATTTTTGCTAATGTGCCTGCGAAGACTAGGTGCTGCAATGTACACTTGTTTGTGTAAGCAACAACTTAGTTCCAGCTGCACTTTGGCTCTAAATTGTTTTAGAGCTGTAGCAGATGTTTTTTTTTTTTTGCCAAGGGTGTGAATTCATCAAGCCTCTTACTTATAAACAACTTATAAACTCAGTTGTGGAGTTCATAGCCAATCAGAGGCATTGGTGCTGTATAATCTTCAGCCCCAATGTGAAGATGATGCATCAACTAATAAATATATACATATTTATTAAACACATATATTGATAGTGACACGATCTTATCACAAATGTCAACAATAACTGCATGACTGTTGCGTATATGGTTGCAGATGCTACAGATGGCCAAGGAAAAAAATCTTTGTTATTGCCGGAATTGGGTGTCACGCCTGATGTAACAAATATGATGTAAACAATAAAGCAAATATGCAAAATTCGATTTTATTTACATTTTATTAAAGGTTGAAATAAACACTGAAGAATCAAAAAATGTAAAATTTCTGTCCATTATTTCTTGGGTCAGGCATTATGGGGTTAAATACGTTGGAACCGAGCTGTGTTGGTTTTATTTAGTGATAAGTTAATGCTGAGTAGAATTTGGACAAGTTTAATTGAATTGACTAAATCTAGTTTGGTTTTATATGCCCCTATATCCAAGGTTTAAAGCAGAGTGTATTAGCCTTTCCTTTTAGACAAATCAAGACGTAGCAGAATTTATGACACACAGCCCAGAGTAAGTCATAAAATTAAACATTATAAAAAACTGCAAATCATAACTTTCAAAGAAGTCCATTTGTTGTAACAAGAGGGTTCTCTTCAAATCATCTCATTTATAGATGCCAAATTGTCTCAAAAGACCAGATGATAAAACATCCTGCAATGCTATTAGCAGACAGTTATACAGGCTCATTAAAGACAAATATAATGTGTTACTAGATCTCTCCCTGCATCGTATAAAACTAAGAGCAAATAACCGTGTGCTCTCTTCACTACGCAGGGAATCTAGTTTTAACGCTGCCTCAACTATTTTCTAACTGTCTGTGCAAATACAAAATATTCAAAGGTGAATACAGAGTTTGCACTCTCAGTTAAAGAAGGGAGGGGAAAAAAAAAACACTGTCATACAAGTCTGCTTACAAACATTACTTCTGTGTCAGTGATTTGAACAAACCAAGCGAACACTCAGTAAAGAGAATCCACTTAAATGGTCAGGAATGCTTAAAGTGTGATGCAGGGTGCACCGCATGGATTAAAGGGGAGAAAGTTTGTAGTTCTGCAGACATACACTATAAGACAGTATTTTCTTCAGGTTTTCAGAAAAGATCAAGTGAAGAGTCTGCAGCTAAGGCTACTGCAGACAAGACACAAAAAGTTCTGCTGAAAGCTTTGTTTCCCAGAGTTTGCATTTAGGCTGATATCTGTCACTTGGATCGATTGCTTCACACAGCATCATTTGCTTCTACACATTAAGATGAGATGTGAAGCTTAATTATCTATTATCTATCACCAAATCGAAAAATAATAATGGCTGAAGTGTTATTGTTTTGGTTGTTTGGCGCTGGTCCACCATTCAACAGCCTGATTGTCAGACGAGCCAGCCTATTCTAAAAGGGAAATACTGAAACTGCTTTGAGTAGGAGGGGGAATTTGAGGACAATAATGGCCAAATGTTTTGGAATGTGGGACCCATTAAAAAATCCTACAACAGCTCCGCATGACTCTCATTTGAGTGAAAAAAAATGGCCTAGTTGGATGATAACTATCCTGTGGATTGATTTCTCTGAACTTCATACAGGCACTAACCAAATATCTCATTACTGCCAGGACTCCTAAGTACTGCACGGCTGTGGTGGTGTGTTTATATTGTGCCTGTGTTATGAATATTCTGCTGACAATTCTGTCTCACTTCCAGCGTTATCTGGCCAGGCAGATACTTTTCATTTCACCTTGCCCAGGTTTTGAAATATTTGTTATTAGTATTCCTGGCATGCTAATACAATGGAATTTTGTTTTGCTCTCACTGAAGAGAAATGTAAGTACATTGTTGGCAACAGTTTTCACTGGATCTACTTACTAGGTAAAATATAGTCCTCATGACAACTGTTGACTTGAGGTTAGTGTGACAATGAGCATTCAGATATTGTTTCTCAAAAAATATTATATATATTATATACAGTACAGGCCAAAAGTATGAACACACCTTCTCATTCAAATGAATAGGAAAGTGTGTCCAAACCTTTGGCCTGTACTGTATATATATATATAAATATAAACAGGGGCAGGTAGTTATCAGACACAGATATCCAAAGTCTCATGAAGTGAAATAAAGACAGCGTTTTGTCATGTCTCAGCATGCAGGAATGCTTGTGTATGCATGTTTATTTTTCCGTCCTTGTTTGTGTACCTGAGCAGTGGGGCAGCGGGCCACTCCAGTGACCATTCAGTTGACAGGTGAGTGATAGGTCTCCTATGAGCTGGCGGTCCCCAGAGCAGGAGTAGCGCACTGTGGAGCCGAAGGTAAACTTCTCCCCACTCATCACACCATGAGGAGGCGCACCAGGGTGGCCGCAGTCCACCTCTGCATGAGAGTGAAGAGACATAAAGAGATTATTGGTGGACAAATGAATGGATGGCAGGATTAGAGTTGCATGCCTCAACACGCATGATAAAATCCCAACTCACACAGACGACAATTTATTGGCACCGAGGGGACAACATATTGTTTTCTTTTGTGAGAGAGAAAGCTTAATATAATAATAAAAAACTAATAAATAAATGAATTGGGTTTATTATTTATCATATCAGTCCAGGATCCAATGAATATCGCAGTTGTTAAAGGACCAAGATATCAGTGAGTGAAGCACTTTCAAAACCACCGACTTGTTGGCTCTCAGATTTTCACTGCTCTGAACTTTGACTGAAACTTTGTGTTTCAGGAAGAGCTTGTGTTGAAATATAAAGTACAGGGAGTAGATTAAAGCTCCACCTTGAGACATATCAGTTGCAACAAAGTCATTGTCGATCATGACATTTTCATAAAAGACGATTAGATTCAATAATGTTTACAAACCTAAATTAAATGCCGATTGATTCCAGGACCTAAAAATGACTTTGGACATCACCCGGTCTTTTCTATTCTATCAATATTTTGAACCTTATGTATGTTTATGGGAAATGCCATTCAATCAGTTTAGTTTCACGTCTGAAAATTTCTTCCTGTAATTTAAAAAAGCCAGTTTCTTCAAATGGCAATGATGCCAGGATTCACAAATAAACATTCAAGTCAGACACTCCTGTGGATCTCTTTAATTACTGCTCTGTTTGATAAAATAAATAATGTGTCATCTCTACCATGAAATGAGGTTTTTTTTCTGAGCCTGTATGCAAAATTTTAAGGTTTACTTTTGATGATGTCTCTGGAAATAGGTCATTACTGTCGGCAGCCTTATACAAAGTAGAGTGTACGATGAGCCAGGTGTTAGAGAGCAACATTACAACCTCGCATAACCACAACAGTTCATGGATGGTTGTTGTCATAATTTGATCACTAGGTTCTGCAGGAACATTAGCTATAGCCTGAACAACTGGTCCTATGACAGTTCCCCCCATTTCCCAATTAGGCAGGGCGCAGCCATAACCAGCAGCCACTGGGGCATCGAACATTACACAGATGCTCCCAGTGATTGCACTTAGTATCTTGTCTCATAAAATCTCTAGAAGCAAATGCAAATGCAAAACAAGGTTATGAAAGTTAAAAACTTCCATTATTTTGCCTTTAATTTTATTTGTCCTAATTCATAACGTTTTGTGGATAACACACCAGTTACTGAGAAGAGTGTATCGACTAATGCGCCCAACAGCGGACAGGCACACACAATTAAACTGTGAACGGATGAACTGTGATGCGATGAGTTACCAATTTTCAGTTGATTAATGGTTCACGTAATAAGAAGGTAGCCACTGTACCGATGCATTCTGGCAGAGGTTTGTCCCAGTGGCCCACTGGCTGGCATGTGAGCACTGATGAGCCGAACAGGTAGTATCCAGGGTTGCAGTCGTAGAAGACCACGCTGCCGAATGTAAAGTTACCATGCTCAATTTTGCTTTCGCGGATGGAGTTGACAGGGATGCCTGGATCTGTACAGTTTACCACTGTATAGAAAAGAAAAGAAAAACAGTTATGCTGTCGGTATTTATTCAATTAGTTTAATCACCATGGAGGGATACTGACAACAGTTCAATTGTTACAGGGACATTTCAAGCAAGATGGACGATTTCAATAGAAAACCATAGTTGAACAAGAGGCCTCTTATCTTTTTCTAGTATTCCTGTTGGCTTGAGTGCGGGCCTACATATAGTCAATAGATTCAGTATCTTATCTTTTTTTCCCCCTTTGTGATAAGGGTACTGTGACATTACAAAGGGCAGCAGCAGAACTGGTTCAGGCAACTTTTCAAACACATCAGTTCATTGAGGTTTTCGGTGGCAATGGAAACTATTTCTAAATCCATGTACAATCATCTGTGAGGGGATTTTCTGAGCTTTTCTATGTGAACGCATAGCCAGCAATGAGCTACAGTATACACTGATTCTCTACATACATATATTATATACATTTATGGCATTTTAAGTTTGGTATTGTATTCCTTTTACTTTACTTCTACCTTATTTTTACTTGATTTCAACCTGTGCAGCACTTTGGTCAGCTTCGCTTGCTTTTTAAGTGCTTTACAAATACATTTTGAGTTGAGCCGAGATACATATAGTACTTCATTGTTATTACACTGCACATGATTGACATTATTTATGTGCGATGGGTTCTGAGAACTGTTTTATCAAAAATCATATTTACCTTAGCCGTGTGTACAGTATGTGTTGAGGTAAACACATCAGGACAAGTTTTATTCTATCAAAAACAATTTTATACAAAGTTGTACTCTGTCCAAAACATTTTTGCTTTAACATTGCATGGCGTAAATCATAAAAATGTCTCTGTCATGTGTCAGTCTGCTTCATTAGCTCCATCAGTATCTCCCCAGTATTTCTGAAGATGCGAGTTTTCTTTCCTGAAAGCCGTGCAGCCGGCTTTCTGTCTTTGAAAAATACTATCCGTCAACATGTTCACTTGTGAGTTAACAATAGAAGTGCTGATATGACCAGATAAATGGCTTCTTCTGTTCTACAAACACAGAGCCAAGAGAGTAAAGGCTATATTTAAGCACAGTCAATAATAATAGCACATCATGCTGCTCCTGCTTAAGACAAAAGACGTGTTTACTGTCAAAAATTCCTAAGCATGCATTTCGAAAGTAGCAGAATGTACAAGAACCACATTGCTGACAAGGTGGTTCAGACAGCTTAAGGTAGGTGAAGTTCAGAGCAACATCAAATTTAATCAATTATATAAACGTGGGACAAAGCTGAGAGAGAAAATGAGAAAGTGCTGGTGGGAACAGACAGACATATTTAGACAAAGGGTGTCATGACAGTTTAATATAATTGAACTCTCTTGAGCTTTACCAGGTCTGTCTCTATGTTACTATTCACAGAAACTGTATTCACACCAACCATTCGTCTTCACATCTGACTGCCAAAAAAAACTCATCGCTCAAAACCAGAAATATTTTTAAGTAGGAAAAGTCTGACAAATTCAATTTTGACTGACTAAATGCAGTTGGCAGACCAATTAAAGCCCCAGTCAAATTAATTGGTTTGATTTGAATGATAATTTCCTGTTTCTGTAGATTTTATTTAGACTAGTTAAGGCCAAACATGAGATTGCAAAATTTACCACATTCTGTCTCCAGCAAGCTAACTGTTTTCAGGAAAGACAAGTAAACAATTCCCTGCCATGGTCACAGACACAAAAATGCCTGGGCTGCTGCTGATTATAAACACATCATTAATGAGCCTAACCTGAGCGAAATAAAATTGGCTACAACTGAAACACAGGAACCATCTGATACACCCATTGCGATAGCTTCCAGTGAATGCACTCAGAGCTTTCTTGCTTTCAAAGTAATGTCCCCCTGCAGCAGGCTTTCTTTGGGGGGGTTGGCAGCAGAATTGTGAAAATAATTCTCCAATTGCCATACAATTAGTTGAAAGTTCATTATTGCTTTTTTCCTGCATTCATTTTGAGGCCAGGGCTCCAGATGTTGTTGCCTAATGCCATACCCAGAAAAGTCGAACAAACAGCGATGTCTCTCATTCAAAGAAATAAATGTATAAGCACCAAATCTAGCAGATATGCTTCTATATCTGCGTGATAGCAGGTCAATGGCTGCTGAGATCTGAACAATCACGATACACCTGCTGGCTGCTTAATTCTCTAAGTCATCTTAACATCGGATTCCTGTCGATAAAAAAGCACTTGCAAAAGCTGTTACATTCTGTCCCAACACTTTGGCTGGAATCTTTTGGCCAATAGCTGACAGTTGCTGGCAGCTATTGGCTCCACTGATGGCTAACCTTATCCACAAAAGTAGAATTAGATAGAATTCCCTTCACTGTGGTGATACACTATGAGGAACCTTTTTCAGAAGTAAATCAGATGGAAGCAGTAAATGAGATGCATATGAATTTGGTCCACTTTCAGGTGCCAAGTTCTTGTATCAATTCTTGCTGCACACCCGAGGCAATGTCTGCGCTCTGAGCCTTAGATAAGCATTCTGGCAGAGAGAAGCAGCTGTTTAGTTCAACTGTCAAGATGCATCTGCAGTCTTCTGATACATGAAGTCACTCAAGCCATCAGTCATTCAGCCATTCAGCAGAAGTCATATTGTTGTTCCTTACCTCTGCATGTTGCTGGCTGCTGGCTCCACTGGCGGTTGGCTTGGCACTGAGCTGTGGATGGCCCTTCAAGGGTATAGCCTTTGTTGCAAGAAAAGCGCACAACATCATTGTAGTTGAAGCCATCTCCTGTGGTGCGTCCATAGATGGGGCTACCGGGATGGCCACACGTGACGGCTGGGGGTGATGCAGATCATCCAGAGACGTGATGAAAGGAAAAGGTAAGGTGGAGGATGGAAGATGAGACACAGCAAAGATTCAAGCCAAAGAAAGGGTAAAGGGGAGGAAGACAGGAAGAGTGTGGACAGAGAGAAAATAGAAGAGAAAATTCAATAAGTGAATAGTGACACCTATAATTAGAATATCTTTATCATACAATTAACCCTAGAAAACAACAAGGGAATTAGAAATTAAGCCATGATCTCATTTGGGAAAGGCTAAATAGTGCATTTCAGTCCATCAATAGGTGAATAAGAGATTGATAATCACATTATGGAAACTGGTGAGACTAAAGGGGGGGGGGGTGTTAGTCTTGTCCATTTCCACAAATAACTCTGAGAAATGTCCACCGTTGTCGGAGGCAGTCCTTCAGTGAGTTTTTGTTTTAGATTACTTACAGATGCAAACGGGGAGCTGTCCAGACCAGTTGTGGTCCTGCTGACAAATCCGCACTGAGGAGCCGATAAGTCTGAATCCAGGGTTGCACTGGTAAACTACTGTGTCCCTGTAACCAAAGTTTTCCCCAATCACCTGTCCATTCACGATCTGCTCTGGCACACCGCAGTGACCGGCTGTGAGATGATGGAGGGGGAGAAGAAAAAAAAAGAAAGATTAGTTTTACCACATAATTATCATTTGTGTTTCTTTCTCAGATAAAAAGCAAAAGCTTCTACAGGACAAAGACAGCCATTCCTAAAATGCTTTTTGTGTTTGGTATTTATAACTCTGCTGTCCAGCGTTTCTAGTTTTTGCACAGGGTGCAGTGCACTGGTAACAAGGACGTTCCAAATGGTTTGCTACACACAACCATCTGGAAAGCCTTTGTTGGAAATTGTCTGAAAGAGGCAGGCACATGAAAAAAAAAAAAAAAAAAAAAATGCTTGGCAGGTGATTGGATGAACTGTCTGTGGAGTGCAGTGTTTCACAGGCAGGTTCAGGTCAGGTCAGTCAGGTTCTGTATCTTTCACATTTTTCTCCAGTACCAGTGAAGCCAGCTGGTGAGTCATATCAAATTCTGGCCAAGGCAAAAGGAAAGGACGGATATATTTTTCTTTAGGAAAAGCCTTTAGTATTGTTCTTTGGTTTTCACCCAACAACAGCAGCATATGTGCTGACCTTTTTATGGGCGTCCATGGTTATGCAGCAGTTTGTCAGGAGATGTACCTGTAGTTGCCTGTAGTTTCCCCACTCCAGCAACACCGAATAGTCTAAGCTACTGTGGTTTTGCCGCAAGCTAATATCTTGTGTCCTGACAAGATGGATTTCTTTGGAAGGTCAGTGGACGGTTAAGGCTCCTGGCATTATAAGTCACAATAAATGATCTCAGTCAATCATTCATGTAGTGCAATACTTAGTTTAACTTCCTAGAACTAGAGAATAATAGCATCCACTGAACTAATGGATGATAGTTCCAGGGTAGAAACACAATTTTGTTTGTGTTATCACATTTGAATAACTTTGCATTTTGACAACTGTATTATAAAATGAAATGAGATGATTTAAAAGGTCCTGAAATTATAATGCGGGCAAACAAAATTAGTTGGTGTATTCATGAAACATATTGGAATTGGAAAGCATTTTTCAGCTCATTATCTCTGAATTATTATTTCTAAATTTACACTGGCTTCAGCATCACTTGTGGTGATAGCTCAGCCTTTCTCATCTACCAAAGAAGGAGGAATGCATGTGAAACTCCTCAAAATCTATGCAATACATTCATGCACGTAATCGTATTACTCTCAGCTACAGTAAATCCCCTTCAGAGAGGAGGATTCTTGCTGAGATTTCCACTGCCACTTAAAACCTGGGAAATTGCCACTGACTGTGAGTCTGATTTCCCCAATTTACTCCTGTACAGAGAAACTCAGCCGAGCGTTTTATTATCATGCTTCAGTTGAGAGGTGCCAGATTCTATGAAGATAACCCTGAAGTAGGCGACTATACTGAGAGGTCCTTTTCTATGTGCACACTGTCATATCACTAAACAAGAGAGAGGTGCACTTATTTTAATGAACTGAACCAATCTTGAGCTGAAGAGAGCGGGTGCCTCAGAGTTGATACACAGACTAATGCCTCTGCCAGAGAAATCGTCACATTCTGCTGTTGTGTGAGTTTGAATGCAGCTCAAGTAATTACGTGCAGTTGTGGTCAGTAGTTTGCATGCACTCATCATGGGCACGAATGTCATATTCATTTTGGGCTTTTAATGACTTATTTGAACTGTTCTTTTTCCACGGTGGAATGATTATAGAAAGCACATAGTCGATGATTTTTAAAAACAAGAATTGGGTGCACAAACTTGAATTTACTTTGGATTTTCTCCAAACCACACAGGGTCAAAATTATTCATACAGAACTAATATTTCCATACACCTGCACAAATATTGAATGTCCCTTAGCAAGAGTCACCTCAACCAAACACTTTTTAAAGCCATTCAACAAGCTTCTGGCATAACTCTGGCCGGACATTTGACCACTCTTCTTAGCAGCACTGGTAGAGTTACGTTAAATAACTTGGTTTCCTGGCACAGACCCAAAAATGTAGAATAGGGTTTAGGTTGGGGCGTAGGAAGCCATTCCAGAAGTTTCATGTTAGCATGCTTAATCTTTTCCACAGCCAGTTTGGATGTATGCTTGGGATCATTTGAGTGTTGGAACACCCAGTTGTGTCCAACTTTCAGTTGTCTAGCTGGTGATTTGAGGCAAATTTGAAGGTCGTCATTGTGCTTCATTACTCCATCAACTTTGAGCAGTGCACCAGTACCACTGGCTACCACCACCATGCTTGACAGTTGGTAAAGTGTCCTCAGATATGAAAGCCTCACCTTGTGACCAAATAGCTTTATCTCATCAGATAAAACCTTTCTCCAGAAGGCATTTGGTTTGTCCATGTGGGCAGTTTAAAATTTCAGTTGAGCTTGAAGGTGTCAGTTTCAGAGCTGGGGCTTCTTTCTCGGTCGGCCCCCGTCTCAGTTCACGGCATTGTAAAGCTCTCTTCACTGTGACACTGTCCCAGCAGATTCCAGTTCATGGCAGGCTTGAGCTTTGGTGGTTTCTTGGTTGTTCCTGAACATCCTAACCAAACAGTTTTTGTCTTCTTCCAGGACTTGGCAAAGTCGTGACGCATCCAAATTATTTGTACTTGCGAACAATTGTTTAAACTGATGATCTTGGAATCTGCAGTTGTTTTTCGAAATGGCTTCAAAAGACTGTCTCAGCTTGTAAAAATCTACAATTCTCCTTCTGAGATCTTCACTGAGTTCCTTGGACTTTCCCGTTGTTCAGCGTATTGGTCAATCCAATGAGTGCTGTCAAACAAATCCTTTTTATGCTGGCAAAGAGAAACTACCAGCTGCAGTCAATCATGATCACTAAAGGGAGGTTCACAGGTCTTGGCTTTGTCAAGTTAAAAGACATTCTACAACCTTCAGCACCACTTATTTATAGATTTAGGTGAGTGTATGTATACATTTGAACCTGTATGTATAATTTTGACCCTGTGTGGATTAGAGAAAAATAAATTCAAACTTGCACACCTAATGCTCGTTTTTAAAAAAAAACATTGAAGATGCACATTGTATAATCATTCCACCCTGGCAAAAGAATGGTTCAGATAAATCATTAAAAGCCCAAAATGAACATGACATTCATTCCTGTGATGAGTAAACTTCTCACCACAACTGTAGTTGTGATGAGAAGAGCTGTGGTAAGCTAAGCCTTTGCTTTTCTTTTTTCTTGTTCATATCTTAACAACAGCTCAAAATCAGCTGGTACAGCTGGCCTCGTAGTTTGAGGCCAGCTGCTCGCTCACATTTAACATTTCAGAAACAGCAAATGACTTGAAGGTCTTACTGTATAGTTACCAGCTCCATTCCACTTCAAGTCGTTGCCAAAAGCGTCATTTGAACAACTTTTACCGTATGATCTCTACAACGTGTAAGAGTCTGACACAGTATGTGCCATTGGCAGTGAGTACCTGCGTGCTTGATGCAACATGATCGATGAAACAATGAAAAGATTGTACATCTCTGAATGTTGAGCAGTCATCTCCAATACATACTTGGCAACAAAACCTATTATAGTCACCCCCTGCTTCCCCATCTGGCTCTATTCTGGGCATGCTGACCCAACGAAAACAGCTCTTGCTCCGTCGAAACAGATCCCTGCAGTGTGTCACCCAGGTCAAATCAGTTTTTTATACATGTAAGAAAAAATCTAGACCCTGCTTACCCAGGCACCGAGTCTCCATCCCACTCCAAAGGCCGGACAGAAGACACTCTCGGACAGTGGAGCCAGTTAAAACATAGCCAAGGTTACAGCTGAAAATGGCAGATGCTCCGAAAGTAGTCTGGGTCC
Organism: Echeneis naucrates; assembly: GCF_900963305.1. Taxonomy (NCBI): domain Eukaryota; kingdom Metazoa; phylum Chordata; class Actinopteri; order Carangiformes; family Echeneidae; genus Echeneis; species Echeneis naucrates. The sequence continues at coordinate 8,609,626 of NC_042516.1, read as the reverse complement.
CAATTTTCCTCCCATTAGGCGGTGTGGGCAGATCGCCACAGGAAATAACTGCAATAACATAAGACCATAGTTAAAAAAAATTAAATAAATGAAAAAAAAAAAAAAAGGAAAAAAATTAGAGGGGCAGGGAATGAAAGAACAAGACACCGGAGGAGTTAGAGAGAATAAGAGAGAAAGAGGAGTTTGATGTTGGCTTACATCCTCAGAGTTGATGGGAGAGCACAGTCATTTACACCCATCTTAGCGACCTTATTGCGATAAAAGGGTGACCTGTACTATCTCATGGGGAGGATAATGATGGTGTCTGCCTTTGTCCCAACATCTTTCATCATATTGGCTGGTATTTCTTTTTGCCATTATGAGGGCTATTCAGCTCTTTTGCTTCTCCAAAAGTAGTTTCCATGGCAGCATAGAAAACCTTTTATTTTCCATTGCCACAATAAACAACATCTAACCTTAGCTGAGCTGGGAATTGGTGAATAGCGCAAAACTGAACCGTTGAATTGCTGATTAAGTGAGCTGTGAGTAATGTATTTATTCTTTAAGTCATGTAATGTTACGGTCTATGAATCCACTGCACCTTAGGTGAGATGAGACATAGATTTTTCAATTTCATTGGAAAACAATTTTCCATTGTTTTCTACTTCATTTTTTAAATTAAACTAATCAAATACGCCTACAGTACTTTTGCACAATGGGAATACATGCTATGTGTGTGTATCCTCATGCTGTTTTCATGATTGTGTGATGATTGAATGTTATTCTGGAAGATTACATTTATTATACCTCAGGGATAAACTGTCTGGACTGTCTGATGCTTAAAAGAAGGTCGAAAAATATATTAGCATTTTAACTGTTATACTTAATCTCTTGTATTGAATTGTGATTTACTTCTAATTCTAGTTTAGTAATTAGTTTCTTCTAATTCAAATTATACTCTCATTTTCTAAGTTTACTTTAGAAATCAAAGGATTACTGTGCTAAAACCTTGAAAACAGATTTATCCTCACAGATTGTCTTTCGTCTTGTTGTCAAGCAGAGAAAAGCTGTCTCACTCACTGGTTTAGATTTGATTAGTACAGAGAGCCCGAGGCTGAGTGGGGTTGAAGGCCTAATTTTAATACCCATTGTTCATCAGTGTTATCTTTACACAAAATTACATTTTTCAGTTCAGTTATGTCATTCATGAATTTAAATTTTCTTACTTTTAGTCTTCTTTTCTTAATTTATGGGCAAAAAATGTCACCATAAGAAAGAGAGGTCTTGAGATTTAAATGGTTTACTGTAGCTTTTATTAGGACTAATAACTGTCCAAATGTAGTCATCACTATCTTTGGCACGTCGGGAAACTAAGGCCATCAAGACAAAGCTGCAAGGAAAAGCAGAACTTCAAGATTCCCAACTTCCCAAATACAGTTCCAGACAAGGCTGAGTAAAACAAGGCCTACAGTGCGAAACACCGGTAGGAGTTAGGTAAGAAATGTTACTTTGTTCAGATCATTAAAGGCCCAACAGATTCTTCCTACATATAGCTCAAGCCAACAGATAAGACATAGTGTGATAAGAAAGTGATGCGTGCAGCAGAAGTCACTCACTTCTACACCGAGGTCTCTCGCTCCTCCAGCTCCACACTCCATTGGCCAGGCACTGAATGTGGGCAGGCCCGACACGGTAGTATCCAGGGTTGCAGGTGAAGATTATTTTAGTTCCATATTCGTAGTGCGAACCATTCACTATCCTCCATTTCCCATGGTCCAGAGAGAAGGAGCTGAGACTAGGACATGTCATGACTATGCCAAAAAGAAAAAAAGAAAAAGAAAAAAAAAAAAAAGCAAGAGGGGCTTAGTGGGGAATGCACATTGTTGTTTTTGGATTATTTAAATAGAATGACTTCTATTTCAATTTGTTCCCGGATTCTTCATATACACACTGCAAAGTCAAAACCTCAAAATATATGTAGCAACCCACGCAGAGTAAATACAAATACTCTGCTTTGCATTGAAAATCATTACAATAAGCTAATCAACAATTCTGCAGTTATACAAATGCTCTTTGACAACAAGGCTGTGTCTAAATTGGCACCAAATGAATTTCAAAACAAACCCTGTTTCCTTCTCTGCTGTCAGACACATATACAGTAGGGAATAAACATTGGTCTCAATGGTAAACAATGCTGTCAATCATTCTTTGTCGTGCACTCATCACTTTCAAACTAGGAGTTGCATTGGCATGTAAAACACTCAGCTGAGCCTTGGCAAGATATCGCCTCAACTACCGTCTTCACTTTCATCTGTCATCTTATCATACGCACCCAAAATGTTTGTGTTTCTGTAAGAACACCAAAACTACCATCTGCGTTAGGACTGCATCTCCCTTAAGATTTTTTGATACTACACAACATCTCCAAGGAATTTTCAGTCTCTCTTAATCCCTAAATAAATGATTTATCGGCATCTCTGCACTCTTTGCGACAGCGCAACTTTGATATGGTTCATTTCAGTTACAACCTGGACATCCCTCTCCAGAATCCCCAACTCACCGATACATCGTGGTATCTTGTTGTGGTTGCTCCAGGTGCTGTCTGGCTGGCAGACTGTGGTCGTGAGCTCTTTGGACGAGAGCCGGTAGCCGTTGTTGCAGAAGTAGGTCACGCGTGTGCCAACGGAGTAATCAGCAGCTAGCACACCTCCGTTCACTGGCGCACTGGGCACACCGCATGACACAGCTGTGGGCGACAACAGGACAATTGGCGACACACATGTTAATGCACAATACCAGTCACGTACTTGTCTGGTAAACACTAGAATGGTAGTGGTGAAATGTATTCTGTGCATGTGTTCTCACCGATGTAACCCACTTCTTCAGATTATACAAGCACTATTTTTTATTTTATTATTGTCTTTTACTTAGCTTAGACTTTTGCGAGTAAAAAGCCGACATTAAATAATCACTGTTGACACTCAGTGACCTGGTGGAGTTCTGCCAATAGACTGCAATCGTGACACTTTGACATGTCACAGCAGGAAACGTTCAGGTGAAATGAACAACATTAGTAACACAGCTTAGTTGAACCGCTTCCAGATACTGTATGTGCTGCTTGATTATATTGGCTTACTAGTTCTCTTGATGGAACTGAGCCATCGTTAAAAACAAAATGAGTCTCATTCATGCTTATCCTAGTTCAATTAGTGAAAAAGTCCATTACTGGGTCAACTACAGAAGTGCTATAGGTCAATAACAACGCAACAACATCAACTAGGAAAACAAAAGTATTTACACACAGCTAGAGCATTTAATAATAATGCAGGAAATCTTGTGTCACATCAATAATTAAACAGGTCATTTGCTTATGCTTTATTACAGGCCACTGGATCTAAAAATGGCTCTTCAGCTCTCTCAGTAGCAAGAAAAAGGCATTAAAGTATTACACATAGGACTGGCCCCGTGAGGACAAATGTATGGAGCCATTGCAGCCAATTCAGCCATTTTAAGAGTGGAAGTAGCCTGAGAAAGTGTGCGGTACAGTATATTACCAAATTCTCCATGGATCTGATAAAAACCCTAATCCTTCTCTATATAATATTCTACCTAAAGCTACGAGACCAAGTCCAAAAAACCAGTCAGGCGGACATTTTTTTTTATTATTATAAGGTACTTTTTTCCTATTGGGGGTCAACATAACCCTGACTTACATTTAAAGAAGACATCATTAAATGACTAGTGCATCCAATATGGTAACTCATTTGAAAATGAATCATCCCCAACATGCATATTTATAAACCAGTTAGACTTATACAGAACACCCACGCAAGAATGTGTCTTTACTTTATTTATCCTCAGAGGGAAATTCTGCTGTTTGGTAGCTTATCTTCTGATCGTTAAGGAGTTGTAAAGTCTGATGGCAGTGGGAATGAATGATTTTCTGTATCTTTCTGTCCAGCATCATAGATGGATTATCCATCCACTGCTGTGGTTTCTCTGATGCACAAGGGAATTATGAAGTGGATGGGCCGAATATTTTATGACGGTTTCTGCCTTCCTCTGTGTGCATCACTCCACCACAGTCCAATTTGGTTCCAATCACAGAGTCGGCTCTTTCCAACAGTTTGTCCGGCCATCTTGCATTCTTTTGTTTTAAGCTGCCACCGCAGCAGACTGTGGCATGTGACAGTATACTTTGACAGACTGGAAAACCTTTTGCTAATGTCTGAGGAGCTTAGCCTTCTTCAGAAAAAGAGGCAGCTTTTCTCAGCTGCTAAATGTACTGCATATTGTTTGCCCCGACGCAAATACAAATGAGACTAAACAAGCTTTGAAAATTCATATTAAATTAGACAGGATAGTTGATAGAGAAGAGCCTAATGCAATCGTCTGGAAGAGGTTCGGCCATCAAAGAACAGATCAACTTCAGAATTCAGGGTGCTGCTCAGTGTACCGGAAAAAAGCTGACTAGCAGCGGGAACACATCAAATCTGTCCACCATCTGAGGCAGTTCACCTCCATAATATAATCTGAGGGGTGAGGCACCAACAAAGTTTCAGACAGATGCCCATAAAAAATCATCAGCACCCCAAACGGGTTTTTATTGCTGCTCAATCTTCTTTCTCTATTCTGTAGCTACTTGGAGCACTTGTCATGTTCTTTTTTGTTACAGATTTGCACAAGAATAAGATAATCAGCCTTTTTGTGGTTAAAAAAATAGCTTAAAGATGATATTATTGACTTCTTGTTTGCATATGAAGACTGAAAACAAATAAAAGGTGAACAGTGACATATTTGTACCACATATCTAAATTATTATATAGATTTAGAGGAGAAGGTTTCAAAGACTTGGCAAACTAATTTGTCAGAAGTTTGTAGGTACAAACATCCATTGTGGGCATTCTTCTAACCCTTTTACTGACTTTGATAATGTTCATATCAATATCAGAATTGTATTGTATCAACTGAAACAAAGACACACTGTATATTTTGATATAAACTTTGGCCAATGTGCAGATGTCAAGTTTCAATTTAGAAACATTGAGTTTTCAAAAATCATCAAAGCTAAGAATGTCAGTGGGCCTGAAACATTACTTTAGGTCATTGCTCTTTCTCTGAGATACGTGAGCCACACTGATATATTAATATGTTGGACATGCGCCACATATACAAAATAAATCCGAACAAATGAAAGATTCAGCACACAGCAATGTAATCGCACTACCTCGCAGACAGCAGATGGACAGCATCTGTACCTTTGCATTAGCAGCAATAGCTGAGTTAATGTGCTTTGGAAAAAACTGTGTGCAATTACCAAACTGAAGGAATCAATCACAGGTGTGCAGTCTTTTTAGATCATTTTGAAGTGCAAGTTGATATCACTGCTTCGTGATAAAATGCGATTGAGCAGACCATCTGTTGATGTTTTCAAGTATGTGTGTATGTGTGGGAGTGTTTATTACTACTTGTACATGCTACCCTGCGCACCTAGATGTATATATATATATTTCACGTGTACATCAAAGAAGCCAATTAGGTGGGTGAGAACCAGCATCAGCAGGCACTGCATGCTAATGGCAAGATAGCTAAAGTAATTTGAGGAGGTGGAAAATGACAGAAGAAGGCAGGATTGATTTCTGCTTTTTTCCACCCGACAAGGTACTGGCTCTCAATTCAGCTGCTATGAAAACACATGAATGGAGCTTGGGCACAGACAGTGTGCTGCCTTAAGAGCCTGCCTGTCTGCCTGCCTGTGGAGCAGAGGAAGTGCAAAGGCAGTGACCAGAAGAACAAGAAAAAAGGCTGGCTCAAGTTAAAAATACAAGCTTGCCAGGGCCAGTGAGCTCACCTTGACATGCAGGAACTGGCGCATCCCAGGCGTAGTAACCATAGGTGGTCTTCTTGCACACAGCCGTGCCCTTTCCGATCAGCTTGTACCCCCTGTCGCAGGCCCAGCGCACCATGCTGTTGAGATGACCCCCAGTCTGGCTCACTACAAAACCGTGTTGTGGGGAATCCGGGGTACTGCAGTACATTGCTACCATAGTGGCATAAAGGAACAGGGAGTAGAAATGAAGAAGAAAGGCAAAGCAAAAGAGAGCAGAAAGAAACAGGACAGAAGTTGAGAATGAAGTCAAGGGAAGAGAATATAGGACAGATAAGCGAAACGTAAAGCATGGAAAAGGATACAAGGCATTAACAAATTTAGTTCAGAAAGAGAACATTTTTAATCTCAGCAAGTCTCCTCTGTAAATGTAGAACGATAAAGGAAAAAGCCCAAAGAGTGTCACATCTCTTATGCGCATTCATGTGATGCTGATGCATCCTCCCCATCTACCATAGCCTTCATTTTCTTCATCTCAGAACTCATCGAGCAAAAAAATAAAAAGGTAAATTTGATTTCTATATTACGAGCAAAAAATGGTCGATGGGTTCGAAAATTCAAAGGCGTACTATGTGCCTCATAAATGCTGTCAAACATTCCTTCAAATCAGCATGATTAAAAGATTGCAAGGATTTATGATGAAAAGACACGTTGGAGTTTAAGTCAGCTCCTGTTCAAGTCAATCAAGTTAAGGAGAACTTTCAAAAACTAATTTAGCAGACTAGCTTTTACACACACTAGACACTAGAGTATAAAATATAATGGAGAGACGCGACATAAAACATAAATGTCTTTTGTGCTTTTTTCATTATTATTGATGCATTTCAAATGGAAAGTTCTCTGTGCTACTCTAGTTTAGCACCACTTGCTTTATTAAAGAGCCAATTAAGAATTTAAAACCTTTTTGAATTTAAGGAGTGCAAAACAGCATGCAAGCCTTCCAGTGACTTCCTTCCTGCCTCATGGTTTTTACGTATCAAAGCATCTCCTATTATGAGCCATTATGATGTCTGTGGAAATTCAAAGTGTTTCTGTAAATGAACTGATATTAAAAACTCAACAAATAATGCCTTGAAACAACGATAGTCCACTGTGGTAAAAATCATGGGAACACGCTCTGTAAACACAAATATGGAGAAGCTGCAGCAGGTAAGTTACAATGAACATATGTCCCGCTACAATATAAAAATGAAGCGTCTCTTTACAGCGCCTAAAATATTATTGCACAAACTTTAATCCCATGACTTTTAACACCTTGCTGCTGTTTAAAGACAAAACACATTCAAATAACAGAGAAAAAGAGAATATGATTATAAACTGGATACATACTTTGATACTCACCCACATATCTGATGTGGAAGCCGCGTCGGTTGGTGCCGTGGTCAGAGGACCAGCGCAACAGGAGCTGGTGGCCTGTGGTGGTCAGGCTGAAAGGTGTTTCAATGTCACCACTGAGTGATGCTAAGCTCTGGCTGTAGATATTGGGACCTAGGTATGAGTACACATACACACAAACGCACACAAATAAAGAGTTTATAGGAGCCACATTAAAAAAACATCAATCGATAAACCATTAATCAAAAGCATGAACATGCTTCTTTGTGGTTTTTTTTTTAGCTTTCAGACTAAACAGTGTTAATTATCGATAAGCTAGAGAAATGACATGAGTATGATTTCCAAACAACATCCAACCATGGCATCAACCCTATTAACGGTGTAGAGAAGTATTGAAAAATACAGGAATATGAACGTACAAATGTTTTACAGTGAAACATTAAGGAGGGTCTGCATATACACATCTGATACTGAGGCAGCCTCACATTATTTTGCCATCGCCTTCCTCTCCCCAATCTAACAGCCCATTAAACAAACCCCCCCCCCAAAAAAAAAAAAGTTAATGTGATTTCCACAATATGAGCATCGAATAGCTGGGACAGGAAATCCAAGGCAGCGCTGTGCAACAGAAAAATTATTTTACGCTTGCAAACTGTTTATGCATCGCTAAAGTCCGAGCAGAACTCACCATCAAATATTTCCAGGATGTCAAACTCCTTCTCTGTCTGAAAGAGTTCAAAGTGCAGGGTGATGTTGTAACCCTTCTCTACGTTAATCAGCCAGGAGCACATCTGGAGATTGGGGTAGTTTTCAGGGTAGCCAGGACTTAAAATTACTCCTGTTGAATCAAAACGCACCTCGTGGGCCGGACATTGCACTGGGAGGAGAGGGGGGGAAAAACAAACCGAGGCCACATTAGAGGACAATGACAGAGCAGGAATGACAGCAAGCACAAGAGGAGCAACTAAACAAGCAAAAGAGGGCAGTGAAAGTGAGAAACTAGAGCAAACAAGATGAGTTGATGGAAAGGAAGACAGGAATTCAGCACAATGACAGCAGGAATAAGATTGAAAAAATAACTAGTCCTGAAACAATTACATGTTAGCCACGCTGATATTGCACCCGAGGGCTGATGTGGTGAGTCTGCTGTCGTCACCAGGCCCTCCTGAAATCAATCTACTGCGAACTTTGTATGGAAAATGGTGTTCGTGTGTGAGCGTTCAGCTCAGAGGAGTCCATTAATTTCCTGTTGGTTGAAATGTCTGAAATAATGACAATGCTGTTTCTTTCTTCTCCCTTTCTGTTGGTAACTCACGTTTCTCTTCAGGGACACAAGTGAAGAAACATGACGCACATAAAAGGTTAATGCCAACAACTGTTCCAAATAAAAAGGTCACTAGAAACAATCAGACATATATCAAAAAAAACAAACAAACAAACAAACAAAAAAAAAACTATGTGAATATTCCCTTTGGCCAGTTTCAACTGGCTGAACTTGAACAGCCTCTGGCTTAAAGACATGGGGCAGATAAAACCTTCAGGATGTCATATTCAGTCATCTTCGCAATGACAATGCATTTACCACGATATAGCAGTGGCTCTCTGTGGGCACATATGTCAAGAAAGTCTCCCATCACATTTTCTCAGCAATAACAACTCAAAAATATAAATATATATGGGAAAACAGAAAGCATGGCAGGATTTGGACACAGCAGCATCAATGCTGATGGAAACACTGTATTGGTTGGGAAATCCCTCATGAGCAGATCACATAAAATGCATGTTGTTTTGTTTTACAAGCCAAACAACACGAAGGAAAGTATGGTTTTCGAGAAATGTACCACACAGCGGAACGATGCACAGTGGTGGTAGGTCTGTTCAGCAGTCGTCTTCCGCCAGTTCAAAGAATATATACATAAACATACCATACCGTACTTCCCAAGGTCTAATCCACTACATATACATCTCTACTTACTGGAGTTTGTTAATGAAATAACGAAGCCCCCAGTAAGTTAATCCTACCAAGCATCAAACACAGGTCTCTTTAGTAAACAGAGTGCTTGGGCTTGAACTGCTGTGCCTCAAATTTTAAAAACAAACAAAAAAAAGGAACTAGGAGAAGCTTAAGACTGATTAAGGCACCTCAATATTGCTACTTTTTAAGATGAGTTTTTAAAATGTTACAACTTTATACTGGATATTATGATTAGCACAGTTCAGAGGCCGATATCCAGTGGACAATGTGGGAGCAGCTGGATGATCCGGAATTTGTGGATGATATAGTTCTCCTTTCGCATACACAGACACAAATGCAAGAGAAGACAGACAGAATGTGATCAAGTGATCATGATCCACTCCAAAACCAGCAACCCCATTTTCATGGACAGCACTGCCCTAGAGGGGGTAGAAGCTTTTCCCTACCTAGGCAACGTTGTGGACGCCACCGGAGGGACGGATGCTGACATCAGAAGCAGGATTAACAAGGCTAGAGTAGTATTTAACATGCTCAGAAAGATCTGGTGCCCAAAAAACATCTCCAACAACACTAAGATGCACATCTTCAACTCAACCGGAGAACAACAAAACACACAACACAAAGGCTGTGAACATTCCTCAACACCTGCCTCAGAAGGATACTAAACATCCGCATTGCTCACAAAGACAAAGTGAGCAATGTGGATCTGAGGAAAAGAACAAGTCAGGATCCCATAGGCTTACAAATTCAAAAGAGAAAGTGGGGTTGGATTGGTCACACCCTCAGAAAACCTGCCACAAACACCACCTGACAAGGCCTGAAATGGAACCCCCAAGGGACAAGGAAACAAGGTCAATTTTATTCTGTCTTGTGAATCAGACGCATCTCATTTCAAGGGAATCGGCACAAAACAGGCTGGGGAAATATTTTAACACCAAGGGAATTTAGGGGTGACATTGCATAGCCATGCAACGGCATTTTAGTGTTACCTTACAAGCCTAAAATGACAATCAGCAGATGGGTTGACAGCAAAATAAATCAGAATCAGGCACCACAAGAGAAGTCTTTTCCCTGTCCTATTGGGTAGCTGCCAACAGGAAATGGCCCCTTCACAAGTTTATTGCAGCAGTCTCATGAATGCGAATAGCAGGTCAACTCAAATTAAGTTCAACTAAGTCCCAAGGAGAGCAATTAGTTTCTTGCTTCAGGTGGCACAATGATGTAACATATCAAGCAAATGGAAATTCTTCACTACAATAATGAGGTGAGCAATCCCTATTTTAAACTCCAGGTAGATTTGAAGGAGGAATTCAATGAAAATGCACAGTATTTGATGGCTAATTGCTTTTTTCCTTTTGCTCAGCACTTAAAAGTTGTGATACTTTTTTCTGGATTTTCCCTGAGTACTTGCTCTGCTTTGAAGAGCACCGTTTTCACGAGACAAATTTTATTTGTTGTTTAATATACATTTGATTTTCTTTGTCGGGTCATGCTTCAGGTCAACGAAATTAATGATGCAGACCCATTGCATTGCTAGTGGAAAAAGAAACTATTTACGTTGAGGTATGCAAGATATTCCTAACCCTACCCAACATCAAAATGTTTTCGTTGTTGATAGCTATGTCTGCCTCTAAATGCTGTTTCGTGTTGGGACCAGGTGGTGTTCTTGAACTTCCTACCACTGTTGCATTTTTAAGAATAGAAGTTATAATATATTCTGTGAGTGGTGGTTTCTCTTCAGGGCATGCTAGATGGTACAATGACTCCAATGAAAATGACAAGACAGCTCTGTCAGATTGTGACAAGCTGGTTAGCATCTTAACTTGAAAAGACAAAAAGTGATATGGAAATCGAAGCAGAATGAGAGGTAACAATGGTGTTGCTTTCTGCTGCTGGAGATTTTGGTGAGTAGAGGAATACAGTGTGATAATGAATTTATGCTAGTCCGCCACTACACTCAAGGATATTGCTTTCTGAAATGATTCCAACATACTTCTATTGTTTTTGCCCTGCTACTTTAGACATTTTGAAACAAACAATGGCTTACGAATTGGAAAGCATTCAACTACAATTCCACTTATGTCGGGGTAAGATAATGATGCAGCTGCATGGCACACTATTATAATGTAGTATGCAATGAAGCTTTTCTCTTCTCTATTTTGTATCTCTCTTTAGAGAGTGTGTCTAAATTTGTTAGGTAGGCCCAGTGCAGCATAAGTACAAGCATGCCTTGCATGAGGGCATCCCACCCACACACCTAAATCTATGCACATTTGAGCTATTGGTCTGTTTAAGCTTTTGCATATACTAATCGGGGTATTCACTGGCAGTGCTGCCCGTAGCCTTCATCAATAAAGTATAGGAATCTGAGAAGCTTCTAGATACTGGATGACCGGTGAGGTCACTCAGCTTAAGATTTGCCATTGCTATATGATGATTTATTTATGAGGCTTTCCATTTTTAAAGTTAAATCAGCTACCCTCTGTCTCATAAGAGCAAAACAACGTAAGCCACAAAATCACTCCAGGGTGAACTCCACGATGTTACTCAGGCATCAAACAGTAGCAGCCAGAGATGAGAAAATCCAAATCACTAGGCCAACTCTGAGTTGTTTTATGAAAGCAGGGGTTTATTGAGTATCTATCATGCCTTGATCACCAGTCCAATGTGATTACTCATATTTTCTGAAAATAAAAAGAACGAAATCCTTATCAACTCACAACTTGTTGAGAAAAGACTTCAGGGCACTTCAAAAGATGGCTATCTAAAGGGAATAGAGGCATTCAGAGTGCTCTGTTGTCTTCGGCAAAGATGTGTTGGCATGTCAGGATGGCTGATGGTATTTGTTTTTTCGGTCCAAACTTCTGATGCAGCTAACACAGACATTTCTTTCTCTTTGCTTCTTTTTAGAAAATCCATGTTCTAAAAGAACAAGGCATTTTATATCTCCCAAAGACATTGGGCCATTTAAGCAAGATTAAGGGGTAACACGCAAACTATTACATCTTTCTATTGAAGAAAAGCGATGAAAGTCCACGGCCTAAGTACTTACACTTTTAGCAAAAAACAAGTGCCAAAAAAACCCCAAAACAAAACACTGCCGATCTGTAATTTGTTTCCCACTGAGCCTTCATAGTTAAGTGCCGGTTCTTAGTGGAGCAGAGGTCTGATCTTCGGTCAGCAGCTTTCCACCTCTGAGCGTTGAGAAATTAGAAATGAGATGCTGTTTGCCATCAGGAACCTGCTGGAGGGGGCCCTGCTAGCAGTCTGTTAAATGACGGATCAACAGTAAGCGCTGCTGCAGACATACTCAGCAGAGTACACACACACACACACACACACACACACACACACACACACGCTAACAAACACGAAGGCACAAACAACCATACAACAAATGACAACGTTGGTGCATTTGCAAACAGAAGCATTTAAATTCACTGTTAGGAATACTTGAACTGGCAAACACACGAACATTTACAAATCCACGCAAAGCTCCCGAAACATTCCCACAGACTCACACTGAATTAACTAACCTTGACAGATTGGTGGGGGTCCATCCATCTGTAGCCTCTCACCAAGACGACAGGTCAGAATCTCACTGCCCATCAAGGTGAAGCCTGGCAGGCACGAGTACCGAATAATATCCCCTGTGATGCCATTTATACCGCCAATCATGTGGACATACACAAAGAAATATACAGGCATGAGCCAGGAGTAGACATGAAGAACAAATCCATCCCTTCATCCATCATGTGAAACACACACACGAGCCCACGCACATACACACCCCCCATAGAGCTGTGTCAGTAAAAGCTTCCTTAGAACAAACACTCGAAACAGTAATTAACAACCCATTTTAAATGAAGATTGGCATCCTCTAGCAGGAGTACTGAAGGCACTTCATTACATTATAGAGCTGCAACACAGGCAAGCACAAACACAGATGTGCACTCACCCAAAGAAGTATGTGACACATTTGAAAGAAAATTTGCACTCAATTTCAATGACACAAAGTAAGGCAGCCAGTAACCACAGCTTCCACTTCATGTTCCTAATCACTTGTTAACATTGAAAATACAAACACCATGTACAGAGAGTTAATTAACCCCACCGTCAAACTGATATTTTGTTGTTCAAAGCATGAATACATAGGAGGAAAGGAATACAAGAAAGAAAAGCAAATAACATGAAAAAAAGACAAAGGACAAAGGCTTCAGATTGAAAACACATCAGCCGAGCATCAGTATCACAGAAAATAAGGGTAAATAGTAAATAGTATCAAATTAAAATATACAACAACATTATTTTGAAATGTAAAACGGGCAGATGGATGGAGACATTCTCAAAAAAGGACTAACAACAATGATATAGACATGCAAACAAAGGTTTCAACAAACAAATAATAGCTTAAGCTAACTAATTAATTAATGAGTGCAATCATTTCATATGTCTAGTCCTATTTTTTACCACCCTTCCGGGGCTGTCCAAGCAAATTACCTTATGTCTGGTACAAATTTATTTTAGTATGTATTGTCGCTGGCCAGTAAAGAAGAAAAATAAAATAAGACAAACCTATTTCAAACTCGTCATCATCAGTTAGGATAGTGGCGTTGGCGACAGGAGGGGGTGGCTGACAAGTTCTCAGTTGGTAAGCTGTCGGGGAGAGGACAAATACTGAAAACTGCAACAGAGCAATGGAAGCAGGGGAAAGAGGGTGCATGTGTTTGTGTGCGCGCGTGCATGTGTGCGTTTTCTATTCAACAACAGCACATTCTTTACTTTTTCATCATTGGGAAACTTGATTAGATCACAAATTGCTACCTATCACTGTTGATGATCATCAAAATCCAATCACTAATTTAGTCTGGATGGGGACATTTTATTATTAACCAACCTCTTTTCAAGGGGGGGCATTTTACCAGTGCAGTTGAAAATCAGCATAAGAAGGCATTTATCATTTATCATTATACTGAACTGGAAGGAAGACCATGTAGCAAAATGAGAAAAAGGTACATAATGACTAAAAAAAAAAAAGGTTAAAGGACTTCAAATATAGAAGGGCGGGGATGGTCTTGCTTTGTACTGATCTTAGTTACAACAGCAGGGTCCCTGAAATATCGAGAACTGCACATTAAATGAATGAGGGTCATTACAGCAGGTTACTTAGCTGGTATCAAAGGGGAGGTTACCATAATAATGTAGTACAAAGAAGCCGCTTGTGCTGAAGTCACTGTGGAACTTAATGAGGATTTGATTGGCGGTGGTGGACACGCCCTCCTGCACAGAGTTGCCACTGAACTGACCGATTTGAGGTGAGGCTTGATCAGGTCCATCCCTGATACACAAATAAAGAGAGGCAGAGAGAGCAATGGACGTGAGGGGGGAGGGAGAAAGAAAGAGTGGACGAGTAAAGGGAGGGGGATGACAGAGAGCAAGAGAGAGAGCAAATGATTTATGAATAAATACCAGTCATAACTTGCTGGGATCAAAGAGCAGGTCTAGTTATCTCCAAGCAGTCTTGTGAACCTTACAGACATTCTGACGATCTGAGAAAAGTTTCACATTAATCAGCAGTGTAAAAGTGGGAGTACATGTTAATTTATGAAGCAGTGTAGAGCTCAAACTTTTGCCGCCTCTAGCTATGTTACCTACGGTGACAAGCAAAAGCAGAAACTTGGAAGAATCTAAATTTATGTATAAATTTGTCTTGAATTGTATTCAGATCAACATCTACAATTTAGTTTGCGCTTTCAATCAAAGTATTTGAACTAACGCTTCGTTATTTTTGTCTTATGAATACATCATTCCGAGATTTACAGTGCATTCGGCCAAAAGTATGTGAACCCCTCTGCTATTGATGTGGACAAAAGCTAATTGGAGTTAGGAGTTAGCAAACCTGAAGTTCACAGAAGGGAAGTTTGGACTAGAATGAGAGTTCTGATTTATAGAAAATGTTTTCAGTTTGCAATTCACAAGAAGCTTCTGCTGTGAACCATGCCTTGCAAAAAAGACCTCAGAAGACATTAAAGAACAGTGGATTTGCATAAATAAATTAAATAGAGTCAAATATTGATGAATCCACAGTCGGAAAAACTGACGATAAATGAAAATGAGTTCTGTGGCTAACTCTCTCTACAGGAGTGGGCGTCCAGCTGAGATGAAAGCCACAGCTCAGGATCAATGATCAGTCGGATAAAACTGAGGTCCAGAGTAGCTGAGGGCCTAAAGGAAGCATAGAGCCTGGTTAACACCTTTGTTCATAAGTCAACCATACACAAGGCATAGCTCATAGCTGCAGGGAGCATGGTGTTCTGACAAAACATCACGAACAACGCTGCTGTGAAAATGTTTTGTAGACTCCGGAACTGAAGGCCGAATTGTTTGGCATGCAGCACTATACTGCATCCAAATATGAAAGCATCATCACAGTGGTATGGTAGTTGGTGGAAGCATCAGGATTTGGGAGGTTTTATAGCTCTAAGCCTGGACCTTTCGACATCATCAAGGAAAAAAACGTGCTCGCCTATTACAGGACATACTCACGGCGGATGGCAACCTGCTTTAAATGAACAAGCCACTTTCTTGGGCGATGCAGTAGGATACTTACGAGAAAAAAACAAACAAACAATCAGAGACCAGACAATAAAAAAAGAGATTCTGTGAAACAACCTCAGAGTTGCTCACACTCTTGAAGTAATTATGCAGGAATAAAAATCCCTACATATATAGGTGTATTCCTACACATTCCATACGTATAAAATATAAATCATGAAAGAAGAGATTTAGGAATTAAAAGCTTTTATGACCAGATTTTTCTTGTAAAAACAATTCTGTGACTGTGAACATTCTTTACATGCATACGCAATGAGAGTGTTCTGTATAACACTGAGCTTCAGCTCCCACGACCCTGGAAGGATAAAAGCAGGCTGAAAATGCAAAAGAAAATGGGTGGATGCTTATCATAAAATCCTTATAAACTTAACTGAATACCGTTGAGGAAAAGGAAGTGTGGCCCATGGAATCAAAATTGAACTGAATCATAACGCCTTTTTTGATTTACACCCTTAACGGAGAGCATAAACCCACAAGTACATTACTGCGAGAAATGCACACGTCAGCTTACTCTACAGTGTCTCCACCTCAATGGCAGTTACACTCAACAAGACTAGGTCAAAACCTATTATTTGGTTAGGCCGTGTCATACTGTAGGCTATTTGCACTCTTCCCGGTTTCAGTACCAGCCCTTTATTTTCTCAGCTCATGCTCACGTAGAGGGTATTTTCAACAAAGCTGTTCTCATTTCCATGCTTTCTGTTTCAGTTGTCAAACAACGGTAAGAACTACGAAACTGCGTTTGAAATATTGTCCATTACGACTACATGTTAACTAGCAATCATTTCCAAGCCATTTCAAAGCTGCTACTCGGCACTGGTAAAATTCGGATTTTATAACTGTGACACCATTAAAACTGCATGCTGCCAAGCTTACATGTAAAATGATCTTTCCGAGAGTAAGTTAAAATTTCATTTACATTTGTTGCTGTACAGTAAGTGGAAACAAGGAGATATGCCTGCAGAATGAAAGCCTGAGCCCACAGAGGAATGCTGATGAATCTCTTAGCAGGAGTTTGTTAAAAAAAATAAAATAAAATAAAATTGCATGTCACTTGCTGTACCGATATGTGAAATCGGTGACAACAAACAAACCACAGAGGTGCAATAGTGGTTTTTCATAATTTTGAAAGAGGCCCCAACACTCCGACAGGTGGTTAAACCTCAGCAGTCCGCCTGTCTGTGACATTCATATTTATAGTGCTTGCCCACCATTGCAATCCTGCCAAGACTCGAACCTGATTGGCACAAAATGTCATAGTGCAATGAAAAAGTGCCAACGATGTAATAATGGTAATAGCTTTCGAGTCGTGGGAACAATTCCACCAACTCCTTCAGGCATTTCTAAAGTCCAAAAAAGATACAAAGATTAGTGGTTATGGCTTTAACAGTTATTGAAAAAGTTGTTGGCAGTGAATGAGCTTCACTCTGATATGCTGAAGGCCTTGAATGTTGTCCACCTGTCATGTTTCACACATCTCCTGAACGGCAGAAACCTTCGGCAGTTGCAGCTGTGGCCCCAAGTAAAAGACTTTAAGTGTCTATGAGCCTACCCTCTGAACGAGGGTACAATGAAGTGTGAAAGTGACAAGTGGCATAGTACTAAAATGTCACGTTGAAAATAGAGCTCAGCCTGAAGGTGAAGTTCCCAATTTATGGACACAAAGCTGAAATGTGTTGCCTGTGTAGGTTAGGATCATAGAGGTAGAAGCCAGACATTTGGGAGGAACTTGGAATGGACCTTCTACTCCTCAGCTCCTCCTGAAAACAGACTGTTGAGATGACAGAGAAATTTTATAGGGAAGTCTCTGGGGTGGTTCCCTGTGGAGAACATCTGGCTGGGAGGAGACACTGGGAGCAGATCCAGATCATATTTATTTACTTCAGGCACACATTAGATGAGGAGAAATCCTCCATAAGTGTTTAAGAAAGAACATCCTCACGATCTGTATTTATGTCGAATAGGTTGGATAAAAGGTTGTTGTTATGTTTTTTTTGTTTTTTTTTTGGAGGGGGGGTTGTGTGTGTGTGTGGGGGGGGGGGGTTGCTTGTGGGGACATCCCAAATATTGCTTTAAGTAAAAAGACACATTCCACTTTCTTTATTTACTTGTCTTTTTAAAAATAAATGCTGTTATGATACGAGAGAAAATTATTTCATTATTGGCACTTTCAACTAGCTCCAGGCCTGTTCACCTGAATAATGTACTCTAAATGCTTTTTTTATGTGCATGCAACTTAGACATTAAGATAAAAAAATAAATACAAATCCTATTGCAGTTTCATTTCAGAGTGATCTGCAAAATGGGAGCTGGCAGTCAGACAGGGAAAGGAAATGTTGCCATCAGGGGACAGATTGTTTATGCGCTATTTCATTTGAGAACAGGAATGCCAATAGCTCCCTCCTTCTATACTATGAATCGGAGAACCGCATGCTGCAGGGCATATCCCTTCTCTGTCACCTTTGAGGGCAGCTCCATCATTGCCTGAGGGTTACTACACTATAGAGACCACGGAAAGGTAGAGGTAGATGGAGAGACAGCTGCTGGAGAGAAAGGCAGCCAGTAGTACTTCTGCAGCGAGCAATTTACTGTTATGTTTTTCGCTGCAAAAATACAGTTTCTATTGTTTATGCATATGCCACAGTATCTCAAAGTTCATGGTTTCATAAATGTTTAAATTTGGTACATTTTTTTGAGAGGTATTTTTATTATTTTTGAAATTGGTGCGCTTTGCAATTTGTGAGACCAAGCGTAATTTTTACATTTTACTTTTATAACACCCAGAAAAAACACATACAAAAATAAATGTATATAATAATAATTATAATGAAGAAGAAAAACTCTTTGGCTCATAGCTTTTTTTGTGCTTTCCTTCGCCTTATCTGTTGCTGTGATGGAACTGTTGTGAGCTTATCAAAATAAGAGAGTAGAGAATCCCAGGTTTTGTAAAATGTTTTGGTAAAACCTTTAAGAAAATATTAGATATCTTCAAGCTTTAAAAACGTTATGTCAGAAAGCCATACAGATGTTTTTGGTGGTGGTGTGGATTTCCATTTTTATAAGTATTCTCCTTCGTGCTATGAGGGTTGTGAACGCAATCGCATTTTCCTTACTGCTTGACATTACAAAGTCCCCTCCATGTTCCCCAAATATAGCTATCATGGAGCTGGGCTGCAGATTTAAGCTAAAGGCTTTATTCTAAGTCTCAAATACTGACGTCCAGAACTCTCTTTACTTAGAGCGCAACCAGAGCATGAGAGTTAAATCTCCCCTTACTATTCACCACAGTCACATTTATCATCTACATTAGAATATACTTTGGCCAGTTGTTCCTGGCTTGCTGTAGTGAGTATGATGAAGTTTAAACATGCACAAGAGGAGCTCCTATTCACCATGCTGAGAGCTCTGCCTGTCCCACACAGCCGCTGATATCTCAGCCCATAATTCTTTTTCCAATTTTTTTAAAATGTTAATGATGAATTGTACAATATACTTGCATTTCATACATCTCATGGGGTCTGAGGGGTCCCCACTATATCATCCATAATCAAATGTTCAGGTAACTGAGAGAAATACAGGATTTGTGCTTGAACCAGTCAATATTAGAAAAACCTGGATCTTGTTTGAAATATTGAATGTGTTGGCAAAGTTCGTAAGTTGGGGAAAACCTTGTGCTTTGGCCCTTATAAATTCCACCGTTTGTAAGTGTCATCTCACTTAGTGCCATGAAACAGGACTGTGTATGGACAGGTCAGACAAGTTATAGGTTTGCCTAAACTTTATCCAGATCCTCAGCACTGAATTTACTACTGGACTGGAGGAGGTGAGGAAGAGAAGGGGAGTTTTGATTTAAATAGTTAAATAGTGAAGCAAGTTTACAACACTTTGCGCTTCTGTCATGCACGAGCCTGTTTCAGGGGGCCTGTAACCAATTAACATTTTTTTTTTTTTCCCCCTGTAGGTTCACTCCCCAATATTAACTCATCAGATTTGGTGCAAGCTCACTTTTCTTTCATGGTCTTTCAAGTGATCTTGAAGTTTTGCCACTCCATAAACATGTGAAAATTGCTCACCTGTTGAGCAAAAAAGCACTTGGGTAGAAAAACTGGAAGACTTTGAAATAAGTACAAAAGTGTGGATAGTACATTTATTTTCTTACATAAATACATTTTGCTGCACCGCTGAAGGTCAAGTTTAAGTTTCTCTCATAGGGGAGTAAAGTTAGCTTCAAATAAACTAGAAAATGAAGGGGGCCCATTAATCCTTCTAAACTGAGCGTCTGCAGCGGGAGCCACTGCACTCCGAATTATTGTACGTTTGTGAATGTTTGCTCTATCTGAGAAATTCTAGCTGTTTCTGGATGTGCTTATAGGTACTTCCATTTGTGCTGTTGCCAGAAGTCAGCATATCCACTCCTTTTTCCAAACTGTGTAGATTGTGTCGTTTGAAGCTTAATTGTCAGGGTTTTCTATTGCTAAAACAAACAGCAGGTTCAAAGAGCAGTTCTGTCCAGTTCCTCTGGATAAAGGGAAATATTATCAACAAAGCTTATTAATGACCACAGCAGCTTGTGGAGAAGAGTCAGTAGTTGAGCCCAGGAAGCAACACTTTGGACCAAACCCAAACCTATTAAGTATAGAAAGCGGGTATCTCCATTGAACACAGTCAAATGCCTTCTAGGCTTCCAGGGAAAGGGCCACCTCTGCCAGGTTTCCAGACAATGGGGAATGTAACACAATTAACAATCTGCACACAATAACAAATGAGTGACAGATATAACAGTATTTACTCTATTAGCTATCACTTCGGAAAGTATCTCAATATCGACATTCAACAAGGATACGGGCCTGTAAGAGCTGCATCTTTACCTGGCTTCAGTAAAACTGTGAGGCTCTGTGGTAGGGCCAACTGTTCAAAGGAGTGATTGAACATGTTAAGAAATAAAAGCATCAGTTGAAGAGTAAACTTTTTAGAAAACCTGACTGGAAAACAATCAGGCTGTGGACTTTTTCCCGCTCTATGTGTCTCTTATTGTGTTCTGTTTTCCAAGTTTCCACTTTGTTCTTGTCTAATAGTTGGGATGTTAAGGCTCTCAAGAACTCCACTAGTTCCTACCAGCACCACCGTCTTCCCTTCCCCTGTCCATCCTTCTGCATCTTGCCTGTCCTTTGTATAATATAGGGGGGACCTATATTCACTGTGGTGTAGCACTGCCCTCCCTGCCACACAAAGGTCATTCCACTCAATAAAGATCTACAAACCAGCTTCTAGGGAGGTCTGCTGATATTCACACACACACACACTGACATAATAAAATATTTAGCTGCAAGACTAAAAGTGTATCAATCTCATATAATGTTGACACCCTGTGCTGCTAAGCTATGAGGACAATTGCAAAAAAAGGCTCTTGAGAAATTCTGTAATGTGAGAGATGTCTTGGGTATTTCTTTCTTGTATGTCTTGTATAATTTTGCATAACATTCTTTAAACATGTTGTTAATTTCTTATGGGTCTATTGTGAGTTCAGGAGGTGTTTTACTAATAATTGGTATTAGCCTGGTTGTTGAGCTGCCTTTTAACTGATGAGCTGGAAGGCACCCTGCCTTCTACCGCTACTACTACTAATACTGGTGATCAAATTTCATGACGGAGATAATTACTTTTTCCTGTGCTTGCCTTTATTGCTTGATGCTTAAAATGACATTATTTGCCCTCTGAGTACAAAACTAAGGATTCCCATAATGTGGATGGAGATACAGAGTCTGTCTTGGTTGGTTAAAAGAAAGTTGTCGGCTGCTTTTGATATGTACTGAAAAGGGTTTGTATTTGAGAGTAATGGTGCATTCAGTCTCCAAGTTGATTTTGCAGGGTAACTGAGTGTACCCTCAGATTTCAGATTTCAGGGGGGGCTGAAATCTTCAGTACTGATACAATCCCTTCAAATTCAAAACAGAACAGGAGCGGGTCTGTCCTCTGAACACTGACAAACCGCAGTCCTACTGTACTTTAACTTCCAATAGTCCATCTTACCTCATGTTGTTATCCCCCACACAGCAATCCCCATTACACAAAACTAGCAAATACTTGCAGTCATCATGCTGACTCAGCACAGGCAAGTCATTAAGTGCTCACCCAGTTCACTTTAAACAACAATTTCTTCAGCTACACAGTCAGGCGGTCGAGCTGGTGAAACAGTAACGAACTGAATTTACAACACAAAGGTTGCCTAAGTGCATCTGACAAGAGAAGTTAGGAAAATGATTCACACACATCTATGGGCCTTATGCATAAATCCATTACGGTTTTCAAAAAGCACCTACAAACCACATCAACATTAGCCTATGATTTAATTATCCAGCGCAACACAAACATTTTTTAATTTAGGGATTCTTATCGATTGAACTCCAGCCCATTTCACCCGCATCATTAATGAGGCAGCCGATTCATTGTGGTTCCCAGGTCCATCTGAAACTGTTAGTTGTTCATTTGCGGCATCCTGGCACTCATAAGACTCCTTGGCTTTTTATGGTGACGAAAAAACTAATGAATCTCTGCTTGCCAAATTCAATTCTGAGTCGTGTGTAGGGTACAGCAGGATGACTGATATTTTCTTCCTGGACAAGAGCTGTTTATTAGGTTTAAATGCTGCACATTTCTTCACCAGAGATGTAGACATGTTTGGGTACATTCTCAGTTTGGAGCTGCCTCCAGGTCCACCGTAGTGCTTTTTTCTTCTCCTGAAAATGGTGAAAGCAGACCGAGAAGTGTGCGATTGTCCTCAATGATGCACACGTTCCCGTTCAGGTGAATCGTCAAAAATGTTTCATGTCCAATAACATGTTGGAAGCCAACTTCACTGAAGACTGGTCTTTCTCGTTGTCCTCAGTAATGTTGAGTATTTGAAGATTAGCCTCTCAAGAAGGCTTTTCCCGGTCTTCCAGCCGGTAAAGAAGGGTCACGGTCACGAGATTCAGTTTAGTTCCACCTTGTCTGTAACTGGTCACAGTCTCTGTCAGTCCATTCATGGAGGTTTGAAATAGGGAAAATTACTTCAGTTAAAGCAGAAATGTCCTCTTTCAGTGCTGTTCGTTGTTTGCCCGTTTCAGCAACTAGCTGACTCATGGAAATGTCATCTGAGGACGTTTAATTCACTGCACGTATTCATGCTAGCCATTGTGGCAATTGTGCAAGTAACACTGGCTTATGGTTGAGCAGCTGAAGATCTGTTTTTGTTCTCTCATGTTGCTCGTGTTGTCTTTTCCAAAAGTATAAGCAATGTCTTCAACGCGGGGCAGATAACTGTGGTCAAAACGGCCTTCTTTGAGAAGATGGGCGAGGACCTCAGCTGTCCCTTTATCGCTGCACAGTTAAACCCAAAGCTTATGTTTACATGTCTGTCTGTGACACTAACTGGGGATCTGGAGTTAAATGCTTGCTCTAGGTTTGGTGACTGGGCTAAAAGGAACCACAGTGACTCAAACTTCTTTAATTTTTTTCTTTTCCTTTCTTTTTTTTTGTGAGGGATTTAAAGGAAATAACATGTCGGGGGGGAAAAAAGAACTCCAGAAATGTCAGCATACCAGGATGCTTCTTGACTAATTAAATATGAGTGTCACACAAAAAGCTGAGAGCAAAACCACTCCAGCTGGCCTCTGGCCTTCTCTTCTCTGACATGCTATCAACTCTTTCATTGTGTGCATCTCTGAAGTACCTGAGGCAAACACCCATTCAATACAGACTAAAAGCCTTCTGTAGTTTGTTTTTAACTTGGTGAACATATTCATACGTGTTTTTTATGACACAAAATATGAAAAAATATGCCAAAGCCTCAAAATAGAAAAAAAAAAGGTTCAGATAGTCATGTCTGTCGCATGTGTAACCAATCCCATCAATTTAGGGTGGAGCAAAGGAAGATGAAGCTCAATCACTACAGAGTTCACATACACGTATGCATACTTTGCTGCTACTGGATGCCTAAATTTCCCTCGAGATCACACAGGTTCCCATCCAGCTATTGATCCACACATTCATCTATCCATCCATCATAGTTCCACTAATCCTTTGCCAGCCACACGCTAATAAGCATCGCAAACAGAGAAGATGCTAGCTGCACCAACTTTTCTGATATTGCTGATTTTGGTGCACAGGAGCCCCTCAGCTGAATGTTTGACTGACACAAAAGAAAAATGGATGATCACACACACAATAATTCCTTCACATAGCATCTCAATACTGGCTCTACCTGCAATGCACTGCATACGGTATGGTGAAAAATTGTGGAAACTCCATCAAGGATTTGGAAACGTTTATTGTTTCACTGCTTCGCGTTATGTGTAAAATCTGCATCACACGCTTGTAAATCCAACAGACATGAATACTAATTCAAAGGGACGACTGTGTATGCAATTTTATCCATTTGATTTGTGCCATAAGATGATGAGTGATGAATAGTGTGGAAGATAAAAAAGAGATAGAAATGAGTACCTACCACACCGTGATGTAGTCGTAGATTGGCTCTGTATTTATAACAGAGAAATTAATGGAAATGCCATATCCAGGGGGTACTCTGACAGTCCACATGCAGTCCTGGAAGTGTGGATACTCGGCAGGGTGTCCAGGAGAATAAATAGTGCCATTCATGGAAGTTATATTCCCACCACAAAGAGCTGGAGGGAGTGGGGGGGGGGAGGAAAATCAGGGTGGTAAAAATTTAAAGACAGTCTTTAATTCACCTCGAATCTAAAACCAACTTTTGTTGGTATTCATGGCTAACTATTGATAAATCAAACCATAACTGCATGTAATTGGGTTGTCACTGGCATACTGGTGGTGGGTGGGGGGGGTGAGGAGGGCACACCTGTTTGATGTAACTGCAGCGACTGTTTGTGTTGAACTTGACAACACTGAGTGGTTTTGACAGTGAACCCCTCCACCCCCAGCTATCAGAGGGAATATGCTAAAATTTGACTTTGAAACAGGAGTCAAAGTCAAAGTGCTGCCCTCAGCATCAAAAAGAACTGCATACTCGACTGGGGCAATTCGGCGTTCACAGGGCAAAAACAAAATTATTCTCACACAGATACTAAAGTCCTAGGCAGTGCTTCGCTTAACTGGTGAAAGCAAAGACATCATTTATCATACCTAAGAAATATCTAAAAAGTCTCTTGGAAATTTACAAAAGAGACCGGTATAATCAGCTTTGCAATAGATGCTCCATATGTGATTATAATGGACTGTATCAGTTCACAGTGGAGCCGCTGTACAGCGGTGGTAAGAGTGGCTAAGTTGCTTTCCTGTGCCTGAATGATGTGACAACAAGAAAAGTGTTGCCGTCTTTACTTTCGTCAGCTTCTGAGTAGGTAGTATTCATGACTTTCATTTCAATTGTTCATTTGTACACCTTTTTTTTTTATATATAATTTTTCCCACCATCTTCTGGGAAACAGAGATACCAATAAAATAAGAAAAAGGAAAGGAATTTCATGGTTCCATGATTCAAAATATCTTGATTCTAAAGATGTGCATGATTGGTTCTTGCACATGAGCAGTACCGGTTAAAACTAGCCGTTGCGATCAAAAAAGACTCTAGCCAGTCACCTTCACAGCGAGGTATGGGGTGATTCCAGTTTCTGCTGACTCCATGCAGACAGGTGAGAGAGGGCTCTCCAAGCAGAGTGTAACCGAGCAGGCACTCAAAAGAAATAGTCATCCCAACACTGTAGTCCTGACCAATCACTATGCCGTTGCGGAAGGGTCGGGGGTCTGGACACCTCTGTAGCTCATATGCTGGGGGGGAGGGAAAAAAAAAAAAAAATCAATCTCGTACAAGCCAGATGAGGTTACGGAACACGAGGCTCTAGACATCAAATAATGAGGCACCACTATAATACTCGGGGTAATAGGGCAGGTGATTTTTCTTTCATTATTTTGAAAATAAAAGGTCTTGAATTGTAAATGATGCCATATAATATCACATATTTTAACACTGGCTTTAACAAATAAAATTTCCCTCTGAGAAAAAACATGGCCAATAATATTGCTATTCGAGGATTGGATTTCTCAACAGAGGCCAGTATTGATTTCTTTTTTTCTTAAACCATTTTTAATTCACCCTCAGAAGACGTGTCTGCCTTGCAGGACTAATTACTTTCCCTGGTCTAAAAATGGACTGCAAGTCTTTTAGGTTTCATATTTGCAAACTCTTCAATCCTTTCTCAATTTTTCAGATCCAGCTATTATAACACCAGCTTTGCTTTCTTACCCTGGTAGACAATATGGAAGCCCGGTTTATTCTGGGAGTAGTCACTATGGAAGAACAGAGTGGTCTCGTGGGTGGTGCTAAAGAGGGAGTTGGGGACCACGGGGCCACTGAACCGGTCAATCACTGTTCCTGTCTCCAGACTCCCGCTGCGGATTTCCAGATAGTCATGAACAGGCTCTGTTGAGAAGTTTAGAAACTGCAAATGGATCCCTAAAAAGCAGAAACAAAGGGTTACTTCAATAACATATAATCTATATGACTGAGTTCATTTGTACGTTGGTTGAAAGGAGAGGGGAGTAAATGTTTTGTTCTGCATGCAACAATGCAGAAAAAAACGGCACAGAAGATCTAACAGAGCTAAAAGGAGAAAGAAAGAAGAGAGGAGAAGACGGGGGGGGGGGGGGGGGGTAATTGGGGAGTGACAGACCAAAGCCAATAGGGAGCCGAACTCTCCAGCTGCAGTCCAGGCTGCTCTGGTAATTCCCTGGGAAGCCCGGGCTGAGGATGACTCCACTGAAGTCTGTCATAGAGCCGCCACACTGAGCTGAGGGAGACCAACCAAGGAGAAAGAACAGGTCACTTCTCCACAGAATGGCTCGATGCGAAACAAAGAAAAAACCATGAAGAAGATGGAGAATATGCCAGGGAGGGCAAAGATTATTTTGGACAGTATGTGTGTGCAAAGTTACAGGACACGCATGATTGTGCATAAGATATGTGCACAAGCTCGGAAAGGACGGTAGTTCTGCTGCTGTGTGCACTTACCAAGTGTTCTTGTAAGTATGTGTATGTTCTCACATTACAAGCAGACTGTACAAGGAGTGAGAGAGAAAATAAAAGCCTGTGTGCTTTATCTACTTCCGATCAGGTTAGGGTGTACCCCTATATTTGAGCATGTCCATGAATTATGCTTTTACATCTCTGCTTCCCTGTATGGATTATGCTCCACAAGGGCATTTGTGAAAAACATGACAGACTGAGGCACATTCCTTGTTTGGCGCTTTAAATAAAAATAAATGAGGGAGTCAATATTCAGTACAGCACCACAGTTATGCTCAGTGGGGGCAGTGATTACTTTACCATCCCCCTGCAACACGCTACTTCTCCTCTTTGATTGTGCGTTAGAGAGCACTTCAGCTTGCTGTGAAGGTTACACTCACCCCTCCCTTTTTGTGGCACATGCCCTAGTCTTACAGAAACACCCAGGTACAATACAATTACAGTCACCAGGCATATTGATATAAACGTATAGCTGAATTATTCCTCTTTATTCCATCTCAATCTAAACACGCCTGTTTATCTGGCAAATGGTTTGAAGCATGAGGGGTATCAGCACTATTTCTCTGGAGACTATCAGCATAGAGAATGGGGGGAAACCTATCTTGGGATTTAATTGTGCTTGTGTTGGGGGAAACTTGCTTGACCTGGTTGTGTATAAAATGAAAGTGAAGCAGAGAGGAGAGGCACTTATGAGGATGTTATGCTATTTGTGCAGGGGCATGAAACCACTTTGATGTGAGTTTATCAGCAACAAAGTGAATTTGGATCCTGGGGTGTTGGGATCAGTGTATGCATTGCAGACCGGAGAGGAGCTGAGCTAACGAGCGAGCACACGCATTGAAGAACAGGCTTGTCAAGAGCAAAGCGGGATTTACTTCTCCAGTGAACCGTGAAAACCACAAGTTGAGAATATTTACATGATGCGCGTGTATGTGTGTGCATGTCTTTGTTTGCATGTAAAAGAACCTATTTTTGTCTATGTGTTTGTACTTACTGCTCGGGCGTGCTGGCACTAGTTTGTGTGTGCATTTGTGTTCGAGTGTAATTGAGGGCAGCAGAACAGTGAGGTCTCAAAGCGGAAAGTGCAGCACTTCCTTTGTAATTTCTGGAATCTATCACTGTGGCAATCAAGTTCAGATGAAATGTCAAGGGAGTCGAGAGACTATCATCAGAGGTATCAAAAACTGACACACTGAAATAGTGAAAAGCCTTCAACTGAAGGAGAAAACAGAAAAGTCATAATCCCCACTCCAAACCGCCCATCATTCTGTGATCTTACAATGAAATTGTAGCTTTCCCTAATGCTATAACAAGCCCACAGTGGGGCCATTGATCTATTGTGACGCTGTTCATGAGTGAAGTGCTGGCATGGAAAAAATATAAAAAGAATAGATGGAATGGAAGGCGTGGAAAAAGTCAATGAAAAAAATTTGACTAGCAGAGGCCAAAAAAACAAAGCGAACCTGTGTTTGAGGCGACAAATATGCTTTTGTTGTCCACACTAATGCCTCATTGGAACTCTGCATGCTGTCAATGTCAAAGCGTGAAAATAATACATTACCTAAACACAAGGGTACTGGGTAATTCCATCTTCTGACAGGACCAGGCATGCAGGTAATATATACATTACCCTGTTGAAGAAAACAGAAGAAAAAAAAACCAATACATTCACTGAAATACCATGAAATGAAAAGAAAAGAAAAAAATGAACACCAACAGATCAGATATTTTACTTCCATCGTGTGGATCTTTGGAATTTGTTAACATTCAGATTTTGGTATTTCTCACAATCCCATTCTCAAGTTCTTGTGTGTAAATATTTGATGGTATCAAAGGTAGGAGACAGACCCCTTGCTGTTAGCTGGGCAGCAAGAATACCACCTGAGGTCTGACTACTGAGAGAGGTGCTATAGCCTAAGAGAACAAGGAAAGACAGACATCCTTTTCCCACACTCATGTTGATGTGTGTTCATCGTTTGTAAAACATTTATAGCAGAGTCAGTTAGTATGGTCTGGATGTTTTACAAGTGAAGACGCTTGTAAAATGCATATATTTAAGTAAGTATTCAAGCCAAGATTTAATCCAACACTAAACCTGAAAACCGGCATCAATAAAACATTGTATGTATTTACAGTCTTACCACACACACACACACACACACACACACACTAACCCAAGCAAGAACATGTACTCCAAGGACTAAAACTTGTGCTTTTGTTTCCACAATGGCCTGCAGTCTATTTCTAGTATTCAGACAGTCAGCCTGGAGATGTGTGTATGAATCCGCTGGTTGGCCCATAAAGAATGTGAAACGAACGAACACTCAGACCCAGGAAGAAAAGTCGGTGTGGGATTAGGGAGATGATTGTTGAGACAATCCATTGCCCATATCTTTGGAAAGTTCTACAGATCAAAGAGCCAAGACTACAGTGTCTACTTGAAGAGCATCAGAGAACGTTAAAGCTGCTTTAAAACAGTGCATACTCTTAAAATCACCTAAGCAGACAATGCAAAGTACGCACATTTTGTTCCTCCACTCACAGGCACAAATGTCATTGAAGAGTAATTTGCAATGCTGTCTTGACGCACTCATACTTGGAGGTATTCACTTGAAACTGTCACTCCAGGCAGGTAAATTTGATTCACTTATTACGAATAAAAGAAAGCTGCCTTGACAGAATCATCTGCCTCACTAGCACTGAATGCTTTCACATACCTGCAGCGAGAAGCCTTGATCACACTGGAAGGAAACCATGTCACCCACAGTGTAGCGGTCGCCCACTTTTTGGCCATTACTGGGAGGCAGCGGCTCTGGGCACGAATCCAAACCTATTGCTTAGGACAGAGTCACAGCACACAAGTGTGGACAGCAATCATTCTTCTGCACAATGTGGATGCAATCCAAACCTGGAATGTCTCAAAGCAGTTGATATTGTTTCATCCCATTGTGCATTTAATCATCAAATACCTAAAGAAAATTGAATAATTAAATTAAAACCAAATGTTTTAACATGTAATTACACAGTGCCTGCTTTTAATATTCTTGTAGCGCCATAATAATTGAGCATCATGTTAAGAAACTGGGACAAGCCACAAAGCTATTCTGCTGATCGCTGTAATCGAAAAATCCTTCCATCTGTGATCTGAAGCTATCCCTTAAGTATTACTTGACAGAGGCACTGAGCTCCATTGGAACAAAGAGATTTCAGTGGCACTTGCTGGGTACTGAGGCCTGGGGCCTGACGGTGGTTTTAAAGGCATGAAAGCAATGGCTTTACGGATACACACACACACACACACACACACACACACATATACATATATGCAAGGTGTTTGAGGTAAATTTAAACTGCATTAACAGAAAACTATAGTAAAGAAGAAGTAAGAAGGTAAAATGTCCTAAAAACTGACAAAACTAAAAACCTAATAATTCTGATTCACAAGCAAAAAACAACACACCCCACACTTATTTCAATAAAGCTTATTTTGTTTGACCTTGAATATTTTTCAGTAAAGTCAGACCATCCATCTGTCCACATGTTATAATGATTTTTTTAGATGGAAAAACTACATTAAAATAGCTGAACTGCAGCAGGAACAATAAAGTAATAGTAATGCGAAGAAACTCAAAGATATGCAAAAAGACAGAGTATACTTAAAATAATAGCGGTGAAAGGCGCATACATTTTCATACAAACATTTTGTTCTCGACATGTACTGTAATTAGTGAGCAGGGTGTGGGGTCACAAGTAGCAGGAAGGAAGGTATACAAACATAACTGCACAAAAAAGACAAACCTCCACCTTTGTGTAGGCACAGATAGCACATACTCAAACCACTCATAAGAGAAAAATATATACAAGAATGCACAAACACTCACAACTCGAGCCCACTCACAGAGTTAGCAGGTCCAAACAAATAAGTGGGTGGATGAATAATGAATGTAAACAAAGCAGCAGAGAAATGGCCACACAAGGTTCAGGACAATTCATCAGCAACTTTTCCCAGCTGTGAAAAATGGGAGTGGTCACTCTACTCTGCATCTAGTAAAAGTCAGACTATATGTGTGGGAGTATGCTAAGAGGAGCACAGCAGGAAGTGGAATGAGAGCAGCCACCCAAAGAAGAGCTGCTGCAGGTGGGTGGATTTTTAGAGAATTTTTTTTTGAAGCTGTAAAATTTTCTGTTCTAATAAAATTATTACTTTGATGAATTCAAATGACTGAAATTTTATTCATTTAATTCATTAAGCAGTCTTTGCAGCTATATTTTAAGAGTCCCATATACCAAATCTGACATCAAAATGTCTCCCAGCTGAAGGGACAAAACAGCGTCCCCCTTGCAGTGAGTGAACTCCATCATAAAGCTGTGTATCCACGTTTTCTTCAAAAAAAAAAAAAAAAGAAGAAGAAAAAAAGAATCCGGGATTCAATGATCAGTGATCAGATTACATACAGTATCCACAGATTGTTGCCACCCTGCTGTGAGAAGGTCAGAACCCACTTGTTCACCAGGGTGCAACTGCATCTGGCAGGAGTCTTTATCAAGCACGCTTGATTTTTTCTACAAGATGCCTCGCTGACTGTATCTGGCCAACTAAATTTTAGTCATGTGTCACCATTAGCTATTGAAATGTGCCCATTGCCCGATTGTAGCTGAGAGTTTTATCTGTTTCAATTTAATATGTGAATTAGAATGAACATCATCACGTCATTCATCTCCAGAAATGAAATAGGACCTGCAAAGAATAGAGTTTGTGTTTAGGGTTGTAAAAAGTAGGACAGGGTGATCAGTAGTAAGGTAAGTGGTAACTCCAAGTGTGCCCCAATGCTGGTTGCGAAATGTGCAGGTCGCATAAGATAGAACGATTTACTGAGCACGACAGAAATCACTTTGTAAGGGGAAACACAAATACAATGGCAAATACAATTCATGGTTAAGTTGACAAAGGTGATGTTATGCACTGTACACAGCCCCATCAGAGTTTATGATAAGGAAGACAAGCAAGGAGAGAGCATGTCTGCCATTTAATAGCTGATGGTATTTTAATTATCAACTATGAATTGTGATCATTAAAATCATTCAAATCAGAAATATGCCATCATCATTATCTTCCTTTTTATGCTAATCATCGTCATTCTCGCCCTTAACCATCAATAATAGCTGTAATTTAGCTTGCTTCGTGAATAAAATAATAGAACCAGTCCAGTCACTTTGACCCCCATGTGATCTCCACCATTACGTGAGTGTATGAAAATAAGGATGGAATTAATAAAAGCAAAAGAGCTTGTTGCTTTTACCATCATGATTAATACATAAATTGGAAGGGTAGTTGCAGGAGTCGAGTGATGGATTCAATTAATCATCAATCACATCAGCTTTTTTCATTATCACCAACGAAGTGAGTCGGGAGGAATGACTCTTTGTGATATGTGATAGCGTCGCATCAGATAAAATAACCAGGATGCACACAGACTACTAAACTTCTGAATAGCTCTGAGTAGCATACAATGAAAAGCCAAGTGCTGGAAAGCATATCATCCGATGACTGATGAGGACTTCATTGATTTCGCAATCAGCTGTGGGTGGTGGAATGATTTACTAAAGTTAACTAGCTCTAATCCCACATAAAAAAAACAAAAAAACAACCTGGGGTTTCCATTTTTATCTGTGATAAATGTAGAACAATGCAAAGAGAAAGACACTCACGAAGAGCTTTATATGGATGACCGCACCTAATACCAGGTCTGAGCCTCACTCCCGTCTCAAACCAGCCTCAGTTCTTCATGGCCTAGATTCTGAAAGATGTTGGAAACATTTCTTTAAAATCCTGCTTCATGCTGACTGATTCACCTCACTGCAGATACGTCTGATGCAGCCATGCTGTGAATCTCCTGTTCCACCACATCCCAAAAGGTAGCAACTCAGTTCAGATACAGTACGGTGCCGGGGGAGGCCACCGCACTCAAGTTCACTGAACTCATTAACTTGTTGATGAAACCACTTTGAAGAAAGCATTGCTTTGCTTGCCAGGCGAAGATTGGCCAATTTCAGTCAATAAAGAGAAAATAAAAATAGATAAAGAGATTTCTGCCAGCAAAAACATGACAAAGAAGGAAATCGAATGGTGACTGATTGGAGAGCACTACAGTGATCCATGAATTACTGCCATCAGTGCCAAATTTTGACCAGAAAGCTGGACAAATCCAACCAAACTCTGCTTTCCCTGTCTTCATCAGTCCAGGTTTGTGTTGTTCATTCGGAGATCCTTTCCTGCTTATCACACTAACTCTTCTGACCTCTCTCACCAACAGGATGTTTCTGTACACTCAATGTACTTATTGTATCTTGTTTTTCCACACTGCGGAGCGCAGACACATTCAAGGCTGTTATAGGAAATAAGATGTTTAAAACCAGCCAGTCTGGCACCAACAATCACAGAACAATAGAAGTAACTACTTTCAAATACATGATGATTTTTCACAATGCTACTGTCACATGATTGACTGCACAGGGTAGACGTGAACAGAACCCTCATGTGCTTAATGCTTCAAGGTAATCAAATAATGGCACGAAGTGACTTCGAATATTGGTCTTCAATGAAAATGCATGTAAAGGTGCAGCGTAATTAAATCTTTTGAGCCAAATCATAAAACATTTACCTGAGGTGTGCATTATTCTGAAGATCTGTCTGGCTGAGATAAGATTTCAGAGAGCATTTTCAGAAAATTGCAATTGTAATATGTAGTGGTGCTGAGTGGTGTACAACTTACAACACCATGAATCTTTCCCCTTCTGCCATGTAGCGTAGCTATGACAACAGCTGTAGGGCCTCAAAAGGTACAGATTGGATAATATTTTTGGCCACTAGCAGTTCTGCAGCATTTACTGCGAGTATCCCTCTTACAAACAGTTACAACTCAGTGACACAAAACTTTATTACACATACATTTGTAACTATGGTAGGTTAAAGAGCAGACAGTAAAAGGTGGAGAATGCAGAGCGTGAGTCCAGAGATGAACCAGAGGAACCTTCTTCCACAGTAACATTTCAGTGGTTACGTTGTACAACAAATCCATTTATCAACATAAAGGTGGATGTCACAGGGCATCAACAGCACAAGGCTTGTGAGAGACTCTTAAATGCTGGAGACCAAAGGAGAAGGGGATGGGAGCAACACCTGAACCCCTGAAGGCACCCGAGCTTCCTGAGTGTGAGAAGTTATGAATGTTTACCTTCCTGTTTGTTTTTACAATCTCACCTTATATGATTCATGTGGAAATACAGGCATTGACAGACTTGGGTGATTTAAGCTGTGTAGGAGTTTATTTTAGATGCAAATCTCCATGTTACTCCTGATAACATGTCAATTTTGTTTTCATCTCTGGCACAATGCCTACCTAAGGACAGCTGGTTAAACACTCGGTTATTAAGAAGCTCTGGTGATTGGTGGTGTACAGGATTTTTACGACCATCTCAATGGACCGCAACAATCACCCAAAGGAAACGTTTAAAAATGGATGGTTGGCTTGCCGTGTCTGTATCAATCCCTCTTGGCTTTTTACTCCCATTGTACTAAGCATTCAGCGCGCACACTGTGCTAAAAATTGCAGTGTGTTTTAGGCCGACCAAAGGCTGAAAATAACAGACAAAGCCTCAATCGGCGAGGGAACAGAGCAGAGAATTGTTTTAATTTGATTAAACAAATCAAAGGCTGAACTCCGATTTAAACAGTTGACTAGAACATCACAGAATTGAAAGCACCAGACCACAAAATACTTAATGAGGAGCAGCATAAAGAAGGAAAATAGCTTGACCACACAGTCAAACTAAGAAAACATGGAGCATGAAGTTTGACTGGACTGTGGTTTACACGAAGCTTAAGAAAATGCACGTTATGGAGGCAGCAGTGACAATGTGTAAAGCAGTCAGAGAGCAAAGATCTGACTGTGAGACATGTCACTGAAGTGATTCTCAGCGGTAGGTGGGGTGGTGGGAGAGGCGTTTAGTGCCGAGAGGAAAGAGCCCGCCGAGAGAGACAGCTCTCAGTGCTTCCATGCATGAGGAGGGTGTTTTGGAAACGAAGACATGACTGTGAAATCATCCTCACCAGTGGTATCACGCCTGCAGACTGACACCGCAGACAGTGAGGGCAGGTTCAGTGACATCAATGTTTTTAAAGTTCGCTTTGCAACACATTTGTGGGAACTGACTGTTAGCTTGTACTCATTTCACTGAAACCACACTCTTTTGTTCCACTGTGAATGTGAGCTCGCCACATTTCTTTATTCACTCTTTTCGTTGTGCTGTACATATCTTTCAATTTCATCTCATCACAGAATTGATATCTTTACTACTCTTTCCCATTGTTGGCACTATTTTACCACCCTTGATGAATATTTCAGAAAATATGTTACTAAACTGTAGGTCTTCCCGTGGCAGATTTTTTTTTAATTCCTTTTAACTAATATTTAAAAATCTAACAAAGACAAATGTGAAGGGGGGGAACTTGTTCAAAACCTCTGAACTCAGACAATCGAATTATAATCAATTCATCCTTTAGTACGGGTGATCATTTGTGCTAAATTTGCAGAAAATCCCTCAAGGCCTTTTTTTGAGTTCTCTTATTTAGAAGAATGGGAGAGCTGGATGAGCACACACCTCGAGCCATGGCTGCCTGCTGCCCGTGCATAAAAATAGAGAATTACTCTGACATTAAGTGACAAATGGAGAGTGCCTGAAATTAGAGACAAATGTTAAATACCTGCTGTTCATCACCCCCATTTCTATTTCTCCCAATTTCTGATTGGAAGAACTATGTTACTCGTTCCCTGGCGCCAGCTACACATCACTAAATGTAGTTACCAAGTGAAAAAGGATGTGGATCCACTACAATGCTACAGGAGAATAACAAAAAAAAGGTCATTGTGAAACCAAACGCAGAATGCAAGAAAAACCGATACAAAGACAAAGTGAATGAAAAGATCTTCTTTGGGAAGAAACCTTGCTTTCTCACTCTCTCACATTCTTCCTGTCCAACTGCACCACCTAGGCTAGCTGTCCCTCTTACTCCTGATATCCCTGCGCAGCAGCTGGAAACCAATGGCAGATGGACACACAGAAACAGACAGAGTGAAAGGCAGGCAGACAAGCCATCTCTCCTCATACCTGTGTACTCCAAATGGAAGCCGGCGGCGGAGACACTAATGTCAGACTGGAAGGTCACGTACAGGTTGTTAGACGTGCTATTGAGCAGCTGGGGAATTGTTGTACCTGAATTACACAAAATACAGGAGGCAGATAAAATCATTTCTCATGCCTATTTCAAAATGTGAACTGCTGAAAAACATGTGGACGTGCAACCCATTTACACGTGCTATTCCTAAGCAACATGCAGTAATTTAGATAGAGCAACAGTTCAGCTTCAGATTAATTTGCTTTAAGTCATGATCTAAGTCTAGCTTTGGCAAAACACTTGAATATGCTATAAGCAGTAGTGAATTCTATTTAACCACGTCTCTATTTCAACAGTAACACGTTGTCCCTGTTGCTGATTTTAAAGACATAATCCACATTCAACATTCATCAACTGGAACCGTCAGACAGACCAAAAATAATGTCACAATGTACAACCACTGCAGAATATCCTACACGTCAGACATCATTTTCCCGTTGCAAGGCATGATTTTTCTGCAATTTGCAACGAGACATTTACATTCAACCAAAACTACCTTTATCAGTTTAGCCACCAATAAAATTGATTTCTAACCAATTAAACTGGGGTTCGCCCTTTTCATGCTGCAGTGCTGCCCTGCACAGTCAGAGCTGTACCGTGCAGCTATTACAATATGTAAAGAATTTTGTTCCAAAATGAGATATCCGCCACTTGAGAAATTTGACATCTAGTCTCATAAAACTAAGCTGATAAAGGGGCAGAATTCATTATGCCACACCAGTCCCCCTTACACCAGGATTCAGCTTCTAAAATTAAGTGATGGCCTGATTGTACTAGGTTGCCATGTGGCATGAGCACTGTTTTCATTAGCATGAGCCTTAGGGCAACACCACATTTATAAAATTCTAGATTGAAAATTGGGCTAGATTATGGAGACCTCTGCTACAGATTCAAGAACATTCTGTGAAGGATTTTTTTCTTCTTCTTCTTTGACTTCTTAAACTGGTTTTTAGTCAGCATCTCAAAGGAAATGCCAAATGTCATCTGGTCCATTTCCATGTCGGTCTGCCACAGTCTGTCTGAGCCAACGTCTGAGTAACATTCAAGACAGGACTGACAACTAAAATTCAGTTGTATCACATTTACCTGAGTAGCTACCGAGCCTTGGAGCATTGCCGTCAACCCCATCAAAAAAGTCCAGTGAGTCCCAGTTGTGTTCTGTGGTGAAGGTCACAACTTGAATCTGAAAGATTTGTAAAAGTGTATGAACATGAAAAATACAGACAACACAAAAAGTAACATTACTTTAATGTATGTTTAATTTTTAATGTGCATAAAAGAATTTCATCCTTCATCAAACATGACACTACTAAATTCTACATCTGTGTTCTCTCACTTGGATGCCAGCTCCCTCAGGTACTGAGATTTTCCAGGCACAGTTCAAATAGTTGGCATACGGCTCGGGGTATCCAGGAGAGAGGATCGTGCCTCTGCGTTCAGTTAACGCGCCACCACAGGGGACTAGACAAAGGATTCCAGAGACAGGCAAAAGCTTTAGGCTGAGAGATGGTCAGTCCGCATAAAGAGAGGGAAAATGTCACAGTGGGAAAACCATGTAAATGCATAATGTCACCCGTTATAGATGACCATCTGTAAACATTTTTTTGTTTGTTTTTCATTAGAGCATGCATCCATGTCCACGGATCATCATCCACATGCAATATTCAGTAGAGCTTGATATTGTGACTCGCTCTTCAGAAACCCCGACATGTAATTTTATCTCTTGCAGGTCATGCAAATCACATCTTTCTATTGTAAATGATATCCCTGTGTGCTGTAATTGCACCTTCTTTCTACCAGTGCCTGAAGTAACATAAATAAACTGCTGCTCTTCTCAGATGAATGCTGAATTGAAGTAATTGGCCTTTTTTGTGCTGAAAACAGACAATGTTGATATATAATCACTGAAATAAATATAAATAGAAATAAATAAATAAATAAGGATAAAAACAGCAGTAATAACTACAATTTCTTTTTTGCTTTTCAGACGGGTGCCAGTCGGCTTTATATTTGGAGTGCTGTGCTTCACTTTTTGTCCATTAAGGATTGTAACCCAGCCTTGCAGACAACAATCCTTTGGATTATTACTCCCAACAAAACACAGAGCTAAATACACTCTGCCCCATTGAAAGACAGCTTTTTCAGTCGAGCTAATACAGAAATGCATTGTGAGCTACTGGGCTGTTGTGACTTTTGTAGAAAGCCAGTAAAGTCTTTTACGGTACACTACCACAATAAGAGAAGTCTGATGCAGAAGTGTATTTGTATTCTAAGGTGGCTTTTCTGTAACGAGATTCAGTGTTCTGCCATCAGAAACGGTTTGGTCTCTTAAGCTACGGCTTGTATTGCAACATTAATGACAGATATTGTATACTCCAAAGAGAAGTGGCATAGAAATGATAAGAAAAAGTCAACTCTAATTCTTTTCCTCCTTTTGCTCTTCAGACAGAAACAAGCATTCCTCAGTTTTAACTGCTGTTTAGAGGAACAACATACCTATCTTCCTCTATATTTGGCCAAATAAGCTGCTTTCTTTTTTTTTTCTTGTCATATTCTGGCATTTGTATGGTACAGTCTTTTTGCAGTCTTAGAAAATGAGTCATGGGGGAGGGAGGAGGGAGTCTTTCAGCAGAATGGCACAATGTGTTCTCACAATCAAGAATCAGTTATTTGTCTACAAGTCCACGAGAATTGCTGTTTTAGAAAACACTGAAACTGGAGGTTTCAATGTGAAAGACAAGGAGATTTAAAAAAAAAAAACAAAACAACAACAACAAACTACTGGCTTGCTAAAATGTAAAATTCACAGTCACTGCTTTCCCCGATATGTATTCTTGGAGATTTTTTGACCTCTTGATTCTTTTCATACTAAGTACCAATAGCGAAAAGGCCAGCGGTAATGAAATTTGTTCTGTAGTTAAATTACACATCATAACATGCTGAGTTACTAGGTAACCACACTTAGGTTAACACACTTAGCTGCTGCACCTCTTCAATGAAAAATTAAATGCTAATCAAAAGAAGTAGACAACATAAAATAATTGCCTTTTATTATCATAGTCTCATTGGTTCTCAGCGTTAGCACTAAATCAAAGGTCTGAGAAATATTTATACATATTTATAGAGAAACACACAAACTTTTAGCAGGAGGCCACAATCCTGACAGCAAGCTCCAGAGCTGTTCCAGGGAAAGATGCAGTATTTCAGCATAATTTAACAGCCCCTTAGAGTCCCCCAAGCTGTCAGTTAATGTAATTGGTTGAGCGAGATTAGAAATCATGACACTCATAAAAGCATGAATGCTCTCCACCCATCTCAATCTGTGGCAGGCTCATATGTCAGAGTTACAGCAGGTAGACAAGCGTGGGGACCACACATGTTAGGAGACACCGGTCCTCACTACTGGAGAAGCAGGGAATTTGCAGCATTTTAATTAGACGTCTTAGTGAAGAAATCAAAAATGTGTGATGAACAACGATCTCCACTAAATAGACTACTTAATTGTAATAATTGAATAATATATTCCAAAATAGCGTGCCTTGCATTTTTATTTTTAGATGATATTAATGCTAAATAGTGACTTCTTTTGATTTCCCTTGATAATTGCATTTGCATTATTAAGTTATAAGGGCCAATAAAACATTTCTATATCTTGATTTGATCATTTACTTTTAGTTTTTATCCACTCATTTCAATATTTCTACTGCAGCATTTCACCTTTCTGTCCAAGATAAGCATCACACTGACAAAGACGAAAGCCTTGGCAATTTATCAAAGTTAGATTCTTCCAGAAAGACTACAAATCCAGTTATGTCAAAGTCAGCTCTCACAAAATTATCTAAGGCAATTTAATTGGAATTGAATGAGGAGAAAATGGTGCTACTGCCAATCTTTGAGCTAAATTGTGCTTTTAAAATCTGAAGAAAATGATCCATATAAGCCAATGGTTTAAAGTCATTGTGGATGATGCAGTGAGCAAATCAAGACCAATAACTATTTACTAACCAGATATATGAAATGTCCTGCCTTTTTGAAAGAGTGGGTGGTGAAATTCATTTTAAAAATATCAATATGTTGCACAGAAATTTGTGATGCTTACTTTCATGAAAAATTTGTCAGAAATACACTGTTAGTCAAAATGGCAGTAATTTCCAATCGCAATTCAGAAATTTCCATAAATTCCCAAAAGTAGTGCCACCTAAAGGGTAGCCCATCTTAGTCCAGAGAGGCATTCTGGCCTGGTTTCTCCACACAGCGCTGGACTGGGATGCTTTAATTGGTCTTCAGAGGCAGTTTCAAAACAAGGCTCCACTGTTAGAAAACAAGTTCAGCACCACACATTTTCGTGACAACTTCAAAAAAGTCTTTAAGCCAACTGCGGATTCCATGGTGCGAATCATGATCTGTGAACCTATGTAATCCTGGGCCCTCGTGTTTTACATTCAGAGTTGATTTAGTTTGTGTTTGGAATTCAGCTGCCTTTACAGTACAGTGGCGAAATGACAACAGAGTTGTTGCCATCTATCTTTACTTTCATTTTAATGTCTATAAGATCTTTGTACAGCTCCACTATTGAATTGGAGAAGATGTCTACATACAGAAAATGAGTTCACGGCTGTAGTACTTTAATCTTTAAAAGTTCATTGTAAAGTCAGTCAAACCCCATCTCAAACAAACGAAACCATTGATTAATTCAAGTAAACTATGTATTCTCCTAATTCAGCCATGGCCACCCAAACATTATGCATCCATTCACCCAAGGCTAATGAAATCACAATAAAACGTTGCAGCTGAACAGCAAATCCTTACTTTAGTAGCTTTGTGTTTACAAAGTGTGCAAGCAAAATGTGTTGCATGACGAGCTAGGCCAATCACAGCCGGACAAATGTATCTTCTGAACCACAGGTAGCCCTCAGGAGAGCAGCGTCTGATACCGTCATATTCTGTAAAGTGGGCTTGAGTAATTGAGCATAGTGTTTTGGTTGAAACCTCCATGAAACTATATCTATTATTCTAGGCGAGTACACAGCCGCTGGGGGAGATGCTGCAGCCAGATTCAATCTCCAGATAAAAATCACTGTGTTTAAAATGGATCTGCGCATGCCACCACTATTCCCTTACCACTTGGCAGTAAACTTGGATGAACCCTGGCTTGAAATCTCTGGCACTCACTGGCTCTGACTATTTGCTGGCTGGCACAAGACCTTCCATGGATTCCAACGTACTTCATCTATAGTTCTTCATCTTCCCAAAGCAAACATGTGGATGTGTTTGAGCATGCCCTCCCTTATGTTTATATGTAATGAGAATAACATATGCAGACCAAGTGTGTTCATCTGCTCCAGCGTAAAACTGTGTGCTATGGCTATGTATATTTATGTCTGCATGGCTTTTAGTATGCTAGCCAAAGAGCCATGCAGCGAGATAAACAGGGTGCCCCTCAAGTCTCTTTACAACTTAAAAAATGCATTTCAAAAGCAAATGAGCAGATAAATATGTGGAAATGATTCCAAAGTGAGGAGTAGGTGGTTTTTTTGCCTCATTTAATGTGCCTCTACATTAGTTGCACGTCAAGACGGTACTCGATTTCTTTTCATGTTTGCTGTAACAAAGCCTCATCAAAGTTCACAATGACATCAGTGATCTTTTGCTTTAGGTCAGTGATGTCCCATATCTTGGTTTAATACATAAGCCCACAGAAAGAAGTCCAGGGGAGTGATATCTGGTGAACCGTTGGTTAGGGTTAGGGCATTTACCACTACCAATTTCACCAACAGGGTACCTGAAATACACAAATGCAATGTGATTGAAAACTTTGATAACCACTGAGTATATACAACAAATTTAATTAAGATATCTTATCATTTGCCTTGATAATAATTTTTTTTAAATTGTAAAGCGACTTTATGGACACCCTGTACTGTTATATAGCATTCAGTGGAGTACACCATTAGATGCTGCTGTATTATCACAGCCCTAATTTTGTTGAGACATTTATAGTCAGTCAAACAGTGAGGCAGCGGTTTTTGTGCATGTGAAGTCACAAATCGTCTGCACAACACTTCCCGGTCCTTGTTACCAATA
This sequence comes from Echeneis naucrates, assembly GCF_900963305.1. Lineage (NCBI taxonomy): Eukaryota > Metazoa > Chordata > Actinopteri > Carangiformes > Echeneidae > Echeneis > Echeneis naucrates. Next base: position 8,567,475 of record NC_042516.1, on the reverse strand, counting down.
CAAACTTATTTACTCCCTTGAAGATAGAAAATGGACTATAAAGGTCTCATGTCTTCTTACATCCATTACAGTGAAAAGGCTGAGCTTGTTTGTGACTCATTTCCCATTAAATAGAGTGATTGTAAGGGATTGGGGTTACAATAACAGATTTGTAATGTTGTTAACACAACATTAACATCAACTGATATGACATACTTGTTGGCAGACAGGTGCTTATTTATGCATGCAGCAGTTACATAGTGACATTATCATTTATTTGGTGCCACTTGGCAAATGGAAGTCCAACATTCGCATTCAGATGTGTGTCTAGTCTTTACCAGTTCCTGTGGGAAATTTTTGGCTCTTTAGCTGCTAAATGTTCAGCAGATACTCTGGTCACTAACTCTGTCTGTCTGTTTAGTGTTGAGAAAGTAGTGCACAGTGAATTTTTAGGGCTTTTCCACTGAAATCAGCAGCTGTCCGCTGCACCGTAAAAATGCAATGAGAGCAGTAGACCTAACCAAAACATTAAAGTTGCAGCTGGACAGCTAAGCAATGAACTGAAACGCGATATAAAGGTCCATAAAGCTGACGACGGCTGCAGATTGGAGAGATAATTCTCTGTAGGTTCATCAGTACAAGAAACTCCTTGATACTGTTATTATAATAGAATCAATTATAGCTTCTTTAACCTTGTACTTAGAGCATTAGAGTATTTAGTACGATGCTTAGCTTCACAAAGTTGGGCTTTATTTCAGGCTACATGACTTGAAATCAACTATTGATTGTATGGCATTCTTCATATAAGGTGCTATCTTAACAGCCCCATAGGTCATTATGGTGTTTTTAATGTGTTTACACTCCTTTTTATGTGTCCCAGTGGTGGGTAACATCTTTTCAATAATTCCTTGTATTGCAGGTCTACTATACTCAGAAAGAATCTTGCTGTTGAGACATATACACTTTCTACTGCTATTTATTTTCCCATTAATCTGGGAAGGCAGAAACTGAATTTCCTTGTCTAGGTAGAAAATGTATTTGAGACTTTGTTATTGTGTCGTCCTTGCCTCTTTCTTCCTGTCTGAGCTATCAAGACCAGAGACAGGCTAATGCAATGAAATGGGTGGCACAACAAGATAAGTAATGACAACAAAAAAAGCAGACACCACCCATTATTGTGCAGCTGCTCTATCTTTTGTGGTCTGTGTGCGTGTGTGCGCATGTGTTTTTGTATGTGAGATTGCATGCTGAGGAATGGATCGGGCATAGGAGGTAGGAAGATGCTTACCAACACAAGTAGGCACAGTGCCATTCCACTGGGCCAAGGCATTGGGCACGGCCTCACACCTGATGGCGTTGGAGCCGTGAAGTGTGTAACCTGGATTACATTCAAACAGCACCACCATACCGATTCCAAAGTTGTTCCCTATCCGTTTCCCAAAGCGGGGCTCAGGGACTGAGCTACACTGAGTGGCACTTGTCCGGGGGACAGCTGGGGATAAGAAGGGTTGAAGCAAGCATGAGAGAAGAAATAGGGAGACAAAGAGTGGTGGGCGGGTGTGGTTGTAAGATGGGCAACAGGGAGAAGAGAAATGCCAAAACAAAGGAGGCAGACAGAAATGATAAAGCCCTAGCGATTCTCTTGCACATCATTAGTCACTTTCATCTGCTCTGCCAGCCCACATCATCCAGCTCCGTTCAGCCATGTCCAGCAGCAGCCAATGGCCCTCTGCTGAACAACCCTCCGTGTGCTGACTGCACGGGTAAAGCCCCTCCAGAAGGAAGAAAATGCACCAAACAAGTTTCCCCTTCATAATGATGAAAGAAGAAAGCTAACTTACCTTGGTAAACAAAATGGAATCCTTTCGCTGTTTCTGTTCCATTTGTGGTAAACTTGAGTGTTATCTTGTTTCCTGAACTTAAAGGCAGGGTCTCGCCTGAATAATACAATCAAACAAATGCTCAGTGATAACATATAAACAGAAACATTTCTTTAATAATTGGAGATTACCAAAAAGGAAAAATGCTGATCTTTTCCAATATGCTTCTTGATTGTTTTATTCTCCGTCTGATTTAAACATATACTGACTTGATCTAGAGTATATATTTCATATCTTTTTATATCCTTCAGTTGTAGTTGAAATGAAACGTCAGATTAATTTGAATGCTTTTACATTGTGCTACTGTGTAAAACACTCGAGTCTGACAACGATCTACAACAAATGGTTGGATTTTGTTATTTTAATTGGGATCTCAGGAGTGTATTGGAAGGCAATTGTAATGTATCATCGATCATCGTTGGGCTTCATTATATATTCATTATAGAAATGTATGAAAGATGAAAATCTTTATACTTGACAGCAGAAACACACACTGACTTTCTTCTGTTTTGTGTTTTGACTTTCTATTTAAAAAAAAAAAAAAATGATGGGACCTGAGACGAATGATGGATATGCTGCATTACAAAATGCTGTGTTTGACAAAGTTACACATACAGATGAGCTTGTAACAGATAATATGGCACACCGTGCTGAAGTGTTGCAGCGATATGTATCTTTACCTGAATGTGATCCATATATGGAGGACAGGAGGGCTGAGTCTGTCGAGCCTCCATCATAGATCTCAACCACATCTGTGGTCAACGTCTGGAAAACCACAAACTGACCGAATAACACTGCAAACAGAGGGCAAGAACAAAGAGTGGAAAGTTACATTAAAACAAGATTATGGATTATATGCGAAATGAGCGAAATGAGCTTTGCTTGGCTGCTTGAGGCCATTAGCTATGCTGTTAAAATGAACATATTTCTCGCTGCCCAACACCTTTAACCAATAGCTCAGAAGTCAATGCTGATCTCAGTGGAATATTCCGTTTGTTTGAAGGGTCACATATGAAATCTAATTTGCATGCCTCTCTCCTCAGAAGGTCGCCACAGTGTCATAGCACTCAAACTTTAAATAAAATATGATCAGCAGAATTTAGAAGTAAATCCTTTATGAAGTAAATTTGACATTTAAAAACTCAATATGCTGGATTCATTTAAAACATTACCAAAACGCCGTACAACAGCAAACTGGTTCACAGGAGTGTAAAGCAGCACCCTGTCCTGACTGTAATGAAATAACCTTTTTCCCATTTAGAGATTTACATTCCACCAAGATTGTTTCATTTGGACTTAGTAGAGTTCACTGTAACGTCTCAAATCCAACACACCTTCAGTCAACCGTAACATGAGGACCATTTTGATACCATATAGGGTCAGACAATGCATCACAAAGGTACTGCTAAACTACAGATTAACTTCAGACAAATTATTACAGATTCAAAATGATGACCCCCTGGGGAGGGGGAAAAAAAAAAAAAAAAAACCTAACCCGCCCCCCCCCAAAAAATAAATAAATAAATAAATAAATAAATAAAAACTGAACAATGACCCAAGCCATGAGATTAATTTATTTTCCATCACTGTAAAAGCTTGTCCACAGTCTCACTAGTTAATATCATTGTGTTTTGGAAAAGAAAAAAAGGATTTGAAATTGGTAAAGCAGCATGAATAAGGCTTTGGGTCTGCTCTGTGTTTTGACTACAGATAATTAGTTTTATTTATCATTTTTCAGTACTTTTGTTTGTTTTTTGTTCTGTTTTGCCAATAGAAAAAAATGCCCAATGATGTTAAATGACATTCTGAATTCTGCTTGAAATACAATCCCCCACTTAGGCTGGTTAGTTTTAAATAAGATATTGTTCACTGATATCACCAGTTCGCACACACTATGTACGTGGACAGGGTCTCTGCCTGATTATTCATTTCACTAAAATGTTTAGTTTCCACACTTCCTATACAGTTGCTCTTCACTGGTCTCCAATCCATCATGGAAAGTAGTTATCTGCTGACCTGTTTCTGGTCACAGCTTTTCTGTGACATTTTCCCAACAACCAATAATCAAGTAGTTCTTTGAATTTTATATCTGTTTTTGGTCATGCCATTTAACAAACTTAGTCATCTCTTTTTCAGCCAGAGGAGCTTATTGCTGACAGACTAATGGGCAGAAACAAGCAGGCCGGTACAGGCAGCAAAGGAAGGAGGAGTGCATAATATTTTTGCTGCAGTTTAGAGGCCATGGGCAGATAGTGTGTTGTCAGAGCAGTGGCACTGAAGAGTAACACTTAACCAGTATATAAACCTTTACAGGTACGATTGTGTAGTATTTAATTTTCTGTTTAATGTGTCTGCATTATAATTTTAGAATTATAGCATAAAATAAAAACATGACAATTTAAGGTTTCAAAAACAAACCATTATTTTGGCATTAGTGAATAATTACCAATGAACTGAATCAATTCCTTACAAAATGTTTACATACGTACAGACAGACCATTGTATGGGCTTTATAAGCATAAGGGCAATATCTTCCTCAAGCCTAACCTTTAATTCTACTAAACATTCTGAGAGATGATCGTAATTCATAATAACTAACTATTGCTTGCAATGAGCAAAACCACAACTAATGCACACACGGCGATTTAAATGTCTTCAAAGAATATTTTCAAGAATATTTCCTTATTATTACACAGCATCCATGTTTACAAGCACCTGTTTTTTCTAAAGCCAAATGACGGGACAAAGCCACCTGGATTACTACTTCAGAGGGGAGTGTTTGCAGTCGTGCATGCCTGTGAGCATAAGGTAGTCTATATTATCAGTGGTAAGATTACAGCCTCAGTCTAGCAGTTTGGTGCATACACATCTTGTGAAAGTTACAAATCCTTTATGCTCTTTCATCCCTCTTCTTCTAGTTGGCTCCTGGCATTGCTCTTCCTCGTGATGAAGATGGATGTATTGCTGTAATAAGTTATTTTATCTGTGCATAATATGAAGCAAAGCTCAGTTGCCTCATGTTCTTTTCTCTCCTCTCAAGCAAACACCAAATAATTAGAATCAACACACAGGCAGCGCCAGGCACTATGGAACAGGATGTAATGTGCCAAGCTCCTGCTATGGCTTGACCTGCATCCATCCACCAAGCTAAGAGTCAGCACACATACTATAACTCCTGTCACACGGAAAAGAACTTTCTCTGAACACAAAGGTGTTCAAAGGTGGAAGTAAAAAAAGAAGATTAAATTAAACTGTCTCACAATTATTTAATAGTGCAATGTGCGCACGGAAATATATTTCTAGAGAGTATGGGGTCAAATTCAGATTTTATAACTGCAATGTGATCTAACAATACGACAAACCACATAAGTTTAAAACCACGACTGTGCTTTGGCTATATAATAAAATACTGTCTTTCACACGGCTCACAGCCTCTGCCTGGGATTCACAATGTTATAGCCTTTACCTACCTCAACAAAAGAATGTAAAATACATTTTTCAGAGGCTGATTTTTATTTCTACCTTTCTTTGTTGAATCTATATAAGTGGTCATAACATGATTTTTGTGTAAAATCTCTGACAGTTTTACTGCCTCCTGTTTGCTGTTTACTTTTCCATTTATCTTTTAATATAAACACAATACTAGTTATAACAGTTTCAAATTAAAAGTCCTCTTGCGTTTCACTGGCACTTTTTTTTTTTTTTTTAAATCAGCAGGAAACGATTTGTCAGGCATCCTGGACCTAACACTGAATTTTGTTTGATTGGTGTTTTTTAAGCCAATGCGCAATTTTCTTACAATATATAACGGGCATCAGCCTGCTGCATCCAAGAAAGAACCCTGTGATGGAAGAAGTTGAGGACATTAAAAAGTCAATTGACTTCATTTCTGATGAGGTTTCTGCCATCAGGCCACAGAAAAAAAACATCCTTGGATTGGTGAAGGAGGTAAAAGTGCTGCAGGTCCAGAAAGAGCAGAAGGAAAAACAGATTGTCTACCTGGAGAATCGAGTGGCTGAGCTGGAGCAGCAAGTATTTGCTTTCCTGCAACCCAACAGGAAAACCAGCGACAAGCAACAATAGTCGTGAAGTCTCTCAACCAGAATCATAAGCAGACCTCAAATTCTTGGAGCAGCTAAATAAAAAGCAAGCGAAGGCTGATTTTATCCAGTAATCACTTTTACCAATGTGTCTTCCCCATCCACATGCCCTCAGGCAATATATAGACAACACCCACCTGAAAAACTGTTAAAAAATAAAAAATAAAAACACTGGTAATAGAAGCAATTGCTGAAAATAAAAAAATGGCAGCATATGTTTGTCCTTCTGGCTATGAATTATGAAGCAGCTCCCTGTCATCTTCACTTAGTAGTTCGGATCTCCTCTGGCATGTAGCCTCAAAGTACACCACAGCTACACTGTTAAACCTAACACATAACGAACAAAGACACATGGGTGAGAAAATGAGAGGCACAGCTAGAAACAAAACTTAGAGATACACGTCTCAGATCCCAAGGGATCGTGGTTTGGACCGACCACTCAGCAACCAGGCAACTGAAGCCATGAAGCAAGTGGAAAAGAGGAAAGGTGGGGATTCATGTAACCTGTATTTTTAATCAGGCACCTTCCTCCATAAAATAGGTCAAACACACATAACCACTAAAGACAAATGACAGTCCCAAAAACAAAGCAAAAAATAAATACACACAAACTTACACACACAGAAATGTGTAGTTCCATCATAAACCGTCACAGGCAGACCTGTTTCTTTATCTGCTGAGTAGTGAGAGCGCCTATGGCTGAACCACAGCCTGAATAAGAGATGATTTCACCCTTAGGGACAGCTCCCTGCTGTGGTATTAGCATACCAACACTGTGCTTTGTTGAACAGGCTGCACTCCCCCTTTGTGAACTGTGAACACACACACAGAAACACAAGCACATGCATATATACTCTCATAAGTACAGTGTCGCTCATGTTTGCCTCTAATCCAAAGCCAGTCATGCATAACTCCAATCTGCTCCTTTGCTGTAATCACAGCCAGATTTTAAGTCAATAAATCATTGTTAACTCATTACCCTAATTTATGCAGGACAGTGATGAATCTTTTGTCCTCTGGGCCTAGTCATGGTAGCATAATGCGATGTACTTGGACAATGGACAAAATTTTCATGCATGCATCTTCACCTTGAATTATCCTAAAGCAGTTAAGTCGCTTTAATCACAGGGCTCTTCGGGCATTGATCTGTATGGTAATGACCTATTCCTGCATTTCATATTACTATGAATGCTACTGCGGGCAGAGGTAATGCAAAATATTTAACATTATCAGCTGATTGTGTTCCCATGAGATGACAATCTAATTTCATGTCACATAGCCTCATGTGACAAGAGGCTGTGATTGTTTTCTGCTATCTTTTATGGTTTGTGCCAAATATTAATGGATTCAGGAGACTGTTTCAATTAATCGAGTGAGCAAAGCCACCAAGTCTGGGTCATACATCTGAGGCTTTAGAGTAAATAAAGGTATTATATATAGAAAAATAACAGTAATATGCAGTTTACACTTTAAAATGAACTTCATACCATACTGTATAACTGGCTAAATTCATTGAAGAGGACTGAAGAGAAGAAGCTTCCCACTTTTTTTTGGTTCATTCTAACCGTCACACACAGTTCCTGCATATATTTGCCAGTGCACTAACACTGAGAAAACCCTTACCAACAAATTTCATAGGTGCTGTATTGGGCTGGGACCTAGAGAAAGTGAAGGGCAGCGAAGTAAATTAAAACCACTGTCATGTTCCTGGAACCATTTTAGGATAAGCAGTACTTTGTGACAAGGCTTGTTATCCTCCTGGAAGTAACCATTTGAAAAAGTGTTGACTGTGCCGATGAACTGATGCACCTGGTCAGTAACAATGTCAAAGTCTGTCATGGTGTCTGAATGGTTCTCTGGTGGGGCGGCGTGTGGTAAGAAGACACCACTCCACTGCATTAAACAACATCCACGTGCACACGGCAATGTGTCCAACCACATTTTTTGCCTGGTTAAAAAAAAATAATGAAATAATTTAGTTTGAATCCAGTGTGCTTATAAAAACGCATTGTGCAACCTCAGGCCCTAGGTTTGCAAAACACACAAGGCAGTGGTAGGCTTGTGCCGGTCCCAACCCTGGAGGAACGGGGAGGGTTGCGACAGGAAGAGCATCCAACGTGAAATCTATAGCAAAAATCACTCATGCAGGTCAGAGCGCTTACTTGCTGTGGTGACCCCAAACAGAGAAAAAGACGAAAAGGGGAAAGGAAAAAAATGAAAAATTAAAATGAGGTATTTAGACACTTGGGTCCGCTGTCTCCCATTTCTTTTCACCTTTGAAATGTTTCTACCTCTTGACTGGAGTCGTGGTAAATCTAATTGACTGAAAAGGTACACACCTCGCTATAAAAGATCTTTCTGCACATAGCGGCCATCAGAGAAAGCACCAAATTTTTCAGTGTTCAGAGAAAGGGGATGAAGCACACATATGGGGAAGGCCCACACAATTGTTGCTATATTACAAAGTTCCTGAGAACACAGTTACCTCCATAATCCTTAAGTGGAAGAAATTTGGAACAGCTGGGACTTGACTGAACTTGGTTCCCAGCCAAATAAGTTATGGGGGGGTTGGGGTGGCTTGGTGAGGTGACAAAAAAACCCAAAGATCACAGCCCCTGAGAGGCTGTGGGGAGATGGGAAGAACTTCCAATGAGAAAATCACTCCTGCAGCGCTCCACTGGTCTGGCCTTTATCAAAGAGTGGAAGATGCCTGTGTTCAGCGAAAGACGCATTCAAATTACCTAAAGGACTCTCAGATTGTAAGAGACAAGATTCTAAGGTTGGTTCAAACCAATATTTCACCATTAGTTTCAGTTTTCATTTAAGAGGTCTACCCCGAACCCTCCTTTGTTGTTCTAATGGCCAGAGTGTGTCCAAATGACCTGCTTTCTTCTTTAATTCAATTTAAATGAAACTTATTGAATTTCCTACAAACACCAGATCTCTCTCAGCCCGTAATTGAAATCTGATAGGAATATGTCAGGACACTCTGCAGAGCAGATTCGAAGTTTAAAACTTAATTTGAAAAAGCTAAGAAATACCAGATGATGTGTTAAAAATTGGGACAAAATGAAGACAGCACAAAAGCAGGAGAGGCTAGGGAGCATTATGTCTGAATGACTTAATGCTGCACTGCGAAGTTTTTCAGTTTTCATCTGGCTTCTCCATCATCCTGTTTTTTTTGGGGGGGCTAAATCATTCCCCCATCAAAACCAGGCCATGCACTATAGATAAGATCATTACAATACAGCAGGAAAGAAAAATTTCACAATCGTAGGCAGGCTCTTTCAGTCTCCCTCTCTTCCTTTTGTATTTGATCTTCTACAGATTGAATGAGGGTGGTCCAGTGAAGCACTTTTGTGTAGTTGATACATAATCATAAGCTCCTGCATGGCAGCCAGACATGAAATTCTATAATGCATCACATTCCCTTATTTATACAATGTGGCCCACACATACTATTATTTCTGTGAGGTGTTATTGAAACACTCTCTCTAGAAAATGACGATGCTCATTATCTTTAATTGCTTACTAGCATTTGCAAACTGATGTCTCACTAAGCCTGTCTGATGCTGCATAGAGAGACATGAATATTAGCGTTATGGGGCCATTTTTGAACGGCACAAGTATGTAATGCCTGTGCTAGCAATCCATGTTTTTCTCTGGTAATATTTAACCCAGGGACAAACCCATCTGTTCCTTTGACTGCCTTTGATTTATGTATATCGGTAATGTTACCTACAGTCTGACAAACAGTGGCTCAGAAAGACTTAAGAACATGAGGTCAAATGAATTTGCAGTAAGTAACAAATACAGTAGTACAAAAGGCAACAGCTAATAATATATGTAAGTATATAAATCCTTGCTAACTACAATCATCTACTTCAGTGTCATGCCACTAAATGTTGTGTAACAAGAACACTTTTACCTTAGTCTGCTGCTTTAAAAACAAAACAGCACAGTATATTAGTCTCAGATGACGATATTAAAAGTAATTTACCCACCAGACTGGCTAACCAGTCACTTGTGCTGCACAATGGCGTACTTGTTGGCATATATTACACTGAAATGTTTGTGTGACTATGTAATACTTAAATCTAAACAAGACACAAAACAAAGACGAAAAAGGAGAAAATGGTAAGATTATTCATTTTTCACTGAAAATAGAAACCTATGCTGCTGCTGGTTTGTTCAATAGTATTTGATTTACAAGCAACCATCAAACAGTATCAGGACGCTTCTGGTTGAGCTGTTAATGTATGCCAAGACTAAAAGTTTAAGACTTCTCTGTAAGCAGTTTTAGTGGCATATTTATCTAAAATGGAGTATAAAGACAGATAGCGGGCTCCGTTTCTTGGGTATCGTGTGGAAGCTAATCAGTGAACCTTGACTACCTCAGCTCTATCTCCCCGTGCCCTTGCTTCTGTCTAAAAGTTGTTGTTTTTTTTTGTCAAGGAGAACTAAGTCATCCAACTTCAATTATTCAAACAAACACTCTGGTTTCATCATGCCTAAGAGCATTTTCACCAATTTTACACTTTTCATCTTTTTTAACTAAAGATCATCTTCCATTGGGACAACCTTGGAGTACCCGATTCCTGACACTGATTTTCTGGAAGATGATTAATAATTTGACCGGCTACCTGCCTGTATTTAAAAAAAAAAAAAAAAAAAACTTTCTTGGTACTAAAACATTTCCAAGACTTATTTTACACTGTGAATTCACAGTCCTGTGAAGTTGGTAGATTTAAACTTTTATCTGTGAAAAGTGATCAATCATCGCTTATGTGCTAACAGCTTCCTCAGTTCGCTACTGAAGAATTAAATGTTGTCATTTACATGGCCATGTTGACAGGAATTTAAATACAGTTAGGTCCATAAATATTTGGAAATCCACACCACAACGGATTTGAAATGAAATATTTCAAATGTGACTTAAGTGCACACTTCCAGCTTCATCTGAAGGCATATTCATCCAAATCAGGTGAACACATTTTATATGTGCCTTCCAAAAAGTAATTGGAGAAACAAATACTCATAAATCAAATTGTCAATTTTAATAGTTTGACGTGTCGAGCCCTTAGACATTACCAGACACTTGGTTTTCATCCCTGCTGATGCTCTGCCAGGCGTCTGCTGCAGCTGTCTTCAGTTCCTGCTTGCTCTTGGGAGTGTTTTCAATTTTATCTTGACCGAGTGAAATGCATGCTAAGTTGGATTCAAGTCAGATTACTGACTTGGCCATTGCAGAATATTCCACTTCTTTGCCTTAAAACTCTTTGGTTGCTTTCCCAGTAAGCTTCAGGTCATTGTCCATCTGCACCATAAAGCTCCCTCCATTGAGTTCTGAAGCAGTTGGCTGAATATGTGCAGATTATATTGCCCAAAATACTTCAGAATTCATCCTGCTGCTTTTGTCGGCAGTCACACCATCAGTAATTTATAAAGGAAGCCATTCCATTGATAGCCATACATGTCCACCCCATTACACTACAACCGTAGTGCTTGAGGTGGTGTGATTTGGAGCAGTTCCTTCCCTTCTCCATTCGCCTCTCTTCCTATCATTCTGGTGTAAACTGATCTTGGTCTCATCTGTCCAGAATGGGGGTTGTAGGAGGTTGTTTCAAAATTGCATGTTTTCTGGCCAACTCATTTGGCCTTCCTGGTTTGAAGCTTCCGAATTTGTGGTGAGCTCTGTGTATTCGCTCCGGTGAAGTCTTCTCTTCATTGTGGACTCTGACACAGATAAGTCTACCTCCTGGAGAGCGTTCTTGATCTGTGAAGGGGTGTCTCTTGACCAGGAAAAGGATTCTTCTGCAGCCTTCTGGGCCTTTTAGCATTGTTGAGCTCACCGGTGCATTCTTTCTTTTCAAGAAAGTACCAACTAGTTGATTTGATGGGTTTGCGTAGATTTTTCAGCCTAATGATGGACTGCTACACTGCTAGTGACAGGTACTTGGAGTTCATATTGAGAATTTACCTCATCAGATTCCAAACACAAACACTACACTTGAAATGACCTTTAAACCCTTTATCTGCTCATTGTAAATGAAATAACGAGGGAATAACACACGCCTCGCCATGGAAAGCTCTGCAGCCAATTGTCCAATTACTTTTTGTCCATTAATAAGATGGAGGGCACATATAAAATGTGTTGTGATTCCTACACGCACAACTGTAACAAATTTTACTTTTCACTTCTGAATTAGATACACATGCCTAAAGGCCTAAAGGCAAAATCTGAAAAAAAACAAAACAAACAAACAAACAAACAAAACAAAAAAAACACAAACACAAAAGCTGCTGCCCCCAAAAAAGAGATAAAGTGTTAAAGACACTCACAACACAGACAACACAAGAAGTTAAGAAAAATGGCAGTACATGTTTGTCCTTCTGGCTATGAATGAATTATGAAAGAGGTACCTGGCGTCTTTACTTTGTGGCAGCACTGGCCTGCCGAGATTTAAAGCTGTGAGAGCATACAGAGGCCTCATTTACAGAAACTAGTGGGATTGTATGACAACACAGATACATATATATTTAATGACCCATTATCACAGTGAAATTGCATCAGCCATTTTGGCAGCGAGTACTTGGCTGCACCTTGGCACAAGCTGCATCCAGTCCATTAGGTTTCTATCTTGGGTATAAACTCCCTCCCGTGGACTGGAGGCTGTAAGTACTGGTCACCTCAAGAGGAGAAACAGACGAGGATATTTAACTTCCCTCTTTCACTTCCAGTTTTAGTAGCAATCTTTTAACTGTTACGGTTGTTGTATTAGGTTATCTTTTTTTCTTTTTGTGGTCTTCATCATTGTTTTTACTTTTTGGCTCTTAAACCAGCACACATTTGTCTCTGTACTCCTCAGCAGTGGTTCTGACAATTATCACAGTCTAATGCTCTGCCACAGTAGGCAACCAGGATGCCATCAATTTAAAGATAACTTTGTCAGTACTCAGATATGACAGTGGCATATTCTTTTATTGCAAATCCACACACGTACTTGGGGGCACCTTTCAAGTCAAAGTGGGGACAGACCTAAGTCTCTAGGTCATAATAGGTTAATTACATTATGGTAAGTGTATATTGTGCAAGCCGATGCATACAGACAAGGTGACTGTTTCTGTGTGGGATGTAGCTAGACGTGTACTAAGGTGGCCTCAGGCAGAATCTTACTCTCTACAAGAGATCCTGATGAGTCAACAATCAGCCCCCAGGGTCAATGTTGTTATGATTGTCGTCAGCAACACTCTTTCTCCTTTTTCATTTCCTGTTACACTCGTAACTCTCACTCATTATCTCGCGCTAAATTGTTCTCTCTGAGACTTTCATATTCAACTAAAATCTATGGAGCCTCTTTCTCAGAGTTCGACTCGCTCCCTTTATCTCTTGCAGTCTCTCAGTCTCTCGCTCAGTCATTCTCTGTCCATCTTGTCACAGCCCAGATTTATTACTGCAATCTGTCAGAGCTCCTGTCTCGCCTCTTGACACGTTCTGTGGCAAACATTATGCATATGTTGTTTTTAGTATTACATACACATATACACTGGGACTGTAAAATAGCCTTAGGCAGATAAACAAAGGTGACAGAATGTTATGTCAATGAAATCAAATTCACCAATGACTCATTATGAACATCCTTTCAGTTAGAGGTTCCCTAGGCTCGCTTTTGTTAAGTTAATAACAATTCAGACATCTATTTGGCTGCTGACAATCATATCAACATTAAAGAGATTCCACAAATCTCTCCTTGATTTTCAAAGGTTAGCTGGAAATTTAATGACCTTCGGAGTGAACACTGATACGTGTCATTGGGAAAATTCCACTCTTGATCTAGTTATCTAAGCTTCTCACGTGGCGAAAGAGAACTAAAATGATGAACTAATCAGGACAAAAAAAGACGCACCTCTGAAAGGAGGCTAGTTCAAACACATCAACACTATGGATATCGACCAAACCCTCCCAGTCAAAGATGGAATCCAGCATGTAGCCTTGCCCCCAATGTTACATCCCGCAGGTGTGGTGAGGGCAAACAACACACACGTGCTGAAGTTCAACTCGCACTTGGGCAATGACTCACTGTAAGGTTATTTGTTGCATCAGACACACAACCTTATTTTTTAATAAGGGTACTGGAACCATGGAACCACACTACGAAATGCCAAGTAGGTTGCACCTTACCACAAAGGTTTTGCCCTCCATGTATTGTTTCTAGGGAGTAAGTTTCCAATTTACCATTATATTGTGAATAAATAACTTCAGTTTGACAATATGGCTTTAGCATGGTAGAATGCAAAGAAATGATGGAGAATACATCACTCATGACACCATGCAGACCATTTCTTGATATAAGAATTACAAATTTAAAAAGTTGTCATGGAATAAAACCAATGACACTAAACTACACAGGTCAGCAGTCCATCACAGGGCCAACACACAGAGACAGGCAGAGACCAACAACCACTCACACTCAGACCTACAGACAGTTTAGAGTCAGCAGTTAACCCAAACATGATGTGTTTGGACGGTGGGAGGAAACCCACACAGGCACTTTGCTGCCGTGCTGCCCTCAGTCGTAATAGAATCATAATACCATCAATCAACAAATCCTCATTTCTAAATATATGCTATACAAACTTGGGCTGGGGGGGGGGGGGGCCTTAAAGCAGAGTTTGGCTCTTTCAGTATGTCAAAGATGAATATGCATCCAAGCTTGTTTGATTTACTTCTTTAAACTGTGTACTGTGTAATGGGGCTTTATTTTTGTCAGAATTTCTTGATCTTAAGTTAGTTTTTCTCTAAGAAGATACCATATCCTGCTGAAAGAATGGAGCACACTGGCCTAAGATATTAGTCTAAACAAGAGTGTATTCCTGTGGTGCACTGTATGTGCGTATGTTTACAAGCAGTGCCCAAGGCAAAGGTTGAGTTCCATGAATTATTTATCTTTCTAAAAGAGAGTTGTTGTTTGAAATATGACTACTACCATTATTTCTGACAGAATAATTAAACATTTAAGGGCAAGACACATGCACATTGTACCTTAATTATATCTGAATGGTGCGAGTAAAATGAGCTTAGCACACCCCATAACTGAGGGCTGAGGTAGAAAGAATGATGGTTCGCAAATGTGCCTCTTTTTTTCCCCAAACATAATATATACACACACAGTGTGTTTTAAGATCCAATCTTTTTTATGGTGATCCACTGCCATACAGTATATAAATGCCAATATTAACATATCTGGAAGTAACCAAACTGTAAATCTAAGTTACGCATTAGTGTGATTTACATGATGTTTCTAGCAGAACTGTACTAGATTACACAGCACCAAATTATGATGTTATGGATGGATGTTTATTATGCACTTTTGCTATGTAGTTGGGTATAGTTAGTACTGTCAGGTGCACAATATGACATGGCAAAAACGCAGTCCACAGGAGAACACAGGCGAATACAGGAATTATGTACCTATTCAGGGGATTTGCTCAGTCACTGACACTGTAATGATAACAGCTGACAGGTAAAGTGCAGAAAATCTACACAAACTGCACAATAACACCACTGAACTAAATACCTGCTTACATCTAAGACGCATTGCCAAACGTTGCCAATATTTTTTGAGCTGTCGTAATCCTTTGCTCTGACAATCTGATACAGAATCGAAACCTGTGCTTTTAAGAAAACCTTTAGCAGGTGGGGAAATGAATGGAACAGAGTTGAGCTTAATTTTTCACTGGAATAGTACTACATGTATGCATGAGTGTTGTTGATTTTTTGTAAACAGTTGCTTCTACATCATGGCTCCAAAGTCCAGTTTCCCTAGCTAACATAACTTTATCAGTCTCTAACTGGTTTGACAACAAAACAGCTGCAAAATGAAAAAGAATGAATCCTTCTGTAGTAACTAACCCTTGGTTAGTGTCACTGCTTCACTCGTCAGCCAAATGTGAAAACTATTAACACTTGCAGTCGTATGTCTCTGTGACATCCATGTTTGTCCAAACTCATATAATGTATGGAGTAAAATTATCATTTGAAAACGGTATTTGGCAGTTTTTTCATAATTTGTGAATATATTCTTTAGTTACAGGCAGAAATAGGTTTTGTGAGGATATAGCAACCTTGGCAACCATTAGTCAAACACGTTGTCAAGACAACATGCCAGTACTAACTTTATCAGCTACACAAACAATTGTGTAAAATACACATTTTAATCCATTTAAATGGTTTATAGTCTGAACCTGCTAATTTATCTGACACTAACCCTGTTTCTGGCATATCATGTTTCAAATATCCAGGAACGTTATACAATACATATATCTGTAATGGGGTAGGTCTTAACACTTGTAGCTACACCTAGACAGCAAAACACATAAGGACATTCTGTCCACATAAAGCTGCTCCCAAAGGTGTAAAACCCTGAGGTCACTTGGCCAGAGTCATGAATTTTCCCAGAGACCTTTCTACTGCTGGTTCAACCTGGTTGACACCATGTCTCAAAGGCTTATGGTACACTGCCAGTCATATGAGGGCCAGACGAAGACACATTTGATACTCTAGCCTAGGCGCTTACAAATTTCAATTACCCATATACTAGACACTGAAATGTGATTTCTACTGTAATGCTGCCTATAGGCTAGACTCAGCTAGGAAGCTGGTGGAAAGGCGAATTTCTCAGTGTATATATATATATATATATATATATATATATATATAATCTGAAGATTGAAAACACGAATAGGACTAGAGAGATTCACATATTAGTAGTAAATTGGATTAGATCACTTCTGGTTAGAGCATAACTGGAGCTGTACTCCAAACATTTTCAGCTTGTTCTGGCCAAGCTCTGAATCCAAGAATGCAATGAGAATAATCGCTCAGGCTATGCCCCAGCCGTCTTTTTTATCATCAGTAGAACTTTTCAATAGCCTCACTGTTTGCAGACGCTGGAATAAATTCACAGGCCCAGGTGGGAATGTCGCTTGGCGACTTCCACGCTCCATTAAGCTTTTGCAGTCAGTTTAGGCAAAGGCTGATTTTGCATGCAATATTTATTAAAATAAAAAGGCCATGGTTTTCTGCACTCCATGAACAGTCGAAGATGGTAGCAGAGGATGTAAACTTTGGGGCTGGATCATCACACAGGGGATTACTCTGTATTTCGTAAGAACAGAGCTTTACAGAATGAAAGCCTTGCTTATGATTTCAGCAGCTCTTTATGACTAACAACCACATATAGTTCTCCGAGAGTTCTTTGCTTGGATAAACTGAGTATCCATGCATTTGCTTGCTCCATCTATTCCTCACTGCTCTTGGCTGGTTGACCTTGCTCCTGGTTGAGCTATACTTCAGTGCATTTTTCATGTCAGCTTAATCAATTTTTGTTTGCCTTGATCCCATTCTGCTTTCACACCACTTGCTAGAGCCAGAATACTGCCGTTCATCAGGCTGTTTTTCAGCTCATACATAAAAGTCACAGGTGTTTTGCAAAAATTTCATACCAACAGGATATTGGTCTGGGACCCTCACAAATTTATACTGATTGAATGTGATTACATCAGACACGCTCTGCTGTCAGTAATAGCAGCGACCTTCACTGACCTCTATATATTCAGTTTGTAACCAAGGCCCAATATCACGACAATTCAGTTTTAAGATATGAAGTTTACAACAAACGACAAGCCTATAAATAGACAATGGAAAAAGTG
This sequence comes from Echeneis naucrates, assembly GCF_900963305.1. NCBI lineage: Eukaryota > Metazoa > Chordata > Actinopteri > Carangiformes > Echeneidae > Echeneis > Echeneis naucrates. The sequence goes on along the minus strand of NC_042516.1, from coordinate 8,549,804 downwards.
TAGGTAGCCATTACGCAAAGCAATCCAAACTTGCAAAACACATAAATTAATTAAACACAAATTAAGTGCTACTGGGAAATGAATTATGCAAGTCTGAACGTTTTGTTTGGTAGCTAGTTATGTCAACCATAACTAAGCTTTGAGAATAAGACTCCATTTCTTTATTGTCTCTGCTCTACACTCATGATTAAGTGATAAACCAGAAAAAAACAAAAAAATATCTTTCTCGCGGAACAATTTTCTGAAAGGGTGATAAAATTGAAATCCTTACCAAAGTCCCCTGGGACAAAGATGTCATAAACACAGCTCTGGCCTCTGGTGTAATTATGTGGGTAGTTTGGGGACAGCACAGTTCCCTCTGAACCTGTGAAATGGCCTCCACAGGGAGCTACAGGGACAGGAAAGACAGCAGCAGAGAAACAGTTAACAAACGTGGAGTAACCAGCTTACAGTATCTGGGGACATAAAGCAATAAAATAAAATGAGCAAATCCATTTGAACAGGCCTACGTGTGCAGGTATGCAGTTAATGGCACAAAATGAGATGATAAGTCACCTTTGAACTTTCAGTTGTTGTTAAATGTAATTTTGGCCAGAATACCCAAAATAATTTGATGTTTGAGAGACACTTTGGGGACAAAAGTAAAGTGAGTTATAAGCACACAGGCAATGAAGCCTGAGCTGTGGTGCACAGTGTAAAACCCAAAAGGGACCCAACCAACTAGAAAAAGAATGTTTTTGCCTTAGAAATACAGAAAAACACCATCAATCAAGAAAACGTGTAATCACAAAAGTTGCACATGCCTGACTTTAATCACCCAGTACTGCCCAGCAGCATGTTTTGAGATTGAACTCTTCTAGTCTTCAGATTGTGCTCACAAACATTCCAGATTTAGTCTGAAAGTTGGTTGATAATTATTCACAATTTTGTTTGATTAGAAAATCAAAATACTTCTCCATTTGTGTTAGTAGTACACTTTGTTCTGTCTAAGCCATGGTAAAGTATGATAGCCCGTCTTCTCCAAAAAAAAAAAAAAACAAGCAAAAAATTAAAGCCCTTGTTGCACGTAGCTCGTAAACCTATACCTATACAGTGTAGGCAGATATTCAATTAGTGACCAGGTTCATTAATATAAACTGTCATCTGTCCTGCACCTGCGTCACATCCCAGAGTTCAATCTTAAACTCTTAATGATGTATCTAATTTGCCCAGAGGCCTTCTAATGGAGTTGCCTCAGAACTCATGGACCAAGCCATCAGGTGGGGGAGCCTCAACTGTAAACAAACACTCATTTGTCAGAGAGAAGCTGTCACCAGCTGCTCTGAATCCCATATGGCCCACATAATGCCCATGTCACTACTGTTTGAGAATACAAACAAAAGTCAACAGAGCGGCTAATGTACAAAGGTGGTTGAGCATTTTATCAATGTTTGGATGCTGGCGTAGCAAGATGTAAAATCAAATATATTTGGGGGATGGCAAGCGGGACCTTCATTCAGGCTGCTGAGTCAGACAGGATGGGATCCATAACACCATGGTAGGTGAGGAAATTGAGGTATGGAGGGAACAATTATTTTCAAATCAGGAGCACCAAAGTAAAGAAGGAGTTCTGAATATATGCTTCAATAGTTCATTAATGGCAGTGGAAAAAGGGTCAAGTACTAATGGACACGGATATTCAGGAATAACCCTATTTCCAGAAAAAAATAAGCAGTTAAAGCAGTGGAATGCTGCCCCAGTCATGTCATCATCAAGTTTTATTTCTTAGATTATCTTTAAAGTTCAAAAACCCCCAAAATGTTCCTAGAAATTGTTGCCATATCTGGCCATGTATACATGAGAATTCCAGATTTGCAGCGACCAGAGAAGGTGTCTCAATGTTTGCTTGTTGTTGTTGTTGTTTTTTTTAACTGAGATATTGGCCCAGCCATAAAATCTATTTCACCAAGGTGTGAGCTTGAATGCAAGACATGACAAATAAAGCCATGTTTGCATCCATAGTCCAAACTATACACAAACAATACACACACAATACACTGCTGTCACTGATGCATTGCATGTTTCTGACACTCTTTCTGTTAGCAGAAAAGTGCAGAACAATAGGTAAAAGGAAGGATAAATACATTTATTAGAATTTACCAATTATCTATGGTGGAGGAAGCATTGTGATTTCTTTGGCATACCTAACTTAATATTAGCAATGATTATTATTGGCCAATAATGTCAACGCAATGTGGCTAGGATGCAATCTGTGACCCAAAATCTTTTGTATAGCTCCTGAATTTGAGGATATGAACTCATAAACCTTTTAATCTTTGAAGTATCTCTGCTGTTCATTATGCTGTCTACCTATCCATCCATCTACTGTTAACTTCAGTTAATTGCTGAATAATGTAAAGGAAGCCATTAGTATTCCCCTTCAGCCAGTTAAGTCATCAGTTCAGAACTGGCCTCGAAGTGAAAATACTAAATGGAGTGCTGCTGATGAACCCCGGGGCTGTTCAGTGAAGTTACACCGGTGCCAACTGTCAAAGTAATGGACAGCTCCTTGGTGTGAGACTGGGTGCCCACATTCCTCACTGCTGAAAATGAAAGCTGAATATAATTCAGGCTTGGCTGATTAAATACTTCACAAAGTACTAAAAATGTTGTAATGCTACCAGAGCACTGGCTACTTATCTTGAAACTCCTCACATCTCATTTTCTCACACCTCACCCTGACACTGTGATCATTCCGATCCTGCAAATCTGTATTAAATGTCAGCACTTTGGATTTGGTTGTGAATAATAAACAGTAGCACGTCTTATACTGTACACTGAAATTGTAGAGTTCTAAAAATTTCAGAAACTTGAATTTGCACATTGAAGATCCACAAAGATTTTAAATTGTTTATGTTAACTAATTCTGTCAGTCAGGATGATCATCGTTCATCCATCATTTATTTCAGGCTGATACCAAAGCCTAGATTAATTTGCAATGCAGGGTTTTTGTGTGTAATTTCTGGACCTAAGAAACGTTTGACTGATATCTGCACCTTTTTTGCAGTGTGCATGAAAAGAACAAGAAATGCAAATCTACAAATTTCCACACAGCGCAATTCTGGTGTCAAATAGTGTCAAACAGCTTGAGTGTAGCCTTCTTTTTCTGAGGCCCTCTATCTTTGTCAGCGTGTAGCTTCTCACCTTGACAGCTTGGTTTGGCTCTGTCCCACTCAGGTCTTTTGCTGTTGCCCATGACACATGTAAGAGTTGAGTAGCCCTGAAGAAGATAGCCAGCCTCGCAATGAAATGTCACCATAGATCCCAGCTTGTAGTCGGTACCCATTCTAGTGCCATTCATCACATTCCCTGGGTCAAAGCACGCTTCCCGCAGTTTTGCTGCCAATCAGAAGAACAAAGCTTTTAAGACAGTGACAAGTGTCGAAAATGAGAGAGCTCTCTAATTAAACAGAGATGATAATGAATACTTCTTCAGGCTGCAATCGACTGTTTGATTTAACAAAACTGTGTTTTTTAAAAGTAACAGTCACAGAAGAAATGGATAGGGGGGAATCAGAGATTATGCTCACAGTTGGCATCAACATAAGAAAAGTCATTGTGTACAGCAGCATACATCAAAGACTGTTTACTAATCCAAGTATTTACGTAGAAAACAAAATCCCCTGCTGGAACACATAAACATATTCGGTAAAAATGCATAGAGAACAGCACTTGCACAAGGCTTCAGAGTACCTTTGTATTCCAAATGAAAGCCAGTGTAGCTCACAGAGCCGTCACTGCGAAATGCTAAGTACATGAAGTTGGATGTGCTCTCAATCTTCTCTGGAAGCTTGCTGTCCTGGAAACTGCCAATCAGATGTGCGCTACTGTCTGGCCCATCGTAGATATACAAGAAATCATAGTTGGGCTCAATGCTGAAGCTGTAAAAAGTGAAAGAAACAGACAAACGACAGATAAAACTGTTATTTTGCAAGTCTTAACCACCAAATTGTACAGATTGTATGAGCGATTTAGAATGCATTAGGGTTTCAAAATGAGAGTGTGCACCTCAGTGCTAGAACTGAGTCATGCCAAACGATTTGTTTTGCATCTCCAGACAAAGAGATAAAAAAAGATATCTCCCCCAAGAGGTGAGAGGAGATTAAATTGTTGTGACACTGCTGTGGCACAAAATCTTCCCAGACGGCAGTGGCAATGCAGTGCGAAAAGATCGTTTCATATTGCAGCACCGTATATCAAATGACATGCCGCAGTGAGAGAGAGACGAGCATTTGTTTTCAAAATAATGAGCGTGGTTTATGACAAAAATGTAAATAGCTTGGAGATAATTGCATTCGAGTTGGATCAAGGCAACTCCAATTTAAAATCATAACTCCATCCCTTCATTTGGCATTCCCAAGAGGGAGTCAGTATTGTACTAACTCTATTAGATGTTTGTTTTGAAGGACAAAGTTGAAAAAGAAAAATTGTGAATTTCCCTAGTTCTCCTCCTGAGGAGGGAGAGCGGGTCAGAGTGTGGAAATAGTAAATGGGCTTTTGCTGCCTTTCTTGGCCTCCATAAAGAGACTTACAGTATAATACTCGGCAGTAAAGAGAATACTCCCCGTGACCTTTGGGCTCATCCTCCAGTTTTGCTGCTGCACGTTTAGACTGTAATTAATAACGTAAGGCTTCTGGTGTGAGTATGAGCGCAGGAAATTACCTGCACTCATTACTGCCCGCAGTATACAGCATTCCGTCAGAAAATCTTTCATCACTTCTGAGCATTGTGGCCGCAATAACTGCCTTCTAAATGTTAGGAGGCATTGCAGCTTCTCTCCTATCTCCCATCACACCTGTGCTCAAACTCAGGTTCTCTGCTTGACACACGCCGCCGGCTTTGCTCAATACTATGATGCTGTAGCTGGTTCCACTGCAGAAAACAAGCAATTCCACAGCACAAACTGAGCTACTGTGCATCCACCGAGACCTGCTCCGCTCTTTTTCAGGTAGGATACAAAACATACCGCAGGTTTAGTGAGAGCTTCATCTTGTAAACCACTAGACCATGTACATGGGGGATAGCATAGTTGTTTTTTTTTTTTTACTGTCTAGCTTTTTTTTTTTTATCTGATCCACTTTTCATTGTGCATTGTACATTTCCTTTATTAATTACTGCTCTCCATAACAGCATAAAAATTGTACTAATTTCATTTGGTCTCGTCTCACTTCACGTTTTGACTGAGAGAAACTACAGAAAGTAAGGTAGGTGTGCCCGCCTCTCGCATTACCTGATAAAAGCCAAAGAAATGACATAGTCAGAGTGGACCGCAATGAGCCAGTCACAGTCTTTGCTGTGAGGGTAGGGGTGCGGGTAGTTGGGCGAGAGGATGAATCCTGAAGATCCAGTCACATTTCCACCACAGGGTGCTTGAAAGATAAAGGAGATATTACAGCTGAATGAGAAAGAGGCATGCATAAATCACAAAGTCCTTGATTGTCGGCAAAAGTCTTTGATTAAGTGCTTTCAGTTTTAGAAAGGTATGCCGTGAGTCCTCATATGTTATCAATTTAACGATCCATATGGCAAACATGGCAGAATTTTATTCCTCGCTCCTCCTTCGTGTTACTGTATTAATTATATTTTCCACTATTTATTACTGCAGAACATGAATCCTCGAGCTCATTAATTAATATACAAACAACTTGTCTGGAGTTTTATTTGTTGCCTTTTATGTGATTTTTATGTGAGGTTTATGTGATTCCTTTATTTATATTTGTATTTATTATATTTTTGTATTGCTTTTTATTTACCATTCGCAGTATGTGAGAGCATACTCTTTGTGTCTAGCTGTAACTAATGTCATAAAAGCTTTACGTATCACCTGTTAGCTTGAGTATGTTGCTCTTATGTAGTGCGAGAACCTTTAAGTAGTAGAGTGACAGCTGCCATTTAAATAACTGACACAGCCTTGATGGCATTACATTATGCACACTGACGCAATCTTGTAATTGCAATGCAAGACCTATAAATGCCTTGCCCTTCCCTGGCCAGAGACCTCAGTCAGACCAGTTGGCAGCGAGTCAAGAGCATCTAGGTTTCTTTGGACCTACTTAGTGTAATTATTTCCAATTACATTATTAAGAAATTAGCTGTTAAGCTCTAATACAACAATGTATTGGGAGACTATAGAGTACTCAGTGTTTGACTGCCTACAGAAGTGGATTTGTCCACATAAGGGCTGGCAAAAGGTCAAATATATCTTGCGAGTCTTGTTTATCCTCAACATATTTTAAAGACATCACTGAAAGAATTATCACGTCTGCTGCAGCCAGTTAATAGAAAAACTCTTAGTTCCCACTTACCACCATCTCTTTCACTTTTATCCTCTACTCCTCCACCTCCTTCAATCCTTATAACTTTGCTCTATCTCCTCCAAACATTCCTGCTTCTCTGTCTAACTCACACTATCTTCCTCTCTCTCACCAATGCAGCTTGGAGGGCTGGGTTGCCAGTAGTATCTATTTTCCACTTGGATGCAGGTGATTCTGCTCTCGCCCTGCAATTCATATCCCGGATCACAAGAGAAGGTCACAGAATCGCCGGGCTCTCGCCCTTCCCCATTCCGGCTGCCATTCATGGGTATACCTGGATCTCTGCAGGCTGTCGCAAGCGAACCTGAAGGGCAAACACATGTGACTCACACATAAAGACACCTGTGCATGCAATGTACAGGGGATCAGTGAGCACAACAGCACACACACGCGTACAGTTTCATATCATTCGGCAGACAGCTGTCAAGCTGAAACTGTAGCACAAACAGAGTTACACCACAGAGCAGATTACGAACTCATATCAGTCAAAATCCTGCCATGTTTTCCTAATCTGCTTTCCTAAACCACAGCTGTGGAGCAGCCTGTAGCTACAAGAAAGCTCTGGTAAAATCTGATGATTTTTTCAAATATTCCAATCTTGACCGATTTTCGTGAGAGACTTAACAAAGTTAAGTATATTGCAGTTTTCTGATGTTGGTTTTTTTGCTTTGGCAAACAGGGTTTTAAGTACACTATACGACTCTAAAAACTAATTTCTGCTTCAAACATGCAGGGAGGACCATATAATTGATTCTTTCATTAATGCCACTCCTATATATTTCTAATAATGTAATAAACTAATAGAATTAAAACATTAAATTCATCATACATGGCGCATATGAGATGTTGTGGAACTGCTACAGCCAGGTGCTTATTTAGTGAAGCATCTTTGGAACAGAATCAATCCTGAATCTATACGCAGTTAAGTTTAACATTCATGTACTTCTGTGATAAACCTGATGTATTTTGTTGAGACTTGCAGGTAATTGAAACGAAAATGCGCTAACTACTATAACAGAAAGCGAAATTACAGAGAAATTACTCACTGGAGAAGTCAATGGCAAAACCAGACTTGGTAATGTAAAAGTCAGTCTCAAACTGAATGGTGACAACGTTGAGAGTGGAATGGATTCCCTCAGGCAGCAGTGAGCCGCTGACCTCCCTCAGCGACATCTCATTCTCAGGAGGACCATCCCACACCTTCAGGATGTCATGGGATGCCTCCGTGTCAAATGCAAGAAACTGGAGGCTGGCAGAGGTGAGCACAGGTGAGATTGTTACTTCGTTGTTCAAAATAAGTTCTGATAGCTCTTCCCTTTAACATAGTGTTTGATCAGTGACGCTGAGATCAAGTGGAATTAGTAATAGCTGAGCTCACTTGCGCAATGACAACAAAAACAAATGTCCCCGAGAAGGCAAGGGAAACAAGGGCTGAACTTGACTAGATTAAAGTGAGTTCAAAGGAGAGATCTAGCCAGAAACAGTGTCTCCCGTGCTTTTGGGCATTTCGGTTGAGATTTTATATCATCAATCAATTTAATCCAAAGTTAGTGATACAAGAGCAGAGACTTATCTGCAGTCTCATCAAATATCGCCCGGAGCAGCTCCTCTGACAAAGAATGTGATGCCAACTTTATGAAATAGTATCATGTTTACTTCGACCTCCAAGCCCAAGCGTTTTTGGGTTTTTTTTTCTTTTCTTTTTTAATTTCACAGTAATACAAGAAGCTCTCAACCCATAAATAAATAAATAAATAAATAAATAAATGCTTCCATGCCCTGGGAAAATCCCCCTGAGTGCTGTCAGTGTCTGCAAAGTCCCACGTCCAATCATTGTTAATGGAGCTGCTGCCGGCTGTTTCTCTTGATGAAGTCTAGCTTTAGAGGAGAATTTTTCCATGTTAAAAAAAATCTTGTGTGAATCTCACAACGTTTTAAGGTTGTTTTCCTCTTCGAATCTTTTGAAATCAGGTCAAGTTGGGATGACCTCGGTTAATTTAAGATGCATGCAAATCAACTCCCATTTCCCATTGGTTCAGAAGGCAAAATCCTTCTGTATAAATTGCAGTCTCTTGATAACATCAATCAAATCTCTCTTAGATTTGCCACAAATCAACCGAGTTGATTTAAACCCATAGCTAACAAATTACTTTTTTTTTACAGTAAGAAAAATGTTGTTGTTGTTTTTTTCTTTTTATTAAGAATTTTACAGTTTATCCTTCATTTTATAAGAAATTATACTATAAAAAGTCTGCAAATTTTCATAAATCATAGCATATATTCATTCATCTTCAACCACTTATCCGTTTCCGGGTCGCAGGGCTGAGTACACCCTGGAGATGTCACCAGTCCCTCACAGGGCCAACACAGAGACAGAGACCAACAACCACACAGGCACGGGGAGAACATGCAAACTCCACCCAGAGAGGCCCCAGGCCGGGAACCGAACCCGTAAACTTACTGGGGGGCAATAGCGCTGACCACTATGCCACATTGCTGGCCAAATCATAGCATACTTTTTATATTATATTATATAATATTTTTAAATGACAATTGTTTTCTAAACGCTGTAAGACTTCTACATAGAAAACAGCTAATAATTATCATTGGTACAGTATGCAGAAATTTGCCTGTATCCCATATCTATTTTAATAGCAATGTTACCTGACAATGTTTCCAGAGTTGACCTCAATTGTCCAGGTGCACCTCAGGTTGTTGTCGTATGGGAAGGGGTACCCGGGAGAGAGGATACGCCCTGTAGACTCACCCTTGAAGCTGCCACCACACTCAGCTGCACGTACACACACACACACACACAAATGGATACAAAATACATGAAAACCTCCAAAAAATGCAAACCCACAACAGCAAATGGAGACACATATGCTAAAATAAATGTGTCTGTTATTGAAACAAATGTGGAACAAAATCATGTTGTGAAAGATTACAGAGGTTCAAAGGCTACAATGAAGAACAATTAACAGCTCTACTTAAAATAAGCTATTTTCCTTTTCTACAAAGAGGTAAGGGGACTGCATCAAGAGCTTAGATACTTACAAATGCAATGCTTTCTCTCTAAGTGTGCCTCCTAATGGTCCCATTAATTAAGTTTTCAAGAATGTGTCCAGAGTCTATGTATATATATACACAAACACACACACACACACACTCTCTCTGAATTGCAGAAGGACACTGCAACTAATGTTATTGACTTAAGGAATATATTATCAGCCAATCTATGCTTCCTCTCCCCTGGTTATCATCTCACTATCTACATAATAGAACAAACAGCAGTTAGTTAATAGGAAAATCACATTAAACAGCCACAGTGGTGGGCTGTAAACAGCATCATGATGTCCTTGACAGGAACCAGGATTTGGCCCTGGAGAAGTAGCTGGAAAGCAGCTAAGCATATTCTGCTTAGTAGCTCATTGTCAATATGTTGACCATTTGGTGATAATCTAGCAATTAAAGTAAATGGATGGAAAAATTAAGTAATTTTACTGAAAAAAGAAGTGCATTTCATCGAGGAAGGCTGAACAACAGACTGGCAAGTGAAATTCTGTACAGGTACTGAATTTGTAAATCATCTTTTACCCTAATCCATCACTGCTTGACATCAAGAAAAAGACACTGCCTAACAACACTTCCCAGACTCGAGCAGCATGCGGGTAATAGCTTTATCATTTCTGTCTCTCTGCCTCAGCATGTTCTGAATATGAAAGTCTAGCCAAGGCTGTACATTATGTCAATGACTCAATATGAGAGCTCTGATAATTATGCCTACACTTCTGGAAAAATGCTGATCAATTGCTTGTGGATTATCGTATTTAAATTATCTGGCCTTCCAGTGAAAGTTCAATAGCAGAGCCCGAGCAATACAACTTTTGAAGGTAGATACCGATTTCCATGTTTGGGGAAAAAAATAAATAAATAAATAAAAAAGAGAAACTGAGAGAGGGGATGATATATTGACAGATTTTTTTTCATAAACAAGTTTCTTCCCTCACATTTGTTAATTGCTGTTATTTGAAAGTCCTCACTAAAATAACGAGACATTGTACAGTTGAAAAATAAAACTTGTTTTATTGCCATAAATAAAACTCTTAACAAAAAAGGTACAAGAAATTATATCAAAGTTTGATTGTGCCAGATGCCTGGCTCAAGGAGCTTTTGCACATGTTGCATATCACTCCGCCTGATGGGTCTCTGGTAAAGCACTCCCTTACTTGGTTTACCACTTGCCGTCTGTCAAAATAGTAAACAAAAAAGCAATGACATATAAACAGGAATATTAATACTGCTGCTACTAGTACTTATAAATTATATTATTATTAGTAGTAGTAGTATTATTATTATTCATGATAATAATTGATAAATAAATAATAATGCCATTCGATTCATTTGGACAATACTTAGCTAAATAGGAATGTATAGCATTATAAGTTGCTGTGAGCATTTTGCCAGACAATTTTTTAAGCTGATTATCAGACAATTGTTTTATTACTTGCTAGAACTGCCATACAGTTTTATCCATAAAACTACAATTAAGTTTGTCCACAGTAGCCTACACCATTGATGTTTGGCAGATACTTAAAAAATTACTGCAGCTAAATCAGGCATGGCTGGCATGAATTTGGTCAAGATCATTTGGGCTAAAAGCGGAATTGAAGGGGAATATTTATTATTTGAGTAAAGCATCAACTTACCATAACTACAGAAGATCTCAGTCGTGGTTAACTTTCCATTTGGGTCAGCTGGTGTCATTTGTAACGTTCACACGCATGCTCCCAAATAGGTGCTGTGTGTCCTCAAAGGGAAAAACTACGCAGCAACAACACTCAGAGCATCTTTTGAGTGCCATTCACATCAACACCGATTTATTGGCAAACAGCACATATTGGTGAATACTGATAATTCGGCAAGGTTTCACTTGATGGCAATTCAGAGTGCTTTAAAATACAGTTCTTGTGGATCTATACCCATACTATACCCAGTTTCTAATCAAAGAAACAATGAGAGACCTGTGATTCACAATAAAGTATCAGAGCTGTTTCTATTATCTTTCAAATGACTCGCAGTGTATTTTCCTTTTAACACAGTTCAATTAAGTGGAAATCGTGTCGGGATAAATCCATGGGATTAACACCTAGCTGAACAACACTGACAGTCGACCTGGTCGGAATAATAATAAACATACATCTGAAGAAGAGAGAAAGATGAACATGATGGCCTGAACCAAGAGTGCAAACAGACAAAGACAGAAGTATAGATATAGGCAGAAAGGATTACCTATACAGGATGGTAGGTGGTGGTCCCATGCTCTTCTCTCCCCAGTCATACACTTAAGTATGCCACTGCCGTGCAAGGTGTAACCTTGATCACAGCCGAATGTGATGGCACTTCCAGCAAAGTGACCCTGGTCACTGACTTTGAAGCCAAATTGTGGTGTACCTGGATCATCACAGTGGGATAGCTCAAAGCCTGGACAAGTAAGAGTTAGGAGAGACAGGAGAACAGAAGAAAACATGACTTGAAGAATGAGATAGCCTGAAGACCACAAACACAGAATTAAGGGATGGCACCAAGCTGATTTGAGAGATCCAATCTGTAAACCACAACACAGTCCAATTTACCTGATTTATAAAGAGGTATTGATTGAGCTTCAATAATTAATTTCAGTGCCGTATTACTGCAAAGTACAGAATCACTTGCCAGCAAATGATTTCTTTTTGACAGCGCACAATTAGACTCTTCACAATTCCATGTTTAATTGTGTGTGCACATGACCGTGATTGAGTGGCAGCCAGGCTGCTCGCAACAGTTAAAGTATTACAAACGGAATAAACTAAATGAACAAGCCAAAAACAAGAAATTGTTGGAATAACTCTTTAACTCACCATGTTTGAACTTGACCATGGCTTTAAAGTGAGTCCCTCTCTTTCAGGTAGTAAAGGTTAGTGTTCTGTTATGCAGCAACAGTAGCCACACATAAAACCCAACCCTGCTGATTTATGGCCTCTTCTCACAGCGAGGTCCGTGCCCATGCCAGATGTTAAGGTAGTATAACAAGTGTCATGCCCATTATAAATCTCCAGCAGTTACTCCTCACATTTAGAAAATTACCTCAGTGCTTTCGGTAGAAGAGTCATGAAAACGCGATCAGATTTCATGTTCAGACAAGATTTAAATGCCCCAACCTCCCTTTACCTTCTTGCTGTTCATATATCAGTCAATCCTCTCTAAATTGAAAATGCCTATTCAGTCTGCTTGACTCCAGTTTGAGATCAATAAAATGTGCTGGTTATTTACCTTTTGCAAATTCCTTGAATAATCTGAAATTGAATCCAATTATGTGATACTTAATTATGTTATTTTGTAACTAAAAAGGCATCATGTAATTAAAATTTCATTTCCTCTGAACTAATTGCAGTTACATTTAAATGATGCTGCCATGTTCTTTGGTTACTGTCAAAGAGTAAACATTGCTGATGACTAAGTAGCTTTTACAGGTCTGTCAGGATCTAAATCCTCAAACATTTCATTAATAATAACAAACCTCATGTTATAACCCTAACCCTGTTTAACATAGCTATTAAAGGCCTAGGTATAGTAAATTCAAGTTACCAAAAAAACTTTTCAAAGTCTTCAATTCAAAACAGATTTACAATGCCTATGTTGAATTCTACCTTAAAAATTCCACAGTTTCACAAAAAGATTTAAAAAAGGGGCATTCAATTACAATAGAAAAACAAAAACACTTTAAATTGGACTGCAAAACGCAGTGTCACCAAAACATCCTCTCAGAGTAATAAATTACAATCAGTTGCAAACAATACACAGTCAGCAAGCCAATTACAGGGAGAAACAAAGCCCATATATTACTGGCCCACTTATAGCAATGACCAGAACTTCCAATATAAATACACTCACTCACATGTGGAGGCACACTGTCTCTATACTGTATTTGCATATACATTGGAAACACACACACACACACACACACAGTGATGCAGACAATAATTCACTTATTTTAACAAGGAACAGTTGGGGAGACATAGACCCTCACTGAGGAAGTGAGGATCAAAGAAAAATAAGTTAAAAGGATTCAAATAGAGCAAGGCAGAGGGAATAAAAAGCAAATTTTCCTGCAAGAATTGAGCAGAAAGACCATGTTGTGTTTAATGGATACCCTGACAGTGAAAGACACTGTGAAGCAGGTTGAGGGTCAATTAAAATTTACTTTTAAATTCTGCTACTTGAGATACTTGGCTCCTGAGGTGAGTCTAAATTCACTAATTTGGAAAAGCTTTAGGGAAATGAGATGTGACTCACTGTGGTATGCGAGCCGAAATCCTGCCGCTGTCAACTCGTGGTCGGAGTAAAATTCCAGCCACAGATAGTTGGAGGTGCTGGTGAGGGAAAGCCCTTGCATCAATGTTCCTGTGTAGGTGCCAAGGAGTGGGGCTGCAGCATCCTTACCATCATATACCTGGTCAGAGTCAGAGAGGGACATAATGTGGAGTGATGCTTCTTCATGTTATACTTTCTAGGATCAAGCGTATTGATGATATTAAGAGTTAAATATTACTAGCAAAAGAGAGTGACAATTAGAAAGAGAATAACTATTAAAAAGCAGCAATTAGTAGCGTATATTCTGTCTTACACGGCACCCAATTGCTAAGACAATGTCTTAAGTGGTGCTGTTCCTCCTATTGATTTCATAGTGTGCCTCTGCAGAGCTGATTAATCTACTGTAGGGTGATGGTGCGATTCAAAATATTGAAAAAAAAAAAAAAAAAGAAAGAAAGAAAGAAAAAGGGGAGAGGTAAAGTTGATTGTTTTCTTAAAATCATACTGTTCGATATATTTTTATCAAATGTTTTGAGTGCGTGTGTAAATGTTGTTAGCGTTTCATACATTTAATACCAGTGAATTCCCAAAACTAAAATTAAGGCACTTACATTGTTTGTTTTACGAAACCTTATTGCATTTTCAGTCTTTATTCATTATCATTTTAGCACAGCTTTTGGACCATGCAACAAATTGAAATTATTTGAAGAAGTTCTTTTTAAATCCACAAGAATGAATTTCTACGAGTACGTATAATCTTCCCCAATCGACATGAAATACAAAGCATTTTGGCTCACCCAACTAAAACATATATAGGGGCATTCTCGTTCTCATTTTTTAAGTCAATTTAGCTCTAGTTCTCAGCATCTTTCCACATCTCTGGTGTTCACTGAATTACTAAGTGCCAGAGATTACTGTCTACACAACTCCATTACCAAGAGCGCAGATAGTAGGCTACAACGCTGTTAATTGAAGCATTAGAGAAGACATCTGCATCCCAGAAAGAGTGGATTCCAGCTGTGAAGTGTGGGCTACATAGTCATTTGCATCACATCTGTGGTGCTTAACGAAATCTGTGAAAATGCCCTTGAGCAAAGAACCGAGTCCTTTCATGGTAAAACAATTCTCCCTGGTGCTTTCTCCAACATCCTTTTTCCGTTCCCTATGTAGTAAATAATACACAGAACCATGATCTAAAATATGACCTTTGATTAGTTGCTTGATTCTTAATGGAAGGACTCTGGAAGGACGCTTCTTTGTTAATTACATGTCTGCAATCGACTGCATTTTGTCTTTACCTTGAGGATGTCACCGTGTGCCAGATGAAAGGTGCTGGCAGTCATATTAATGCCTTTGCCTGTTTGGACCTGAATGCTGTACACACATTCGTGACTGTTGTCATAGTTCATTGGATAGTTTGGCGACAAAAGAACTCCCTCATTGTTGGCAACTGTTGATCCACACTCCGCTGCAAGAAAATCAACACAAAGACAAAAGGAAATATCAGTTAAGCAACAAGAAGAACTGCAATTTCTGATCCTCCAATCTTTTCTCCTTAAATCCTCAACAGCAGTTCCTAAACTCTACTACTTCACCCTGAAATTAACGGACATTGTATCACAAACTCATTTCACATCATATGCAGTAGATAATGAGATAAAGGTATAACTCAGATGTTTTATTTGGATTATTCTTATGCCATGTGAAGTTCCTATTCCTTTATTACTTTATTTTATACTCAGCTGGCACTGACACATTGTGATAAATTCACCAGATTATCAAACATTTGCAAGCTTCTAACTGTTCCGAATGAATGTCAACATAAATGTTTTTCTTATTTTCTTCCAAACACCATTATGTTATAAAAGCAGAAATTCACAGGCTTTTTTTTTTTTTTAATAAGTGCAGCCTTTAATGGAAAAGAGCTCTCCCAGGATCGCATTATCCGAGCCACTAACATCAGTATTAACTACAGATCCGAGCTTCTTCTTCTAAAGTAGATCAAATTCTTACATGTCTCATAAAAGTTTTTATTTTTGCTACATATATTTAAAACCTCACCATGACAATAACCATTCTGAAATAAGGAAGGAAACAGAATAAAAGCAGCTGACCACGTACCCACACACCTTGGCAGAGGGGCACTCCACATACGACGGCCACCTCCCAAACACACAATCTCCCTTGCCCCTTGCAGACGATAGCCTGTATTGCAGTAGAATGCCAGCGAGTCACCAATTCCAAACCTAGAGCCCGTATGCCAGCCAAACTGAGGGGTCCCAGGGTCAAGACAGGGTTCCAGATTGTATTCTGGAGAGACAATGGCCAAGAAAAGTCATTTGCAAAAGCTAAAAATTTCCCAGAAATATATTGGTAATATTCTATTACACTGATGTGCTTACTGATTGCATACCGTAATTTTCGGACTATAGAGCGCACCTGAATATAAGCCACACCTGCTAAATTTACAGAGACAAACAGTTTTCTACATATATAGGCCACAGGTGTCGGAAATATGGGAGGAAATGGCAGATGGCAGGAATTATGATACACAGAAAGATTTGGCCTTTTCGCCAAATCGATCGCCTTGAACTTGAAAGCTGCATCATCTGCATTGCTTGGTGTGTTTTCCTTGATAAGGGTGAGCGCATGAAGCGCAAAATAAATGACTGATCTGAAGAGTTTAGTGTGAGTGTGTTTCATTTAATTTGAACAATTTCATGGGTCCACTGTGACCTGTTGGGTAATTTCATAGGTCTGATGTGACGCTAAATGTTTTTGGCTGCATGAAGCTTGTTACCCGTAAAAATCCATAAATTAGCAGGATAGTTGTTTAAGCCGCAGGGTTCAAAGGGTGTGGAAAAAGTAGTGTTTTATAATCCGGAAATGACGGTATTTGAAAACTCAAACTGATATCTGGATTAGGAACGGGCTGTACTGTGTGTGTATGGGCTAGCAGTGGCCTAACCGCTCCTTCCATGGACTTTATGTGGCAGAAAGTAGAGCTACGTACTGTAGGCCTATTGATTTCAGGGCAGCAACATGCCACACTAGAATGTGGCCTGACAGCATTGGCAAATTTTCATCAAAAGGTCATAAAAGGTTAAAATTAATTCTAATCAGGAAATCTATAGATGCTAATTACAGAGCATGCAAGGACAGACACACACACACACACCATATTTCATGAATATTAATGGCTGCATAAGTTGTGCTTCACTTCAGCAAACAGCAGGCAAACATTTAGCCAGAATGCCCATGAAGCACGCTCTCTCTCTCTCTCTCTCTCTCTCTCTCTCTCTCTCTCTCCCCCCCCTTCTTCAACTTTACTGTCTCTTGCCCTTTCTCTCCCTCATTCTCTCTCTCTCTCTCTCTCTCTCTCTCTCTCTCCCCGCCCTCTCCATCAAGCCTGCTCACTCAGCATTACCATCTGTCTCTTCTCCTCTCTAAGTCTGGTATCTCCACTTTTCTTTAATTCTCCGTGTCTTGGTCTCAACATGAAGCCTCCTTTACTTGTGTACTCCCTCTCTCACTCCATTTGACCCATTTTCTTTAATGATCAGGCCTATCAGTCAGATGCCCTCTACCTATGCGACCTTGTTGTATATTAATTATCCTCCACTGATCGGCACAGCCTGAGGTACAATGCTTTATGTAGAGTTTAGAGAGGCATGAATTGTCTTTCCATTTCTGCTAGTTTTGCCATCTAACCCCCTTTTCAGCACTTTCTCCTGCCTGCCTTTTACACACCAGAGAAGGAGATGTTGAATCCTTGCAGTGATATGGAGAAGTCAGAAATGAAGCGTAGCTGGGCCTTGAAGTTTCCATACAGGCCAGCATTAACTGGTGCTGGCCTCTCAGAGCCAGTAAGTCGGGCCAGTGGCTGGGCGAAGCTGCCATTTTCTGTTATTAGAAGATAGTCATGGTGATCCTCCAAGTGGAAGGAGTGAAAAGTGAACTGAACGCCTAAGAGGAGAAAATTAGAAAGACCAGTTTAGGGATTTCCAAGGTAATACAAAGGAGCTATGACAAATATACAAGCACAGTTTGAAATATGAGAATTTTAGTTTTTCATGTCCATAGTAACCTACATGCCTATATATATATATATATATATATATATATATATGTATATATATATGATGCTGTAGAGATCAGACTAAAAATTCAATCCCAAGCCAAAAATTTTGGGCAAGAACTTAAAGTTCAGTGTGACTCTTAAATATACATTTTATATAGTTGTGAATGTTACTGTGAATAAAGATAAGCTACTCAATCTACAGAGCGCAGTTAGGGTTAACCCGCATACATTAAATAAATGCTTCAAACAACAGCAGGACAGGAATACTAACCAAATGGCCATTTTAAAATAAAATGCTATTTCACCAAGAACAAAGAAGCTCTATGAACTGTGCCCAGGGTTGTTCAAAAGGATCAAAATTTTTCACTTGAAAAAAAAAAAAGAATCGTCAAATTTCAATATCATATCGGCCCATTTAGGAAGCGCGAGTGCTTGTGAAAGGTGACACATCCATACATGGGGTTGCAAGGTTTGTTGTGTCTTCCAGCCCAGTCCCTTTGGCTCCATGTCACAGCCAACAGTACACTGACTGCCGTTTCATACGAGGGAGAAATCTTCAGACGGACTGTCCTTGCACTGGTGCAGCGGGCCATGGGTTTACTTCCTGGATGATGAAGGCATTGATGCATTCCCCTA
Organism: Echeneis naucrates; assembly: GCF_900963305.1. NCBI lineage: Eukaryota > Metazoa > Chordata > Actinopteri > Carangiformes > Echeneidae > Echeneis > Echeneis naucrates. Next base: position 8,531,380 of record NC_042516.1, on the reverse strand, counting down.
ACCTAAATCCAAATTTAGCACCTATTGGATGTTACGCGTCAGTGCAGCTCACACCACCAAGCATCACCATGGGCTCACTGATACACCGATAGGTCTAAGATGAGTGCATATAGGCACATGACCACAATACAGACTACTCTCCCACATTATTACTTGCCGTGATAAAATGTATGCAAGTTGAATCAGCCTGTTTTTTTTTTTTACTCAGATTTTCTGTTTGATTGAAAACAGATTCTTGAAAATCACATCTAGGCTTGTAAACCCTACTTGGCATTTCCTGCTCGAACAGTAAGATCTGAGAACATAATTTCACCAACAATGGCTTTTCAGGACAATAAGCAGCATACTGTTGATTTTGTTTGAATACGACTCTTTAATGTCCTTACTATAGCTGGCTCATGTGAAAGAAAAAGTCCAAAATGGTATTAAAATATCAAAATATAAATGATTGATTATGCTTTTTAAAACAGCTGTTATATTAAAAAGTGACTGTAATGTATGTGATCAATTAATACAAATCCACTTAGCGACACAGATTACATAAGATACCTCTAACAATAAATTTGTGTTCTAGTCTATAGCCACAGGATAAAAGTAAACAATGTCATTCACCAGCCAGCACAATTAAAAATCTATTTTCTGTTTTTACAAATAAAGCAGGAGCTTTTTAACTTGCTTCATGTAGTTTCACGGCTTGTGTAAGTGCATTACAGGATTGTTAACTGACTGAGCCCTAGTAGCTGGTGCTCCTGTTGCTGAATGAGAAACTTAAAAAAAAGGAAACCACAGTGTAACTTCAGCGGTTTGATTACTTTGCGCTCCTGTCAGAGATAACTCTTCGTCTCAAGGTCTAAGAAGTGACACTTCATCGTTTGGATTTTGCTGAGACTTGCTTATGACAGCTTGCCTTTCCGAATTGTACTTTTAGTGAATTTACCACAGGTGGACCCCAGTGAAGCAGCACAGAGTAAAATAAATAAAACATACAAGAAAAACAATAAATATATCATTTTTATATACTCTTTGATAATCACATTTGTTTCGGTAAGATTTCTGTACAAGTCCACAGCTTTCTAACTTTGCAGTGTTTTGTTTGTAAGTTTGATCTGTAAAGAATATATGAATATATAACACAGAAAATATGCTATGTGTAGGAGATGACTTATGCTATTGAGTGCTTCACAATTTTATTGCATATCAGTGAACCCCCGAGTGGGAAAATTAACTGCATTTATGTGCAAGTATCTGTATTTATGCCTTCATATCCTTAAGAAGTGGCTGGATCTGCATTTAACTTCAAATTATGAGCAGAAACAGTATAAACAAAAAAAAATCATTCTGTGTTTGACCATATGGAACACACCATGCCAACCTTTACTGTCTACGTTGGAAACCTTTCATCTGATGATGTGAACAAAAGCTAAGTTTTCAAAAACTGGAGTCCAACAGTTCAGTCTGAAACACAATTTCCTTCCACAAGGATGTCTGCTGATGCAAAATAAAAGGGGGTTTCAGAAGACACAACCAGGATGCTGAAGGGTTTCAGACACATCTCACAGACGTCAGATAGAGGATTCAGAATTTTCGCTGCTGTAAAACTGAAAAGAAAAAACAACAACAGAGTACCGGCTACAGGAATCATTTGAGCTGATTACCATCTATTTCTGAGTCTATGGCTGCTCCCTCCACGTCTGATATTTCCAAACGTGTTCCCGTGTTTCCTTCGTGCCCTTTGCTTTCAGTCTCTGTGTAATTTGCCAGGCTGATGGCACGGGCAGTTAGCTCTCCACTCACTGGTTGGTGTGTTTGCCTAAAATCAACGGTGTCACATTCCACTCCCTGTCAATGATACTCACCTGCTCCTCATCTGCTCATCGAGCTGCAACTGATACATTCCTCAGGTCTTCAAACACTTATCAGCAGATTGTTGTATTTGCCACAGTGGAACATGTGCATGCCACTCTGGCTTCCACCATTTGCTGTCTTCACTGGATCCACTGCCTGTTTTCCCTTCAGTCCCTTGGACCCCACCACAACACTCTGCATTTATTGTAAATAAACTCTACTAATCTTCCCATCTTCTTGGTGCCCTCTGCTTGGGTCCCTCCATTCCTCCTGACACTACCATACATGAATCATGGTGTAAGTTGTATGGTGCATGATGTCCAGAGCATCGAAGAGGTTTGGTGACACCACATGATCAAATTAAATAACTTAAATTAATAAATTAAATAACAGTGTGAAACACTATCCAAATGGAGAATGCATGAGGTTGCCTACTGGACAAGAATTGTTCAAACAGGTAAAATAAAGCAAAGTACAGGAGCTACCAATGAAACTACATTCTGATAAGAGGGTCTGCTTTAAAAAAGCTGTTAATTTTCAATAAAGTGCACACCTCAGACTGTATTATTATCCCTACGAACTGTTGGCCAGTTGCCCAAAAAAAAAAAAAAAGTCAGTGCATTTAAATCATCTTTGCTCAGGTAAAATATATGCTTTATGCACTTCTCACCTACTAATATTAAATCCCTGGAATGTTCTTGGAAGCTATGTGTGTCCTTTTAATTTATCGTTTCATAATTTGGCCATTGTTGGCACAACTAAGATGTAAGTGTGTGGTAAGGGCTCTGAAAATTAACACCCTGCTAATGATGTTTGGTACTTGAATAAATCACACATAAAAAAACTATTTTCGTACACACTTAATGTATGTTTGAATGTTGAGGAATGTATAATTTGAAATGAGTGGGGTTGTTAATACCTTTTCCATGGCTGACTTCTACAGTCCATGTGCAATTTAAAGAGTTGGGATAGAGCTCTGGGTATCCAGGTGATAGGATTATCCCTCCAGGTCCTCTGATATCCCCACCGCATGATGCTGAATAGAAAGGGAAGAAAATGAATGATAAGTGTTGGTGGCAAAAAAAATGTAAATTGTAACTGAACCAATAAATCCTTCACCTGAAGACAGAGGGCTGATTCAAATGAATTATGCATTTGAGTCATATCACATCCTGTCCTGCTATTTTTATGAATACCTGTAATTCCGCCGACATGTTTTTTTCTTCTCTCCCTTTCTCTAAACCACCCCAGCTGCCGAGCAGGACAATAAATTAATCATTAATTCACATATCCATCCTGATTTCTTTCTCCTGCTGTACGGTATGTGTAACTGTAGTCATTGTCAGAAAACATTGTAATCCATTAGATTTACTTACGAGACATGAGAGTTAACAAACATATTCAGAAGATAAGAGTAGGTGTTAGTCTGACTCTCACTTGAAAGTGACTTACATTATTTTCCAAATAGAAGCAAACATCCCAGCGCAGCACTCAACTACTTTTCAGCTTGCAAAGTGAATCCAGTTGCATCCCACTGTGTAGAGCAGTTGCATATGAGGCGATAAGAGCTGTTGTCTAAATGACACTAATGTCACCTCAGTAATATGACTCTTATGCATGTTGACTGTTGACATATAATTTATATCCAGAAAGCTCCTTATCTCATCAAAGGGCTTAAATGAGATAAATCTCTCCCCTGGCTGCTGGGGATCAGGAGGTTAATGCTCAATCCGCCTGAAGGTTAACTGGTCTAAATGGTTATTGTTCAAACCTGCAACAATTTTCTCATGCTGTCACGGTGCTGCAACCAAAAGGTCCATTCACATGAAGGGCCACTATATAGCATTCATGAAGTTTGACAGCTTCATTTTCATAAGCCTATGTGGGTTTTTTTTTTGCATGTGTGTGTTTGGATGCCTCAAAACAGCAACAGCAGACAAATATTAGCAGTAGAACTCTTGTGCATGTACATATTTTCAAAGTATTGAATGTCAGATGATGTTTTGGAAGCTCTCTGAGATGCCTGAGGCTGCACAGCTGCACACATCCACCCTCCTCTTTTCCTCTCTCCTTCCACCCTTGGGCCCTCCAGCAAGCACAACACATCAAGGCCTGAATCCTTACCCACCAACAAAATTATATCAAATATTTTATTAATAAGCCAAAATTACATAAAGTCATTAAAAGTGAATGAGTACACTTGGCAAATAATCTACTTCAGAGGGTCCACAGGCAGAAAGCCAAAGCATTTGGCACCAGTCTGCCACGCACCTAGGCAAGAAAACGCTCCAAGATATGAAAAGAATTCTGTGAAAACCATCGAAATGAAGCTGGATTAAAAAGAAAAGCACTGCATCAAATGCATGGTATAGAGTTCCCTGCCAACTCTTGCATGTATTTTATTCATTATATTCTTTCAACTGAGTGATCTGTGATTAGAATATTGTTTACAGTTTGCAGACTGTGGCTATAATCACCATGATTGTCCTTCACTGTGCTTTTAAATGGCACAAAAGCCAAAACTGTAAACCCCTGCTCAAAAAAAACCAAAAAAAAAAAACAAAGCACAACAACCCAAAGATAATATTAGATATTAGCACTATCAGGAGCAGGCTGAACCTAAAGCTTTGTAGTTGAGCATACTCCGTCTTCAGCATTAAAAAATTCATAACACCGTAAGGCGTAAGTCTATTGCAACACCTTGCCAAGCTTTGGTCTGGTCATTCAGACCTGCTATGGACAGCTTCAGCTTTTGTTTCATTAGATTTGCGGATAAATACCACAGTGAAAGAAGCTGCAGTTAGAACCCACTTATCTTTTACCAAAATGAATTTAAAAACCTTTCGGCATTCACTGGTGACAGCTTTTGACCATAAGATTGGCTTTGTTTACTTTCACTATCAATAAACATGAGCTTTATTCATCTTGAATTAATTCAGGACAACAAGTCATAATCAGGTCAAGAGACAGACTTTCAGTGACTTTGTTAAATTCATTTAGTGCCTCAAGGACAAAAAAGTTGGGTTTTGTTATTGTAGGACAGATTTAGCACGAAGGCTAAAAAGAATCATATCATTTCATACAGTGTTGTGCAGAGTCATTGGAAGAGCAACGAAAAAACCCAATAGCAGTGAAATACGGTGCACGAAGAAAACTTCTGTATATGTACCATCGCAAGAGGGCAGTGAGTGGCTCCAGAAGTGGTTCTTCTCACAAACCAGTGGTTCTTCGTGGCTCAGCCTGTACCCTGGGTCACACTTGAAAGACACCATGGAGCCGATGGACAGGTCATGGCTTAGCCGTACGCCATTGACTGGGATACCAGGATCCATACAGGAGTACGTATCCAACGTAACCACTGCAGAAATTTCAATATAAAAGTCATTTTAACAACATCTCTTCTTTAGCAAGTGAGCTTCTACTGAGGTTGTACAGTTGACTTGCTTGAAGTTATGCAAATAAGTTACGACTGCCAACCTACAGAGATGTATATTCAATTCATACACCATTTACGGAATATGAAATTCTGCATTTAGTAACATTTCAGAGTGACATTTATACAAATAAAGTTCTGAGAAGACCTTTAATTTTATAAATAAATAAATACATCACTAATGCACTAGTTTCTGTTATATCTGAGTTTCTTTCTGAGTAACTTTGATAGAGTTGTTTTATGCTTTTGCTAAAGAAGACATAGTATAACCTAGGTGTTATCCACCCATTGAGAGAAAGTCAAAAATATGAGTTCCAGGTGGTGTTCAGGAGTGCAGGGAGGTAATTTCATGGGGAGAGACAACAAAGGGTATAACCTTGGTGAAACAGCACACATAAAGTCCTGTCCTGCATGTGCTGGACCACCTGCTCTGGATTTCGTAACAACATTTTTGCTCCTGGAATGAACTGGTTGCCCAGTAGTGCCAGCTTCCTCTTAATCGTCAGCAGTCCATTCTGCCCCTCCTTTTCCCTGTGATAATACTTTTATTTTTATTATTATTATTATTGTTATTGTTATTAATAAGACAACCAAGCCAACTTAAATCATGACTCGTATCTGAATCCCAATGCCTGTATTAAAACATGCATAGGATCTTCTTAGCATCTTGTTCAGCCTAAATTGGGTCTTGATTGTAAGATTTCAACACTCCATTATAATAACTTCTAGTATACTAGGAAACTAAGAGCTATACTGAAGCGCTGTCTTTCTTCCATGTAGCAGGCCATTGACTAAAAATGATTCCCTCATTATAATAATAATCCGATATCAGTAAATCACAAAAAAGCAATGTACAATGCTAAAGTAATAGTAAAATTTACCATGGTCTGACTGGAAAGTTCAAGTTTCTGCAGTATTATTATGCTGGCCAGCTCAGACACCAAGTACATACTAAGGGAATAATGCAGTGTCTGTGCGCCCAATATTATTCACAGTATAATTCACTACAGCCCTATTTCATAGGGCCAATTTTACAAATGAACTAGGCTGGGTTTCCCCAAAGCAGTTCAGCAGTAATATATGTCCCAAATTGCAATGGAAGAAGCTAATATGATCTTACTGTTATTGCTTTTCGATAGCCTCATCAACAAAAGAGAAATAGACTTCAGAGTGCAACGTAATAAGACACAGGCACTTGTGGTCTGCTTCCGTCAATAATACAGACATAATAACAAATTTTGTCTCATGAATCACATCTGAGTGACATGGGTAATATTGGTAGTTCAAACGATTGTGAAAATAAATTGCACTATGCCAAGAGTGTGTTTTCAGTTTTATTCTCTTTTCTGATTTTTCAAAGATAACCACTCCATGTAGGGTGATGTGGCAAAAATAGCCAACTCTCAGAGGCAAACTTTGTCCTGGGCTTGGTTTTTATTTCATTTATTTTTACCCGCTCACAGAGCAGGTTTTGCTGACATGCCAACAGTGGTGTTTTTAAATTTAGGTGAGGTGAGTACATTGTGTGATGATGTTGAGGTTCCTTGGGGGGGGGGGGGGGGGGGGGGGGGGGAGAAGTAAGCTCATCTCTGAACAAAACTGACACTAAAATAAATTTTAAAGCTAATTGGGCTCACTTGTTATGATAATAATACAAGTGCCCTGGCCATGCAGTGTAATACTTCAATTCATGAACGTAACATATTAATTGGCTAATATTCATTGCCGTATCAAAGTAAAATACTATTGGAACCACTCAAAAATGTTTGCATGCATAAGTCATCCAGTTTATCTTTTGCAGTGTAGTACAGTGAAATTACAGCTCGCTCTCACCTTCATAGAAGATCTTGAAGCCACTGTTTGATCGACTATTATCAGTGGTGAAGAGCAGGTACAGAAAGTTACTGCTACTAAACAGAAACTGAGGGACTTGAGTTCCATTAAAAGAGCCAATCAGAGGAGAGAGGAGGTTGGGACCATCATGTACTTCCAAGAAGTCATAGCTGAGTTCAGTTTGAAACCTTCAAAGTTAAAAAAGAAAAGTGGGAATTACAGAGACGATTGTGCAGAGAATCCATTATAATACCTCTAGGTCGGCAAATTAGACTGTTCACAGTAATCCAACCTATACATTATTCTGACTTTGGGAGATAATTGTGAAAATAGAGTTTGCTAAGCAAGTGCTCCAGTTACTGCAGTAGATCAGATCAATGGGTTTCTTGGACATCTGACATGGTATCCATCTTTGGTCAGCGTTGTGTGTCTATATGAGCATATAAACACTTAATTCTAATATCACTATTAATAATGGAGGAAAAATATACTCAGACCGGCCTCTATCTTACAGATGTAAAGACCTGAAAAAATAAACACTGCGCCTCTCAAATTATGCCAGATAAACCCAAAATAAAATAAGCATAGGAAAAATGGCTCATTTGACATTAAAAGGGCAAGAGATTTTGGCTCATTTCACAGAAATATCATGGAGAAAACAGCTCTTTGTTCCCTTACTAAGGAAAGTGGCAGCAAAGAGAATGCAATGATTATAAAATATGATCATTTTATGGTTTTGCATTTTTATGTGAAGAAATTAAGATCTTAAAGTAACACAGGTATTTTCTTTTTATTATAGCTGTCTGGAAGTGAGATGGAGCCAGTACACAAAATAAAGGATTACTGACTGCTTTCAAAAGGTTTTTTAAACTAGGTCCAGGTATGCCTTCCACCTCCTCTGACTTTCAGTTTCTAACTCTAAGTTTAAAGGATTAAGGCTGACACTTCTGTGTTGCACATGTACAAGTACATTTGCATATAGTACGCAAATGCAGTGCAGTGTGGGGCTATAGGTGCAGAATGGATGGTGTGCAGTCTCATTTTACAGCTGAGCCTTTGTGTGAGGGTGTGTAGCCTTGTCTCACAGCTGAGTTGTTGCAGCACTGGCATACAAACCTGTCAAAGCTGATCTTGATGGAACGTCCTGGTTCGGCTTCAATAACCCACTCACAACTCAGAGAGTCTTTGTAGTAGCCTGGCCACCCCGGGGAGAGGATGACACCAGATGGCCCTGAGTAGTGCCCCCCACAGGGAGCTAAAGTAGCAGAGAGGTGGAGAAATAGTGGGAGGGATGGAGAACATAAAGATATAAATTAAAGATATAAATAGATCGAAGAGTGGGATGGGTGACAGACAGAACAAGGTGGAGAGGAGCGGAGGGAAATGGATGCTGTTTAAAAGGGATACCACTCAGTAATATTTTTGTAGCAACATGAAAAACACTTGAAAAACATACAGGATGAGTCACCAAAGGCAAGTTATACAAACACCTGGAAATAAATGTGGCCCAGTTTGGGTGGACTGAGGACTTCCACATATCCTACAAATTTTTTAAAACCCCATATTCTTTTTTTCCTTTCTCTCACTCCTGACTAGTTGTTATCTGTCTAACTGCCACACAATTATGAACCAATCCGTCTCAGTACCTTCACATTTTGGAATGAGTCCGCTCCACATCACCTTGCCTTCCTCCAGATGGCAAGTGATTGTGTCAGCCCCTTGAGTCTTGATGAAGCCATCCTCACAAACCACAGAGATGGAGCTCCCCAGCTGGAAACTGTCACCAAAGCGTCTGGCATTCAATGGTATGCCAGGGTCAGGGCACTCATTACGCCCAAAAGCTTGTAATGAGAACAGAAGAGAACATGATCTAGAGACAAATGCTCTGGTGTGAATGAGGAATGAGGTCTGTGAGGAGTAGGGAGATAAGGGAAATGGATGTAGCTGTCCATGAAAGATTTAAAAACCCTAACACAGGTCTGCTCTATAAACCTCAGGGTGACAACAGCCTCTGTCTTTAGAACTTGTTGTGCTTTGCTTGGATAAAAAAAAATTACAAAGACACAATGGTAATGAGACATTCAGCACTGAGTGCACTGTCCTAAATGCTGCTTTCTCTAAAGCACCTTAGGTGTACATATTATATAAGGCACAGAGCATTTGTTAAATCTTAAGCAATCATTGAAGAAAAGGAAGAAAAAAAAAAACAGACAAAAAGGACTACACTATCAACTGTAACTATGAACATTCACATTCACAAAAAGCAAAAGAAAATGACTGGTTACATGTATCTGCATATAATAGTTTTACTATGATGTGAGTGTTTGAATTATGCGGCTCAGTCACTCACTGCTATAGGTGATATTGAACCCCCGCCCAGACATGGAGTGATCAGCCTGAAACTCCAGCTGCAGTACATTACTGTTGGACGTCAGATGGGAGGGAACTTCAGCCCCTGAGAAGCGTCCTAGTATTGTGGCTCCTGATTGGTCTCCATCTTTGATAGTCAGGAAGTCATAGGGAGGCTCCAAGTCAAAGTCGTTGAAAGCCAGATGGATTCTGGAGCCGGGCTCAGAGATGATCAGCCACACGCAGTTGAGGTTGTTCCCATAGCCTTCTGGGTAGTCAGGAGACAACACTGTTCCCATGGGAGCAGTGAAGTTGGAGAAACAGGGAACTGTGTGATGGAAGGGACAAAATATAGTAGTAACAATTTAAAACCCTGCAAACCACAGGTGTGGCACTTTACAGCAACTTTCATAATCACACGGCAATCCACATTGTGGATTCTGCCATAGCAGCATTACACTGAAAGATCAGTATAGAACAATGTCAGTGCTGAATAACCGTGCTGAGGTAGCACTGCTCCCATGGGCACTGAGTAGTTGGGGAAACATGAAACATTTCATAGGGCTATAGTATATAGCTACAAAAATACAGACAATGCGTAATATAGGTGTCAGGGATACTTCACATTGTCCAACAGTCAGTCGCCTTACATTATGCATATTTCTGTTCACACACAATGCACTGCATGGTCATTTAACAACACTGTAATTAACCCTCCAGTATTTCAGTGTCATTCTGAACTTTCCAAATGGATAAGTAAGAGCTTCATTAACTGTCCAAAAAAAAAAGAGAAAAAAAAGAAGAAGAAGCCTGTGCTGGACTCACATATGCAGATGGGGATATTAGCGGACCACTGATTGTTGTTCTGGCAGGTTATCATCCTCTCTCCAATCAGCTCAAATCCAAACTGGCATTCAAAGCGCAGAACATCTCCATTTAAAAAGCCACTACCCTCTTGGTAGCCATACAAAGGCGTACCAGGGTCACCACAACTCTCTTTGTCAATTTCTGAGGATGAGAGAAAATGAAGATGGGGGGGTGGAAATGGGAGTGGAAGTGCAGGGGAAAGAAGAGGATTAAGTCAAACCAAGCACTTTGAGGTACTTCTTTCATATAATCTATAAAGGTCCAGGTGAAGACTCAGAGCTAAGGAAGTGGGGGTTTTTTTGACAGGAGTGCAAGACAGGCTGATAGATAAGAGGAAATGCAGACAGGAAAATTAACAGTCAGAATGAGGGAGTCATAGATACAAACAAGAATACAGACAGCGAGAGATAATATCAGCACAAAGGTCTGCGTACCTTTATAGTTGATTTTGAAGCCAATTGAGCCCACGCTCTCGTCAGACTGGAGATGAAGCCACATCTGATGGGACATGCTGACAATCAGGTCGGGGACAAAGCTCCCAGTCAGCCTGCGTACAGGGGAACAAAGGAAACTGACATATCAAAATACACTTTTCAAAGCTCATCTCATCATGCAAGGGGACACATTCCTTAGGCTCTGATTTTGAAAATTTTTTTGCAGGAACCTTAGCATAAGGCATCCCAGTAATGTATGCACATAGTCAATTTAATTTAAAAGTTGTAGCTTTTCAATCATCAGGGTTGGTGTAAGCAGTACATAAATGTCCATTTGGCCGGCAACTCAACAGGTGACAACTATATTTAGCAATTCTTATTTTTTTCTGAAATACTTACACTTGAATTATTGTTTTGGAGTCACCTACTTCTCCCCCATCTCCAATGGTAAGTGAATCATAACCAATTTCAAGGTCAAACTCCTCAAAGTTGATTTGAATGACCTGTGAGGAAATGGAGAGTAAGTTGCGTTTACAGTTTGTACTTCAAACAATCACTGAAAACAGTGAAATAATATTTCAGACCATTCCTACCAGCATGTATGCTTACAAACAGTTTGGACAGTTTCTGCACATGTTCTATAACACACTAGCATACTACTGTGGTCCGCACAGATAGCGTGGCCAACCAACATTGCTGCTGCTATCCTGAAAAACATGTGTAAGTCAAAAACACTCCAGCAGACAAGCAGACAATTAACCATCTCATTTATAAGAAATTTATAGCATAACTTTTCCATAACTTGCTTTTATATTAAATGATTCTGGAGAGAGCTGAGTTGAGAGATGCAAGTCTATGTTGAGAAAGCAATGTCAAATACATTTTTACAAATAGAAAACAACGTGTTTGATCCAACTATGCTATTGAAACAACTTCCTCCTATCTAATCCAATAAAATCCGATCTATTTATATAGCACCAAATCATAACAAAGTTACATCAAGGCACTTTACATATAGAGCAGGTCTAGACCAACCTCTTTGTTGAATTATTTAAAGAGACTCAACAAATTCTGCCATGAGCAAGCACTTGGCGACAGTGGCAAGAAAAAACTTCCTTTAAGAGGCAGAGACCTCGGGCAGAACCAGGCTCAGGCTCAGGATGCTTCTATCTCATACCTCAAATCACAGTATAATATAGGCTTTACTCCGGTACTTTAAAAAATTATGCAAACATCCATAAAACTCCAATCAACAACATCAAAAGAGACTGGAAGGCCACATAACACTCAACGCACGTTAGATCTTTGACTTTTATAATAAAATCCAACATCACAAAATATGGCATTATTTACAATTCAATTCTGCTATCACTAATAGTCCTTCACTTTGCCTGCATGGATTTGTGATGAAAGTCAGGATATGGCATGAGACATTAGTCTGATATCAGTTTATGACTAACATTTGATGGCTGCTTGCTCATCGTCTGTATCCCCTATGCTGGCCATGGAGATGACAATTGCTGCAAAATATCCATGTGTAACAGGCACATTACAATGCACGCATAAGCGCAATTAACATAATAACACTAATGGACCAACTTTCAGTGCCAAGTCAATGGTTTGTTTGCCTTAGAGAGGGCACGGCGGCACAAAGCTTTGGCACTTGCCAATCCTGCTTACTTCTGAACGAATGTTACTTGGTTGGTTATTGTCTATGAGCAGGCCTGCACTGAGCTGACACCCCCATGTATATCGCTCACTTGATAGAATACCAATAGACACAAATTTGTTATAGAAGAGCAGTAATGACCATTACGAAAACAGTTTTGACCTCTTCACTTTGGGGAAAAGCTCATTTCTCATCTCATTCAATCATTATTCTCTCCATTTCTGTTAACCCCAAGGAATTAAGCCAAATCACACAAGTGCCTACAGCAAGGTGTAACTGGCAGTCTGATGAGAACTGACATGCAATCCACTGCAGTGACATATATAAATGAGAGACAGTAACAAAGATCTCAAGTCCAAATGCATTTCTTATGTGACCTTGTCACATCTTGACCTCCTCTTGGAAAAAAATCCATTCATAAATACATGTACAAGAATAAAATGGATGGACAAAGGCTCTATATTGCCAGCAGTGGGAATTTACTGAAGATTTATCACTGGAAAACGCGCTATTTGTGTTTAATGCATAACTAATGAGGAGCACATAGTTAAAAAAAAAAAAAAAAAAAAAAGACAACTGGGAAGTTTTCAAATTTCTCAAAGTCCTTCCTAGGATTTTGTCAATATATAAATCTTGAAAATAAAATCCGTTCATCGTCTCTACTGTATTTAAATAAATACCATGTTTACAGTGCACAAACACCATTCACAGGTATCAGGTATGCATTACTGGAATGGCAGGTAAAAATGCCATGCTTCTTTTCATGTCAGACTAATCCCTTTACCATCTTACATCTACATCTACATCGACAACAGGTGGGCATTTGATCTTGGAAAGAGCATTTATGCTTTGAAGCAATGTGAATATGTGCAGCAGAAAAGTAGTGGTAACTGGTCGATGTACGGATTGCGTAGCCATTTAATTGGTCAATTTAGTCTCCTGAAAAGGATGCATTAGTCTGTTAGTGGTAGTAACAGATGTATAGAGGAGCTTGAACTCAAAAACTATGAAAACAGAGTCAAACTGTTCTAATACCTTGTTTGGATCGCTTGCTGTAATGATCCACACACATTGGGAGTTACTCTCATATTGGATAGGAAAGTTTGGGGAAGTAAAGGTTCCTGATGGTCCCTGGAGATTCGACCCACATGTTTTCACTGCAGAAAAAATAAAGATAAACAATACGATGTTAAATCCACAATAAATATTGATGAGCAGGGTGCTTGGAAGGCAGAGTAATGATTCCTATATTATAACATAAGATATTTAATGTATTGTTTGCAAAAGTAGAGAGAAAGTCTATTGGTTGCATTTCCATTAATCATTTTTTAAAAGGTGCTCGAGGTATTATGAAACATAGTAAAACAGGCAGAGCATTTTGGAATTAGAAAGGAGACCGCTGCAGCAAAGGCTTTCATACATAATTAACAGAAATGAACTTTCCCCTATCTGCATAGAGCCTATATCCAGAGGCACTGCCTTAATCAAACTGTTTTATTAGCTCTTCAGCAGCCTTATTCACCCTTGCAGACAGGTCTGTGGTCGCTCCAAGCAGCAAAGACTTCAGCTACACGCTGGCAAGTAATCGTTTTGGAACCCTGCAGCACATGGTCTTCATCACAGGTAAATTGAGCAGTTGCCCCGATGCTGAGAAGATAATAAATATCTTTAATGCCTGAAAAAGCAATCAATCCCTCAAAAATTACTTCTGATTAAATGTCAAATTCATCATTCATTTTGTGTCACTTACAAAGGCTGCATCCAATATAGCAAATTCAGTAGATAATTGGTGAATGTTCGTTTCATTTAACAACAGGGTTAATTTTTCATACAGTCCATGTAACAACATTCCATTTTACAATGAAGATTGTTTTGCATGTGAAAAAGAACAACGTTCATAAAAGTGCTAGAAATGCAAGCTCTTAAATATATTGTACATTGCAGCTGCACAGAAGATTCATCCTGGACTCTGAGGGTATTTATTTACATGGATAAAGAACCACTCAGCTGTGCAAGGAGCAGAGTGGACTTAATTGTAATATCAGCATGCAGCTGTCTCCGTTTTAGAATTACTAAGCAAGGTTTTAAACCAGCATCAAGTACCTGATGCTCAAGTGCCTAGTAGACAGGAATGTCACAAAGTCCCATGATGCCATAACACAGAAACCAGTTGAGAGCCACATTTTCCCATTATCTTATACTTCACTCTTCTCTACACAAATCTGAGCTCCTTCACTTGAGCTTTAGAAGAAGCAACTCACCTAAAGTCAGAGCCAATCCGTTTGCCATTCTCTGGCTCCCCAGGATCAGGGCAGTAATTAGACACCTGTTTGATTCCTCCTTCATTCACTGAGTGAAAAAGAAGGACCACAAATGAAGCAAGAGAGACACTCAAAATTCAAAGGTTTGTACTTTCAGAAAACACCCTCTGCAGTGAAAGGCTTTGGAGAAGGAGATGAATCTGCCTGTTTGAATGATACAAAGTTATGGATAGTAACATAATTCAGCTCCAGGAATCATAAATGTACTGTTGCTGGACAAACCAAACTCGTTTTCAGTGTCAGAGACTGTCAGTTATTTGGCGTCTCTTGGGGGAATACACATTCATGTCTTGTGGTTTCAAAGCACCAAGTCTCCTACCTGAGCTAGACAAAATAAAGGGAAATGTATCTGGGCTCAGCAGGGACTGAGAGGATCGATTACCTTTCAGATATTATAGCTGAAGTACATTAGGCGTAGCCTTGTCAATTTGGTTTCACAGCTTTTCTATTGTTGCTTAGGAGTATCCTTAAGGTTTGCTCGACCCCCGCCACCTCCCAAACACACACACACACACACACACCGAAGAACTTTACATTTCAATGCAAGACATTTTACCAAAATGTTTTTCATCGTTGACTACTTTCAGGAATTTCATTAACTTTGAAATTAATTGATGTGGGTTATAATACAGTTATGGGTTCAATTAAACGCAATGAATCCACAAGGCACAAGCATTTCTTCACACCCTTTCAATGTTATACAGTATTGTCTTGCAGAAAAGATTAATGCTCTTTGCATTATTCATGTCTCTATGCAATACTGATTCTGTGACACGTACAGTAATAAAGATTACAACCTGTAATCACTGACTGTTTACCTCACTGTGGAGTTAAAGTGAACTGTGCTTCAGATTTACATTAATAACATGGCTCAGCAAGCAATTACAAAGCATTGCTGTGGTCTGAGTGTACACAAATCATCTGCGTGAGTGGTCACTCAACCTTTACTACCGGTGTGTGTCTATGTAGATCACACACACTGTGGACACAAGTTAAACTAATTTACCATTTAATGATCCAGACGGAGTAACTTGTAACTGGCCAAATCTAAATTTTGCTGAATTCATTCAGGGCTCAGTCGAGCTGAGCCGATTTCTATCAGAACAGGAAGTCCGGAAAAGCAGGGGAAAAGGGCGTCAGAAAGAAAAAGAGACTGCACTTCAAAATCTAGTACTGTAGCTTAGAGTGATGTAGCAAAAAAAAAAGAAAAAATAAAAAATAAAAAAGAGAGACAAGTAAAAACAAAGACCCCAAACAAAAGCCCTACAAACAAAAAAATTCAAACAATGAAAAGAGTTGCATAAGAAAAATAAAAGACTTACTCAAAGACAGTTTGTTAGTGTTGTCCTTTCCTGGTAATAATTTTACCCCTCTGGATTTAAGCTCTCCAGAGCTTTTCACTGGTCAAGAGCAATAGAAAGAGTTCATTAGATTAAAGAAGTTACAGTATTAGATGTGAGAAGACACAGTACAAGTGTTTCTTTCTCTGGATAGTACTCGTTCCTACGAAGAATATCAACATGTAATTGCAACTGTGGTGCATCTTTTTCAACAAGAATTGATTCAACTGCTCCATTGCATTCCTTTGGGTTACCTTGGCAATTCTATAAAACCTAAATTAGTTTTTTGTTTTTTTTTTATGTTTATCTGTTCACATAATGCCAAGATATTAAACAGTGGATAGAAATTGATCGGTCAGAGCAGATTTAAGGGTTATAGCTTGTATGGGGATATATGGAGCAGAATCAAAGAGCAGCCTGAGGCCTGCAATTCTACATGTCTTAAGAGAGTATAATTAAACGCAGCAGGAGCCAGATTGCATACAAAAGTCAGGTGATGCAAGGGCCTGTCATAATTATGAAGTACAAAACAGAATAGCCATAAGCACTGAATGGTATAACAAGCAAAACATGGTTATTTTAATTTTATTTTAATTCTGTAGATCAACTTGTTTATCCAAGCTGTTACACACATCATCAGTGGCCAGATAAATTTTTGCTTTATATTAATGGAAAATATATAAATGCTCAACCACTGTACAACAATGCACTGGAATATTTGAGAAATGAGATTTTTCATGTTATTTATTTTATGTCTTCACCACACAAGCACGTTATTGAAAAGTTTTTATGGAGCTGTTTACGGTGCAGCTGCAGTTTGCATATCTGGCTTAGAACCAGGCTGTAAACTACTGTGGTATAGAATGCAGCATATACGCTGACTTTAAAGTCATGCCAGAGAACAATGTTAGGGTAAATGGATTATTGGGCTGCCAGAACTGACTTTTTACAAGAGGAAAAGTATATACAGCATTTATCTCTCAAATATTTGATTAACAAGGCCCTTTGAAGTCAATGGCTTGGAACAGAAAACCCACCTACAGAGGGGGTATTAATCAAACTGTTTAATATTCAGTTAAGAGAGATCAAAAACATGTTTTGTAATTACAGCGCGCTTTTCCTACGATGATCCCTTTTCGCTCAAGAAGGGGGCCCTCTATTATGATGTGCAAATGAAGTAATCATGTCTTACCTTGATACTGAGCCCTGAAGCCTTTGTGGCGGTGGTTGCTCTCTGTAACGAAATGCAGCCGTAGCCAGTTTTTGTTGCTGATGATGGGTGCTGGAATGTTCATTCCAGTTAGCCTGAGTGTAAAAGTCGCAAATAAAAGAAAACACGTCATCTCTTACAACTTTCCTTCATAAACGTTTTGGTCTTTGCAATTCTCATGTTGTCATTATCAACTAAAAACACGAAAAATCGGCATTTAAGTAAAATGAAAAGGCGTGGATATGACAATATTGGAGATATAAACGTTTTTTTAACCTTAGCTCTGCATAGTCTAGGTTCAGTTTGTGGAAAACAAATACTATTACAAAGAGAAAAGCTTTGTATGTTTTTCAAATACAGACATAGTAATGTATGCGTGGTTGTCTCTGACAAATCTGTGTGCTCAGAGCACATCTGATTGCTGCTGCATCTATGTTTTTGATCAGAATTTCTATTCAACGTGTAGCCATAGCATCAGGGATGCGCTATAATTGTAGAGATTAAAAGTTGCTAAGGGCGTTCTCATTTGTCTGGCTAACCAGCTCAGACATTTTTCTGCTGCCTTGAAATCCCTGCACCACTGCATACCAAAGTACACAACGCCATTCCAGCTTTTAAACAGAGACTTGGAATAGGCTGAAAAGAGGCACGGTGCAGTTCAGCCTTGTGTTCCCAAATTAGCACAGGATGAGAAAAACAAAGTGTTACTGCATGCATAGTCATGTTTAGTGTCTTTTTGTGCGTAATTTCTTCTGCACGATTTGGCATTTACTGCAAAGCTACAGGAGGCACAGGGAAAACAGGAGAAAAATTAAGTGGCAGTGAAAGAAAGAAACCAAAACAAAGCAATGAGGAAGAAAAACAAGGTGACTTTTTCCCTGGTGGACAGTATACAGTAGCACAACAAAAATACACAGGTGAGTCCATTTGACATTAGATTCCTGCTTATTAATTTCATCCATTGCGTTAGTAAAATACAAGGAACAGGCAGATTAGAGACAGTAGATGAGGTGAGGAGAAGAGGATGGCAGCTGCTAGAGAAGAATTAAAAGGAAATTGATTTTCACACGAAAGTTGACCTTTTCCATTGCGTCACTAATAAAATGCTAATGACACCAACATAAGGACAGAATGAAAAAGAGCAGCCATCAAGTAGCTGAAACTGCCCACATATTTCCTGTAATAGAATCTGCAAATCACAAATCACAAGATTTCTGCTGAAAGTCTAAAGGAAAATGGATAGTGACAATAAAGCTGTACCCATCGAGAAGGTGGCTGGATGCTTCAGGCGGCAAAGGAGTGATGTTGGAAAATTTAAGACTAGAAGAGGTGAATTTACTGTTGTCACAACAGCAAAGTCTGGCAGAGCAAGTGAAACATGATATTCCATGACCAGTAAATAAGGCATGAATGACATCATAGAGTGGACTTACTCCAGCGCTTACATTTTTTACCAATGTGCACCAACCATCTATTCTTTCATGTGGTTCCAGTGTGCATGCAGAAACCTTCCAGGTACATAAAAGTTCAAAGTGAAGACATACAAAATGTAGTGCAGCATGGTTTCTGGGACGTCTGGCTTGCAGAGTAGCACTACCCTCACTTCTCCCTCCAGCAACTGAACTCCCAGTAAAAACAGATGCCAAGATGAACACAAATGTGATCATAGGCTGGAAGCTGACAGAGAAGGAAGAATTAGCGCGTGAACTGTGACCTGAGAAATTGATTACTCAAGTTGGCAAAACACTCCCATAATTTCTTAGTTAATAATATTAAATATTGCGAATAACTGCAGCCTACAAGGATAAAGCTTGATCTTTGCTAAATATAATTTGACTGATAGAACAGAATTTCCTTCCTCAAGTTGCACTTATATGTCTGGTTTGTCATTTTTAACATTTTACAAAATATTTGCCATAGTTACTTGTCAATGTAACTGTCATGGGTACAGATACATGATTTGTGGAAAGTCATTTTGCCCAGTCTCCTTAAATCAGATAAGAGTGCAGAATGAGAGACATAGATGAGAAAATAAAATGAAAAAAAAAAAAAGGGAAAATGCATTGCTGTCTTGATACTTGCTTCATAGATATGGAATATGTCTTTTTGGGAGATGACTTCCTGGAATGAGTGGAGTGGCTCTATCCAGTTTGTATCATGCATGCTTCATGGCAGAGTCTCCAGAAAAAGTGGTAGATTCTGACAAAGGTTGTGGGGCTCATAAGGTTCTCTGAGCAAAATGTGGCTAATTTGATAGGATGAGGGGTTGAAGGGAGCAAGGACATCTCATCAAAATACCAACATAATGAGTCCCAGTGTGCAGGCACTGTGGCCAAGCGTGGCCTTGAGTCCAGAGCAATAAGCTGAAATCTCAGGTGCCTGAGCTTAGTTTCACAGAGAGACAGGTTATATGTAGGTGTAGCCCAGATAATGAGCGATCAATGCTAATTTGTCAGAAAAGATGGGGCTAGATTATTCTGTCATTTCCTCCCACATGTATTGCATAAAACCTGACAAGAGGGAGTAATTGCTAGAATATTTGATATGAAAAGGAAAAAGCTGTTGCACTCCCTCATCGAGTTACTTTCTCTTCAGAGGCAGGTCAGGAGATGTGTTTTACAGCTTGGTGCTTATCTGCCAGTACAAAGGCTTCAGAAAACAGTGTCTCAGTCACTGCATACGCAGTAGTCTCTCACATTAATTGCCCCGACGAAAAACCTGAGTCTAACATCATTCATTTTACTTAAATTAAACCCATTTTTCCCACTCAAAATATAGTGGAGAATAGTGTTTGGGGACATTTTGGTAGGTTATATTTTACTGGGGTAGATCAATAATAAATCCCAGAAAGAAAAAAATGAATCCAGCACACATGGTAGTCGCACCAACGACGGTAATTTAGCAGCAGGAAACCTCTGGCTCTTAACCCTCTTTGAATATTATCATCTTCTCTGACAACTATTTAGTCACTCTGTTGGAATAGCATTGTTCATATTCAGTGAACAAAGCTAAATATTGCCAGATTGCTAAGTGTAGCGACAATTATTCAACACTCTTAGCTTTTCTTAATGTCTACAACATGGAAAAATCAATGTTATGGTATGGAATGGGAAAAAGTCATCAAAAAAAGAAATCTGATTACATTTCATGGAATATTAGGGAAAAAAGTGGGTGCAACAAAAACTTTCATGTTCCGTATTTGAAATAATGAGTGACACATAATCCACATCTTGTTGTTTTTGACCTTTTAGAACATCACGGTACAATCATAGAAAAGGTCAGAGTAGAAACAAATAACTGTTGAACTGAACTCTAGTGTTTAAAAAGGAAACGGAGATTTCCCCCCCACTGTGATTGAAGTGCAGGCGCACATCAACCTTCTGCAGAATGACAACGATTAAATCAATAAAGTCATTTGCAGAGGACTGGAAAGGAAAGGAAAGGAAATTTGCTCTGATAGAAATCTTCAACGGGATCAAAAGGATAAATCCTGCAAAGAGATATCAGCAAAACATAATTGTTTTTCCCAGAGTCAGGACTCAGGAGAAAGTCCCCCATCAGCAACTGATTTTCAGCATTAATAATTGTGATGAAAAAATGTTATAATCATCCCCCCTCCTGGACGTCCATTGTAAAGAGGCGGCTTCCTTTCCCTCTGTTCTCACCAGATGGTGATGATGATGAGCCTGTCTCGCTGCCTAGCTTCTATGTGCCCCTTGAGAAGCTAACTGGGTTAGCAGCTACATGCTCACAACAGTCTCTGGAGCAGCCCGTCCTGGTCCGCTCTAATAGATCCAGAAAACGTTGTCCTCCCCAGACGACCCCATCAGTATCACATGGAAAACGTTCCAGACACTTTTCCCCAACTGCTGTGTCCAACTGCGAGTGCACTCCTCCCACCCTGCAACTACTTCCTGCCCAACGGAGGACCGGCCGCTTCAGCGGTGAGTGATGATCTCATTGGTGCAGGTGACCCTAATTCAACTGATTCTGCACCTGCACTGAATGCACTTTTGGAGAATTTGGAACCTTTGAATATCTAGCCTTGGTTATTAGAACTCAGAAGTACATTCTTGCATTAACTATCTATAGACCCCCAAATCCCAATCCTAACTTCTTACTTGAGTTTTCTGAATTATTGTCGATTGCTCTTGTCAAACATGATAGAGTAGTCTTACTGGGCGATTTCAACTTGCATATAAATGGCTATTCTGGTACTAAAGCTATGGACTTTATGGGTCCTGTGACCAGCCTTGGCTTTGCCAAGCAATAAAATACACTGGACCTTATCTTTATATAGGGTATCAGCGCTGCAGTTCCATTTATCTTAGAGGTTCCAGTTTCTGATCACTGTTGTATCTTTTTCACTGTCTCCTTGTGTACTCCAATTAAATGTCCAGAGCCTGATACTTGTACTTATTGGCATTGTCATTGATACCAATGCCAAGTCTATACTGGACTAATGTAATCCAAATTTTCACAATTTGAATCGTGTATTTCTTGACTTGCTTCACTCTGTGGCTCCTCTCACAACCAGAAAACGCACTCAGACTAAATCGGGTTTTCAGATGACACTTGCACAGAAAATTTGAACACAGGTGGCGCAAGACTAAACGAGAGACATCTCGCCCTGCCTGGGTTGAGCGCTTCAACACTTATAAATATGCACTTTCAGTTGCTAGGACAGCATACTTCTCTCACCTGATTAACACTAATAGAAATAATCCACGGGTTCTGTTTGATACTGTTGCTAATCTCACACAGAGGACCCCTCCCAATGCCTCCTCTGTTAGTGCAAATGAATTTCTGAACAAATTAAATTGAGTTTATTGTGGATAAAGTCAATAGTCGGCACCCCTCTGACAGCTTTGAACTCTTGAACACTCTGACCATGGCAGGCTCTAGGACTTGGACCAACTTCACTCTCTCACAATTTGAATTACATTCCCCTGAGGGCTTAAACAGCTTGGTAACTGCTTCTAAATCTACAACCTGCATATTAGATCCTATACCATCCAAACTATTCAAGGAACTGTCTCCTGTTTTAAATAGCTCTACTCTTAATCATAAATGCCCATAAATGAGTCGCTTTCCTTGGGCTCTGTGCCCTCTGCCTGCTTAAGAAACCTAACACTGATCCATTTATTCTGAACAATTATAGGCCAATTTCCAATCTTCCCTGTAACCACCTGGCTAAATAACATTAATCTCTATGACAAATTAAAATCTGGTTTTCAGCCCTGTCACTCCACAGCTTTGACCAGACTACTTATTACTTTTTACTCTGGCTAAAGATCACCACTACTGCTTCTTGACCTGAGTGCAGCTTTTGATACCGTTGACCACAATATACTGTTACATTTCCTGAAGAAGATTATTGGTATCCAGGGGACAGCATTGTCATGGTTTCACTCATATCTATCAAACAGAACCCATCATATCAGTTACAACAATACGATCTTTGAATTCTCAGATGAGAATTCCACTGCTACGCTGACGATACACAGCTGTACCCATAAAACCATAGGACACCTCTCAAATCACAAATCAAGAAACATGCCTGTCAGAAAAAAATGGATGAACCTAAATTTCCTACTGCTGAATGGATAAAACAGAGCTCTTGGTTGTCAGACTAGCCAATCATAGTCACCAGTGTGAGAACCCTAACATTAACATTGATGGCTGTACTATTTCAGAAAGGCCGGCCCTGAAATAATTTTCGATCCGCATCTTAATTTTCATTCACATATTAATGCCATCGCCAAGTCAACTTTTTTTATTTTTCATCTCAGGAATATTGCCAAGATCGGTCCCATTTTAGCACTATGTGATGCTGAAACTGTAATCCACTCTTTGATATCCTCCAGACTGGATTACTGTAATGTCCTCTTCTCTGGTCTACTTAAATCTGCCACTAGAGGTCTCCATCTCGTTCAGAATGCTGCAGGTAGAGTATTGACTAAAACAAGGACATTTGCACATAGAACACCCATTCTGCCCTCTCCCCACTGGCTACCAATACAAGCTACAGCTTATTTCTAGGTACTCCTTTTAACTTTCAAAGCTCTGGATGGACTTGCTCCGTCCAATATAATCAAGCTAATCACACCACATACACCAGTACCCCCCCTTCAGTCTGGTCTTCTGGTCATTCCTCTTGTGAAAAAGACATAATTTGGCTGTAGAGCCTACTGTGCCCTCTCCTTTGGAATGGCCTCCCATCGCTTGTTGAAGACGTTTGTTCGGTAGACATTTTAAAATCAAGACTAAAGACCTACGTTTATACATTTTATTACATGCTACCCTAGCGAACCTTTCTTTCTTTTAATATCCACTGATATTAAAACATTGATGTTTTCACTATTACTGTTTGTTTGCTGTATATGTGTCTCATACAAGCCTATTCTAGAGTTTTTATGATCCACTTCATTCTTAACATCCCTTTTATGCGATGTTAAAATTATGGTTGTTATAATTTGTGTTTTTATTGTACTTTTTACTCTCTGTATTGTTTTTCACATAGACTAAAGTGTTTTGAGACCATTCTGCATGGTGATTCTACACTTTAAATAAAATTTGATTGATTGATTTACAGGGAATTTGTATATTATTACATCTATGTATTTTTTTCCTCATTATTAATTTCTCTGAGAATAAATCTGTGTGTACTATAATTGCTCTTTATCCTTTTTCCTCAGCACTGAAATTCAAAATCATTTTCAGGGATCAGGGTTTCTTAATTTGCAATTCAAGTCAATCCAAAGTTTAATTCATGTTTATCACTTGATAGCTATCCTTGTTACTGCAGGTTGAGGGAGGACAACAAGTTAAAGTGGGTCACTTTTTACGTCTATTTGCCTGAGAAAAGCAAACAGAAGATGTTAAATCTGCCTGATTTTGAGGTTCCAAGCTGTCAATCATATTTAAGCAGCCCTAAGCCTCAAGGGTGAATTGACACTTTGCTAGTCTCCACTTGCAACTGGAGTTGGATGTTCGGATACCTCAAAGTCTAGCTGTGCGTCGGCCTTGTATGTGGTCAGTGGCCCCAATAAAACCGAGGGAGAGTGAGAGCAATGGATTTTATGAGCACGAGGGAATCGTTTTCCCTGAATTGCGTCTATTTGCCTGTCTCTTTGTTTACTTGGCCAAGCTGAAGCATTCTTTCAAAAATTCTGGACCGACCGCGCTAAAGCTCACATGGTCCCATTTGGATTGAACCTCTTACGACTCTGCCTAACAGCCACCGACATTTCGTGACATATAATCACATCATCTTGGACAAAATCCAACACATCATTGCCCTTCATCATATCGTACACTGCCTTACCAGACAAATAAATACAGCGTGATGGACGGTGAAATGCAGAAATGAAAAATGAAAATGATAGGTCATGTTTGTTTTTTCCTCACACAGAAAAGTAGCCTAATAGCAGACTGGGTCATTGGACATTTCGAGTGAGCTAAAGATATTTTTGAAAATATGCTTTTAAGGTTAAAATTTGTGTGACCATGAAGAATGTGATGGCATGCAATGTAACAAAGGAAACTGTTAATTGTTTGTGTGAATATATGTGTAAAAGTGGGTTTATGTGTGTATGCAGTGTATTAGTTAGTGAATTTTGGAAGGCAGTGAACAGATGGCACGAAAAGCTCTGCTGTAGAATACTCCCATGTAGTAAATGTAAGCATAAACAAACAGGGAAAGGGACATGCCTCCAAAAACAATTGTGTTCTGTAATGTATTTCATATTGAATAGCTGTGACTTTATTCATGCATGCACTATTTGTAAAGCCTCTAAATGTGATTTATTTAATAAAAATAGCATTATATTTAGTATTTTAAAGAACATGCAGTTACTGTTTATAAGTTAATGGAAACTTCAGCCACTGTACAAATATATCTTTTAACTTGAGCTACAGTTTCTAAAAGCTTTCATTTTTAAGTTGGAAGACATCTTAAAATGTTACTCATGCATGATGATTTATGTCAGATTTACAGAGGAGAAAAGTGGGCTTATTTGACAAAATAAACAAAATAAATAGCAAAAATTATTATGGATTGTTTTTTTACTGAACCACTTGGCACCATTTTTATTTAATACTGTTCATCAGTAGACTCAAGACACAAAGCATATGCCACTGAGGCTCTGAGGTATTTTGACTGAGATGCATAACTGCTAGTAAAAGAGTTAATTTTCAGACAGTCAGGTTACCTGATGGGTCTGTCAGAAAGCATCGGTGTCATCCTATATCAACTCCCTGTTGTACTCTCTTTAGCTATGTCAACATGCACCACTTTGCAGTCACCGCCACACTTAGATCTCCCTCTGCCTCTGTTTTGTTCTCTGACAGTGTCGGTCTCCCTCTAACCCTGTGATCACAACTCGCAGCGACAACAAAGCTCATAGCTAAGTGATTGATTCACACTTCTTTCAGCCAATTATAATTACTGCCCGGCAGATCACATAAACCTGGCTCACATTCAGGGCGACAGGAGGTGGAGGAGATAGATAACCTTAGCTTCAAGGTTAAGGTTTTCAGTTGGGAGTGACTTGTAATATCAGGTCTTTACACAGGTCATATATCTACACTGCCCAAAGTATGGTTTTACTTCACAAAGACGCATGCTGGAACAGTAATAAATTCCAGGAGTGTCATACATTTGACACAGCAGCGCTGCTCCTTCCCATCTGAGCAGGCTGTCCATTACCAACAGTAAATAACTTATGTTACACTAAGAGCGGCACCATGCAGGCAAGCTTACCAGATTGTTCCCCTCAGAAAGAAACAAAGGACAAGAAGAAGTGCACCTCTGCACACCTCAGTCACTTGAATGTTTCTTTTCCTGCTCTATAAACTGCTTTTAGACCCAGATAGCAGGTACAGTATTGTTGATGCCGAAAACCTGTTGGCCTATATTTGGTTGGTTTTTTTGTTTTGTTTTGTTTTTCCCCCATACAGAATCAGAAATTATGAAGGCAATGGATACAGAACTGGTAAATCATTCTGTCATTCCTAAAAAAAAAAAAAAAAGAATGTTCAAAAGTATATATGAATGGCAGTCAGCTGGCTTCAGTTGCTTTAGCTTCAAATACATAGAACTGATATTTCAGTCCTGCTTCTATCTGATATTAAATGGTCATGCACAACCATACATATTAAAGCTTTGTTCATATGCATTCTCTAAGATCTCAGCAGGCAGGCCTCCTCATTATCCAAAGAACTAAGACATAATCCTGACGTTACACAGAATAATCTTATCAAGGACATAACCCTCTTTGGAGTAAACTCAGAGCTGTAGACTTGCAGAAGATGGGGCCACACTTAATTTGTGTTTGCTGTCACTATACAGAGTCTGACACAGTATACAGTACCAGTATACAATTTCTAATTATACAAAGTTTACACAAACATAAACTTTTGATCGATCCAAATTAAATCTTATTATTGGACTCCCGTAGTTATAATTGACTAACTACAATTGCCACATTCATTTTTTGCTGTTGTTTTCTGATCTTATAGCTTTACTGCACCTCAATCAATCAAAAATGATCTAATTGCATCTCTTCTATTTTTATTGATTTTATTGAGTTTGGAGCTGCAGTGTTTCAAGCATGCTGAAATGCTTTTTGTGATTCTGCATGACACAAATTAACTTCACTTTGGGATTTTGTTGAAAGTTTCTTCAGAACTGACTTCATGTTTATAAGAAACACTAATTGTGATAAAAGCCCTAACATCTCTTTATTACAAAGCTTACATTTTGACCTACATTGAGTTTGGCAGCAAGGTTTTATAACAGAATATAGGCCATTTAACAGCTCCACTACACTATAAAATTTTAATTATTTTCTTCAACACATTATCTTTTTTCCATGGAACAAAATCATCAAAAAAAGAAACCACACCAACCAGCCTCCTATCACACCTTTCTGTGAACACTGTGCAACACACAAAAACAAAAACACACAGACACATATCCACTTCCAGATGCACTATAACTATTTATGTAACAATTTAATACCCATGTAATGAAATACAAACAGCAACCTGAATCTTTCTTCCAGCTCAACTCACCAGATGGTTGGCGGTTCTGATCCCTCAACTTCCAGATAATCGGACTTATCCTCCATCTGAAATTCAGTGAACACCAGGGAGATGGTGTCCCCTGGATCTGCCAGAATGGTCCACTTACACTCCCCACTGCTGCCCAGACCTCCGGCACCTCCACCTCCACCAGTGCCAGGGGAGTCACCACTGGGGAAATCAAAGCTGGAGATGAGCCCGCTGGAGCCCCTAAGGGTGCCACCGCACGTGTCCTCCGCTGTCAGTCACAGGGGGGAAAGGGAGGATGGGAAGGGAGTGGGGAGAATAGACAGATAGTCTCCAGGTTATTTCACAGATGTTATTCAAAGTTCGACATGGGAGAAAAAAGTGGCTGCAGGCATTAAACAATTGTACCTGTCCGCTCAGAAAAAGGCAAAACCGGAAAAAGCCCAATATAAAAGCTGAGGTGACAAAGGCCATTAATATAAAAAAATGTTTTTGTTTTTAACACTTGCATACACTGCAAAGTCCAATACTTAGAGATAATTCCAACACAATTATGTGATTGGTAACAGTACAAAACACAAAAAGAAAAGGTTGCTTGATTTTTCTTGACAATGGTGAGAATGATGAAGCATTCATGCAAGTGACAATGGGCAGAACCATTTATCAATCAACTGTGAACAAATTCTGTCACAGTTTCCTTTCTATGTGGGAGTAGAAATCCTGACTCCATCTTTACTGACTTTTCTCCCATTCTACAAATATGTCTCTTCCCTCCATCCAAGAGTCAGTCATTTATCATCAAGTCCTTGGAGCCCCCTCATATTTCAGGAAACAAGCAAATGGTGATAAACAGGGCTTATAATGCTGTGAAATTGTATATAGTTTTTTCCAGTGTGGGGAGCAGGAGACGCCAGTTGAATGTTAATGCACTTTACCATAACAGTGACTTGCTCTCTTTCACTCCACGTCCCTTTTCCCTTCTCTCCCCCACCCTTTCTATTACTTCTCCATCTCTCTCTCCATTTCTCTTTTCCGAGCCTTCTCAGATCTTTCTACTATTGCTCACCAGCCTTCCCTCTATCCCTGTATTCGTTTTTCCCCACTTAAGAATTCTAATGATGGCAGGGCTTTCACAGTTTTCACATCATTTAAGACTAAAATGTGACACTCAGCTGTGCCAACTGAAACCTTTGATGGCTCAGTGCTCCACTCAGGGCTGTCAGAGCTGCCAGCCTTGGAACATTCCTGTGTGTGGCATTACACGATTGGTCAAGGGACAAGGAAGCGGATGTATGAAATTCAAAAGAAGAAAGAGAAAAAGAAGGCGAAAATTGGAGGCCAGGAAAAGCTAGTTAGCCTGATTCATGAAACATTAGTAGAAGCATAGGAATTGATCAGTCTTAAAGGCTTAAAGGAAGGGTAGAGATGGTAAAATGATACATTGTGTCCACACATAAATGATTCATATCAAGGGCAGACTCTCATTTATAGAGGATATCAAGAGAAGGCTTTCAGCTGTTGAATGTCTACAGCCCTGTAACAACAAAACCATGTGGAGTCATCATTTCCTTCAGGTTTAAATGATCAGTTTCCACCATAAAAACTTATCCTGACTTACAAGTTTAAGATGACATATTAAAGGGTGCCTAGTAGATCTGCAGAGAAATTGGGTGTTGGCTGAAATAAAACTGGTATTAAAATGCTGGAGAGAAGTAATATTACTTTTTAACTTCAAGACAGAAAGACAGGTGGACAGCATGGGGTGTCATAACTATAGTTAATTCTAGAAAAGCAGTCAGAAGAGACAAAAGCAATTAAAAGGTAAAGACAAAAAAAAGCAAAAAATCTCTGCAGCTAAGCACAGGCTGAAGATGCATGCTGCTCTATAAATGGCTTCAAGCAAAAGTAATCCTCTGGGTTTCAAATATCACCAATTTAGGAACCACAAGAATGAGTCTTAAGCTTTTATAACTCATTAAGATTTTAAATTCCTCAACGCCTCATTTACAGCCTTAGTGAAAACCTTGAGTAAAATTTTGAGGTTTTCATGTCAGGTATAAAAAAAATAAATAAATAAAATAAAATAAAATAAATAAACAAAATAAAACATCACATATAAATCCTAAACACGAAATACAATTCAATAGCAAAACAAAATGCAAAAAAATATATATATAAAAAAAAAAATCAATAATGAAAACGAATAATAAAATATAATATCTAAATGCATTGATAAATATCTAAAATTATAAAAATAAAGCCAACCAGTTTTACGGCTGCATCCAAAATAATACAGTATGTAGGACTGATTCTGTGTTCCTAATAGACTGACACCATAATATTTGGTAATGCTGTAGACTTTCACTAATTGTGTGAGGAATATAAAATGCTGCTTGGAATTTTTCTTAGGTGTTTCACAATGATGATAATTGTTTGTTATTTGAATATCTTTAATGAATGTAAAATAAACACTATTTACACAATGCAATTAGTTGTATAGGCCAAAGGCCAATACCACGCCTATGTACAGTCATAATGTATTTCAAAACACAACCCAAAAGTAAATGTTGTGATACAATTATTGCTTTATAGATTATCTTTTTTTCATAATCAGTGTAAACCAAATAACATGATTAATCATCCAGCCCTGTTTCAGAGCAACACAGTGGTCATTTAAAAAGAAAAAAAGCTGATATATATCTAAATCTCAGTGCCCAGGAGCATGTTTTTCTTGATGTGGCGAGGCACAATGTTTGGACATTGACATGTTGACACCTTTGGAGGCAATTTGGTGTTGAGCAGCAAATTATTAAGAGGGTAATATGTGCCTACATGGACAAGTGCACACAAGACACACATACTCAGATTCGAAAGTAGCAGTTATGATATTGATTGGACCATTCCACACCAGAAGTGGCCTGAAATTCACCAGAAGCCAAAAATCAAAAAGCATGGCAGCCTGACAAAGCCTTTAATGACATCTCAAATAAATAAATAAATTAAATAAATAAAACAGTTCTATGGGCTAATTGCCGATATTCCAGCACAGGGCTTCCTCAAGGGGACAAGATTTATTTTCGCAACCACCTCCAATGATAATGACCTCATTTGATTAATATTGTGAATAATTAATATGTCAGCAGTTGTTGCCAATTAAACTGCATGTGAAAATTAGTTAGATGCTTTTTAGAAATTCATTACTGTACAGAATAATTAAGACAGGTTTCCCTGAAAAGCATCCATACATGTTGCTGTAAATTATGCAATAGTAAACTGCTGTCTGAGGCTCGAAAATGCCTCAGCTGGATAATGCCTCCCAGGTTTCCATATTTTCACATGCATTTCCATTTAGGTTGCGTGGCAGCATCTGATGAGCAGTTTGCCAGCTACTACTTACATAAAAGAGGCGACCGAATGCTGGGCAATGTGTTCTTTGACAAATCATTAGAGCATGCTCTGGATTTAGAAGAAGTATCTGTCTCTTTTAAAATTGGTGACAGTGTTAAAAAAATGTTTTAAAAAGATGGTGGTGAGGATTAGGACTGCTTTAGCTGAGCTCATTTACATCACCAGCATCAGCAATCTAATGCTACTTGAGGAGGGATTAAGCCGTTCTCCTCTTGACTTTGATCAGATATACAACACTTGTCTTTCTACTTAGAAATATTTACCCCCCAAGGATAGAAAGGCAAGGCAAAGCAACTTCATTTGTATAGCACCATTCATACATTCAGCAATTCAGGGTGGAAAAGAAGGAACTTGTGTATAATTTTTTCCACTACCTCAGGTTTTTTCTTTGCGATAATCCCTGTGTTAATGCAGATGCAGTAACTGTGTCGACAGTTTATTCCTCATTTAATAAGCCACAGGTCATGTCATGACATCATACATTGATAAAGTTGAGGAATAGGACGGAGCTCTCTAATGGGCGCAGAAATGCAATTTATGCAGCATCATACATATTTCTGTGGATCATTTCATTATAGTGACCATCTTGCTATTTTCAAACTTCAAATACAGTCAGCAATCAGTCAGCAATATGTTAGTACCCCAGCACTATTCACAATGCTTCATATAGGGAGGAGATTTGAACATATCTCTTATGTAGAATATGGAAATATCATCACATTGTCTTACTAATCTTCTAAAATCAATGATAACTGAATATGGAAGTTCACCATGGACACAAATGCTTTTTAAACTATTACCAGTTTTAAAATGCAATAATTCAATGATAGGATTTCTAGCAGTAGCTTGGTGAAGACACTCATCTCTTATCATGTCAGCTCTCAACTTGGCACTCACTAGGATAGGAACATTTTGCCATGGGCAGTTTCAGATTTCAAATCTCAATTTGTTTGGTAGCAACTTCACAAGGCACTGCAGAGAGGACTTTGCATTTAGTCCAGTCACACCAATGGACATAGAAATGTTTTAAAAATCAAAGATGTGCTGTGGCCTAATTTTCCTATTCTGTTGGACAGTGGCTGGAAGCAAGAATGACAGTGTATCTATAGACCATATTCTCTTGTTCCCACAGTGTCCCTGTTTGCTGTCTCGCTGCCTGGTTTAATGAATGTCCAGAGACGATTTAGATGGAAGGAATCGAAATGGGCTCCTGTGAGAGGCAGCAGCAACTCACAATTAGAATAGTCATTAATTCTCCATCTCACTGCCTTTCAGCTTGAATTTGACTCTGCCTGCTTCTTTTTGTCAGACTTCCAGTCTCTTGGACTGCACACTAATATCTCCTTACCCCTCTGTGTTTTCCTGTCAACCTTTTTGTTGGTTTTCAGGGAGACTGTGGCCAAGGAGAACCATACGTTTATGGTTGATCTAAACAGGGCTTTATGTTAGCTTTTCATTAACTACAAGACACTGCATAGTTACGATTCAATTATCACAGGATGCCTTTCATCCTAGGAGCCAAATAAATTCTATTTTCCCTATTAACAAAGATAATAAAATGTGTTAGGGTTGTGTACATTAATTCATAGAGAGACAGAATAAGGGGAAAAAAATATTGACGTACTCTGCTATATCCATACTGACTTCGATGTTGGGCGTCCTGGGTGAACACTGCAGCGAACACGTTTAAATGAAAGCTCACAACTCTGTCCAACAAAAAATTCTATCTTTATATATTCCCCCTATTTAGTAATGATCTCTAATATTCATCACAATCGGCTTCAACATTACTTCATTGCCAGGCATAGTCTGTACGTCTCCTTGCACTTTCTGTTTTTCCTTTTCTACCACTTATGTCAGTTATACACAGCAGGCTGCAATTTGGAGTGAGATGTAGAAAAAAACTGGGAAAACGGTAACAGAGAGAGACACAGCAACAAAATGGGGTGACTGAGGTGTTGGGAGGCAGTCAGGGGTAGACAGTGGATTGGGTAGAGATTAAGTGTTGCTGTGTGTTCAGTGTGAGACAATTGGTGATGAGCAGAAAGGGCAGGATCTCTGAGGAAATAAGATCAAAGGACCATCTGCCCACATACCGTACATGAGCCGGGCTAGATTCAGTGGTGAGAGAGAGTGGCTGAAGCAGTGGCCAGGCCTGAAGAGGACAGATGTTTGTGGCCCCTGGCAATACCTGACACTCTGTTTAAATGGAAAGGAACCCTTCACCAAGCTTTACTGTCCTCACCCATATGCTGAGCCGTTCTCTTTTCGCCGTGCCTTGCATTATAGAATGAGTTCGCATGACCACATTTGCTCTGCTGGTTTTTGGATTTTGTGGGATTGTCTATAAAGGCGAGGGAGACCTTTGACTTAGTGTTGTTTGGATTTTAGATTTAGTAATCCGTGAAAATTTAAAATGTCAATAATTAATTAACACATGCAGCTATTCTCATGCAGTTTGTGAGACTATATTAAATTAAAAAACGGTTAAAAGGAAACAAGTGTCTATTTCAAAATATTCCCATTGTGACAAATTGCAGGAAATAATTGTATCATTATCAGGTAAGGTTAAGTTGATAAAGCCGTTTGGAAACACGAAAGCAGCTCATTCTTTTAGATTCAAATGAAAAGGTCTGGATGTTGAATGGCTTCAATTTTCAACCCTTCTCCCTATGAGCTTTTTCCTGGTGTTGTTTCATTTATGGTACACTGAGGTGGGTGCTGTCTGTAGAAATTACAGTAGCTTTTACTGAGAGATGGTTTGGGTAAAAGGGATGTTTAGATTTAGGGCATAATTACATCAACTCCTAAAGGAATTATCTGTACTTGTAAAGGACTCCCTCTCTTCTTTCCACTATAGGTCATTTTTAGGAATGTCAAGCAATTAAAAAATTTTATCGAGATTAATCAAATTATTTCATGTAGTTAATAAAAAAAGATATTCATTAAAATTTTACACAAAATAAAGATTTCAAGTGAAATTATTGAAAGTGTGGACACTATGTTCATACTAATTGTATTTTCACAACTTAAAAACAACTGGGACAAGAGAAAATTGATTGAAAATTGAAGATGGGTCATTAGAAGCAATCAAATTTATGTGGTGCCGACCATCATCCTCCACTACATAAATCGGCCTGAAATTCGGCCGTTAATTTGTGGGAGGTTGATGCAGCCATTGTTTTTGGGCAAACGCTGTAAGGTGTGGTCAGACATTGCCAGAGCTCAAGCTGCGGCTACAAGATCTATGCTGATGCAATATGTGATAACTGAACTCAGCTTGACAATAACTACACACCGCCATCATTTTGTGACGTGAATCATCTTGCAAAGTTTTGAAGTGAAACTTGCCATTCAAGAGGCCTTTGTACATCACTCACCAGTTGGGCGGGTCTGCCTTTAAATTCAATTACCACACGGAGGCGATGTGAAGCCATGCACAGTCGAATTACAACATTAACAACAGATGAGGCATAAGGTCAAATAGAACTGTGCTAACGGCACAATTTCTGTAACTAGCGATACATTGCGTTAAAGCGGAATTATTGTGTCAACGCCATCAGCTCTAATAATGGTCACTAATCAATACTCAACATTTTCCATTGGCTTGTTAAATTCACGTGTTACAAGGTCAATGGCCAAACGATGCACCTGCAGTCCCATGCATGTACCAGGCAAAGTCTGCCTTTATTCAATACTGCAGGTATGAATGAATAAGTTTGGATTTTAATTTCAGGTGCCCTGACTCTAGATCTGATTCATATGATAAGATGACTTATTTCTTTTTATGTCTAACAGTAGGAATCTTTGGATAGAATGAAAAAGACAGAGCACGAGGTAACATACTTCAGTTAGGCAGCGAGACAGACAGGTCATGGAATGAAAACAGTGGCGTATTTTGTTAAAACTGGCAGAAATTTAAAGAAGAGCCAACCAAGTCCGACCATGGCAGAAACAGAGCATAAAAATGGGCATGTTTAACTCCTGCTTACAGCGTTAATGCATTTAAGCTATCTCATCTCCAGGAATAAATATTTAATTAACCTTTCAAGGCACTGCGGCTCTAATCAACTTTTTGTAACATGAAGTAAAATAAGTCCAGACTCCATCAGATTGAATATAAAGTCATAAATCGAATGAAGACATCTATTAGTACTGAATCTTAAGCACAGGCCAGTCATTGAGAAGTCATCAAACTGTCAATCACTGCAAAGCAATTAGTTTTAAGAAATTCATGGAAATCAAATGACACGAGGTTAAGAGAAGCTCATCATATGCTCATTTCAGAATTCTTGGACAAGCCTCAAATACATAGATAACATCATGTATTGTCCATGACACCATTTAATGGCGTTTTAATTACACAGATGGGAGAAAATTTTGGCTTAAGAAACTGGGAATCATTACATGCAATTGAAAAGATACCCAACTCAATTAAGTCATAAAGAATCCTCACCTCTGCAGATTGGCACAGGAAAGTCCCACACTGACACACCACCTGCATTGGTGACACATGTGAGAAGTGAATGTCCATCAAGGACATAGCCACTGACACAGCGGTAGCGGATTTTGTCACCAATGTTGAACTGAGTGCCATTCAGTATGCCTTTGGGTGGCACACCTGGATTTCCACATGAACTACTTCTCAGCTCTGAAAAAAAAAGAGGAAACAGAAGACAGAACCATTAAGAATAGAAATGTGCTGCTGTGTAAAATACATAACATCACAAAAAAACATGAATAGACACTAAACTCTCTAAAGCACTAAACTTAATGATTCCTAAACAAAGCACAATGAAATAAGACAGGTAAATCACTATGTAAGTCAGAAGTGCAGAAAAGCAGCAACAATAAAAATAAGGTAACTTTCAACAAAATTCCATTAATAATCCATTATTCAATTTAAATCCCCACACAGACACATTTCTGAAGATGACATATTGAAGTTATATATCTTCCACAGCAAAGCAATTCCAAGAAATTACTAGAGTGATTCTATTGTGCCCATGCTCTGACAGGGCAGGTTTATGATAAATTTACTCCATGGTAAACTACTGAGAAATAATTTTTATAAAGATCTACTGTTGTAAGGTGTGATAAACAGCCATGCAGGGCTGTTCAATCCTTTATTCTTTGGTTGAACAAAATCTTCTAGTACATTCCTCTCCTCTGGTAGAGCCCCATAACTCAATCTGAGTCAAAATTCCCCCGTACATGTGCAGTTTTCAAAAAATGTATCAGGAAAGCCAGGACAGGGCAATGACAGATTATGGGCTTCCTTTTGCCTCAGGAGTTACACATTTGTTTTTAAATTGAGTCTGTGGGCCCTATCGTAGCCCAGCACATGAGGAAACACAGACAGTCTGTGCTAATTCAGACCGAGACCGTTGTCATTTTCCTGTCCACTTTGTTTAAATGGCAACACTTTCCCCTATCGGACCTATTGACATTTTTGGCCTTGAAATGAGTCTAAAATGAATAGTGCCACTTTTCCCTGTAAAATTGTGCATGATAAGGCCCAAGTTTTGACTATTTAGCTCGAAAGCAGGAGGGCGCCTGGCCAAAGCTAGCATTAAAAAAAAAAAAAATGAATACCTGTGACAGCCAAACTGCACAATAATGGCCACGGGTCATTCATGCTGAGTACGTTTTGAACAAATTGTTTAAGGTTGCATGATAACCTCAGTGCTGACTCCCCTGTAGAAGGAACTTAACATGTTCTTCTGGAGGGGGGGGGTCAACACCAACACCAAAGACAGGTGGTGTGAATGCTCTGGTTGTTCACGGTATATCTGTCAAGATCATTTCTGTAAAAAAATTGCACTTCATACTGACAAAAACTGAATTAGTATGCTTTCATTACTATGGCCATATACAGTGTATTTTAAAGACACATCCAGTTTGCAAAATCTCCGTACGTAATAGAACAGATGCTCACTCAGCATTGAAACTGGAAAAATTCTGTCCTTTGAATTCAAGTGCACGTGATAGAGTGATAAAGTCTTTGATCGGTTATCCACTGATTGTGATTCTGAAGGCTATCTGCCTCGAGGAGATGACATCAAGTCATATGTATGCTATATGCTCTAATCGTAATTATGGTTAATTATGGTTAATTATGGTAAATTATGGTTACATTTTACTCTTTCCCATGATTTCTATGTGCATAAAATGGCACACACACAAAAAAAGGTCAGATATGTTTAACATCCAGTATTTTCTGAAACCCGCCCAGTGAGGTCATAATATGCAAATTGGATGATTAATGTGCAGTACAGGCCAAATGTTTGGACACACATTGTCATTCAAATGAATAGGAAAGTGTGTCCAAACTTTTGGCCTGTACTGTATTAACCTCATAAACTTTGGGTCATAAGCAAACTTTTTCTCATTTACTGTCAGCCTTTATCTCTAACCACTTTCAAGCCTCAGTCTTTTGATACTTTGATATCAAAATGAAGTATTTTTTTTAACTGGCACTTAACGGGTTAGCTTTGCAATAAAGAATACTGCTTATCCTAATTTGAGGGAAGTGATCAATACAACTCAATTAGCCTGATTAAATCCAAAGCTGTCCCCATTATAAGAATAGGATACTTATTGCTATAGTACAACTTTTGACTAACCATGCAGTGAAGTTGAATTATTATTTTTGATATGAGCCATCTGCTTGTAGCTACTTATTCCAACTGGAAAGCCAGGAAAAAGAAAGTCGGTTTTACACAAACACACTGTGTTATTTTGGCCCAGTGATCAATGAACGCATAGCCAGACATAAAGGGATATTATATTTGAAGCCCTGATCTTGTAGTTGAGTTCATTAGGAACCACGTCTCTGTAGTCGTAATTTCTATGTGAATGTTAATTTCCAGGAATGATTTTAGAAATCCAATTAGTAATCCACTTTACACTGCAGATGCTCACATGCAGCTCTCTCATACAAAAGATCGCTAATGAATGCAATATAAATCGTGACAGCTGTTTATGTTTGCAAGCAAAAATTAAATTAAAAGCTGCAAGCAGCGATGAATGGCAACTCGGAGTGCCCTGCACTCACTCCGACCCCGTTGCATTAAAGCTGAACGCTCGGAGTGGCATCGGTGCAATGTATCATGGGTGTCCACCATGTGGTGCTAGATAGCACCCACCAATCATATGTCATGTTGTAGAGCAGTCTTGTAGTGTGGAGAACACACCATTTGCATATCCTGCTAATCAATGTTTGTGTTATGAATCTGACTTCCTGTGTCCAGTTAGTGGCTCTGTGAGTCTGACTCAGTAAAGACATTTAACATGTTCAGGGCAGGAGTTTTGGCTTGCGTGCAAAATGTTTGGCAAATTTCACAATGAATGCTGGAGTGATACTAATTTCCTATGTTATGGCGACACATTGCCGCCACACCAAGCAGGTAACGGATGATAAAGATTAACTTTTCATCTTCAAGGTCTTGAGATGATTTTGGACTAAAACTGTAAAAAGAGTTATGAGACCTGCAAAATCAACAAAATTGTAACTTCAAATCAAAATGGCCAACTTGCATTTGGACTTGGGGTATGGGTCCATGAAACTATCTTGTGCTGGCCATGACAGATATGTGTACCAATTTTTGTTTCCCCACGTCAATGCCGAGCAAAGGACTCGGCTGTCTTTATTTTCACAATGGCACCGTTGAGAAAATAATAACGCGTGCAGATGTAATAGGGGTCTCACACTTTCGAGAGCTCTGTGCTAATGAATAAAAATGTAACAGGAATTTTTTTAAAAAAGAAAAGAACTTCAGCTTATGCAAACTGACACATTTGTTTTTCTACAAAGAACAACAGGAAGTATTAGCCAACATATGGGGGCAGCACTTCCAGAGGAAATATTTTTGGTACAGCGATTCCATACAATGTAAAGGCAGATGTTTTGAGCAGTGCCTGCCTCCTGCCTCTGTTTCAGCTGGTGTTGGCTCGCAAAAATCGTCCATGCTCATTGGCTAAGCGGCCCAGATACATGCAGACATGCAACACAATGTCTTTATGTGAAGGGTATCGCAGTACTCACTTCAAGCTTCATGCCAGTTGAATAAAAGTTTAACACCTTTGCCACAAAATTTGCAGGTCAAAGAGAAGGAGGCAGTGATGATGTAGAATTCAGTTTTTATTGCATTTCCCTTTGACCTTGACTACATCAAAGGCTCTGAGTCATTCTATAAACTGGATTGTTTCTTGCTTCCTCATGAACAATCAACAGAAAGTTTGAAAGTGAAAGACAGAAAAGTTGAAGTGAAAAACCACTTCTTCAAAATCAAATTGGCTGAAAACCCCAATGTGGCAGAGATTTAGCTTGCATTGAACTCAAGGGATCCAATTTTTGAATATTGGACATAAGTCAAAAATGACCCGCCATCTTAGACCTGTTGGTGTCACAAGAGTGCAGGAAGCAACGACACAAGACATCATTAGAGTAATTAATTTAGATTGGTGATGTATTTAAAAAGAACTTATACTGATGGGCTCTAGGAATCAATAGGCCTTGTGATTTATGAATTGGAAAGAGAAGGAGGCAAACAGTCTATGTTACAGTTGATAACTGGATCTTACCTGACGAAGCAACAGACAAATGTGCATCAGAGATTTCACTTTATTAAGATAGAGATAGTTTCATACTTTGAATAATATGGTTCCTATTGGAACCTTCAATAACTGGCAGTTCAGCGTATGTCGAAAGAATGTATTAACAGTTAACTACAGTGTGGACTGACTTCCGGCAACAGCACGAGTGGAATTATTGTAATGACCCTACATTTGCTGTGAAGCGCAAATTCTCAGCTTTCAGAAACCGTTGCCCTTTCTCCGATAGAGCAAACATTCGCTAACTTAGTGCACTCGGTTTAACAGTTAAGCTAACCACATCACATTGTGATAAAAACTTTGTTCTGTCACAAGCAGACATCCATGCAAAATAATAAAATAAAAAAAAAAAACTTGACATGTCAATTAACCT
The DNA here is from genome assembly GCF_900963305.1 of Echeneis naucrates. Taxonomy (NCBI): domain Eukaryota; kingdom Metazoa; phylum Chordata; class Actinopteri; order Carangiformes; family Echeneidae; genus Echeneis; species Echeneis naucrates. The sequence goes on along the minus strand of NC_042516.1, from coordinate 8,491,629 downwards.
ATTTGATTGTACAACTTTATCAAGTTTTAATTCTTGTATTGAACAAGAACAAAAACAACAAAAAACATGAACTACGCCAACTAAATAAAAGTAAAATCTTCCTCAACTATAATCAGGCTCGCTGAAGTTCGACCTTCACATTTTTATGCCTGTTTATTCGCGTACACTTTTATTACCTTGAAATTTCCCAGAGTTTTGCGACCCTATGTATCATCCATGTTATTTTATTTCTTTCTTCCAAATGAAGCACCACCTTCCCCAAGCAACTTGCATGGGTCAGAGGAGAAGCGCATACAAATGGAAATGTATGATTGACAGCTTCTTTAGGTAATATCTTTGTGAAGGATTTGCAAATCAAGGCATAAGAAATGATGGAGGCACATATTTCACAGCACTAAAGACGTGCTGGCCAATGTAAGGGTGAGGAGTGAGCAGCAGATTTGAGATTCTATGCATTATTGACATCTGACCAGTGCAGAGGTCAGTGGTGAGATGGGAGAGCCTGACTACTAAGTATTACATGCATTTGAAGCTGCAGTACTTTGGATTAATAAATATGCAAACTGTTGTTTACACAAACTTAAGCATATAGTGTGTTGACCAACCCCCATGTGAGTAGAAAACAGTTATCTAATGCTTTTCCCTCTTCTGTATTATTCTGCAGCCATGCCTCCCTGTTTATCAATTACTGCTCCATACAGCAGCCTGGGATTAATATATGCACCCCTCAATGGTGCAGCATGATCCTTTGCAACAAACAGCAAATACATCTCCATGGGAGTTACAGAGAGCCTGTGAAATTGAAATGTATGTGTTTTAACAAATACAAATTTGTGGAGTTAAACTAAATGTGACAAAGCGCATCACAGGCAATCTAAATATCTGTAAACCCTTGACAGCTTGATGCAGAAAACCTCAGATGCACTGTTTTGCATAAAAAATTTTAAAATAAATAAAAAAAAATCAAAAAAAAAAATCAGCAAAATAGAGAAATGCAACTGGTCAGGACTGAGGCTGTGTACAACCAGATGGTAAGACTGAATCCACAAACTGTTTCACTAAAACCTTCCCCTGACACTAACACCTTGTGATGGACATTCACCAAATAAGGGTGGTGACGGTCACAGGAGAATACCAAGGGCATACTGTACCATTTTACCATTTGGCCATTTGACAGCCTTACAACTATTTTAGAAAATTGGATCAGTGAAGTTTTGGCTGCTGAACTGTCTTCAAATGCTGGATGATTTACTGGCAAAGAACTGCGCCAAAAAAAGAGGAAATAAGGTCAAGTGCTGCAGAGCCAATACATACATCGCTTACTGTGCTATACATATCAGGTATGGACTCATACTCTAAGCGGTCTGCAATGGCTGTAAGCACTGACCGTGATAATGAGTCATATTACGTATATTAATTAAACTCACATTATGGGGCAAGCTAGCTCTCCGAAAACACACTTCGGCAATACCTATAACTCAGTTTCATTCTGACTTTGAGCCAATAAAGTCATCCATTATTTCTTTCTCTCTTAAAATATGTTCTCGTCCACTATCAGTATAGTTAAAAGCGGCAATATCATGTTTTGAGAGTCTCCCTTTTAATCCTGTAAGAGCATCATACCATGGCAGCATCACGATACGGCCACTGTAATAAAACGGTTAGTTCAAACCACACAGTCTGATTGGCTCACAGGTATTGCATGTGTGTGTACAATGGCTGTGACATCAAATGACTATTCACAGACCTATATAACTCCACAACTGACAAACAACGTAGTACCACAGACAGAAAAACAAATGGGCCAGCTAGCTGTTATAAACAAGCAAACAAAAAAAGGCAGTGGAAATAACTTACAGGACTAACAAAAGAACAAAGAGAAAAAATATAAGGTGATGAAATGTAGCTTTTCCTTTTCTTTTGCATACCAACTTCTGTTCAGTATGTGCAGGCAGCCAGGAAGGCCTACTTTATTGGATTTAGTAAAGAATGTATACTTAAAAAAAAATAAATCATAGTAATCAAAGTTATCACTTACTCTGCCCATTCTACAGATATATAGGGGGAAAATCATCAGCTTCACTAACGTAAATCGCTTGGCTTGGAGTCAATAAGACGTATTAATATGGTAATCAGTGATGCATGATGCAATTCTTTATCATTTTGGTGAAATCAGTTCTCTGACACACATTACAAATAGAGTGGGAATGCAATAGTATGTGGGTTGGATTGATGAAGTTGCTTTTTAAAGATTAAACTTGTCATTAAAGAATGTTAATATCTGAAATTATACTAAAGGTTTGAAATTACATACAGGTCACTCATGTTTTTACTGTTGGAATTTCAAGATCTGATGACTGAAAATGCAAGGGCATATGATTTGAATTATTTTATTAGTCCGCACTTCAATGGCCCCTCATGTATTGCTTGAGAAGCTACTATAAATAATCCATAAATGGCACGCTTTCTATTTTGAGGTTGAAATCCAAATTTTCTGAATAATAATAATTTAACAATGGAAGTAGAAGCAGACTGGGGATACAGTTCAAATCAAACTCTTCTGTATGATCATTAAGGGGGTCACAATCTCCATTCCTCTAACTTCTGCAGCCAGTTAAAAGACACCATGGCAACTGCTGATGTAGTAGACATATTGCCAGATTCAAACCCCCCTCAGCTTCACTGAAATCACCATTGTGGGAATATTTTTGCTTTCCCCAGGTTATGTCAACAATGTTCACATTGTCGAAAAGAAAACTACAGTTTGTAAGCTTTGTTACATCTGTGTCACATACTCCACAGAAGCACAACAAACATGGCAGGAGTTCTCCCCAGGCATCATAAAGGAGGAGACTTAACCATGAAATGAACAAAACAAAATGTTTTTGTAGTCATCTCTTATGTCCTAAGTTATACCTAAACTACCACAAAAAAACTCTTGCTGAAGCAATAACTCGCCCCATAGGAGTATTTGTAGCATCAGACATGCTACTTTCTTCAGCGGAGGAAAACCCTTTGAGGCTTTAATCATTTATTCAGAGTACTGAAAACAATATGACATAACAAGCAGGTTGCATCTTAGCACAAAGATGTTGCCCTTCATATACAGCAAGTTTACATTAAGTTTTTTTTGTTTTTTTTCCCCAGTTTACTGGTGAAACAAGTTACTGTTATTACTATTATTATTGTTAGTAAATGATTTAAATTTGATAACAAGGCCCTGGAAATTAGATTTCAAAAATGAAACGGTTTCCTTGGAATAAAATGGAATAAAACAAAACAGACTAGACTAGCCTAAAAATGCTATGTATTAAAAGGACCAAAAAAACAAAAACAAGAGTGAGAATCAAATTGGGACCCTTGAATCGTAATTAAAATCAAATTGAGGATTCAGAGAATCGTGGCACCCCTCTTCATAATGATTGCCTGTGCTTTTTTGAAAGTGTCTGTGTTGTCTTGTGTTATCCCCCATCTTCGGTTTAGCTTCCCACCTGTGTCATTACTATTCCCCACCCTACCTTGTTTGATCACCTGCGTGTGGAGCCCCTGGACTAAATGAAAGGATGGTGAACTCTTTGGACATGCAGAGCATGTTCTGGTAGCCCAACTTCTCTGTGGGATTGATAAAGAAAAGGAAACAGAGGCATTTTTGCAGTCTAAATGCAGGTGGACTGAGGAACCACAGAGGGAAAAGTAATCTTATGTGAAATATTCAACCATCTCATCCCAACACAACTGCACAACACAGTGTGCATATTTACCTAAATTACTGTCTTGTTCAGGCACTGTTACAGCACAAATGTAATGGAGGCCTGTCAATACTCTTCAGTGCATAAATGTTAAAGCTGCAAAGCTAGCAGAGGGTAATATGGGTAATATGTGTGTGCCTATTACCCGGCTTTGATGTAAACTACTGGTGCCATCTTTTCTTTATGGAATACTTGCAGGAATGTGTGAACTTCTTTGAATTGTTTCAACATCAGGTACTTTTTTTTTTCAATGTGATATATGCTATACTGTAACTTGGATGAAACTACTACTACTGTGAGTTGAGCCAAAAACTGAAACTGTGTATTGCACATGAAATCCAGCAGCCCATACACTATGAACCTTCACTCGATTCTGAACAGAGCTCTAATTTCAGCTGCCAGATGTTGCAGGGACATCAGGCATATGTGATAACAAATTATTTTCCAGGGTGACACCACATTGGCAACTGTCATAGTTTTTTGTTTTTTTTTTTAAATGCATGATTATGATGCATTCAAGGCACAATCATAGAATAAGAATTGCTTTCCTACCATGATTGAAATTGAGTAGCACGCTTCACAGGGTTCCAGGGTAAAACCCTGAACCTGTACAGATTCACTGAGCCCCCAATCCAAAACCTTTCTTTAATGATCTCTTGGTAACAATAAAATCCTCATATCATTTTGAAAACTAAACAGTGACACAAAACATTCACTTCTGCAAGTAAATGTCAAAATTCATCCTGGGTCACTAATTAAAGAGTAACAGATGTACTTATCCCGACACTGACTCATTGCCCTTTGGTGTATGGAAAGTCTGATGTATCAAGCAGCCATGGGCCTATTCAAAGCAGGTTTTAGATGGGGACAATCATTGTGGAAAATATAAGGCTGTACTTCATTCGCGACTATACTAGCTGCAAATCTGACTTATTTCTACTTTTTTGGGAGTTTGGAAGAACCCCTAAAGAAATCAAGTGTTTTAGATGCAGCGTTAGCTTTGAGCTAACAAGTGTTTCTGTCTCGAGGACCCTAGATAAACTGCTGATATGACCAAACCTTGGGAAAACTAAACACAGCAGTGGCTGTGTGGTAATGAAAACCTGTACAAACTTAACTTTAGGGTGGAAGACAGATGCAAACAACACTAGAATGCCAGTGAAGTCATTTTATCTGCAAAATATAGTCTGCTTGAAAAAATGAATGTGGAGCCAAACCTTATAGCACATAACATTATTTGCACACAGATGAACCAAACAAAATTAGCTGCATTGTGCTTTTAACCCAGTCAAATGTAATGTTTGTTACCAAAGCTGAAAACAACTCTGTGCTTTGAACCGCCACAAAAAATTATCATGAACACAAAAAAGTGAAATGCCACAAGAGTCATAGCAATGAGTCAACATGTATATTTCTTACCTACAGCTGTATTCAGACAGTTGGAGTGACACCTTCTTGCTTTACACCTTATCACAGTTGTAACGAGAGAGCTATGTGAACTAGTAAATTAGGTAGTTGGGTGCAAGATTCCTCTGGGGCTGAGCTATTTATTTCGCCTGTATATCTAATGACTCTGTAGCCCTTTGAAGAAGATGGAAGTTTGACCGAGCGGCAATGTTTGTGAGCACACAAGCAGCACATTTTCCCCATAGGAGCCGCCTGTGTACACTGCCTGCCTGACTTGCTGCTGTGTTGGATTTTAATGCAGACAGGAAAGAGAGGATTGACTGAGCCCATGTTAGATCAGAGGGTAAAGCATCTGGTAAACAACACCTGCGCATGCATGCATGCACGTACGCACACGTCTGCAAGTACTTTTCCAGCTGAATGGACAGTCTGCATCGTCACAGACGGTCAAACGGACTTATTTATGAAATTATGTTTTAAACATCAACAGACTTTCGAAGACTTTTCCGCAAACAAGGACAGGTTGAAATTACATTGAGGCAGGTTTTAGATAGGCATGGCAACGTTTTTTGCAAAAACACAACCTTCAGGAACGGGCAGTGAGAAAGGAGGAGCCCCAGCTCGGTACATGTATGATGTACAGCCTTAGAGAATCTTTATCCCTTGGAAAGCTACAAGCACTCGAGGGAATTGTCTGGTTGTGTTGTGTTCTGTTCTTTAATAAACACAGCTTGACCATTTCTGTCCACAAGTATTAAGTGTTGGGTAAAAGGATCAGATGAAAGTGTCCTGACAGTATGAGAAAGAAGGTACTAATCAGTCAGTCTGAGCAGTATTTTAGCGCAATGGACCTGACGAAAGATTGACAGGCTGTCCACAAATTAGATTCCATCTGGTCACGTCCTTCACTGTGTCCTTCCGAGGCATGCCGATCCAAATCCACTTAATTGCTGTCATGATTCAATCAGCTCTGAGAGTCTACAAGCATGACACATCTGAGATGAGCAGCATATACATATTCATGTGTAAGATGTAGCTAACCAAATCACCACAACAAGAGCAAAAGATACATCAGTGGTAGATAGAACTAAGGTAGAGACAACACTTAATGCATTATGGATAGGTGCATTAAATAAATTTGTCCTAAATGTGTCAATCACAGGATCACAATCTAAAAACAATGGGGATCAGTAATAATAGTCAGCTGGTGAGTTTTTTTTTTTTTTTGTTTGTTTGTTTTGTTAAGATGGCAACGATGCTAAGTAACCTTCCGAACATTTCCTATTAAATTCCACCATTTCACATCCAAAATAGGGTGTTACTCATATATTATTTATATTTTATATAATACACCATACAACCAAACAAACAAATGAAACCAATTTCTGTATGTGCCTTCAGACCACGTGCAGGAAGGAACTGCTCTGAGGCCTTGCATCGCTCTCGTGTGTTCATCTGAGTTTTTTGACCCACAATGCCACAGTCCCACTCAACAGTGACCTCTGATCATGACTATACACATTAACTCACGTTTGTTGTTTTTTTTACATAAATTATTTCAAGGCACATTTTTACACACAGTATTTTTTTTTTTTTTTTTATATATTTAACCCGTTTTTATGTCTACATGAACTAAACTGAACATGAATGTGTGACAAAATGTGAAAATTTGGACACGTCTCTGATTGAAAGCTGTCACGTGACAGTCACAACCATCATACCATGACTTCTGGGGAGACACTTCTGGAGGCACCTGTGGCCTGAGTAAGCAATACTGTACTACCTAGATAGCTGTTTAAATATTTATGCTGTGCAAGGTGCAATGTGCTGTAACACCAGGCTATTAAAGAATGAATGGTTGTCATAAGAAACTGAGCAGCACATGCTTGACCTAGGTATTACCATACCAGAGTTTTGGCTTCAATCCTTTATCCATGCAACTCCCTCACATTAAAAGGGACAATACAACAACACAACTGAATGGCCACATCATATGCAGCTCTAAGGTGCTATTGTCCCTACTGGAAAATACTCTCCGGTGTCATTATTACTCCTAAATATTGAGTAATGGGAAATATCTGGGTATCATGTGTAACACAATGTGATTAACATCCAAATGAGCATGAAATTCTGTTCAAGATTGCATGTGGGGAAAAAAAAAAAATTTGATGCAGAAGAACAAGACCAAATTCAACCAAGGCCCCCTGTGGAGACTCAGAAGAGAGAGACACTAGAGGGAGAGAAACAGAGCAAAACACAGAGAGACACAGCGCAAATGGGCAGATGGAGAGGGGAAAGGTCCTGGTCTGGTCAGGTCTAGGGCAGGTGGGGAAATGAGGGATGGTGTGAAGGCTGATGGAAAAGGAGATTTTGAAAGAGAAGACGTGCAAACTTACAGGACAGAATCAGCATGTTAGTGCAGGAGAAAATAAGGAACATGAAAGCACAGCTATAACCGAAGCATATTGGGAGCAGAGAGGGAGAGAGATGCTGACAAGAAGCACACGAATGAGAAGTGGAAGAAGGATGGTAACATAAAGGATAGGTTAAGAACAGAAATCATTTGATAAAAAAGGAAGAAAGCAAATTAGAGCGGGATGAGCAGCGGAGTTCACATAAAAAAGCAAACGGGAGAAGAGCAGGGGTGAGCGAGATGGTCACACATGAATAGTTCATATTTAGACAGCTCCCCTCTGCACCCAGCTCTACTTTAACACAGATAACTCAGTACATCCATTAGTTCAACCAATTCCCATCACCATCTGCCATGCAATTTCACATGCACCTCCGGAGTCGCAGAAAAGGTTCAGGACTTTGGGGGGAGGGATGTTGATTTGGAAAATATGAGATTAATATTCTTAATTGAGGCACCTAATGTTTCCATAACTCAACAGTGGAAGTCCTTCAGGAAATCAGGTGATCACAACATCTTCTCTTTAAGAGAAATTGTATGTAAAAATCTTCTAAATTAAGATTACAATACAAGACAACAATACTGCCTTCATATGTTCATTGACATCCATTTCTAACTTAGTACTATAAAAGACATAGAGCAGAGAATAATTCTTTTCTTACCTTCGAAAGCTGCTTTAAATCCGTGAGCACTTACTGCAAAGTCACTGGTAAGCCTCAGTGAAAAAATTGAACCAGAACTGGTAACAGGTGGAGGGATGGTAAATCCTGTTAACCTGCATAGAAAAGAAAGATAATTCAACGTTCAATGTGTGAATAAATGTATATTTTTTTTACTATTTCTTATTATTATTATCTGAATAAACACGTTGTGCCGTTGTAGGTTTATGTTACAATCAATGTAAAACAAGTGACTTTGTGAAATCCGCATAATAGTCAATATAATGACTGTGATAAAGAACAGAAAAAAATACTTCTCTGCCCCCCCCACCCAATTTCAAAGGTAAAATCACCCAAATTTGAGAGCATTTCATGTGCAACAACGGATGTTGTTTTTTCTGTTGTGAGTACATTTATTAGGAGGGTTTTTCTCTCCAAATTATAATGACTTAATTAGACAGCTATTAAATGTTGTACTGTAGAAACCAAAACACGAACAGAGTCCCTTAAACATATAATTTCTCTATTTAAATTAGACAGGCCACCAGGTGATGTGGCTGACTGTAATAGCATAAGCTTTGATGGATGTGTGTACTAAAAAGCAGCAACGCAAAGATAAAACTGTGTACCAACACGGCGCTCACAAAAATAATTATGACTGCTGAAAACCTTCAAACTTCACGACACTGGACAGTTTGTGCTCTGTGGCATTTTGTGTTTAATAAAACAGAACTGCTCTCTAAATTGTAATGCAATTTGTCAACCAATACTATACGGTGTATTATATAATCAAAACCCAAGTGAGAACCTTCTCTTTTGTTGGAGTGTTTGAGGACTGGCAGCTGCGTTGTAACAGACTGCTTCATTACTCCATTTCAAATTAGGTGCAGATCCAAACAAATCCATTTACTTTCACGACGTCGTAAACAAGATGTGTTGCTGACCATTTCTCAGCGGCGGTTGCTGATGTTCTATCGACCTTTCCCTCCTGTAAGCCAGGCAGCACGGTATGAACAGAACTTGTGCACCAAAGAGGATGTCTCCTATTCTGTCGCCGCTGCATTTACTCTTGTTATTTTCCATTGCTAGTTTTGGATGACTGACCGATACTATACTATGCTTGACAATAAGACTTGAGAATCCTGTCTGTAGTGGGCCAAATGTGGAAAAACTGAAATACCCTTAGCAACAGCAGAGAAAGAGGCGCTGTATTTACAGCTTCAATAGGGTTTCCAATTACAGAACTGTGAACTGTGCTGGTCCTAGCAGTAAATAATTTCCCTTTGTCACAGGTACAGCACAGCAGTCAATGGCCAGATGATGAAACTTTGAATACGTTTATGTGAGAACAGAACTTGAAATGTGATCTTGTTAACAGCTTTAACATACACAAGAGCATCGTATTGAATTTGCATGGTATCGTCGTTAATTAAAAATCAGGGCAAGCTTGTGCATCACAACAAAAGTCTATGTTAGCAAGAGTGTTAGCAATTAAAAAAAAAAAAAAAAAAAAAAGCATATACAGGGAGAGACATGGCATACATTTTTTGTCAAAAATGGTTGCATGAATGGTGAGTCGGAGTGGAGAGGCAGATCACTGCAAAACTTTTCTCACACATTAAAACCTTCTGTTAATCAAACAGAGAGCACAAGAAAATGTCATGTGAGCAAGTTAGTTTGTCTATCTCTGGTTCTGTTTCAGTTTAGAAGTGTGTGACCTGCACGTTTTCATGCTTGCCGTTGCAACAGGAGAATAGCTGATGGGTGGGGTCCACAGGGACATTTACTTGAAGGTAATGTGTATTCTCCATCAATCCTAGTTTGATGTCATTTTGGGTAGTTTTTAGAATTCCCTACTTACCAGGACAGTAGATGCACGGAGAAACTAATTATAGTTTGAGCTGAACAGAAAACAGCAGAACGACCAGTGGCTGTGGAGAACATGCTTACACAGAGGTCAGTGGCACCCATCAGGATGAGTGCAATGCAAATACAGAATAGTATTAAAAGCTTTGATGTAAAGTCACAGAATAAGTGGAATAAATAGTGGATTAGTTTGTCCATGAATCAATAAGTTGAGCAAACGCTTCACTTTCTTTCAGCACTGATAAGGAATACAAGTGGAGACAGAATATATGCACTGCTATGGCAACAATAATAATTCATTTACATTAACATATACCGGATAATGTCAAGAATTAGGCCTAATGAACTTGAGGTGTGGATATTTTTCTTTTACTCTTCAGGAAATAAAGAATACATTTTCTCATGACCACAAACTAGGTGTCAATGCTGCCAAACCTGCATTCAAAGCCTCCATACACTAATTCCTTTGCTCGACTGATCTGGTGTCATCAGTGACAGGTAATTCAGATGTCATGGAGCCAGTGATTGGAGACATATTCTCCAGGCTACCTGTCAAAAGCATTAGGAGGTGGTGGTGGTGGGGGGTCGTCTTGAGTCATTCTGGACCCAATAATGGAAGAATAATTAAAACCTTAAAAACAAAGCCTGAACAATCGATGTCTTAAATCATGAACATGACATTGCGTGGCTGCCCAAGAAACAGTCAAGCTGAATTAGTCTTGAATATACAATTTAATTATTTTTTAAAAAACTGCTTCAATTTTGAAAATGCTTTGTCTAAAACAAAGAACCATAATCTGACCTTGGTATATTTCTAACAAAAAGGAGACAAAGAGATTATCTGGTATTCGGTGCTGCCTGTTGCTTTGGCAACAAGCGCATCAGCTGAATGGTGAGAAAATGTCATTAACAAATAATCACCAGGGGGCCTGCTGTCGTCCCAGACACAGGGAGCTTTTGACTTAGATAGCAGTCAAAATTCTGCAAACCATAAACACCCATACTCTAGAGAATTTTTCATTTTCCAAAGTAGAAATACAGTTATACTGTACATACGTACATTTACTGTTTTCAAACATTTGATTGAGTACTATTAGTTTATATTCCGCAGATAAGGTTTCAGCATGTACAATTCATGAAACTTTTAAGGCGTATACGGGTAAAAAGAGGTGGTTTTAGAAGTATGGACAAACTGTCTGACTTAAACTGATCGGCTGCAACGCATCAGATAGTAGCAAAATTACTACAGTAAAAACATTCTGATGAATTTAATCACAGCCTTTACAAAAAGAAAGAAAGAAATAAATAAAACAACTGTCATTACCACTTCCTTCAGGCATTGGTAATACAGAGCTTTTATAAATTTGATCAAAGCCTAATAATAAAAAAATAGATATTTTTCTGATTAGATTGTCACAGCGGCAGCATGGCGTAGAGAGAGACAGAGAGAGAGAGGAATTATGTACCTCCATCTGTCTGACAGGCTGCCTCTCTACCTCCATCTTGTCTTTCCTTCTTTGTCACACAAGTTCTTCCTGGTAGACTAGCTGCTCCCTCACCCTTTTTTCTTGTGGTACAGGGTTGTGGTTTTTGTTTTTTTTTTTTGCCCTTACTTTTCTTGTCCGGCATGACCATTTGTGTCACTCTACCTCTGTTTCTCTGTGTTCATTTCTGCCCAGTTCACCTTGTTGCTACACACGGGGTGCACATGATCTTACCATCTAAGTGACAATTCAAATCAACAGCTTACCTTTAGTTTATTGGTAGATAAAGTGTAAAATAGGGCCTGTAAATAATAATATAGGGCCTTCCTGCCTTCGCCTTCGAGGAAGAAAAAAAAATTGTAGTGGATGATTAAAAAGACTTCTTTTGCACTGACACGTCCTAACTCGTTAAAATGAGACATTTCATTTTGAGTCTAGTATTAAAGGTCAAATCGTCATATCTATTGATATCTTGATTCCCCGCTGTCTAATAGGAGCAAGTAATGAAAATATTTCATGTATTATATTAAATATTAAAGGAGACATAACGCTCTGTTTCTGACCATGTATGTATTGTGTTTTGGTAGAGTTGGGTGAAGCGGAAAGGACAGATTAAGCCAAGATTGTATTGAAGTCATCCAGGTATGAGGTGACAAAGGCTGGAGAAGATAAAGGGCAAAGCACTGAACAATAACTACTACTTCTTTATTTCACTCAAATCCTGAGCTGCGTCCAGTCACTTGGAAAGTGATTTCTCCCTCTCACTGTGACAAATGACTTCTCTTTGAGTGGCTGTAGACAATTATGTTCACTATGTGGCAACAAAAATGTCTTTCTTTAGCATATGATTTGACAGTAGCTGGTGGCATAATATTTCTGCACTTCTCTTCCACTCTGTTGTCTGTGCAAGAATAGACAATGTAGACCCATCCACTTGACACTAGTGGCACCACTTGTTCCATGACTAGTACTGTTCAGGCTCTAGGATTTTATCACAGGGCATAACAAGAGCGTAGCAACATGTGAAACGGGTTAAGAGTCGGTGAAGAGTGTGATACCTGGAAACTTATTCGGAGGTTTAGGGGTGCTAAAATATGCAAGGGAAGTCAGACTGAGTTAACTTGTTATTTTTGTATTAATGCCAGCTCCCCAAAAATAAACAACGCTATAATTCATGACCCCAATGCAACTTTTGCTGTCCACTATGAAATAAAAAGGAGGGTTGGTAGCTAAGAGCTTTCATACTGTGCGCACAGGAATGTACTGAACTAGAAAATACAACGGAAAACTAAATTTGTTTATGTTTTACATTCTATATAGCAAATTAACGAGACACCTAAGAACCTTGCATTTATTCTTAACAATTTTGAACAATTTTTACTGAAAATAAACACTCTAAATTAAACGTTCAGAGTATAGTCTGACCAAAATATAATGACTTTGCTTAGAAAACTCAGAGTTGATGAATTGTTGATTGTGACACAAAACTGTATACCAGGAACAGAATCATCCCTTATAAAAGCTTTTGTTTGAGGCTTAAAATTTGCCTTGATCAAGTACTGTTTTCATCTGCTCTAATGTAAAGCTTGAGACAGAAACTAAGTTGTGTACATGTATGTTTCCAAATTTGACCTTCTATGTGACATTTGCATCCACCTTCGACAACAGATCTCCACACAGTGTGAGTCTGGCATACTTTGAAAGCAAAGCTGCAGGAGAAAAGGATAATTACTAGCCATGCCTAGCTTGTGACCTTTTTACACATTTTGTGGCTGCTTAAAAACATAAAGTTTTGGTCATTTTAGAGTTTGTCAGTGACAGGGAACAGCCAGATACTTCACAGTAGCATTTTCAGAAATAGATTGGGATAAGGGTTTTCTCATGACTGGTAGGCTATGTGGATAGATTTTGTGTCTGAGGTGAATCCTCAGGGAAAAGAACGGACAACCAAATGCTGGTACGCAAACGCTGCCCCAGGTATCGTGCTCTTCACTTATCTCAGTAGCTCTAAAACGGACGACTATATATTTGGCTTGGAAGACATGCAAAAGGCACAACTATGCTGGTATTTCAATTGGTATATGATAAAGATTATGTAAGTAAATATGCTCCTTTTCCTGGGAATAATATTATATGTAGGTCTAGGGCGTCTCTCTAACACCACACGGTACTATCCATGCCTAACAATGTTGTGACACATAAAATTGTAGCTTGCGGCACTTGGAAATTGGATATACTTTTATTTCTGAATAATTGTGTTGAGTATTAACAACCTACCTTGAAAATGCTAATGTCCTGAAACGTTACCATTATTGTTTTCGAATGAACAGCTGAGATGTCCTCTAACAACGCCAATCATGCAATATTTACAGATGCTATTGCTAACTTGTTTAGACGACTTGAACAGCTCATGCCAGTCAACACTCTTCAGCAGTTCAAATGTAATACTTCACAATTTAGCACGTTTACACAATGAGAGTATTACTTTGGTAGTTTAAAGTACTGCCTGCACGTGACTACCTGAAGGGTTATGCAAATGCATGCATGTGATTGTGCTAGTGTGTTAACACAATGTGTAGGCAGCAGCCTCTACTGTCGTCTTCCGTTATTACTCTGGTAACAAATTTGGTATAAAGAATAATGGATTTCAATGGCATCAATACTGACGACAACCTCAGGTACTGTGACATCCCTAATAATCCGTTTCCCTTCATTTACCTGACAAACAGCTTTGTCCCATTCTGTGTAACGTTGGCTATTCAGGGACACATAAAAAAAAATAACAACATCTAAAAAGGATATTCAGAATTTTTTTGCCCATTCAGGCAAACATGTCAGGGAAGAGTTTAATAATCCGTGTTAAACAGTGTTACTACGTTGGATATGATGAATTGAGCCTGGTACTGTGGGCTGTTGTATGGAGACCTGCTCCCTCTGGACTCTGGTCTCCTTGATTAAGGGAGGAAACTAACACATAGATCAACACATACTAAAATTACCTGAAACCTCCACGGTGAGAGGATCATTATCAAAATTATCAAAATTCCAATCAACAGAGGTTCTAACTAACTAGATATTACATGTCATTATTTTCTCATCAAAAATCATAAAATTTTTTTGTGGATTAAAAAAAAAAAATCTGAAATGAACATTAAAAGTTAAAAGAAATACAATCATTAATGCATGATGCAAAATCAGCTCTACCAAGCTCAGTATGAACTTGGAGTATGAAAGTGTCAGTATCAGTAGTACCAGTATGAAAGGAAGTGAAACGTGTTTGTATGATCTGCATACAGATGAATAAATATATGTAAATCGCACCTCTCAGACAGAGAGACCACTTTATATACAATTTTTTTTTTTTTTAACATAATTTTTTTACCCCAAGTTTAATCTGTGACTTTTAAAGGATGACCTCTGACCGGTGCGAACACCAAGGCTTTTGTACACCATCTGTCTCTCAATATATTGGTGCAACCTAGTGGTGATGAGATTATTCAGATCAATATGACTCAACTTTCATGCAAATTTCAAATTAATTGCGTGAGATACAAGTGTATTCCTTTTAAAAAGGCAGTGCTCAGCCAGTTTAACATCAACTTTTCTATAGAATTAAAAGATGAGCTAGATGCACACATGACTACCACAGTCATTAAATTTAATTGAGGGTAGTGCAAGGACAGTTAGGATAATTACACCTTTTATTCCAGTTTATTGGTTTAGTATTAATATAATAATAATAATAAAGCAACAGCTATTACTTCCATTAAAACTATTAGAATACTAAATACGATTGATGATTACTCATTAAATTATCATTTAAACATTTAACCGAAAAGACACATTTTGTTGCATTTTCTATGTTATTGAACAACTTTCATCAATGCATGGTGAAGCATTTAGGTTAGGATAGGTTGGGTGATTAGGTCCAGTTAGAAAAAAATAATTCTGCCTTGCAGAATTGCACAATTATAGACGGCAGCAAAAACATCACTATTATGAGGCCATTTGGAACATTGGGGAAAAAAAGGGTTCATTACCCCAACTCTACTTGCTTCCTCTAACCATCCTCAGCATTTAATTTAAGCACAATAATGAGTGCTTCAACCAATCATCCTCAGGTATGAGGGATTTAAAGTAAGTGCAGTGAGAGGAATGACGAGAAAAAAGCTTCACAGAGCAAAGAGAATATATAGATCAATAGGAGGACACACTAATCAGGTCCATCACAGCGATATCGATTCTTTTTCATGTAAAAATTTAATTGTCGCTTATGTCGTGCTCCCCTCTGAATTTCTGACTTAATTAATTGATAGTATTAATAAATTAAAGGTCTCTTTAATCTCTACCAAGATTTCTATTTATAATTAGCCCGGATGAGGGAAGAGAAGGAGAGAAAAGGTTTGCCCGTCATTACGTTCACCTTCTTTATCATTACAGCTGAAGTAACACCTGAGCAAACAATATTTCAACAAGTATTCAATAAGTATTCCGAAGAAGGCGGAAAAAAAATTCAACAACTTCAAGTGTTGCCATATTAAAATGAGCATCCTTCAGAACCTAATGCAGGAGAAGCAGATGAGAAAGTCAGTGCTGCATATTTTGTTACAAAGTGTAATGAAAAAAAAAAAAAAATCTGAAGAAGGAAAGTTTTCTTTCGTTTCCATTCCTGGGCTCTAGTTTTGGAGTGAATTAATTGTATACGAAGAGGCATTCTACCAGTATACAATTTGGGCCTTAGAGGCAAAGCAAATACTGTCATGGAATCATTATTTTCTGTCATCACACAATGTAGTCACTTGGAAAACCCTTGGAAAAAAAAAAAAAAGACGAAACAAGAAAACACAAAGAATGACATTGCTGTTAAAATGGGTGGGCTGGAACTGGGAAAAAAAAAAAACTAAACAAAACAAAACTCAGATTTAAGTGACTTGCTTTTGCTTCTCAGCAAGAATAAGTTATGCTTTTCCTCCATCTGTCTGAGTTGCAGGATGAGTTCCATCTTCATCTTCAAATGTCACGGGCAAAATATCTTCTCCAGTTTGTTGTGTTGCCATTGCTAACCTTATACTTGACAGAATAAATCAGTCACTAACTGAAAAACAAAAAACTAAAAAAAAAAAAAAGAAAAAAAAATAACTCTCACCTGATTACTAACAATTTTTTTATTGATTCCCATTTCATTCCACTTACACAATCATTTGGAACTTTTCTTTCAATTGTATTTTCAATAATAAGTCCCTTTCTCGTTCTGAACAAGCTGAAACTTTTAGTTCCAGAAAATAATACCAACAAGAATAGTAAAGGCAGTTAGTGTTAACATGCACAATTTAACTGAATGCCAGCTGCTAGCAAAGACAACAAGGTCAGTGGCACTTATAATTGCTGCTCATGTTGATTTCGTCACCTTTCAGATCGGGGATGACCAAGTCATTCATAATCTTTTTACTTGCCCAGATTACAACCAAACCCCGGAGTTTTCCCAACTAAAATGAGGCCAGCAGCAACAACCCATTTCAGGGGCTTGAAAGCTCCAGAGCAGCATGGATGGGAAGTTAAAACATAGCAACTGAGATGCATTCTAAAACTAAGATGTAGTCATGTGCACGTGGACATGAATTCATTGGTCCTTAAAACTCTTTCCCAGTCAAGAATTAAGGTGGTCTTATATATATATATAACCACAGTTTTTCTGATGACCACCTGATTCGGATGAATATCCTAACTCATCTTCACAGAGCAACAACTGTTCATATAAACTCCCTAAGAGGTTGTTTAGCACACGTTTGTTGTGAACACTCACTCATTTTCTACTGCCTATCTGACAGGGTCACGGAGGTGGGGGGGCTGCTGGAGCCACTCCCAGCCAACGCTCCGGTCAAGGTACACTATGGACAGGGGTTATTTTTGAGTCATCAATCGAGCTTCATGTGCATGTCTTTGGGCTGTGAGAGTAAACTGGAGCCCCTGGAGGATACCCACTCAGGCACGGGGGAGCACGTGCAAACTCGCTAACCGCTGTTAATTCACACTGCCTGCTTCTTGGGAACACCGAATTAAAAATGGTTAGTTGTATAATCCAATGATTTATTGTGTTATTGTTGTATTATACCACACATAACCTTGGCTTTGCTATGATTAAATAGTGCTGAGGAAATAAGCAGGCAGACAGAACTTGACTTCATTTGGTTTCTTAGCTGATGTTTGTCAAGGTTGAAAACTAGGGAGAATGAGAGAGAGAGAAAGAGCTCTTTAAGTGGTTTCTGACCCACAACATATTTTCAGTGTGTATTGTAAAAGATCTGATGACTACATATAGGAAATTTCAGCTTTTGTGACCAAAAATATTGCTGTTTTTGTTATTGTGGCGTGGTTAAGATGTGCACAAACAGACCAAAAAGTAATGATATAATCACTAAAAACATTTCAACAAGTTTTATTTTGAACCACGCACATAAAATTTGCATTCATAACAAAATTATAGGAATCAACCTTAAATTTCATACATAAAAATACAACAACATAACGTTTGCAACACTAGTCTGAACTAAAGACTGCACAGAAATGACACAAAAAATTTGGTAAATACAAAGCATGAACACCACAACGTGATTGTCCAATAAAAAAAACAATAAAATCCAAAGAACATTTGCGACATTAAAATATCGCAGAATATCAAAACAGATCAAACACCACTGAGCACTGAAGTAAGCTGCTCCTGCTAGCACCCCTCCTGTGTATGCATCCTTGACGGCTTGAGATTTAAATGTAAAAATGTCAGTACATTTATTTTGTCCAGTTTAAGTACTGTAATTACCTGTGAGGGGAGACGATTTGCCCACTGGCACTGAACAACCCCTCTGAGGGGACCATGGTGGCTGGGATAGACAAACGCTTATGTGCAATGCTTGGAAGGTGAGGCAGCTGTGATGTATGGCCTCTCCACCACACCAGCGGCTCCTCCTGTGCTGGAATGGATGGTAGAGGCAGGAAGACCTTGACCTCTTCTTTAACTGTCTCCTGGGGTGGCCAAAGACCTGGTGATACGTCTGCTGTCTTGCTGATGTAATCTTCTCACCACCCCTCAGACACTGAAGAGGTTGTGGTGCTGGAGGTGCTGTTACCAGGTAAGGTAACCCAGGTCCAACCAAAAAGTTCTTTTTGACACAGGGGGTAAATGAAACAAGCCATAGGCGTGTTTTTTTTTTTTTTTTTCCTGTCTTCTCTGTGTATTGGTTGAGGTCTTTTCTGATCGCCCTTTTCATCTCTTTGGTCAATGATGAGTCCTCATCCATTTGCACCAGAACATCACAGATGATGTGATCCAGCAGAAGCTTGATGCCTGACAGCTGCACTCGCGTCTCTGAAGCAAGTACATCAGTGAGCTTACTCAGAGGATCAAAAAGCCAGCACAGTTGTTCCATGACACTTATGTCTGCTTCCTTGGGCATCAGATGCCATGTTGCTCTTTCTCCAGTGCTGCACAGACTGCCTGCTGTATGCTGAGGAAACACTCAAGCATCTTGTGTGTAGATTCCCATCGGGCCACTACATCATGGATGAGAGTTTTCTAAGGCATGTTGAGGGCAACCTTTTTTTTCCTCTTACTTGTCTCTTAGTTGTTTTTCTTCCGGTTTCATGACAAGCCTTAGACAGGAAAACGACATGCTTTGACAGCTGTGCCAACTCTCTGAGGTTTCCGGGGACTTTGACATGGCCAGGTTCAATAACCAAAGCATCCAAGCAACAGATCTTCAATCTTCAAGCTTCGAAAACTTTGATCATGCTCTTTGCATTATCTATGGTTATGCAGATAAGGTCGTGTTTGTTGATCCCCCAATCTTCCAGTAAATGTTTTGAAAAACTCTCTGATGTCGAGACCAGTCATCCTCTGGAAACAACCGTGTTTGCACGCAGTGTGATACCAGATGCTAGTCTGGGCTGATGTAAAGGATACTGAGGCTGGTGTAGAGCTGACCAACCCCTCTTTCAGTTGAGCCAAGCCAGCCTCAACTTTAACCTTATTGTACAGGTTTGAGATTTCTGTGCGAGAGTACAGTGTTTGTGACGACACGGCAGCCTTCACCGGCCTCAGAAACCCAGGCCTCGACTATTTGGAAGGGCATCATGTCAAGGTCAGCAATGAAATATGAAATTGCTGCAGTGAAATCTTTAGCTTTGATAGATGTAGAGGCATAAGCGGACTGTCCTTAAAGTGCTTGCTCGATTGTTTGTGCCACTGCAGATGAGGCGGAACACACTAGCATCACTGAGATTGCTGGTTGCTGCATGTCCACATACACTCTGTGAATACAGAAACAATTTTGTTACTAACAGAGTGACATGCACACTGAATCTACATCTTTTGGTGTATGCCGGTGTAGTCTTAGCAAATACCCCATGCACAATTTGAAATACATGAAGTACATTTTAAGAGTGCAAAAGAAATTGGAATGCGTTTTCATTTATGTATAGAATGAAAGTAAGCTTAGGTTTATAGCATTGAAAAGGTTTCAGTAAGTGAGACAGCCAAATTACCATCAGTCCCATGAAAATGAATTTTACCTTACCTGTTATTCACTATACTGCCTTGAATGGTGCACATGGAGATGAAAAGATTTGATGTGTTGCTCCTTTAGCAGCAATTTTCATTCTTCAATCTGCAGACAGGGTACTCATCCTCTGTGAGAGTCCCATCAGCGTTTTTGTAAAGGCAAAAATATGACCACACCACTAAATTGCTCCTCTTTTTCGGTGAAAAATGTCTGGAATGTCACGGTCACTGCTCCCTGTGCTCTCCGCCATGTTTAGAGCAGGCTAAACCCACATTACCATCCGAAGTCCTGCACAGCTGCAACTGGGCTGAGCTGAGACCTACAGCAGAGGTGCGGCGTGAGATTGTTGAGTTTTTCAAACCGTGGATCCCGGATTCGGTTTTTACTATAGTAAAATTTAAAAAGGTATTAAAAAGGTATGATACTCATACAATACTCATACAATAGACACTATATACTATACTATACTATATACATATACACACATCTTGCTGTCATCACTATGGGTATTCATATAAGACAGAAAGAGGGGTGAGCAAAATAGGACATACTCCATACATTAATTTGATCACTGCAAGAAAATCAAATTGTGCAACATTATAGGTTCAGTTACATTTACGTCCAGGTTAACAACCTCACAAAATACTCAACTCCAACTCATACAAAACGGCACATTTTAACACTCTAGTTTAGGATAGTTTTATAGCTGGATTAACAAAAGAATAAAACAATATAAGCATTGCCTGATTGATGACTTTACTGACTGAACAGTCAGCCAGCCACCCAATGAAAAAAAAAAAAAAAAAAAAAAAAAACGGACACTATACCTGCCAGCTTAATGTCAAAAAAACTGATAAACTGTGGTGGCTGCAGCTTCTTTCACCTTCAATAACATTGAGGTTTTCCTTCTAAATTTAGCCACATTTTTAGACCAGGTGTCATTGAATATATCAGCAGCTTTAGCTTAATACTGAACGGTGAACTTGTTCATAAATGAGCTTCATAAGTTTACACAAATACACTACAACGCTGCCTCAACACTGACATTACAAAAATCACTCCTGACTTTACAGTTCAATAAAACCCGTTCAATAAATTCTTCCTGCAATAACTCCATTCATGGGACTCCTTTAGTAGACCTATTAGCTATTATTGTTTGCACTATATTATACACCCTTTGTGTTATTAAATCACTTCCATACACTTACAGATAACAGGGATGTCTACAATTTATTTATTTCGAGAATTAGGCTACACAAAATGAAAAACGAATTAAGTGCAATTAAAATTTTAAACGCACGCCAATAAAGGCAGACGTTTTGTTTTGCTTTTGTGTTTGTGGTTTTTGTTTGTTTGTTTTTTTGCAGCTGGCATACCTGATAACATATTTAAAATTAAATAGACTAAATAAAACCATCACCAATTTTAAACTAAAAATGGTTTTATAGATTTTTATATACAGAACAGGCTAAAAGTTTGGCCACACCTTCTCATTCAAATGAATAGGAAAGTGTGTCCAAACTTTTGGCCTGTGCAGTATTTATGGAGGTAAAGTGAGGAACAGCTGAAAAACTTACTGGCATCGAGCAAATTACCTGAAGGACGCCGCCACAGCTGTGGAGTCTGTCCGCCATGTTGGTGCTCGGCCGAGCAAACTTTTCTTCCCAATTATCTGAATGTATAAATGGACTGAGCGGGGTAAAGCGTGGGAGAAACACCTCCTATCAACTCAAATGAATAATACGTGTCATTTGGAAGTTTCATCTCCAATGATGTCTGGAATAAGCAGCTGTTTGGAATATGGAAACTTGCTGCTGCCGCTGCGGTCAAGGATAACGTGAAATTAGGCCTTCGCGCTAAATGGCAATATAGCTTAGCATACACGACTAACACAGCTTAGACACCTGTGCATTTCTGCATGTTGCTCCTTTTGATAAAGACAATCAATCAGAGAATGTTTGAATTCATTTCATTATTGACTCGACTTTTATACTTTTGGTAGAAAGACATAGAGAAATCAGAAAATCTACAGCCCTTCAATGACCTTCTTCTAACTGAGCGCCATTATGATATTTCACAAGATGGAATCCAAAGGATTCTTCATTCATTCATCCTCTACAGTTTATCTGTTTCCAGGTCACGGGGGGTGCAGGGGCCAATCCCAGCTCACACTGGGTGTGGGCGGGGTCATCCTGGACAGGTTGTCAGTCCATCACAGGGCCAACACACAGAGACAGACAGAGACTAACAACCACTCACAGTCACACTCAGACCTACGGACAATTTAGAGTCACCAGTTAACCCAAACATGATGTCTTTGGATGTTGGGAGGAAACCGTTGCGGGGCAACAGCTCTAACAGTGCTAACTATTCTGCCGCCGTGTTGCCCCAAGGTCTTACAGACGTGAAAAAAAGAAGTTACACGGTCTGCAATAGATTGCAATTGACAATATTCACAACTTAGGAAACTGGAAGATAGGAATTGTAACATAGGAAGGAACTTTTACTCAGGGTTACTGAAAATAGGATTTCAGCAGCTCAATAACTAACAATAGTCCATTTCTATACAGACAGGATTTTGCACTTTTGTGTTGTTACGCGTCTACCTACAAGTTGTCTTGGTATGTAAAGCTTACAGATCCGTCAGCAGTAAGAAAGCCTGGCTTGGTCTTCTGCTAAAACTATAAAATCATACAAATGCATCCTCCATTTAAAGGTCATCTGGCCAGGGATACGTTTCCTATCATTTCTATCACTTGTTAACTATAATTATTTATAAATTCAGCAGTAGATATTTACCCTGAAATAAGATTAAGCAGCATCTTCTAATATAAATAAAGTTTCATATTATTAAAGATAAACTGACTAATCATAATTGCACTGGGATTAGATAGAGTCATTGAGTCTCAAAGTTATTGTTGGCAGCAAAATAAAAGTTGTGGCACTGTGACAAAACCAGTAATACTTAACAGCCAATACATTTATCTCAGTGTAGTAAGCAACTTCAGCATAGTGGATGATGTCAGCTGTAACTCTGCTCTTTTTTAACAGCATTACATTTATCATTGGTATTAAACTTTGTTTTTTGTTTTAACACAGGTTTGAGCCAACTTGTGATTGAGCTGAAAATTTGTCTTTGTTCCAATGTGACTTATCTGCGGAAAAAATGTGTGTAGCATTAGTGTTATTTATTTAGCAGCAGTATTCATTAGTATGGCAACACTGTACTTCGAAAAGGTACAGTGCGACTATATTGCTCATATACTTCAGAGGGTGGAATATATTTAGGCTTCTGAACCACATTTGTAGCTCCTAATGTGATATTATCCAGTGTTGAATCCAAAGTGTGGTGACAAACCTTTCATACCTTGAAAGAACATAATCTTTGAAGTATCTAAAGTGGCTCACTTGCTAGTATCAACAATGATTCAGCTCTTGAATTATTTCACTTTGTTACCACTCTTTGACATACAGTTCATCTTCCATTGTATTAGTACGACCTTGGTCCACTTCCACTGGACAAACCATGTTGGCAGCGGCTTTTTGAATCCTTCAAAGAGAAATGTTGGAGCCTACGTTCTCCTTTGAGGGAGCATGCTTGTGAATATAGATGGATAATCAGTCAAGTGTCTTTACATATAGACATATATGTAAAGCTCTTAAATTAGCTGACGTGTGCGTCCCCATTTTCATTTCAGATCAGACAAGTAATTACCCTGTCATAGTTTACCTGTAAGGAATGTATGTTTGAGTAATTTTATTTAATTGGGATAAAAGTTAAACTGCCTTTTCCTCTGAAATTTAAACAAGAAAATGTTTCTTTCAAGCATGCTTCATTCATAGAAGGAAGAAGTTGAACGTCTGAAGGATGCCACAGTTCAGATTCTCAGTGAATCAAAAATATATTGTGTTATTCTTTGTTATTGCTATACAAAAGATTTCTTAAGTTTTAGGGTTTTTTTTTTTTTTGTCTTTGTTTGTTTGTTTTTTCAGAAGGCCATACATGGTGATGGGCAGCACAGCAGCATAGCGGTTAATGCTGTTGTGCCACAACAAGAAGGCCGCAGGTTCAGTTCCCAGCCTGAGGCCTTCTTGTGTGGAGTTTTCATGTTCTCCTCATGTCTGTGTGGGGTTCCTCCGGGTACTCCGGTTTCCTCCAACCATCCAAACACATCATGTTTGGGTTAACTGGTGACTCTAAATTTTCCATAGGTCTGAGTGTGAGTGTGAGTGGTTGTTGGTCTCTGTGTGTTGGCCCTGTGATGGACTGACAACCTGTCCAGGGTGACCCCGCCCTCACCCAGTGTGAGCTGGGATTGGCTCCCCTGAAATCCGGAAATGGATAAGCAGTAGAATGAATCAATAAATGAATACATGGTGATGGCCTTTGGGCCAAATGTAAATAATTTTTTGAAGCTTAATGAGTTGATAAGAGTTCATTGTGATGACAGCATATTTGATAAAAATTCTTTAATGATCAAAACACTTGAATAAGGCTTGTCCTGCCAAAATAGGTGTGTATTTAATATTTCATCCACTATGTGCTATATGTCTGCCGAATTAGAGCAGCATCTTATGCCAATCCATAATATATTGAGGAAATATATTTTCAACTCTGATGCCTGTAAAAATCTCTGATACTATCATCTCATTATGATCAGTTATCTTTATTAATTTTAAATTAATGACTTGTTCTTATCCTGTCTTTGCTGTCAAGCTCAAGCATACATCATGAGTTAAACAATTATGCCAGGGCGGAATTATAAAAAAAAAAGAAAAATTGCACCACAGTATGTTGATAATATGGAATTTAGTTCAACCAAGAATTAGGAGATGGTACAAGGAGCATAGTGTGGTTCAGATTATTTCCTTACTTGCTTGCGTTCAAAGATTTCTATTCAGAGGAAATGTGGCAGCATGGGGAGGGGTCAAGCTCATCCAATGGGCAAGCCTTTAAAACTGGCACTGTATGCAACACCAGATGCCCAGGGCCAACTTTGTCATTTACTGAGTCGACACATCACCAAGGAAACTGTGGGCAGGGTTAATGATGACATAGTTTGTCTTTTCATTACTAATTAATGATTTATTCACTGTGGCTAACAGCAGATACTGGCACCTGCTAGTCACTTATACATGGACAGTGGAGAGTATGGTGGCTGACCATTGGCTCAACACACAATGGGTTCTGTTTATTTATGTTTTATGCTTTGTACACAAAGTCTCCCTGTAAATTGGCTCCTTTGAAACTAAAACATTAACTTTGTTTTTCAACATTAAATTTCTACTAAAAACCTTGTGCATTTTTCTGCTTGCTGACAGGGAAGCATGACACGAAAGGGAAGACACGATACAATCCTCACACACTGCTTCTGACTTTTCTGACACCATACTGACAAAAATAAGCAGTCTTTGTCAAGTTCACATTAAAGATGAACTTTCCGTCAGAAGTGATCATTGAAGGGTTTCCTCTCTCACATCTTCAAGTCCCTGCCTGCCATCCTTCAAACCCAGTTTTCAAGGTGCGTGGCTCTCTTACCTCGTCCTGAAGTTAGCTGGATGTGGATGCCCGTCATACAAAGATAAAAAGTCATATTCCTCCTCCACAGCGAAAGACTGAAAAACTATATGAATCCTGTTCCCCTCCTCAGCAACAATCACCCAGGTACAGTTTGCTCCATTTGGATATCCATATGGAAACCCAGGGCTTTCTATTGTCCCATTTCTGCCTTTGAAAGTGCCTCCACAAGTATGGATGAAACCTGGAAAAAAAAAAAAAAAAAAAAAAAAAGCATCACGTCATTATCATATGCAGACAGTTCGTAAATAACTTGCACAGGAGCAGCAAAACAAAGCTAAATGCTTTTCAACATTTGGAATTTACAATTGGGTTAAATGTAAAGATCAATCTGGAGAAAATCTGTATCAAAATTCAAATTCAAATTTTTACCAGGTATAAGCACCCATGCGGCAATAAATAACAGTTGCTGTTCCAAATAATGCTATTATTGTAACAACTTCATGCACCATGTAGAGTTCAGCTGCAATATTTCTTCAGCTGGGAACAAATTGTTTGGAGATCCACACTGTTTTCAGGTGGAACAAGCAGTGAGAGAAATCTGCCATGAGCGACAACTTTTGCGTTTCCATTTTTGTTTTTGGTTTCCCTTCGAATGAAAAAAGGAATAGGCTGTAACACCTGTAATAATAGAAGGGAAATGCATAATTGAGGACTTCAGCGATGTTTTTCTGTGTTACACTGAACAAAGCGCTAGTGATGCATTATTACTGCCCAGTTGTTTCCGGGGGGTCAGAAAGCCGCAGAGACAAGCAATTAGCCAGCTCTGCCAATTTGGTGCCACGGGCCTTTAACACTGTGTTTCACATCCTACACAAATTATATAGTTGCACCTTGGTACACTGGCCTGCTGAAAATCAATACCGTTGACATATTACGTTAACCTGTTACCGGGCACTCCCATTTTTGTACACAAACTTGAACACAATGGACCCAAAATAAAAAAGCCACTGTTCCACCAGTCAGCCCGTGTGATTACAGCCCTAACCCAGGCCTCCTGAAAAGTAACTGTTTAAATTTTACGTGCAAAAAGTGAAACTGAATAAGAGATACCAAGCCAAGGGTACAGAGCAGCAGCATGGTAGAGCTTGTTTTCTTTCGTGACATAAAAATGAGAATATGCTGCCTCCAGTAATACATTTTATTTTGAAAACACATTAGAGCCATTGCCTCAAGTTTGGACAAATCTTGTGTCAAAAGCAGTTGCAGTGATATTGGGACCATAAAATACTTTCTGAAGAGAGAATAAAGAGTCGAGTACAGACCGGAAAACACTTACACTCATACAATCAAGGCCAAAGTGTCCTTTGGTTGGAAAAGGTGCAATTAAGCCTCATCATTGTCAAATGACATCCTTTATATGTGAACGAACACTCTACAGTAGATTTTTTTTTTTCCTGACATCTCTTTCACTTTCCTCCCACATTCAATATGTACAAAGGCATGTAGGCATATACATTGCATTGTAGTTTTCAAAGGCGAGTGCTGTTTTATTTGGGGCTATCTTGAATGTTGCCTAATGGAATGCAAACTTAATTAAGATGCATAGTTTACTACCACAATTTACTCCTGGTGTAATTAGCTTCTCACACGCTGTAGGTAAAGGATGCTTTGCATAGTGTTAACCATACACAAGCAGAAGGGCAGAAGACACAGATCACTTGATGAATCACTGTCTTTCTAAATAGAAAGAAAGTAGTTATTTTCCCAATAATATGTAAGCCTCCTTATAAAGCAATGTGAGCAAAAAGTCAATATCTTGAAGTGTGGCATAAACTGATAATGTCCATCTTGCCGAGGTGTCTATTTGCTGTGGACAAAGCCAAACAGCTGCCTAAATTTCACAAAAAAAGATATTCTGATAAGATCGACTATCCGATGTAAGATGTTTTGCCACAAGCTAACACAGTGACAGAAGTCCTGATGCAGCATCACTGACATTGCAGTACGTCTCCATTTGACCACCAGATAACTGACCTGCCCCCCCCCAACAGAAACAGTCGCTTTTCCTGCAGACAGTGATCGTGTCACCGTACTTTAATATCATAATACAGTTACAGACACAGTATGATCATACAGGTTGATGATGCTGAGCCGCTGCGACAGATCTAGTGAGAAACATTTGGTCCGTAACATGTCTAAGTTGCAATTTTTACCACCACTGAGCGAACAGGGCAATTACAGCAAATTGGCAGCATTGAAGGGCTGCCTACAGGGTCAACACCATCCAATCTGTGACGTGGTGCATTGTTGCTGTTTTCAAGTGCTTTTGGGAAAATCATAGAATTGCCAGGAGAGTCCTCTTCAGGGATTCAACAAGGGAGTGGAAAAGGGTGGTTTCTCGTTGACAGATGAGTTACTGCATCATGACAGGTTGTTTGAACACCACCAGTTGAAGTCGTATTTGGTATTGTTGGATCATTGTCGTCGTTTCCAGTGTCACTGATCACTTGCCTTAAATTGTCACACATCCTTCCATCCATCCCACACATATTAACTGACATCAGGCCTGCTTGTCTTACCATTTCTGATCTTCAGCATGGGTGCATGTGTGACATTTAAAAAAAAAAAAAAAAAAAAAGACATCTTGCAAAAAGAGGACAGAACGGTCCACATCCACACTGATTAATTTTAAATGGCCTTGAACAAGATTCTTGAGAAATTCTTGTCCACTGCGGAAGGTCCCACCTGTAGCTGTGCTGTTGTACCTCCAGTGTGAATTTAATTCACTTTAGTCAAAGCAGCAGGAGCAGATAATAATTAGGGCAGATATGCATAACGTTACGCCATTTGAATACTGATGCTCAGCTTCAGTCTGTTATTCAACTTGGAGTCACCTCTTCCATTTCTATTAACAAAATTCTGAAAACTTTTTGCCACGATGAAATCTCACCCGGTCGTCTCCACAGGATGATACAGCTGTACCAGGTAACAGAGGAGGACTGGGCCCACAAATGCACCCAGATCTGTGTAACTGTGCTAACCTTTGTTCGCACCAATAAAGCTCGATTATTCCGAGAAATATTTCAGCGTTTGTCTAGCTTTATATGACCAATGTTGCAAACTATCCAGATTAATGCTGTTTGTGTGAACTGCTTAGCCATGTTTGTGGGGCTGATTGTTGGGATGGGCATGAGAGAACAGATGCTCACTGCCAAGGAATCTTTTTCCCTCTTTTTTTTTTTTCTTGCCCCTTTTCTCCTTCTTAGATCTTAGATTCTTTGAGTCAGCATTTTTTCAGTTGTTCCTAGAATTCTTCACTGCTGTTTTCCTGCTCTGCAACATCTCATTTGCCCCACCAGCATGACTTCTCCCCCCCTTATAATGGAAGGTATCCATTATAAATTACAATCCGCCATTGCAATGCTGTGAATCACACCAGCTTGCGATATGTTAAGCACTGGCATCTTCATAAAAGCTTTATCTATAAAAAGAACATTGTAAACACTCATTTTGTTACTTCAAAGGAAAACATGATGGCATGTGTAAGAGCCTCCTTACACAGGAGGGAGAATATGCATTCAACCCATTTACCACTTCGACCTAGAGTGTGTTTCCTTTGAATTTCCTGCTTATTTGCCTGATATGACCCCCAACATCACTTCGATTGTAAAAATGCATGTAATCGTCACGCTGCAACACCGACCAACTGCGATGAGAAACCAAATTAACGGCATGCTGTGATTGCACAGTGGGGGAAATGCAGTTCAGAATTATGAATCAGTATCATGATGCACAGCCCTGAGAGAAAGAGGTGCCTCAGCAGGCAGCCATGCTGGTTGACAGACAGCTCAAGAATGGCCCCACCTGTTTATTAAATGGTTACAAGAACCTCTGTCCTTTTGGCTGTACACACGAACGCCTCATTTTCACCACACCACATCATCGACGCTTAGCGCTGATTGCTACACTTGCTGATGAAACGCAGGCGGAAAAATGGCACGTGCCTTGCACTGATGAAATGCAGACGGAAAATGGCACGTGTCTGACACCCTGATGAGCTTTCTGAAGCTGTTTCCTATTTGTATATGCCGTCAGCCTTGTGGTGTTTCTCACTAATGCAAACAGAAAGCAAGACCACCAAAGACGATTCTCCAATCCCATTTGAGTCAATACAGATCATTTTGGGCAGAATGAGGCAGTTAATGAGGCACAGACTGTCCCATGTGTGGATGGAAAATAAGATTGATTTGTAAACAAAATATATAATGCATCCTATTATTTTCACAGCCTAAACAAATGTGTTGCGGGGAAGAAAATTGCTTGTTTAGTATTTACTTGAGGCATGAATGAAAATGATTCAGAACATTTTGACTCTCCTGTGCAAGGATAGCTGTATGAACAAGAACACAGTCAACAAATGTAGATGTCTCTATGTAGGCTGTTAAGATAAATTTTAATGTGAAGCAGGGAGAGAGGCGGAGGCATTGACTGCCATTCAGGTTATTATGAGTGACAAACAGACCATCGGGTAATGGATGATATTGTAATGGTGGATGGGTATGAAAGTTTGCCCATCCCAGTCAATTATTTTTGAACAGACCAGCAAACAGGTGTGGATAATAAACATTCAGAGTGTGACCTGATCCTTCATGTAGTTGCTTCAGGAACTTTCAGGGCAAGTCTTTTCTTCCCCTGCAGTGAAACCGAATTCTGATGAAAGACTGCAGTATTCAGCTTGGCAAATTGATTGTGTTCCATTTGCAATGTTCTACTTAAAGTTTATTGAATTGATCTGCTGTCTATTGTGCTGTATTTGTCTTTTCCGCTGTCTATTGTCCCTAATTTATGTAGAAGCCTGCATGTCCGAAGTAATTTTTCCAGTGCGACGATAAACTTGATACAATCTAACAAAATCCTGCAGCCAGTCTAATTTCGTACTGAAGGTTTTTCAGCACGAATTGGTGGCATTCATCGGGTTCACAACGAAATAAATATTGGCACTAGTCACATTAGCATCATTCATAGGAACAGCAGCATGGCCTGTTGTCTCAAAGTGGCATTTATGCTGTGAATGGAAGACCTCAGAAGCACCTTAGATTGCAGGTCAGTTTCTTGTGCTCGATCACATTTTGAAATGAAAAAGGCCTTATAAATCAGAATCAAATATTTTGATGTGCTTCAAATGAACCCAACAGGATGAAGACAATCTGCAGCTGCAGGGCTTTTGTGAGGAAATTTGGCTGGGTCTATCGGAAACTATGAAACAGCCTACATGGATAAGTGTAGGGTGTCAGGGAAAAGCATGCAATCGACGTTGTCAAAGCATATTATTGCATTCGAGTCTTTACATTTTCCCTTCATGCACACATGTCAAGAGCAATATGGGTTTATTCCTCTGAGATCTCAGAGAGCCAGGGACTGAGCCACCATATGACTAATGACTAACTTGCCATACCACCTGAGCCGCTAATGCATCTCTATGTATCGCTTTGTGAATATGATCCAATGGCTGTGCCAGTTTGTTCACGCGTCATGCACTGGACCAAGAAAGTGGAGGTTATTCTGGCTTCTTTGTCTTTACTTTTTATAAGTTCCAAACACAGCTGGCATTTTCTGTGGCATTTGAGCTGTGGCCTTGGCTGAAAAATATGCAGAAGGCATGTAAAGACAATATAAATACTTCCGTATCAATAAACGTGTTTTATCAGCAGTGACTGCAAAAGGATGTCATGGCCAGTGTATCATCCATCAACATTTTGCAAGTACACTAACTGCCTGACTTAAATGCAAATACTCCTGCTGCACAAAAACAACAGCAATTTGAGCCCTGTTTTGAACATGTACGCTGCTCGTCGATCGATGCATGAATAGTGTTTTGCCTTCACTCTTCATACATCACAGTATCACTCTTCAAACAAATCCTGAGCCCAATATCCACAAGCCTACTGTGCATTCAAGCCTCTCTTTTTTGACTTATTTTTGGCGTATATTATTTTCTCTCTGTGCTTGATACTCCATTTCTTCACAACAGCCTTTAAGATATGTTTACTCAAGGACAGTTCTTTCTCTGGATGGCATTTCATCGTTGTTCGATGAAGGCCTATCACACACAAAGTGGGAGGCAACAGCCTTAAAGAATAAAAAAACTGCATTGATTTACACCTGACCTCAAAGGTGGCACAGCCAATATAGAGATATCCATCAGCGATGCCTGGTTACAGAGCACTGCCTGGAGAGATAGAGCCTTTACCAAGCAAAACAAAGGTCGACAAACATCCTGGTGGGTCTCATTTGCTGCGAAGTTCTTGTCTCACTGTAATATCCACAAGCCTTACAAAACAGCACAAAGAGATATAGTAGAGTTACACTTCCAGCTGTTGCTAAGTATTGATTTAATCAAGTCTGCTTTTCAGGAGATGTGAGTGCAGCTCAGGGAAATCATTTTTGCATATTATGTTAATAATGATATGATATGAGTGTATTCGAACCCTTCAGAAAATAGTATAAAATAAGAAGAAAAGAAATGAAAAGTACTGATTATGTTTCTATTGATCAGAAAGAAAAAGCTTGTGTTGCTTGTACTTGTGCCTGTGTTGATCTGACACCTTCAGATCATGAATCTTCAGGGTCTGAACCACATCAAATCGGAGATGCTGCACCACTTAAGAGTTATATTTAGACGTAATTTGTTTTTAGAAATCCAAGAACTTTACACCCAGATCTATGATGAGGTGTATTCAGAGCCATGGACATAAAATGAGGAGTGAAGTGAAAATAATTTTTCATCAGCACAAGCAGGAGTACAACAATGATGACTATAAGAGCCCAGACAGCAACCTTAGAAGACAGAAATCTTAAATTGATGTCTCCAAAGAGAAGGATTTTATCTGCATGGCAGTGCGGCACCTTCACAATTCATTCTGATAGAATGTGCATAATCGCAGCCCCTCACCATGCTTGTCTGCATGGTTGATGAAAGGCAAATGGGCTCCATACAGCAGAAACAGAAAAGAGGCTTTCTAGAGAATGACTATTACCTCATGAGTGTGTCATTGCAATTTGGAAAAGGGCTCTGAAATATTCCATTTTGTGGTTTTAAATTGCCAACCACTGAAGTGAAAAATACTAAAATCAAATACACTGCCACACTGAAACACAGCTGGCACCTGCACAAATACACACCATTGCACACGGAAATAACAGAGGTTGTGTGTCGACGTGGCCAAATATAACTGTTTCTCAACGTCTGCATGCTGATGGTGCTTAAGCCACTTCCCAGCAGATACAGTATTTTATATGGCTAGACACCAATACCTCCTCCAAGTGATACTGAGCCATATTGCACCTGATGCCAGGCCACCACTGTGAGAGCTGCTGTACAACACAAAACTGTGAGCCAACAACACATCTAATAGGACGCCTGTCTCTCTAGCCTCCAATCTTCCAAACAAACAATAACATCAACACCCTACTTTCCCTGAAAAAGGAAAAGGAGAAAAGTGCAGAACTAGAATGTCTTTTTTTTTTCCCCACATCAGAAAACGCTGAAAATACACCTGACTGCTTTTCCCTTTACTAGTAAACATTTTACTACATAGCAGTAGTCTCAAGTTATCAGTTTTTAGATTCAAACATCTCACTTGAAACTCACAATCTACCTCAATGACATTTGCAAGGTTATACATCATCTGGATATTTCTGGTGACGCCACATAGAAATAAAATAAATAGCTGCTCATCTTTTTCTTTTTTTTTCCACTTGCACAACCTGCAGGCAATAAGGGTTATATTTCAGGTTAATCAGAGTCACAGCTCAATCTTTACAAAGCTTCTTTGCATGTATATGTGTTTTTGTTGTTTCCATGAAGATAACTTAATTAATTAATGGTCTGCCCAACGTTTCTGCCTCTAAAAGGAAGATTTTATTTGCCAGTATTGCAAAGTGCTCATGGAGGGATTTGTTCGGGCCCTTTAAATAATTCTATAAAGAATTTGGTCTAGAACTGCTCTATATGTATGATTAGGGTTCAGGTTCAAATTATTAAAATTTGATTTCATTTGTGTGTTTGAGTGTGTACATAAATGATTTTTTGACAGAGTGGTGGCCCGGTGTGCCTTGTCCTCAAATTGGCTGGATTTGAAGGTGGATAAATAATGACTGGATGGAAATGAGTAATATAATTTGATTAGATAAGGTACCAAGGTGTAGTGTGCTGTAGTGCAAAGGGTTTTTCGTCACAAAAATTTAACCAACAAAGTAAGAGATATGTCACTTATTTCAGCAGCACTATAATCACTTTGTCAATTAAATGTCAGAAATTTGGGGTTATGTCTGTAATTACTGGCTCACAACCTCAGATGATATCTTCAACCAATTATTCAAAAACTCAATATGCTCCATTTACCAACATGAGTAACAAGAGAAAATCTTGGATAAAGGAGAAAAGCTGTTTTTAGGTTTAAACTAGAACAAAGAGCAGAAGCCTCAATACTTAGTCCAAGTGTGCGCACACGCACACGCGCGCACACACACACACACACACACACACACACACACACACACAGCTGATGCTGATGTCAAAAAGCGAGCAGAGTACATCACCACTGTAACACTCATTGCCTGTAGGTGGTGCAATAAAGACACCCCCTATTGGCGAAGTTTCTTTCACATAGTAGTTCCTTGCAAATGTGCGTATGATCAAAATTACCAGTGTGAGACTAGAAAGAGATGAGCGAACAGGTACTTTAATAAATAGATCTCCACAGGCCAGCACCAAAGGCCAATGTACACATCGTGGAAGCCTAAAATCAAATGATTAGTCAATCAATGAGTCTTTCAGTAAGCACAGCAGAGGCCTGAATGTGTTTTCTCACCTGAAAAAGCATGGTAACCCTGCATTTTATTGCAAATTAGAAACAGTCAGGTCCAGATCTAAATTACTTGCCTATATCACATATATGAATAAGTCAACAGTTTCCTAAGCAGCTGAACTGAGGGCATATCACTGCACTTGAAGTTGTACATTCTATCAGCCTATGTCTGCACTGCATGCGATTACCAGATAGAACACGCAATTACCATCTTTATCTCTTCGACAGCTCAGTGATGTAGCTGATGGCCTAGCTATTCCCACCTATCATTTTCATTTCCATGCAATGTTATGCTATGAAACCATATGAGCGTCCACATAGCAGACTACCTCCTCAATTACCTTCAGCTCACCCCACTTTGTTCCCCTGACCATGCTTCACCCCTGCCTGCTCCCCTGTCACACATCAAAAGTGCAGCTGACAGCCACAGACACAAACAAGAAGAGCAGTGGGCACTGCAGGGGAAAATTCACTTAAGGTACGTGGGCTGTAAAGTGAATAATACCAAGGATAGATGACATTGAATATATTTATGGGCAAAATACCTAAGATTTAGTTACTGCGGGGCGTCAGTGAATTCATTTGAAAGACATAGGTTTTATATCACGGTAAAAATAACATTTCTTGGTTATTAGTTATCATACATCTTACTTCAAATGAAGAAAAATTTTCATTCTCTCATAGTAAAGGACACAGTTATTGTGTGAATAAAATGTGATAAATTTTTTCCTGCCTCAGGTTTTCTAGATTTTACCCTTAGCATGGATAAAGCAAATAAATGCATACATTTTTTATCAGCCAATATGCCTCAAGGCAGCTAACAGAGTCTAATCCCCTCTGAAAATGGCACCTGAGGTGCATACAGTCCACCTTGAATCTGTTGCCTTGACTCTGGAAGCTGCTTCTGCTCAACCTATTACATTTTATCTCGACAAACGGTTGGCTGTTTTTCTTCTTGAAGACAAGATATTACCAGTCTTTTACCCCAAAGAGCACTGCTTATATTAAAACTGATACCTGAGAAGAACAAACTTAATCAGACCCAGCAAACTATATCCAACCATTGCAAGCAACTGTCAGCACTGTCTAAAAATCTGGCCCAGGCCTAAAGCCATGGGAAACAGGCCAGCTGAGCTGAGTAGTACTTTGGTAAACCACAAAGACCATCCAGTGAAATGTCAGCACTAAAAAAAGTCATCAGGAAAGTAAAACTGTTGGCATTTCAGGATTCCAGAATCCTGGATATTAGTATACAGTTCTTTCCTGTTACGGCTGTCCACTGTTTTCTTTTACTTCAACTCCTCTTCAGTTGTGGAGATCAAGAACCTGTGGGGCAGTGGGATAATGCCCTGCATTCCCTGTAGATAGTGTGTAATTACACAGACAAATTGTAATCCTGATTAGCCCTAGAAGCCTTTCCAGCCTGTTTACATAATCACATTGAGGGAAAGTCTTCATCAAGGGCTCAGTGGCCAGATTACTGTCTGTGCAGAACCCACCTGATTACCAGCAATTAGCGCCCGCCTGGCCAAGTTAAAAATAAATAAATAAATAAATAAATAATAATAACAATAACTTTTGGAGAAAATGTGTAAGCTGGAAGGGAATTTGAGGAATACAGCATGATTAAAATAAACAGAATAGGTGGGACACAACAGATGGGCCATTTTCAACAATCTGTTCACTATCATTAATCGTTCACTGTCATCTGCGGTGCTGAGCTAAATAACACTCTGCTGTGGAGTCCCTTCAGCTTCCAATGTTCATATTACTTCCTACTTTCAGGTCATCAAAAACACAGGGACTGACTGTTTGTATGAGCATCTGATCAGCGGTTTCAACGAGACCCAGGATGCCGTGGCCATATTTGGGTTCTCTTTATTTTCATTAGAAGAATATCTGGCTTCTCTCGCTTTGCAAGCTAACCCCTCCACGTACAGTAAGAAAGGGGCGTGCTCTGCTTAGTGACTGATTATTGTGAACTTGATCGATCCTTGGTCAATCAATGGATGCACCCTGGCTGTCAAAAGATAAAAATGCAGATGCAGCTCTTGTGCTGGGGAGAAGTTATAGTAGAGTGCTCAGTCAGTGTGAGCAAATTCAATTTGGTTTTGACCCATGTATTTTGTTCTATTCAGAAAAACAGCACTGCAATTGAGCGTCCTAAATCTGTGTTTGTGTTGGAGTTTAACAAATTCCCTGAGGATTAGATGACACAGCTACAGTGACTTTCCTTGGTTGTTTTGTTGCGGACTTCTGCAAAGAAAAAAAATAATACAATTGGAGAAACTCACCACACAGTGCTTTATGATTGCGTAGCGTGCCAACAGTCAAACTGGGATGCAGATAAGCAGAGAATCAGATCTCTGATAAAGGAGCAGGATCCTGGCTGAAAACGATTCAGTTTCTATTCAATGACAAAGCACTTATAGTATTGTGCAAACTCTCTCAGTTCGGGGCTCCCTTTTACAGTATCATTATCATAGGAGTCAGTCACGGGACAGATCCTGCACGTCTCTTTTTTATTAGTGCAAATATTGTGCCAACTGTCAGAGGATAGGAACCACAGCCACATAGTTCTTCCTCCACCATTCCCTATGCTCTTTTCCAAGTGAAGACCCAGACTTTCTCTCCCTTTCCTCCCTGCCAGCTTACCTCTCCCCCCAATTCCTGGCTGGCTGGTTCTCCAATAAGTAACAGAACTAGGAGGATTGGCAGTGGCCTCAGGCTTTGACATTGCCACAATGTGGGTGGTGATGAAACAGCAACTGTGACCGACTCTGCTCGGCTCGACTTGGCTCATTCTTGGTGGGCGCTGGTACTCTGCATGCTGCACATTTTATCCACCCCCAATAGACAGACATGAGAATTACTCACAGGGCTAACAATCTGCATGTAAATTGATATCTGTGAGTGCCCATACTCAGACACACATATATCCACTGAGCAGATGAACAGCCATGCAATCACACATACAATGGCCCTGGATACAAGGCTACAAAGCATGCACACATACATAGACACAAACAAATAAAATGAGAAGGAAACACGCGTTGAGAGCTGGTACCGAATTTGCCTCTTTTACCTTCAGCTTTAATTTCAGTTTCCTACAGTAACAGTGACATGGCAAACACGTACTCAATTTCCATGAGCAACATGTAAATGACAGTGCTGGGAAGCAAGAGATTGATTTTTATTTGTTTGCTGTAAATGGTGTTTAAATGTCAGTGGACAACAGATGAGCACATGTTAACTGCTGTGTGGGGAACAGGCAACAAATGCTCTAACTGATTTGAAGCTGCACTATACACATACCGTGATTCAAAACAGAAAATCAGAGGGTGTGAGACAGTTGAGAGGAAAGTCTGGGGATTTGCTTGGGAAATATCCTCACAGAAGGGCAGAGCTGTGTCACAAATGTGGCATCTCGGTGGATTTTTTTATTCAATTTAGCTGATGCATTTAACGGGTAAAAAAAAAATGGAAGGAGCAGTTACCTCACCAGCTACAGCGATTATTCAAATGGACAGAGGCTGAGAAAGAGGCAGTGGAATACTAATAATCCCACCTTACACCTGCCTGCACTGGCAAGTCCGATAAACAGCAGCGGACAAATTGGTTCCACGCTACAAACTGCCTGGATCCCCCTGAGCGCCTTCACTTACATTACTGCCGGGAAACTGGCCTGACGCAGATTGCACATAAATACTTGAAAACTCGGCTCAGTGGGGAGGACACGCAAAAAACGTCTTAAGCCTAAATAAATGTGAATCTCCCAACATCCTATAGGAAATCTGCAGTGCATGCACTTGCGCCTCAACAATTCACTAGTTCGCCTGCTAAGCAAAGCTGCTCACGTAGCCTGTTAGGAGGAGCGAGGATACCGCAGGAATATCTGCTGAGCGGCTCTGTCCAAACTCCATCCGAGCTCTAACCTCTGTTTTTGCGCACGTATGTAACCTTTGCGCTTTTGGTTTGCCACACGCGCGCACACACAGGCACAAGCGCGTGAAAAGAAGAAGAGAGAGAGAGAGAGAGAGAAAAAGAAACACACGGGGCATTGCTGCAGTGGCTCGTACCTTTCACGCAAGTGAACATCAGTGAAAAGATGAGATTCCAAAAAACAATCCCCGTCCTAATCCTCATCGCTTTGGCTTGAACCACAAAGTCCTCTCGGCCACATTTAACGCATCTCCTGTTGAAGACGTCCCGCAGTTCGATAGATCCGTCGTAGCATCCGTCCCTGTAAATCCCCTTCATGTTCACAACTAACTCACGCAACCTGCAGCCTCCGCTTGTCTCTCTGTGGGGTTGGAGTCAGTTCCCGTCGCCTTCTCACAGCACCGACAGGCAGAGCCGCCCGCCGCGCGATGTCAGCTGATAGCAGAGAAGTGAGCGAGACTGAATTTTGGGAGACGACCACAGCAACCTGGAAGAGGGCTCAACCATCTCTGCTGAGAGGGGCATCAAGTGTGGGGATCTCTGCCGGAGCGCTCTGGCGTCTGCTGCTCAACATCTTTTTTTTTTTTTCTTCAGGACGGAGAGGATTATATCCTACAGTCTGATCGTTGCCTTGATCGATCTGCAATTGAACGGCGTCAGAGTGAGAGAGAAAAGGTGGTGGTGGTGGTGGTGGTGGTGGGGGGGGGGGGGGTCCTGAGTGAGTATGATGTGGGGGTAACAGAGAGGTGGGTGGCAGGGGTGGAGGGGGCATGCCTTTCACGGGCAGCATGTAAATCCTGAGGAAGAAATGAACTCGGGTAATGCCAGCTTCATGCTTGTGTAGAGGGGGAGTCAGAGAGGGAGAGGTGAGGGAAAGGCAAGACTCTCACAGGCAGGATCCCGTCCCGAAAACTGATCAAAGAAATCCCACCTTGGGCCTGGTTTTCATTTTGGAGACAGAGCGGGGCCGTTATTGGGACTGATGGGCCGGGCAATTTGCAATGCAAAGATGGGATGATGACGGCGCAGAGCGGAGCTCAGCTGCAGTGGGCCTCTTCTGCCATCTAGCTTCGGAAGAGTCACCGACCTCCACTTTGAAACGCGTTGGGGAAGGAGATCAGTGAAGGGCAGGAGGGGAGAGGTCGTGTTTGCACACAGAACGAACATCACCACGGTCAGACAGGGTTTCTCAAAGAGCTGTTGTTCCTGCCATGCATGGCCGTGCCCATCCCCTTTTTCCACCAACACAGGCTCGTTATAGCTCTGAACAGCCTGAACAGGGCTCGGATCTCAGGTGAGGTTTGCATCAACGCCTAGGTTTAAATATAGCCATATTAATAACAGTAATTAACTGGGTGAAAATCAATATCCTGCGGAGTCAACAGCAGAAGGTCAGAGGAGTCCGCTGACTGCTGTCTGAGCAGGCCTCCAGCAGCAGAGCTGTCCGTGGAGCTGAAAGCGGCTCCGTCATGGTTCAAAAAACTAACAAACAACAACAAAAAAAAACAAAAACCCTTCACTCGTCCTTTCGTCATTCCCCACAGAAACGCTGTCCATTAGAATAATATCTTATTGATTTAGTCATACTTATGTTTCAGAGAGTTCATTGATTTGATAAGGAAACACGTTAAAGCAACCCTTTCCTAAAACTCCTATCCAAAGCGCAAATCTGCTCTACATATTTTTGTTTGTTTCTGCTCCAAGGTTAGATGGCTAGACAGGGTTAATCTCCCACCACTATGCTGTTTTCCTGTGGGAGAAGAAATGGGAGAAAACAGCTTGATCCTGCTCTAATCTCGTCTAATTACAAGGCAGCAGAGGGCAATGGGATTGCTGTCCTTTGGCCAAATATCCAGAGAACATAATTTAACTCTGGGGGCTAAATTGTGATAAATGTAGCATTTATAATTTTGAAGTCATAAGATTTGTTTGGGACTTTTGCTCTGTAAATAGCTGTGGCTCTTTGTGGGCTTTGTCAATTATGTTTTATCTTATTAGGTATTTATTGTGTCTTTACCATGGATGAAGCAATGAAATATCGAAGATCGAAAACGGTTTTCACGTTTCTGCAGAGACCTAGTCTACCTTGCAGTGCCCATCACACTATGTATTTGTATTACATGAGCGATAGATATGCATCCTCGCGTTATTTCTCTGTAGAATTGTTCATCTCAGGGGTTTATACAGCAGAGGGAGACCACTGTGTATCCAGCAGTGTAAAGTGGAGGGTCCCTTATTCCCTCCTGGCATCAGAATCCGTCAGGTGTCTACAGGCCCAACGGAGGCTGATGGGAATGGATTGATGCACCAGGCAGCTTGTCTTTCCAACTGTAATTGACAGGTGGACCCAAGAGAGTGGGCATCACTTGTATTGATGCCTCTCGCTAGCTTTTGCTTGCTCCTTGATGAGCAATCAGATCGCCTCCTGCCCGGTCCTCCTGTTGTTGTTGTGCAGTCAAATTGAACACGCTCTTGCGCATGTATACATGTTTGCAAACTTGGTTGAGCATTTTGTGCGTATGGCATCTTTAGCCTCCACTGAACAGGAATTAATGTGTTGAACGTGCTTTTATGAATCAGCCACTGTATCAAGAAGAATATAACCAGCCAGAGAACAACCACTCACACTACCGCAGTGACTGCACCGACCCTGTTTCCCCTCAGGACTCAGGCTGCTGTACTTGTGAATCTGGCAAGTATGTTCTGATTAGCAGAGACCATGTATGAGGACTGACACCTGAGCAGGTTTCTGTGTCACACAGAAGCCAAAGGTCCTGTGTTTTATCAGAGGCTTGGCAGGGGGCTTGTTGAAGAAAGGTAGACACATACTGTTATCTGTGTAGTATGCACATAGTGCATACACACAACTTAAATACAATAATCTGGCTATTTGTGCGTACGCATGTGCACTTATATGCTAAAATGTGTGTATGCCTGCACATACGTGTGTTACAATGCTGTGTGCCTCGGCTTGACTGAGATGAAATCTTTATGTCTATGCTATATTTTGTCTGTGTGTACGTCTGTCTGTGCAACGGGCCAAAGTGCAGCTGGTAGCGGGTTGATAGAGTAAGCACTGGGTTGGATTAGCTGTCTTGACTTTCCCAGAGGAATGCGTCTGGATCTGGCCTCTTCCACACACTGCCACTAATCCATTGCTGGGTTCTGCTGCTCCATTTTCTGGATCCGCTACCTACAGCACCCAAGGGGCACCACGAAAGTGCAGGTAGGTAAAAAGGGCAGAGGAGGGAGAGAAAAAAAAAAGAAAAAAAAAAATCAGTCCACTGGACTATGGGTGAAAAGGAAAAGTAAGACGGACATGTTATTCAGGCTTGTGTGTATTTTATGTTGACATAAATTCAGCTACCATGTTGATGTGGCTAATCCTTGGTCCTGTCTGGTGCTTGGAGATGGCCGACACTAAGAAAACAAGCATGAAGCGGGGGGGGGGGAGAAAATGGTGTGTTCCCTTTATGCAATCTGAAATATGCAGTATGATCTAACATGGATCTTACAGTTACACAAAAGTGCACATTTTCACCTTACTTTGGAGCAGGTTACGTGGGGGTTGACTGACAAAAATATGCATTGACAGTTTCACTGACATGCCTGGCAAGATCATCGTCACCGCAGTGCTAGCACTTTAGCTCAGGGCAACACTGAGCTATGAGTCATGGCAATTGGTTCAGTCTGAATAAATATAGATTAAAAAGTGACATGACATCAAAAATATTTTTGATCCATTTTTAGTCTCTGGAAAGCTTCATAAATTTTGAATGACACAATATTTTGTCTTTCCCCTACCTGACCTATTCCTTACACATGAATACATACACTCTGATTCATCTCATGCTCCCTTTGCCGAATTTTCACCACCTTCACCTCAATACTACACGTGATTTTACCACTCTGCTGTATTTTTTTCATCAGGTTCTTCATCGGTTCCAGTCGAGATCCCTACTGACTGAAGCTGTCCATGTGTTTTGTTCACACATCTGACAATCAACATTCTTAAACCTTTTATCTTCAGAGGAAAAGTCTGAGATGGGATCAGCAAAAGGTTGAGAGAAAATAAGGGTTAAAAGTATTGATTTTGGGATGGTGGTGAACATGAAGGTGAGAAATACAAAACATAGGTGAGCTGAGGAGAGAGAACAAACGACAGTGAAGGGCAAACAGGCAAAAGGAGGGCAGAGGGGGGATGAATTGAGCTTGTTGGAAGTGAAAAAAAGGGAAGAGGAAGAGAGGAGGTAAAGCATTGTCATAAGCACCTAAAAAGAAGAGCATACATGCCAAAGTTACTGGATCACATTCCGTCTAAGTGGATAAAAACATAAATGTGTTTATAGACAAAATATCATTTTGGGTGAAACAAAAGAATAGCTGATATACAGACTGAGGAGTTTGGAAAGGCTTTCATATTTTCATCTCCACCAAATGGAAAAGGATTTAATGAGTACTTCTTAAACAACATGCAGAACTGTTTGCGTGTGTTCACACTTTTGGTCAAATCACTTATATGGGGTAATTAATAAGCAATTGTTTCAAATCAAACAATAACTGGTGAAACAAGACAGCCACCAAAGTGACCCTGCTGCAGCATCCTCTACTTCAAAGATGGTCTCATCACATATTGAAATGTAGACTGAACAGTCTGGTGATACACTTAATCATATGAATAAAAGATCAAAGGGAAATATTGCTGATTGAGAGAGACGAGAGGAGAATAAGCAAACGCCAGCTTTTTGAGTCACTCCACAGAAGGAGGGGGGAAACCAGTTAAACACCTTTTTCAAGAGTAAAATGGCATGTTTAATTGTATGTGTGGAGGAAAGACTTTGAAATGTGCTGGCGGTATTAAAAAATGTGCTTGGGGTATTGAGTGAGAGGTTTTTCTGACAGTCCACAACATAATCTGGATTTCATGACAGCCTAAGCTAATCACACTGTGAAATTCCAGATTTACCTACACTGACTGAAGTGCTGCAATGATTAAACAGCAGCTTTAAGTGCTACATT
This sequence comes from Echeneis naucrates, assembly GCF_900963305.1. Lineage (NCBI taxonomy): Eukaryota > Metazoa > Chordata > Actinopteri > Carangiformes > Echeneidae > Echeneis > Echeneis naucrates. Next base: position 8,448,144 of record NC_042516.1, on the reverse strand, counting down.
CACATCCTTTTGGTGCAATAAAGATATTTGAAATTATTGACATTAACTGCAACCGCTCTCTGTGCTTGTTACCCATGTTTTCATTTTGTTGAGGTCAAGCTTACCCATTTGAATTTCTGTAAAATATGGAGTGTGTGTTTTTTTTTTTTTTTTACCCTCAGCAAAACTGTATTTACATAGTGACATTATTTCTAAATGTTTTCAATATCTCACCACCAAGTCACAAAAAAAAAAAAACAAAAATCAACACAATTCATTTTTAAGTAACATACCATATGCATGCCAGATAAAACAAATAAATAAACAACGCAGATGACTTATTTACTTATTTTACACAAAGCATTACTTTTTGCAGAGCACAGCGCAGGGCTGAGGCAATCCAAGTTCCCTGCTAAGCAGCTTACTAAAACTCAGTGTTTCTGTCAAGGTGAAATTCAGATTCCCTGTAAGTCAGTCTCTTCCCTGACCTTCCTTCAAGAGATGGCTGAAGACCATCATGGTTGCGCTGCAGCTTTGCATGACGCCGCTCAGTATGTTGATCCTCAGCTTTTTTCCATTTCTAACTGTCATCACGTCTGTTTTCTACCCCTGACTCAGCTATGGTGCATTCTAAAGTAGGACTGAAAGTAATCAATAGTTAATTTAAATTATCCCATAAAAATACGTTTCTTTGTCTCCAGCAAGGTACATGATCTGAAATTGCATCAGCTTATTTTGAACATTAATAACTAAGCTTTCTAGATTTTTTTTTTAATTCAGTGAAATAAGTCATACATATCCACGAATTACAAATTTATGTACCATGAAATTAAGGTGAAGTCATCAAAAAGTAGGCTAACAAGCAAGCCAGGCTTGGGTCCTGATTTTTATGATAAAGGTCTCAAAGAACAAAATATCAATAATTGCACAGCCTGTGCAAGAACACACGACACAGTGGTGTTTTCCTCTGTGTACACCATGACTTTGAACTCTCTTACACCAGAGATATTCTCAGAAATCTCGATGATTTTTGTCACTGCCAGCCCTCCCTTAAATTACTTATATATGAGAAAGTTCAATTTAGATTCAATCTCTGAGTTTGACAAGGTGGATAAAGGAAATGAAATAATGAAATAAAACAAACAACTAAAAAAAAAAAAAAAAAAAACTGTTTGTGCTGTCAGGGAATGAAACAGCAAAACTGATTTTTTTACTGAAAGGAAGCATATTTTGTCCAAAATCCACTGTGCTGCACAGAGCTGAAAAAGGGTAGGTTGAGCTGCTGTGTTGAATGACTCACCACTTACTGCCACACAAAGTTATTTATGTATGTGTTATTGCAGTGCCTGGCGTTGACGAGGGCACACAGGACACACAAAGATGTTCTCATTACAACCATAGTAAGACTAATAGCAATGAATTCATTAACTGAGCTGATTTGCTTTATTAGGCAGTTTCTAATATTGTATTTATGTAAACATATGTATATCCCCATTAAAATCAAATCGATCAGAGGGGAAGGATCAGTCATGATGTAGGGCACTTGATGTCTCAAATAATGCTCATGAGGTAGTTAAAGTCCAATAAAGGACCAAACAACAACAAAAAGTCTTCATGAATGAGATTCTAGTGTTTTTTCATTTAATTTCTCACATTTGTTCCTCTGGATCATGGAGTCGTCTCGCCTAAAACCAATTTGTCTTCTTCACTCATGATTCTTTTCAGCTGCTCTTGGCCGGAGAGGTTTTGTTGCTCTATCTTCAAAGCTTCCTAATGTTGTTGGGGATTCAAGTTAAATCACGGGACACACAAGGCCGGGTCTTTACACATTTTTGTCTGTGCTTTTCTTCTACCTACTCTACTGACTCCCAGGGTCGTCTCCTCACTCCCACCTCCATGTTTCATCGTCGGATCTATGCAGTCACTGTGATGGTTCTGGCAAGGTCCACACTAAACATGCTGGACCCCATCTGATCAAGGCAAATTTATTTTGGTTTCATCTGACCACAGAATGTGCTGCCAATAGTCATTAGGCGTCTTTTCGTGTGACTTGGCAAAGTTAAATCTTGCAGTTTTGTGCCATTTGTGAGCAACACTTTTCTTCTTGGACACTGTCTGTAGAGGTTGACTTGACACAATGTCCTTCACACTGTCTGAACGGTCTCTGCAACAACAATCCACCAAATAGTTCTCGAGCCAAATCAGAAGCACATTCCTGCCGGTCTTTGAGTCTGATGTTGGTTTTCAAGGGTGAGCTCTGCACATTCTGTTGTTGGTATTATTCCTTTTGCTCCACCTCTTGACTACTTCTGCAGCTGTCTTTCAACTCATGTTCAGCAGCTCGCTGAGGTTTCCGTTCTTTATATACCTGTATTCATGCTCCTTCCTTAGACATAACCCTGGACGAGCCTGATAAAGCCTTGGTGTGCAAAGAATATTTTACAACCCTAACACAACTTTTATTTTAGAGAAACAATTTTGAATCACTTGACATTTTTCTGTGCTCTCCGTATACATACTGTACCAAACGCAGAGCTGTTGTGTCAGGCTGTTTTATTATGTTGGTGTAAATGTGTCTAAATTTAGGAGCTTCAACTGTAATACTGGGACATTTTGTAAAGATACAAATCATCTGTGCATGAAATCTAACAGGTGGCCCCTGAACATGCTCTGGTGAAATGGCCAAAACACACACTTTCAAGCACACACAGACAAACACAGTATGACTGAACCCTTTGCCTAAATAAAAAGAAGCAATCAGGATCTGATCTTCACACTCCCACTGTGCTTTCCCTTTAAAAGGCCCATTCATTTGAGGTCGGTGATTAATATGTGAGTGTGGAGCTGTTTGCTATACAGTAATTTGTTTTGGATTTCATCTTTGCCTGTGTCAGAGAGTCAATAGAGGAAACTTCCCAGCAGCAGAGGACAGAAAAGTGAGGGGAATGTTCATGGTATCAGCAATTATGTTTCAAACAGAACGCAGATTGTCTGTGTAAAGGGCTGCCAGTGTAAAGCTACACTGTGGAGTTCCACAAGGATCTATCCTTGGTCCACCATTATTCCTTATCTATATAAATGATTTATGCAATGTCTCAAATATTTTCTCCAATTATGATTGCAGATGACAACACTGGTTCCCTTAAACTTAAACTTTAATTCTGAATGATGCGAATGTTGGCTTAGATGCCTTTTGTCACATGGTTTAAAATTAAATGATCTCTGAACATTAAAAAAAAAAAAAAAAAAATCAAACTTTATAATCTTTAGTGGAAAAAAATAATTATTGATGAGTGTGTGAGTTGGAGAGAACAAATTGATTGTGTGAGTAAGAAAATATACAAATCTATTGGTATAATAAGGAAAGTGAGCCATCTTGTTACCAAACGGTGTCTACTTACTCGTTATTATAGTTTAATCTATCCTTACCTTTCATATTGCAATATTGTTTGGAGGAGTACATTTACCACTACTCTCCAAAAAATCTTGATTCTCCAGAAACATTTAGTATTTTTGGTCAGTACAGGATGCTCCTTCTGCTCCCTTATTCAAAAATCTTCAGATTCTTACCTTTTATGATATTAATAGGTTTCAAAAACGTGTTTTCATTTATAAGATTTTTTCCTCAGAAGAAAAAGTTCCTGAGCAGTTTAGGACATACTTTGCAGCAAACTCACAATTTCATTCACATTCAACATAGCAGTCCTCAGTTCTGCACTTCCCCAAATGTCTTGAATCTAGAACCCAATTTTCATTTAGATATAGAGGTGTAAAACTCTGGAGTAGTTTTTCCCCATATCGCTAACAATTGGAATTCTCTATCTGTTCTCAAAAGTTGCTCTAGAGAGCATCTAATTAAGATGCGTAATCAAGATAACTCTTTATTCTAGCTTTTCTTTACTGCAAATCTCAGTTTTCCTTTCTTCATCATATTCAGTGCTGCTTTACAGTTTAGCAACATGTGGTTTTATATTTCATGACCATTGCTTTTAAGGTGAACACTGTTTTACTTTTCCATTCTGTATGTAATTTTATGTTTTACATTATTAGTTTTTTGTATGCCTTAACTATATCATTTTAATAATAATTTTAAATATTAGTTGGGGACTCATCATAAGCCTTTTGGCTTTCTCGCCTCTTCCTGCACTGTATTTTTAACCGTACCTTTATGCTATGTATTTTTACTGTGTGCAAATGAACCGTATTTTTCGCACTATAAGGCACACTTAAAATCCTTACATTTTCTCAAAAATCGGCAGTTCGCCTTATAATCCGGTGCGCCTTATGTATGAATTCTTGTTGTGCTTACTGACCTCGAACCAAATTTTATGTGGTACACTGTGCAAAAATGTGTCAAAATGTTTTAGTGCGACTTTGGTAAGAAACCAAGCCGCTCTGCTTGATGGATTGTCGGAGCATTCCCAGCTGACACAGGAACGTTGTTTTAACGTTGGTCCTTGGTTGGATATGGGTTGCAACGTCAGATCTGAGATAACTATTTAGTGCTGGCAAGCAACCATCCTCCAACATTTAGTCAATGTTACCTTACTGTAATTAGACGTCAAGCCAAAGTTAGGTTTTTAACGTAAACCCAATTTTCAAATCCATATCATAATCCAATTATAATAAAATAAAAGCGGTTTTACAACGCTGTCCCAACATCACACTAACTTCAGGTGTTTGCTATCGCTGACGACGATAAACCAATCAGAGAACAGTACGCACTACGCTTACCGCCGCCATTTTTTGTAATACCGGTACATACTGTGCTTTGCTTTATATGTTTTATCATGTGCCTTATAACCTGGTGCGCCTTATGTATGGAAATAGACCCGTTCATTGATATTGCGCCTTATAATGCGGTGTGCCTTATGGCCTGCAAAATACGGTAAACTAAACTAAACTGTGCACAAAACTCTCTCCTGAGGTTCTGACAACACACAAATCCATCCATCTATCCATCATCTACCACTTTTTCCATTTCCGGGTCGTGGGGCTGCTGGCGCCAATCCCAGCTCACATCGGGCGAGGTACACCCTGGACAGGTCAGCAGTCCATCACAGGGCCAACACACAGAGACCGACAGATACCAACAACCACTCATCCTCGCATTCACACTTACGGCCAATTTAGAGTCACCAGTTAACCCAAACATGATGTCTTTGAATGGTGGAAGGAAACCAGAGTACCCAGAGCAAACCCACACAGGCACGAGGAGAACATGTAAACTTCACACAGAAAAGACCGAACTGAACGCACAACCTTCTTATTGTGGGGTGACAGCGCTAACCACTGCACTGCCATGCTGCTCACACACACAAATATATAAGTAATTAGTATGTTTTCATTTGACTAAAAATTATATAAGATAATGTCACATTTATGAGCGTATACATTACTACCACTGTCTTAACAGGCCAGTCAAAAAGAGATTCGCAATGCACGGAGAGTAAATGGGCCCTGGACAGTTTGCCAAATTTAACTGAAAAGAAACTGAACAGCGCATTTACCACTGTGAGTCGGAGGAGATTGTGAGATTGTGAACCAATTATTCGTGCCCAATCGGGTCAGTGGAAAGGCATAATGCCGCATACACAGCCTAAGTTTCACAGATGAATTTGCTGAATTTGAAATATGTGTTTCAGCCTGTGGCACCCAGTGACTGGAATGAGCAAGGAAAAAAAAGAGTGTTAGGCCAGAATTTATAGAAAGGATCACTTGTATCAGGATCCATTACCAGCAATACAACCTTGCATTGTCATACTAATTGAGCTTGTCCCTTGTTTATGATTACCCTGTGATTCCTGGCTTTCGTGCTTCTGGCTTCTTTTGTGCTACCTCCAAAATCGTCTTAAATCTCCCAGGAAATGAATCCTTTATTTTTTGTGCCCTCCTCTTTCGTTTTTCCTTCCTGTATTTATTATGTTTTGTGTTCCGCTGTTATTATTGCACATCACGTCTCTACCTAGTTTTGCTGCTTATTGGAGTTTGTTTGTGTTTGCCTGGACGCCACAATTCCCTTTGCTTGCTTTAGAATTTCTTCTTCCTTTTGCCTTTTTACAAAGAAACTCCTACAAACAAAATATAGCAAAAATGTAATTCAATAAAAAAAAAAAAAGTGTCATAAGTGATGACAAATCAATAGCAAGAAAACTTGAATGATACAAAAAAGTATTATCCCATAATGTTCATCTGCCACATCATCATGTTTTGTTTCGACTTTGGGCTCGGAACAAAATCTAAATCCTTTTGTTTTATGTAGCAAACTATCCTGGCATGGGTGAAAGGAATTTGTGCATGTAATAATTAGTCTGCAGTCATTTCAAATTATAAAACGTGCCAAGGCCTCGAGACATACACACTTCATCTTATATGATGTGAAAATTGCCATGAAAAGTGACATTTCAATATGCAATAGCTGCTTCTGCTCACTAACGAAGAACGAGAAGCACTTCAGGACACAGTGAGCCGTAAGGTGAATATTGAGGTGTGTGAAGTAAAACGACTTGTGCTGGCTGTCATTAGACAATCATGGAAAAGCTTCATTCACCACAATTTCTGTGGCGCTGTGAACTGTTAGCAGCTAAAATAGTTTGTTAACTTCATTTGTGGAGAGGCAGATGAGGTTCCTGGAACGGCAAGTACTAACATTTTGGTGGGAAGCAGCAGGGTTGGGGAAGGATCTACGTAGTTTGAACAAGAGCCTTGATTGAGGTTAAATTTCCAAAGGATTGAGCTCAAAGCGGCTATTTTAGAGGCGGCAGGCAACTTTCCTGTCTGCAAAGATTTGCTGGTGCATGTGGAGATGAACTGAGACAAGATGGGAAAACAGGATTGAAAGGGCGGTGTAGATACCGGGCCGAGGGAGCAAATGCTGCAGTTAGAATTGGGTATGATAACCTGGAGAGCCACGCTGTTACCTCCGTGGAGGGTTGAAGTGACTGTCATTTTCAGCTGGTACATTTCTCATTACTTAAATGTTACAATCCATAATTCAAGGCTGGTGGTGTGGACTCTTATCTCAGTGGGGTTAGTTAGGGTCTATTTTTCATCTAGAGCAGTGTTTGTGGTCTCATTGATCATCACAGCCACTGAAAAGGCACAAGCGACAGCACAGCCTACAAATTCAACTGTTGTTGATCGATGACTTTACATAATTAAGTCTATTTAATAATACAGGAGGAGTTTCAGAGACAATACAGACACAATGCCCATATAGCAGGCATCATCTGGCCATTTTACCACCACAGAAATCTTTGCTAGTCATGCTAAGAAAAGCATAGGATTTACTAATACCATTGAGGTTCCATTCAAGTGTCTCATTAAACCATGACAGTGTGACAGTGAGGCAGCATGAACAATACCAGAGCCCTGAAACTGAGGCAGCCACGTGCAGTTCAGCTGCCATTCATCTTTGGATTTACACCTTTGCTTTTCCTAATGTGATGAATATAATATCTTAAAAAAAAAAAAAAAAAAAAAAATACAGAATAGGCTTAAATATTACAGCTACTTTATTTCATGAACTAAAATGGCACAGTGATTTTGTACTTGGTGCCCTTTTTTACATTGTAGCAGTGCCTTTATCTGTAATAATTATCTAGAGATGGCTGTATGCATCTTTTAATTATCAGCGCCCCGATGGGGTCCACCCACTCAATAGTTTTCATTTTGGCCTCATTTTCCTCTGAGGACGACATACCAAGGGTAAACGTAATAGACTACAGATATGTAGTCATGTTTGTAGGATCCAGTATCATCTGGCATAGTGCTGTCAGCTTCACAGAAACGAAATCAGCATATACTTTTAGAATAGCAAGTTTGTCAAACTGTCTTTACAAAGACGCTGCTGATTGTGAATGAGATTACAAATTTTAGCAGAGTCAAACTGTTTTTCCAAAAACTAAAAAAAAAAAAAAAAAAAAAAAATCTAAAATCTAAACTTAATTTGACTTTCCCAGTAAGCTCCGATATGAAGGTGGTTATCAGCTTCTTCAGTTAGCCCTGGGCTTACTTTCACATTTCATGAGAAAGAGGCAGAGTTCTGTGTTTTATAGTTTTGTGAAAAAAAAGTAACTGAAGAGATGATGAAATCAATCGGAAAGTTCATTTAAAGCAACATCCAAAAATGACACTGAAGAAGGACAAACAAAATCACAGGGATAGAACATAAATTAAGTACTAGAAATAACTTCCAAATGTTAAAAGTGCAATCTGTAAGCTTGTGTAAGATTTGGGCAGAAAATTAATTTAAAGTGGTAAAAAAAATTAGCTCATAAAATCCATAATGTGGAAGCGAGCCACATTGTACTGAACTACACATGCTAACCATCTTAACATACCCTGACTCATCCACTGACTCTACTTTATGGCAATCAGGACAAAGAAGAACAGCTTCCTTATTCTTTTATATTCATGAGAAATTACATTTAGATTTGACAGGGCTCAGATGATTTTTTCTATTTTTTTTTTTTTACAATGAGGAGTCGTGCAAGATTAAAGAAATGTGCTTCAGATAAAATTAAGATGTATTATGTGTCATTTAGTGTGATGAACTCCCGTCTTCTAAAACCAGAGGGCACATATGGGAAGACTTAGACAGCAAAACAAATTGATTGATTTATGTATCTGCTCATTCTTATTATGTAAACCCTTGTCTCCATTGGACTTCTGGATGACAACTCAGTTTTGTGATTGGTCAGTAGTTTGGCAGTTGACATATTTCAAGACAGATGAAAAACGGCTCCACGGTAGGCTCAGCATAAGTATTGTATTTACCCAAGTAAGTCAGTTCACCGTGACTGTGAACCATCAAACCAACAAATCTACACATACAAATGAATCAAAAGCTTAAAGGCCATAAAGTGGAATGCTAGCAAGTTCAGCTTAGTGTGAATATCTATCACTGGCGTGTCTTTATCAACAAAAAAACCAACCGAACAAACAAAAGACTGAAATAAAGGAGCCTTTTCAGCATATAAATTAATTATTTTCTTTTTATAAACTGACTGTAGAAATTCATCTGTTAATCCTTCATGATCATCATCAGTCATGCAGTGGATTGATTAAAGGTGTCAGAGTAGGCGGACAAATGCTCCTTATGAAATTACAAGTCGGACACACATACATTCACACTGAGACACACACACACAGCCAAATTTCCCCCCTTTTCTGTTACTTTTCCGTTCTTTTCCTCTTTGTCTTCTCCAGAGCTCAACAACAGAAGGCGGCTTATTGAACAGAGCTCTGGGGCGAGAACACAGTCCATCATTTCACAATGAAACAACTCTCATTTTTCTCTCTCTTTCAGTCTCCATCCCACTCCACTCCTCAAGTCTCTCTCTTTATTTCTCCCTTTCTTTCATCTCCCACACATTAGTATCACACTTTTCTCATTCCACTGTCTTTTCTCTTGTCTCCTCTGTGGACCAGGTAATTCCCTTTGCATCTTCCTCTGGGCAAACAAAATGACCCACTGCTTCCTAATTACCTCTGCACTCCCCTATTCTTCCACCATTATTCTATTAGTATCTACTACATAATAATCATCAGGGTGGAAATAGGATGTAATTGCTTAGAGCAGGATGTGGTATGAACAAGGATGCAGGAGACAATTAAATGGCTTTGCTTTCCTCAAGTAATTCCATCACATTTGTGTTCAACAGATAGGCACAAATGGAAAAAATAACAATGTTATGGACAACAAATCCACTAAAACATCTTCTCATTTCCTCGGTACAAAGTGATTGCTTTGAAAGACAGCATCTCATAATATAAGGAGTGTGTGTGTGTGTGTGTGTGGGCGGGCGGGGCATCCATTCCATCACATACATTGCCCCCCCCCCTTCAGTTTTATTTTGGGGATTGTATGCCTTCAGTCTGGTCAGTAGCTGGCAGAGAGGCTGATGGGAAAGAGCAGAGAGAGGGCAATGACCTGCAGCATAGGTCCCTGGCTGGATTTGAACCAGAGACACAGCAATTACATGCTGCACACTTTAAACCACTCAACCACCACCACACTGGTATGCATTGTTCACATTTAAGTGAACTCCGCTGAGAGTTATTGATAAAGTTAGAAATCTTATACTGTAATTTTGTGAAACATTCAGCAGGTATTCCAGAAGGTATCCAAATAAATTGAGACTCAAAAGCAATGAATTTGTAACAAAAACTATTTCTGACCCAAGATGTCTCTGGTTCCTGCCTACAAAGGGTCAGTAACTGGATTTGTAATTATATATGTCTGACTGCAAATTATAATGTTTTTGAGGAGTGACTGCAACTTCTGGGTGAGGTCAAAACGTATAGATGCATGTTAAAGTCTGCTGTGTTACTGTCCCCACATGTGTCAGGCGATGATATATGAGGGGACTATATCCTCTGCTACTGCTCGGTCTTTGGAGGGAGATGTTACTTCCATGAGCTCTCTCCAGCTGTCACTGGTTTTTACACATTCCCATCATCATCAACACTGCAAGCACTAGTTCATACTATTTGTTTATTATATCATTCTGCTGTATGTATCCACAATTTTAAGTAACCCAGATATATTATTATTAAGAGTACATTCTCTAAAATAAGTTAACTGTTAACTGAACTGTTACCATAACAGTGCTGATGTTACTGCAACAGCTGACACGCACTTGGCATGTGGACAGGGAGCCACCCACAGTTTCCTTCAATATATAAAACTTCAGCAAGTGTGTAACTTATCTCACACATTTCCATTGTGTGTGTTTTTTTTTTTTTTACTGAAATTCAACTAGTTCAAGTCAATGAAAAAGTCTTGTAAATTAGCATTAGCAAAAATTTGAAAAAGCCCCTTTTCAGGGATTTAGCAGTAAGTTGACCTTAAGCTTTCCTTCAGAAATGGGAGTATATTAAGCCTCCAAATTTAACTGAGACATTTCCTACAGTGCCCCAACTTATTAAAGTTGATGATTTACAAAAGCCCGGTCCCGACAGAGGCAGTGTTAGGAAAAATAATGTTACTTCGCCTTGTGATGTAATATAAGGGATTATCAGGACAGTAATATATTCAGTAAGTGGTACTTGATACTGTTGTTGTTGTGGTAAGTCAGTCGGGATTTATCCACAGTATTAAAGGATAGTAGATAATAGATAAACTTTTAGTATAAAAGCCCTTCCTATTTTACTGACATTTATTCTAACACAGGTAAAAGGCATGATGTACTGGAGCTGGTACATCTTTGTTCTTTCTCAGAAACGTATACAGGTCCTGATCCTCATAAAGTTTGTACAGATGGTAAATTCTTAAAACTCAGGGTTTAGTTTTGCCTTGTGCCAGGCATCTTAACTCTACTTTACAACCACAGTTGGAGCTATGATAGTTCAAGCAGCTGCTTCCTGTATTAACTGCTTCCAACCAAATGTGCTCCGTTCTGTGTATGTAAATATAGGGAGTTAACCATATATCCTTTTAGTTGTGCTTGCAATATTCTTCCAATCGTGGTATTTAAAACATTTTGGAAGAAGTGTATCATTCTTTTTGTAATATTTGCTACAGAAACCAAAATGAACATGCAGGCATGTAACAGCTTTTGATGCTGAATTAAGTGTGCTAGCATAAACCGTGATGTCAAACACGCATACTGCAAAGCGAAGAAAGCCAAAGAAAACAAAATACAAAAAGTGCTTGTCTGACATGTAAGGTTGCAATGAGGTTTATCCATCTGATATATATGCAAACCATTACACATGTGGCTCTGGGTGTCCGGAAGAGCACATCATTGTCATTAGCATTACAAAGACAAATATGCACAAAGGTCCTCTCCCGCTGAGCACCTCATATAATTCAAAGCACATGGCACAGATATTAGGCGGGCTGTGCCGAGATGTGATGCAATAAAACTTCAAAAATTAAAAGGTAGCAGCTGTAGTATAAAAATAGAATGTAGGGCAAGGTTTTAAACACAGAAGAGTGAGTGTCAGTCTGCAGATTTTCAGCCTGATTGGTGTAATTGCAATGTGCTGAGAAAATGAAAATCAGATGCAAACATTCCCAAAACAGCACTAAACACAACTTGCAGCGCCATTTGGAAAGCTGGTGAAGGATCATATTTTTATTACCACATTCTCCTTTTTTTTGGGTGAGATCTACAGGAATAATATGAATCAGCAAACCTGTGATACCAACTGGGTGATAAATATAAGAGAGACAACATGAATCAACACAATGACCCCCATTTATTCTTATTAATGCTGCTCACCCCATGCATACAGAATACGTTTTCTTATCTTTGCCCAAGTCTCCCACAATTTGAACTGGCTGCTATAAGACAAGCATATTCACTGTCTCTGTGGAGGCCACCTGCTGGCAAAATAACACCTTATAAAGGATAATAATAATAAAATAATATAAAATTATATAATAATAATAATAATAATAATAATAATAATAATATAAGAAATAAACCTGATCTAAAAACTCTCAAATTTTCTTTAATTTAAGTACTGTAATTTGGGCACTAGACTTTCAAATTAAATATGTTTAGTTTCTTTAGGGGGAACAAATTTACATAATAAATTAAAATTCCATTTTACTCCTGTTAGTTCCCAGGCTTCACAATACATATTGAATGTTAAATTACATGGAAATTTACAGCAGTTTCAGTTGATTTGAATGGCACTTCTCTAATATTGAGCATGTCTGATAAATATAAATGCAACTCAAGATTGATATCCAACACTTGTGAAATTAAACATTAATCCACAACATTTAAAAAAATGCCTCCAGATTAGTATATAATAGTCTGTTGAAAGCATCAAAAAAAGAAAAAAGAAAAAAAAAAAAAAAAAAGGTCACGGGCCACTAATCTGTTTTTCTTAAGCACAGCCACTGGAAATTGATATTGATGTCCCTTAATCTTTTGTCATGGCTCTCCTCTATGGTGGCCATGCTGGAGGACGCTGGTAAAATATGTTTAATGGAGACCGTTAAGCTTCACTTTATTCAGCTGATGTTGTCCATGTGTCCCGTGATCCTCATTATACAGGAGCGATTCTGTCCAGCAGCAGTTCCGCCTCTCTGTCTGACTGAATGTATTAACCAGTGAGCGGTATCATAGCACAAGCCTAGACTCTAGCAAATGAACACTCATCACAAGTTAGACAAAACTAATTTAGATTTTGGCATTTCACCAGGTGAGAGATTGGGATTGCCGGGATTTAATGGGCACAGTCAGACACACCAGAATTATGTAAATATGTTAAAAAATTTTTATATTAATGTAAGACTAGCACCATATGAAGAGGCTTTATGAAGCAGCAGCCTATAATACGTACGAGTCTCACATTAAACAGAAGCCACGGCGGTTACTGAAGTCTTAAGATGCAGGCTGTGGCCCTGATGATCAAATGTCTAAATGCCTTTAACAGCTTATATGGATAAGAGAAAACATACTTTCTAAATATGCAGCATGAGTCAACCTGCTTTCTGCACAGTGTATGATAGTCATCTCTTTGAATATGGATCAAAAACGAATGTTGTACAGAACTTAGGTCCCTCTTGAATTGTTTTATATCTATATTTGTGATATTTACATTTTAGGGGCGCCATATGCGACTGCACAGGCTCCCAAGACTGTACAGACACAGCAGAAGAAAAGGGGAGGGGAAGAGAGATTGAAAGAGGTGTTAAAAAGAAATGGGAACGGAAGTGAGAGACTGACAGAGTTGGACTGTGCAAAGCAGAGAAAGGGGAAAATGGAAGGGAGAGAGGCGGATATAGCGAAATAGAAAAAGGGGAACAGAGAGCACGCATGTGGGAAAGGAGGCACCAGTAGAATTTTAAGTTATGCTTAGAGGATTGCTCTCACACCTTGACCTCTACTGTTCATACCTTGGAAACTCAAGGTGTGCCAGACGTCACTCGGAGCTGTTGTAATTCACTTTGCAGCTGAGATATGAAAAGCAAAGACAACTCTAAATAGAAAATTCTACTCAAAGCTTTTTTATTTTATTTATTGTCGCGGAGGAGCAGACGAAAACACTGCTTTGTGTCCACTGTTGAAATGCCCTTCTGTGATTTTTTTTTTTTTTTCCCGGGTACTACTGCAACACTGACATAGTATGGTAGGAGCAACATGCACAGAAAACATTTTCCTGCCTCAACTCATTGAAAGGAGCATTATGCAGATCTACCGACATACAGAGGACATTCAGTGGGCTATTAATAGATTTTATTCCTCTTCATGTTTGAGGGGGGAAGTAGCATCAGTGAGCTGCTGTCTGAAACAGCCCTTTTCTACCTGAGCTGGAAGGAACAGATGCCTCATTGTACACAGAGAATCAGTGAAATAAATCTCCTCTGTAAATAGCTTCCAGACTCGGGGAGACAGATTATTGCTCAGATCAAAAGAGAACCATCTTCCAAGTGAAACAACAGCACCTCAAATATGCTCGTTAGTCTCAGGCAGTTAAGACAACCATACCTTTCCCTCAGTATAGTTTAGGGCTTAGATAATAGATAAAGGCTTTGCATAGGTGCTGAATAAACATGGAACATGACAGCATTTTGATCATGAAATTGACAAACAAACAAGCTGTACTTGTAAATTTGAATCATTTCCACTGTTGTGCGGCTGATAAAGCTATCACAGCATATCACAGCAGTCCCTGACTGACACGTTAGCTCTGTAATAAATAAGAGTCGATTAATAAAACACCTGTTGTGGAGTATTTATGGATCCATTCTAGCAGTGAACATAAACAAATCAAATCTTTCGTGGAATAATTGTTCCTGTAATTTTAAGAGCTAAAATTTCTGAGGGAGACAATATTTTTGCAATCCGTTTTCCACGTATCTATCTGCCAGTGGTAACACAGCAAACTAACTAGTGCAACAACTCCCATAATGTCTGCAATGTTAGTCACCTGCATGGGAGGTGTGTGGGGATGAGATGTTTAAACTGTCGAGGCAGCACACACTAACAAGCTAGTAGGCTGAAGCAGTCCATCATCACTGAGTCAGGTTCTATTAACGACATTCTGATGAGTCCTTCTCTGTTTTTGCACCTATTTTTGTACTGAGACAAATATGCTGAAGTTCTGAATTAATTAAACTCTACACCGTCTGCAACCCAAGAGAAAAGGTAAACAACAGGGTTTTCACTGACTTTATAATATAAGCAAAGTGTATGCACAAACAAATAATTTGCTATTAAAAAAAAAAAAAACATTATGAGACTCACCCAAACCTAATTAGAATAATTCACCCAAATGTCTTTTCATTGCTATAATGGCTCTAATTTACATCAAGGGGAGATTCTGGATTCCAGTGCTGTCTGCCTCCACAGCCCAACCGGAGAAGCCAAATAGTCCACGATCTTGGCATGCAACCACCACCTTCTTTCTCAGCTGTATGTGCTGCTTCCAGCTACAGAACACAGATCTTGCAGCATTATGATAGTGGAAGATTTAACAGAGGCAAACTCAACATCATGGCAGACTGGAACTTGGTTTATCGAAGATTCGTGGCATTAATGTGATCTTTAATTAAATCGGGCTCAGCATATGTAAATGTGGAGAAAATGCAGAGACAACCTTGCTGTAGGATGAGCAAACGATGTTCCAGCACTCCACTATGGCTTTTGAAATGACAAAGTGGTGGGTGGAGGTAGGGCTGGAAGGGGGGTAGGTGTTCAGCATAATGATGACCTCCAAGTGAGCACTTGTTAAGAATAATTGGAATGAAGTGGAGACAGAAGCATTGTGAAAACCTGGGTGCCATCTAATGAATCATCTACATAAGAGGTTACAGCAAAGTCATTGGCATGAATTTCTGATGTCGTCTTATGTGTGTCCACTGGGTATGTTGTTACAGGCAACTCTTACTGTTATTCAATAACAATATCAGTAATTATCAGTTATTCAAAAGTGTCTCATTAAATGAGTAAAACATCACAGGATGAAACTTTGAAGGTAAACCAAACTGAAGTTTTTTTGTTTTTTTTTTTTTAACTCATTAACTGAACAAATTGAACTAAACTACAACATATTTAACTAAAATGTTTTTTTGTTTTTTTTTTCAGCCAAGAAGCAGTTTGTAAAACGGCCTGTCTTGTCCCTGGAGAGAAAAGCTAGTTGGTGAGGAGCTGTAGCAGCTGAACTGACAGGAAACTCATTAGACAACCAGGAAGTTACTTATACCAAATACACAATCTTCTTTTTCTCTCAGCGTCGTGCTGCTTACTCTCCTGTGGCTTTCTTTTCTCAAGTTTATTCATCATTTCCATCAACAAAAGATTTTATTAAAAAGGGGCCCGATTCCTACCAAGTTAAAGAGCTTACTAATTGCATGCTAACTGTCAGTTAGGGATGCTACAGTTTATAGTGTATTAAAAAGATGGATGATTCAGTGTTATTCTCAGTTAGTGGAGTGGTTTATGCTCCAAGAGAAGAGGGTACAGTAAAAGTGGATGATGCAACACTAATGAGACACGTAGCTTCACCCGTTTTGCACCCTCCACTTCTCCTTTTCCTCAAAGGTCAGGTCTCAATATGCAACAATCTTTGCCATTTTCAGTGCTGCTGGGATTATGCCTTTATAGAGAAGAGCTGAAATGTTTCAGCAAGGAAAGATCTCGTCTGTAGTGTACTGCTCTAGTGTGCGGTACCTTTAGTGAGTGTTTATTCATACATCATGTACTTACGCATTTTACAGCAGGGATATAATTGATTTTAATATTTAATCAGTTTTAACAAGAATAATAATACAGTCAGCAAAAGGTATTCCAAATGTAGAAATTTCTAGAAAATTACCTACACCCAGCATTACTAAAAATCTCTTAACCATTAATAATACACATTATTATTCATTATAATTTCTAAACCTAATATCAAGGCTAGCTCATTCAGTTAAGTTATTCCACTGAAATCACTACAGATAGAGCGCTGCAACCAAGCGCTGGTTGTTCATGATGGCACTTGTACAGCTGACCCACCAAGACAAGCCCTGCTGGCAGATATCACACCCTTATCCTGAGCAGACAGGTGACTATTGCTGCATATCTCCATCTGTGTGACAACACTATTCATGACAGACTGACTCCATCTTCCAATCAGGAACAGCTCCTGTTTCCATCCAGCCTGAATCAAGTCTCATCACTGTGTCAATGGACTGTGCTGCTCCCACATGATTACAGGTGCGACCTGGGCCAACTCTCCCAGTTTCCAACAGGAACAAGTATGAGGCAGTTATCGACTTTCCTCATCCAAACCATAATTGCATGATTCAGCACTGTCCTCAAGTGCAAACGCAGCGAGCTGTATGGCAATGAATATTTTTTAGGTATCTTCAGTGCAAACATAATGGTCTCACAGTAGGAGTCGTGCTATCACTGAACTATAGCATTTGATTAAACCAAAAATAAGTCCAATTTGCAACTGACTCCTCTTGCTTTAAGTTCTTGAAATATTGATGTGCAAACAACATCAGGCCATCTGAGTATCACATTATTCCTGACTGAGTGGCAGAGATGGGGGGGGGGGGGGGGGGGGGGGAAAGTGAAACATAATATATTTGACACATGCACAAAAGCACAACTTGAGAATATGTGATGAAATCTGGTGAAATTCATCGGATCATCACAGGCCAGAGTTTTCATGCACATGTATTAAAATGCCATCAGGTCAATATCCCTCAAGTGTTTGAGGCTACATCTCATGACTGATGCTGACACTCTGTTATATTGCAAAGGGACTCATTAGTAAAGCAATTCAAGAATCTCTCCACTGCTGCAAGCTCCTCTCTCAACGTGGGTGCAACTTCAAATTTTTCTGAACTTACAAATGTCTCAAACACGCTGACAAGAGTAGACCTGATACCAACAAAGTCTGAGGAACATTAAGTTAATTCTTGGTCATTGCATCCAGACCTAAAACCTCCACAGTCAAAATAAATTCTATCCAACTTGGCACTGCATGTCAAGTTTTCAGATTTTTGCTCCAAAACATTGGAATTAATGTATTCAAACATTCAGTACACAAATTATTAACAAACACATCTCCTGCCAGCATCTAGTGCTGGATGTACTGTCAGTGGGTATTGTACCCTGCAACGTTTCACATGGAAATTACAGTTTTTTTACTTAGTTACGAGAACTTTTATGAAAAATAAAAGATCTTCCGAAAGCCACTAAGTCTTTATTATTCACTAATCTCCTGTATGCCGTTTTACACCATAATAAATGCTCTGATGACAGTAACCTGCTGTAGTATTCAGGGCAACCACGTCAGCTTTCATCTAACACTTCCACGCAACCACAGAAAAACAAACTACTTTAAAGACATTGTTAACCTAGAGCCATGCGATTACAGGCAACAGTTCTTTTCAAGCTAAATATGCTAATGTATTCTTGTGGCATCGGGTGAGTAAAAGGTAGAGAACATGCCCAGTGCGTCTGGTGTCTTGTGGTGATCAAAGCATCACACACACAGAGGGAGCGTCACTCCCCTGTGGGCCAAGAAAATTCCCTATTACTGGTCGTGCATATGCAATCAGTCCAAGCCCGTTCCACTTTGAGCCATTTATAAAGTGTTTTATGGGACAAAGAGCACACACAGCCCAGGCTGACTGTGAAGGATTGTAGAGGAAAGTATCTTCATTCAAGGATACAAGAACAGAGATTTGTCTTGTTGTTCATTAATTCATATGAGGCACAGTCAGGCCTGAGGGTAGTAGCTGTGGGGTGGCACAAAGCGTGTGATTGTGGCTGATATTAAAATCTAGTCGACCACTTAACAGATTTTGTTACTCACTTGTGTCAGGCTGTGTAGACTCAAGGGTCACATTTTATACTGTGTTGTAAAAGCGCATTACAGAGTTTGGCAGAACAGTTGAGATTTCAAAAGAAAAGCAAGCCAAACAGATCATTTTAAATTATTTGCAGAAAGATACTTGTTGATAATGAGCAACAAATGGGACTTATCATCTGTCATGACCTGTAAGTGATAGAGAACTCCTTTCCCTTACAGAGTAGCGTGTATTTGTTCACACAAAGGTAATCAGCTGTATAGCAGGAGAGGATAATTCAAAACTGAGGGAAGTGAAATCATCAATTGGTTGTGGTCATTTTTTGTATGGAAATGAAGCTGTTGATTTAAAAAAAAATTATAAAATATATATATTGCATGGTAATTATTTTTTTCCATGGTTAATGAATCGAATTGTAAAAATCTGCTTGCCATGAGGGATCAAAACAACTTAAGGCAGACATGATATCCGACACCAATGCAAGACATTATTACAAGTCATGGACTAAAGTTGTATAACTTGGCCTTTATGTTGGTGCTTACTCATCTTGAAATTTTGTTGCATCCCTGAGGTTACGCTCTAATTTGCTTTTGTTGCTGTGTCCCTGGTAGAGCAGCGTTGCACAGCGCCAAAGACAATTTGAAATGAGAAGAAAGTTAAGTAACGAAAGAGAGACTTCAGTTTCCCATGGTCATTACTGCTTAGATCTGAATACAAATCCTTTTTTCACTATGCAAAAATTGCATAAAAAAAAAAAAAGAAAAGAAAGAAAGCGGAAGTTAATGCGTGTTTGTCCAACAGGGCAGAGAGGAATCACTTCTGCTCTTTTCCCTTTGCCAAGCTTCTGTTGGCTGTCCAATCTGTGCAGGAACAAAGGTAGGGAAGCTCAGAACCACACAAAACTCTCCTAGTGTTCTCATGAGATCGTGGCGTATGGGTGGATGCATTAACCCAGCCAAAACAAATGGCACAAAATGCGTATCCCATGGTGCCACTTGTTGCTCCTAAACACTACTTGTTCTTTAAAGCTGCTTGAAGTGAATGAAACCTGCTTTCCCCGCAGCAGAATCAGGCAGCAGCAAAAATGCAGACACAGATATAAAAAGATGGCCAGAGGATTGAAACTGAGCCTCAGCTTAGCTGGTATTTGACGAAAAGTAAACTGGCAAAAAGAAAGAAGGAGAGATATTTTAGTTACACTAGTTTGATTAAGGTATTGAATCCAATTAAATGCCTATTCTTTATAGTATGTGACACCCACAGCTGTGACATTAAATGAATATAAAATAAAACTTTCCTTAATAATTTGCCCTTTTAAATGTCAAAGTCAGCATGCAACAATGATCTTTTGTGGTAGAAACCCAGAACAAATTATCTTAGTGCCAAAATTGAAATTGCTTGGCAGTGTACTAAAGCATCAGGGAGCCACACAGGCTTTGACTACATTAAGTAAATCGTTCAGGCTGGGGGACAATCGTGTTTGCCTTCAATGAGCATTTTCATGTCCCAGATTTTAAAAATACAGGTTCTAATAATGAAAAAAATAAAACCCATTCTGCTTTTATTTCCCACTAAGGCTCATTTCTCTGATGTGTTTTTGCTATTTACAGGTTTGACTGGATCAAAAATGATTGTTAACAATTTCAGATTACTGGTGAATTGTACTTTTATGTTAGAAGCAAAATCTCAGTTTTCTGTCATGCAGTAGATCTCAAACTTTCTCACATCTAGGAACTCTAAACACAAAGAACAACAACAAACAATCTGTCATTGTGTCACTCATGGATCAGACTTTATTTCATAAAACTTTCCTGGTTATTGACTGCCTATTGCCTTTGGTGAGTGTACCTTTTCGATTGTGTTTAGTTATGGAGTTATTTGATGCTTTTCAGCAATAAAAAAGATAAAGAAAAATAATAAATCAACAGTCAAAAACATGACCACGAGAGTCTCATGGCACATTTTAAAGGACTATGGGCTAGCAATCAGTGGCCTCCGGTCAAAGGTTACCTGAAACATGAACCTTTTAAAAAGAAACATGTCTCCCATAGGCAAGATGCCCTTTAAAACACTTTGGCATTTGGTGGGCTATGCTTTCATCTTAAGTTTACACTGATGTCCTTAAGAGTCTTTGCACAAAACCGTTGTGAAGAGTCTGACTTTGCAGAATGAACCTTGTTCTACATGAAAGATTCATGAAGAAAAAGAACAAAAAGCTCAAAAGTTTTGGAATAGAAAAAAAAGAAGGGAAAAGCCCTTAAAATGTAAGTAAGTTTCATCATCTGGCTTGGAATTGTTTTCTTTCACCCCCCACCCCCCCTTTTATTTTACCCTATACAGGCAAAATCCAAGCAGTGATGAATGGTGGCAAGGAACAAAAATCAAACAGGATAAGAACGTATTTTTCCTCAATGTGTTGGATAACAACTGATGTACATCAGCCATTAGTGTGACTTGTAATGCAAAGCAGAGCTCATCAGGGCCTTTTTAACAAAGCCAAAACCCTCCGCTCCACTTAATATACCTGGACTGATAGGAACGGTGGATCTCTATTATCCTGAGTATCTATTTCCCTGAGGAGCCATTACAGTTGTTAGCCTCATCTTATCTTTAAACAAGGGGAACTAAATGGTGCTCCCCTCCAGCCCCATTCAGCCTGAGACAAGGGAACTTTGGCTCTCTACAGAGCCGACTTCAGTCACCAGAGACAGAGCTGGTGTCAGTAAGCCTGAGGCACCTGGCTCCTCTGGCCCACTGTGGCTGGAGAAAAGTGATGACTTTCAGTATAGCAGACTGTAGCTGAGTCATAATGGGCAGCATTGTAGAAGGATTACAGGGAACACAGGGCTTAGCCATGTCTTTCTTTGGGCATAATGAAATGTATCCTCCCACCAACAATTACCACTGACACCAGCTGTTGAAGTCATACTTCCTCCATGCTCTAGCACTCCACTACAGTGTAGATTATAGGGCTGCACATAAAAAAAAAAGTCACGATTCAAAAGATTTTCAATTCAAAGTTCATTAAAAATTATATTGCAAAGTAATTTAGGAGGGGCAGCCCAGCAGCATGGCAGCATAGTGGTTAGCGCTGTTACCCCCCTACAAGAAGGTCGCAGGCTTGGTCCCTTCATGATGAATTCATGATGTTTTCTGCCTTTTCATCTTTACTAATTAATGATTTAATTTACTGTGCAGCTGAAGGGGCTATCAGCAGCTACCTAAACCTTTATGTTGGAATATTTTGACTGGGAAATTAATTTTGAAATGAAATACTGAGAAAGAGAACTTTTAAATCTTTGGGGAGCAAAGATTTGCCATTTGAACTAAACATTCACACAATATCCCCCCTAGATATTATAGGTAGAACTTTCAGTAATCATGCTTCTGGCCAAATGTCCATTATTTACTCTTCATTTAGTTCCACTTTTGGTGAAGGGGAAAATAATTGGAATGTGCGGCTAAATGCTTCAGCATGTTCACTGGCTAGTTGCTAACACTGTCTGCTGTTGGGTACTAGGAGGTCCAGAGGGTTTCTATATTATTTACCACTGAAAACAACAAACTATGCCGATGAAAGTGGTAAGAATGACTCATTACAGAATAAGAGCTCTGTATAACAGGATGATTCTCTGATGTGATTTGATGTGAGTGACACATTACTATAGACATTTGACCCCAGGGTCCATAGAAAATACTGATTCATGCTGTGTATCTGTTAAGGTTAGCATGCTAACCTCTCCCCAGCCTGTGTCATCACTTTGTGATAAAAACTCACTTTGTCTTCCAACTTGCCCTGAGGACACAGTGCTGCTCAGAGGCTGTAATAGGACCGCTTGGAATGCAACAATGGCCAAAGATCAATCCCCACCCCTCACTACCAACAAACAAACACAAAAAAAAAAAAAAAAAAAAAAACACAATCAACCACAGACAACACTTACAAGCAGCCCTTTTTGGGAAAAAAAAATATTAATAATAATTTAAAAAAAAAAATATATATATATATATATTATACACACACACACACACACACACACACACACACACGTTATATTATAAATATATTATTATTTTCAACATCAGGGAAGCCCAAACCTTCCTGTTTTCCCTTATATTTATTCTATCTAGTATGTAATTAAAGTACTGTGTAGCATTGATCTTTTTTCCATCCCACCAAAATGTAATGTCCTTGTTGTTACAGGTTGATATGATGGGACATGATGCAGGTTGAGGATGAGCCCAACTAAAAGCAAATTGATTTTTGGATACATAATGAGGCAGTTTGAGGAAGTGAAACAAATGGGATTGTGTTAATTTTTTTTTTGGTTTGGCTGTTTCATCGTGCTTACAAATGCAGCATGAGAGCACCATTCGAGGAAGGATCCATTTCATGGAGTTTTTACAATAATTTGCAAGGAGTATTAAGTTGAAGAGTGACTTAAACGGAGTCTATTCATAAAAATATACTTTAATATGGCAGCCGCACTTTAACAGGCAGAAATTGCTCTGTGGTTGAATGAAATGTGAAGTGCAGAGAAAGCAACCTTCCGGCTGTACTAACGACTGACATCAAATGCAAACAGGAAAAACACATTTGTTCAAAACAAGGTGCTCAAGGTCAAGTCGAAATCAGGTGTGAAATAGTTTTGTTTTTTTTTTCAGTTAAACTCTCTTGTTCAGTTGCTCTTCTCCATCCCTCAGTACGGTAAAATAATATATTGCCATTTAGTTTTTAAAGAAACACCTCAGGCCATCACGTGTAGCCCCATCATTTCTGTCACAGGTGACACTTTTGACTAATCCCAAGTAATGAGACGTCATATGCCTGCAAAACCTTTGGAATATAAAAGTGTTTTGAGTTGCGGAGTGCTCTCAGTACTTCCTAGCAAAAAGACCCAGATACTGCTCCTATATGAAAAGACTGCTGCATCAGTATGAAAACCAAATACAAGCAGTAATCACAGTTCTGTTTGCTTGCCAATGAATTATACTGCAGCAAGCAGGAAGTTCATTTGAATAATCTCAAATCAGTACTGTTGAAAAACTGTAAATTTCTCCAAAATAAAAACAATTTTTCTATTGCAATGTGACTCATCGTGTGGAACCCTGAATGCATTTTGTGTTGGTGTAGAACTGGCACACAGCTGTAAGTTTGAAAACACATTCCTTTTGTTAGGCTATTTGTACGCCACTGTTTTCATTTTGGCTCACAGTTAAACATTAGCAACACTTTTCACTGCTAACCAAATACGCAAGGCACTGTGGTATAGATTACTGCATTGCATCGTTAAAATTTGTTCTTGTACTCTGACACGCTCCTACAAGCCCACAAACAAGTGTGAGAAGCTGATGTGATGGATAAATAACAACGATGTAGCTAGGAAATGGAAATAGCTGGGTTACAGCAGCTCAAGCTGAGCTACAAGGTGAGGACTAGAGTGAGACTAATGCAATGGGACATGCTAAATGTGAGTTAAAGCAGCAGCAAGACGTGGAGCGAGGCGGCTTCAAAGCAGGAGGTAGAGGGTGTTGAGCAGTGGAGGTTCTAATCTGGACTGACATTGTGTGAACTACACTAACTAAACCACACATCAGTATGGAGCCCACCGACTCACTTCAGAAGAAGATGATCTTATCCTCTAAGACAGGCCAATGTACATCGGTGCAATGTCCTCTTAATAACTATGTAATTCCCAGTTACATGAGGAATAAAAGGCCTGTTATGATTGATTGGAATTCAAAATTCACGTCTGACAAGGTCATTGCAAAGAGATTGCCATATATTAAATGCCAATCTAGGGCTCAGCTTTCTCTTCTGTGTAATCAGAACCCAATACGATGAAAGTGCATATGCTTCGGTGAACTGACTGTATCTTGCTTGTTTAAAGTTTCCATATTTCACACTTTTTGGTGTGTTATTTGATGTTTTACTATCCATAGGATACACATGAAGACAGATTTGTGGGTTTAAGGACTAAAAACCATCTCAGTGTAACTTTACATCTCTTCTCTCAGGCTTGCATTTAGCAGGAGTAGCTCATTGAGCATTGCTGTGCGTTTTTCTGTGGACTGAACAATGAGTTTCACAGTCTTGATAACAGACCTAGGCCTGCTTTTTAATAAAAAAAAAAACAAAAAACGTCAATTTATACAAAATGATGGTTTCCTCCTTTAATTTAGTCTGTGATTTTGGCAGGGTGTTGGATTATTTGTGTCAAAGGTCAGAGTCACACTAGCTGATAGATTTGATGCCGACATTGCATGTTTTATATTAAGTTGGATTTTTTTCCCCAATGTGTTTATATATTTGTTCGAGCTGTTAATGCCTCATCCATCTGTAATGTGACTCTGACAACACATCGCTTTTTGTTTGATAACAAAAGTCTAAATGTTGGAAACTACTGGTCCAATCCTTGATAACATGTTGTATTTTAAAAGCATGTTATCTTGTCTATTCAGTTACTCAAGTTTTGGAAAGTGAGATGGAGGAGAAAGTCAAATATTTACTGAGCCTTCAGTAAACGTGAATGATAAACTATAACTGAAAGCAAAATTGAGACACTAGCTAAAATTAGGGACACAAAATAGACATGTTACTCTGGTAAGAAATTTCTAATAAGAAAGTGAAAGGTATTAAAGTTAAATATTATACCTCACATTTATTACAGTATTGCAGTTTGCTCACACAAGGCACAGGGGTCATGGAAATAGGAATTAGGAAGTGTTTATTGGCTTTACTAATGCAAAAAGGAGAAAGCTAATTGGCAGTGCTTCCTCCATGTAATTCTAACAGCTACAGAAGAACCAGAAGACCAGATTCCTGGAAACATCACAGCAATATTAAATCTCAAGCTAAAAAGACTACTAAAGACCACGAGAGTATTCTTGCCAAGCTACGTAAGTCATGGAAACAATCAAGCTCACAAGGTCACTAATGCTGTGCTCAAAAGAATACTACACAAAACACACATGGCTGACATGGTGATATGTTCTAAGAAGGTTATTGTGTAACAAACATAAAGACAATTTTACAGAGAAAAATGAACTGAAATATTAATGGGCTTGATGGAGATCAACAGCCCTTTTGGACTCAGCAGTGATCGATGATTGCATTCAAAACATAATGTTTTGTGTTGGGAGTTGTATCTAGTACCTAATTTTTGCCTGACTCACCGTGACATTGACAAATTCTAAAGTACAATGCAGTACATTTCATCAGCATTGGCTATGGTAATATCTATATAATTTAAATTTAAATTCTGAAACATACCATCACATTAAATATTTTAAAACTAATAGCACATCAAATTTAATTCCATATATGGAAGTGGCATGGATAAAGTCTGATTCATAAATCCATCGGCCTTACAGTATCATCACTACAACAACAAATCTGGCCACAAATTAGCAGTGGGATTGGGCAGTGTGTTATGCTGCTGCTTTCATTTGAACAAAATAAATATGAACAAACATAGGGCTGGGCAACTAAAAGTCATATCTTGATATTTGTTAGCTGAATGGCAATGCTCATAATGCTTCCAAAGCATTATAGCATAGCGTCCCTGTTGGTTTAATTTTTTTTCAAGGCAAACCCAATAAAATGAGTTGTAAATGTATGCCATGTGCAAAATGTCACACAGCCATCTTTATTAACAAAGGCCATTCTGCACAATATCTAAATTTCTGCAGATATGAAATTAAATGCTCCTTGGATAAAATAAATCAAATCCTTTTCCATAGTTTGGAACATTCACATTGTATTTTATGGCGCAGTTTATAAGTGATGGAAGAGTTTGCAAGTGGTTTTCAGTTGCAACCGGTTTTCAACTTTCTTTACGGAAAGAACTTCGCTGCTTGCCATCTGACACTTTAAAAGTAAAACATCTCCAAATGATCAAGCCACTGTTCTTTTGCTTACTGACCAACTCTTGTTCGGCTGCGCTCTCCATCTCCATGTTGTCGCAGCATGATCACTGATCAGCATTGCCAGGTGGGAAATGGAGGATTATCGTACTAGAGACTCAAAATTATTGTATTTTGAAGGAAATTATTGTATACATGTCAAAACCAAAATAATTAGTCTACTGCTGTGCTAATGTAGTCTCAGTTAGGGCTGAACGATGAATTGCATTTGCAATAATATTGCAATATGATAAAATGCGATTTTCTAATCGCACTGTGATTACATAAAAAAAAAAAATAATAATAATAAAAAAGTGACACGTGCAAGAGAGCGAGCAAGCAAGAGCAGACCAGTCGACTGCATCAACTTTTTATACTGCACCTTGTGCAATGGCCTCTGGTTCGATGGAACCATCAGAAACTGACTCAACTGAGACCTTAGTCTCACACCAGCGGTGTGGAAATATTTCAGCTTTGAAAAGGAAGATGCTGCGCAGTGTTAGGCGTTGTGTCGAACATGTTGTGCTACTGTTGCTTAAAAATAAATAAATAAATAAAAAAAATAAACACACCACAAAACCATTTTTGACAGCCGAGCACCAGTGTGCCACACAAGCTAAACACAAGGCAGGCATCACTGCTTGACATGTTGGAAAGAGTCGCTCTGGATGAGTGTAGTCCTAAATGGCACGGGGATGTCGCTCAGGCAATAACTGAGTTCATTGCTGAAGATATGGTGCCTCTCAGCACAGTGACCAAGCCTCGGTTCACTGCATTGACAAATGGTACAGTATGTGTATTTATCCATCTTCTTATGTATGACTTTATTTACTTAGATTCTCCAAAATACTTTCAAAGTAGTGGAGGCAAATTGTGTGTTTCAGTTTGTGTGAAATGTTACTGACTTGGGAGCGGTAAGATAGATGTCATTTAAAAATATCTTTATTTCGCAGAATGTTTAAAAAGTGCGTACTATCAAACAGTACCTTTTTTTTCTTTCAAATACATAAAGATAACGCCAAAGATCTGTTGCTCTTATGTTTCTGGAATGAGCAGTTAAATAAACTCTTGCATCTTGTTGTGATTTTTGACCTGTGATCTTTTAATTCTAATGAAGACACCCGGCCGATGGGAAAGAACATTCTATACTAAGCATATCTAATATTGTGTTGGCCAAAGTAAAATAATTCATGACGTTTTGTTGAAAAAAAAAAAAAAAAAGGAGGATGAAATAATAATTAAAAAAAAAAAACAAAGCAAAATGCAATATTAGAGAAAAAAATCTTAATTAGATTATTTTCCAAAATCATTCAGCCCGAGTCTCAGTATCAGTATGGAATAGATTCACGGCACAACAGCATTGGGTTGCACTAATGTGTCCCCCAAACACAAATAAAAAGTGAGAACTAATAAGTAAAATCAAGAGGTCTGGAGGCCACCTGCTGTTTGGGGATAGCAGGTTTACCTTTTTGTCATACAGACAAAATGTGGCAAGAAATTCAGCCAATCATGTTTGTTGTTCTGTTTGTCTTACGCTCTCTAAAGCATGACTGGCTGGAAACATACCACTTGGAAAACAGATGCTTTCAGGGTACACAAGGACCAAAATGATCGTACAAATCTGATCCGATATTTTTTTCAATTATAACTGAAAACTTTAATGCTTCCACACAATGAAGCAAAAACAATAAAACATACATCCCACAACTTTGGTGGAAATGTCAACTGTAAACTTCTTAGTTTCTTCTATTTAAACGCTCTTTGGTTTTCCACTGATTACTGACATCTCCCTTGGAGTACATGATAGTCAACCTCTTTGTGTTGAGCTCAGTGAGTGACTTAGCACTCAGACAGCCGCTTCACTGGTGGGGGGCGCGCATTATTAGTGACCACCTCTGAGAATTTTCCCGACAAATAAGTTCCTTTTTAGTCTAGGGGATAAAAAAAAAAAATCCATGATCACAGATTTTATAGGGCCCTATTTACCAAATGCCCAGGAAACCGAGCTTGAACTTGAACTTCGCAGTGTGCAAAGTTTGGAAAATGTTTAACTGCACTATTTTTTTCACTTTTATTTTTGTTACTTAAGCAATATGTGATATTGCTTTCATGCTACAGTTGCAACAATTCCATCTCATCATGGATAAATGTTTAAAACTTCATAAATGTTAAAAAGACACTTAAATGTCTCCATTTGTCATTCTGTCTTGCAAAGCAGACTGGAGTAGATCATGATATAGATTAAAGCAGAAATCATTGTGAATCAAATCCTTTTGAATCGACTCGTAGTCCCAAAAATCGGAATCAAATCGTGAGATAGTAAAAGATTGCCACCCCTAAAGGAATGAGTGATGTCAGGTTTTGGCTAGCTGTGTTTGGTAATGGAAGACCAACACTGCCAAAATGTAAAACAAATAAATAAATGGATTGATTCATTAAATCCAATGACGTTAATTTATTTATTGATCCATTTATTTGCTTATGAATTTGGCTTTAATTTTGGCAATGTTGGTCCTCCGTATTTGGTACTTTCCAGTAAATAAAACATCAAATACGCCCAAGCTTATCCATTAAAAATAAATGGGTGAACCTATAGATGTTGTGAGCAAAACAGACAGAATTGGCTCTTGTTCAGTCCCGTCTTACTCAGGCCAGTGCTAACGTGACATGTGGGAACACCCAGAACCCAACCTGTTCACACACAATCTGCAGTGGCACAATCCCATTACTCAGCTTGTTATTGCCCCCTCTCACACAGCGCAGCACAGCACTGGATCAGTCAGCCACAGCCAGATTCACTGCCTCTCTGGGGAATCGACTGGCTGCTTGATTTTCTAAGGTGCTTGTCTCACACTCACTCCCTCCCTTACCCTCTATTGTCCTCACTACTCCATGGCTGCCGTCTATCTTTCCTTGGTCTCTCTCCCACCCCACCTCCCTGGCTCCCCATCTGTTTCCATCATTCGCTCCTTCTGCCCTTGGTTCTCCTCAGTAACCCTTTTCCCGTCTCTCTCTCTCACTCTCGCTTCTTGCCACAGTCCCAGCGCTTTCCCTGGACAAGAGAAGACCTTATTTAGCAGTCTGCTCAGCACAGCCACAGCAAAGCTGCCAATTCACCTGCTTAGATTGCATTCTCCATCCCGTCTCAAAAACCCATTGCAATCACAATCCCTGCGTAAGTAAACGCACCTGGTTTACAGTCGCATCTGATCACCACCACGTATCATATACACACATTCCCCAAAATGCTTTATTCTACATGGTTTCATTACCTACAAATAATGCTTTTAAAAGGGTAGCCATTTTGTGACATCCATTATTGGATCTATGTGAAAGGAGGCACAGTAGAGGAAAGCCAGGTATTCTCAGGAACATCTCCTGTTCAACATTTGAAAGCATATTGTCAGATTTTACATCCATTCAAAATGCTGCCCTGCACTTTGTTTTGAAATCATTTCTGGTGAAATATGATAATTCATCCTCCATTATCATGCAAGCATGAACCAATTAATATCAAACATTTTCTTTACACATACATTTTTATCTTACTGTATGACCGTGGTTCTAAATGTCAAATATGATGGAAACGTAATGAGAAAAAAAGAGAAGAAAGTGTGACATCCTTATAATGGTTGAGACAAAAGTTTTTCAGTTTCTGTGGTTATTTTTTTGACCATGAGTTCAAACGGTACTATGTTTAAGGCCTGGGTGATTTGAAAGGAGTAGAGAGCCTCTGCACGCTTTAAAAACTCCCCTTTGGAGGAAAATCATAGCTGGAAGGGACTCACTGAAAGGTATATTTAATTCATGTGTTGACTTACAGCTGCAGCGGTTAGAAAATTATAGTGCTGCTTGTCTGTCTGTAGGAGGTGTCGGTTTGCAACTAGATGGTACCAAAAAGCAGAGTATAAATAAAGCGAAGTCATGTGAGAAGGTTTGTGGCTTTCTATTGCTATTACTTCCCCGTTTCATATTAGATATTACAGTCTAGGTCTAAGGGTTAGGCCCTCAACTGACCGTAACTGTAACTTAGTGAAAGGTCACATACATGAAAACGCAGTTATCATTTGAAATAAAACTAAATTTGAGCAGTAACTTATGATTAATTTTAAAAACTAGAGCTATATTGTCTTAAAACCAAGCTTTTACACCATTGTTCTGAGCTAGGTACCTTGCCAGAGAAAACTACAGTGAGTACAACATTCAAATCACAATTGCCTGAATACTAATTTGATAGAGTGGACAAGGTTTTGCTCTGACACACAGCCAAAACCACAGCTTGTCTCCGGAGCAGAATTTGGCTATTATTCTACCTTCATCAGTACTACCTGACTTATAATACACACTGCACTGGTTTGTGCACTGGTTTCAAGGTTTGTGCTGAAATTCCATCAAAGCCATTTAATTTAGCTGCAAAGACCATTTCCAATGAGAGAAATAATATCTCAACAGGAGGAATAAATATCACAAAATGTTCAAAACATGCCTTTTGTCACATTGAAAGAATTTGAGGTCCGACCGGATTCTGTGAATAATTCAAGGAGGCTGAGAAGAATTCTAATCGCACAATGGCTGAAAAGGTGTGTAACATGAAAACCATTTGGTCGAATGATTCATCAGTTAGTCAGAACCAGTAAGAGCAGGGATGGCAAGGTGCCTACAAGCTGAGCACAACCTCCTCACATATCAAGCAACTATATTATTGTGGTACTGACCATGTATGGAGCCAGAACAGTCTCATAATGAGTGAACTCTCGCAGGGTTTCTCACGAATGCACACACTTTGTTTCAAAGTTGTATTTCAGACTCACCAATGCACACAATCTGTTTCGCACACGCTTTGGTTCACAAATATAATTTTTATGCAAACTTGTAATACAAATTCGGAAATGCCCACGCTCTGCTTCAGAATTATTATTTTGAGGCACACTTGTAAGATAAATTCACAGATCATACGAATTGCTGAATGTGCATTTACAAACTGCTTCTCATTTGTGTGAACCTTGTGTGATACAAGAACGCTTCGACTAATTCAATGACATGACATGCATGATTTACAACGAGGGGATAGTCAGATAAATGTGTAACACAGTTTTCATAAAAATTATATTTGTGAGCCGAAGCGTGTGCATTTGTGAAACAGACTGTGTGCATTAGTGAGTCCGTAATACAACTATGAAACAAAGCATGTGCATTTGGTTATGTCCATAACCATGTGCTGAGAACAAATAGAGGCCTACAACCATGTGAAAAGCCTGATAGGAGTTGAGATGAGAAGAAATGATCAAAAGGATTTTTTGAAAATTCAGACGCTTAGCCTGGGTTGTGCGGACACGGCCCCCCCCCAATTGGTCAGAGGCTCTATGAACTCTGGTCATGGGACTGCTTGCAGTATCTTCATTGTGGTTACACAGACCACTGTGCCCACAAAGTGAACTTGCCTTTCTGTTCAGTGCGCAGACATATCAAAGTTGCCAGGTCTCATGCGGTGACCGAGAGTGTCCAATATCAATTCGTTCCCTAATTCATCTTCTACCATTTATCAGTTTCCAGGTCACGGGGGGTGCTGGAGCCAATCCCAGCTCACACTCTGTGTGGGCAGGGTCACCAGTCCATCACAGGGCCAACACACAGAGACAGACAGACACTTACACTCACACTCAGACCTACAGACAATTTAGAGTCACCAACCCAAACATGTCTTTGGATGGTGGAAGGAAACCCACAAAGGCACGAGGAGAACATGCAAACTCTACACACCGAACCTGCGGCCTACTTATTGTGGGCCTACAGTGCTAACCACTATGCCGCTGTGCCCCCCATTACTGAATGTTTTATTTTATTTGAACATGCGCTCTGCAGATCTCTTGGCCATAACTCCACGGGGAGTGCACTGTAATTTCACCAGTTACAAGGCACGCACTCAATCATGTACAGCACTTTGTGTCAGCTGTGGTTGTATTTAAAGTGCTTTATAAGTGTCCACATTTCCAGGTGTTACCAAGGGTCTTGATTCATGTAGGGTCACTTCTAGGGCTGAAACGATTCCTTGAATAATTTGAGTACCTCAATTACAAAAAAATTATCGATGAATTGTTTTGAATTGAGCAGGGTATTTCACCCGGACAACTTTAATGTGGCACAACGTGCTGACGTCAAGCACACAAAGGAAGAAGGAGGAGGAGGGGGCAGACATGTTTGGTTTTAGCAGCGGAGAGATGGAGGAAAAAGGAAAACAATTGTTTATAATTAAGTGAGATGTCTTATTTTCTCATGTATATTTCATTGCTCTTTAACTAAAAAATGTTTTACCCGATTAATCGATGGAATTTTCAGTAGAAAACTTGATTACCAAAATATTCAATAGCTGCAGCCCTATAATGTCCTCTTTCTACCTCCTCTTTTCTTTCTTTCTTGCTTAAGGGTCAGTCAACCGGGCGTCAAGTTGACTGCACGTGAACATAAATCTACAGGTCGGCATCGCACGCACACACGTTTTCACTTTGGGGCCTCGTGAGGACCCGGGTGGCACCCACTACATAAAACCCAAGACCAAGTCGACATCACTGTCCCCTCCCGTTTTGAAGTGTTCGCCAGCTTGGTGTTGGCCATTTTGGCTGTAGTCATCCTGGTCTGCCATTTTGTGCTCCGCACGCACGCACGCGCACACGCACACGCACACACACACACAGTAGTAAGTACTGAAGTAACCTTGATAGATATAGTCAACACTTGCTAGTTAAAGATGTTCCCCGTTTTGTCACAGGGCTACTTGGCTCCTCCTTAGTTAAGTCAAGGCCCCCTTTTGACTCTATAGAGACCTATTTGGACTTAGTCACTGGTTCCAGGGTGGTGCCCCGGAATTGCACTGAATTCATCTCGCGTTTCATACCTCTCTCTTTGTGAGCACAAAATTCCAAGCTCATTTGGTAAGTTGTAACAACAGTATTTATGTGCAGCTTGTTAAAAAAAAAGCATGCAGCATCATAGACAGTGGGTGGTCAGAACTGATTCTGTGTCTGTGGTGTATCATAGTTCAGCTCCAAATGGTGTATCAGATTTTAGTGTTTGATTCACCATTTACAGATAATTTTACTTTAGAGTTTTATTTTGGAAATACCCTGACTTAAGACAGAAATAATGAATGAAAGTTTACAAAATATGTATTACTATTGAAATAAGATTTTCTTATGTACAAGTGAAAAAAATATGGAGTAAATACTGTCTCAGATTCCAGAAAGTCACAAGTGCAACATTTCAGTAAAGCTATTGATTAGTGACCGATTGTGTCGGCATACAAAAACAACAACAACAACAACAACAACAACAACAAGGTAAGGGTGTCACTTTGATTCAGGGAATATGGAGTGCATTCACAGTATGAAGATTACACCAGGACTTAACTAAACTTTCATCACATCTGTGGTAATTTTCCATCTGTGACTTTGGCCCATGTGTTCCTCATTTGGTATTAATGTTCCTAATCTAAATTAGCCTGAGTGAATGTTGAAAAAAATGCTATCAGATTAATTCTGACCTAGAACTTCCACATCTAAGTCAAAGATTTCCTTTTGATTAAGGAGACTTGGGCCATGTGTAAATCCTGCTTTTGAGTCACTGCAATGTCCACCACTATAGAAAAATCTCTAAACAATGCTTGGAATGCACTGTAGCCAAAAAGTATGACGTAACATTGGCAGTCTTATACTGAGGAGCACATTGCATTCTTGATTTTCAGCAGCCACAGATGGCATCAGTTTAAGTACAGGGAAGTGTAAAGTGGCCGTGACGTCACTTTGACTCTACATGCTCAGCATCATTGCTGCAAACGGCCAAGTAAACTATAAATACAATATGAGCCACAACGGTATGTTTGGGTCCAAACTGCCAAACAAATTACAATTACAAGTACTTCGTGATACAGAAAATACATTTTATTTGCCGGCAGAAAATAACTGAAACTATCAAAGTCATGAAAGGAGAGAAAGATGAGGCTCATGAACCGTTTCAAGGCAGCATGTGTGTGTAACGCTGTCGTCTGACAACATTTGTGTGAGCAATTGAGTCTGCTGGGAAGACATGCTGACCTTCGCAGGTCTTGCTGGGAAACTGGGCAAAGAGCTCAGGGCAACAGTCATTAAGATGCACACAAATTACAATGTCAGCCATGCCATTACACTGTTTGTCTACTGACCCTGACAGGACAGGGATTCAACCCAGAGGGAAATTCAACAAAAATCCTGTAAGAGTTCATTTCAAAATGCCCAGAAATTCAAACAGCTTTGCAAAATTTGTTGAAAATCAATTATTGAATAGTGTATTTCTATTTTATTCAACATACATTCCCTGTATTGACATTGCAGCTTTGTGTAGTGAGGGAGATGTCTGTATTCTCTGTGAAGACCTGCATACTAGCTGATGCTGGTTCTATCAGTGCAGTGTTGTTGATGCTGTCCTTTGTCGGATCCAGAAGGAGGCTGATTTAACTTCCAGGTTCGCCGAGTAAAAGGGTCAATGGTAACAACAGAACCTTGTTCCTTCTCAGCTACATACCTTTGTCAAAACCTGACTTCAAGTCTTCTCCCACAAAACACGATGTTCATCTTTTAAATTCTGGCTCAATTTGGTAAAACATGGACAATAAGGCAGAGTGGAACGCAGCTAGAAACAAGGTCCCGTCTCTGGTCTAGTCTGGTCTGCTCTAGTCTCTGGAGGAGTCCTGTCTCTGGTCTGGCCTAGTCTGGTCTGATCTGGTCTAGTCTCTACTCTCTGCAGGGGTCTGGTCATTTTGAATCAAATCATAGACTTGAATCAAATCGGAATCAAATTAAATTGTGAGATAGTAAAAGATTCCCACCCCTACCATACACCCTTATGTCCCGCGGGTTTTCAGTACAAGTCAGGCTGCATTGCCGCATGTGTGTGTTTGTGTGTGTGTGTGTCTGACTGTCCAGGCTAAAGCCCTCCCCCGCAAGTTAATGTCCAATCACTGTTGTGCCTCCGCCTACTCACAGTGACTAACCTATCACGCTGTTGCTGCTCACACACACGGAAGAAGGAAAACTTCTGCAACGACAACTTTACCTCTGAATGCTCCGGACTCGCCATTGCTGCACGTTATCTCTGAAAGTTTGTGTGAGGCTGCTGTGCCTGTGTGTGTTTGTGTGCAACAAGGCCCACAAGGCCTGTTTGGCTTACCATGAAATCTTACTCTGCCTTAGCCAATCATCATCACTTCTGCGGCATTGTAATGCTGGAAATAGTAATTACTTAGATTACCTGTTACTGAAAAAAATAACGACGTTACTTACAGCAATGCAACTATTTATGTATACTAGTAGTCAATGCTAAGAGGCACTTTAATTTAATTTTAATTTTTTATACACTTTTTATGCTGTGGTGTAAGTAGTAAGCAAGGAAAAATAGGCTACTATTAAGTCTACTACTAAGTGTCTGATTTGTTAATCAACTGTTAACTGAAAGTGTAATTCAGGACCAAAATTGTTTGGAACTTGTTCTGACAAGCAAAATAAAGAAATCATTTTGGGAGAAAAAAAATGCGTACCAAAACTGAGGTACGGACCTTACCGTGGGCTACCTGTACCATTGCACCCCTACTAAAAATACAGACGAAGTACATCAGATCGTGCCCTTGCTCCTCCTTAGCGCTAAATTCCAAATATAGTTTCTGCTCTGTGGCTAAAAAAACCAAGATGGCAATTCATCAAGAAACAATTCACAAGCCAAAGAGACATCACAGTGGCTTTGTCAAGAATATTATTTGTACACTAAAACAGAGTGCATAAAGGCTCCCCAGCCTATTGACATCCCATAGTTATAATCAAGTGCAAATGTTTGTGGGTGTGGTTTTCAATAACTAATTGAGAAAAAAAAAATTGTTTGTTTTGTTTTGAAGTTTGCTATTCACAAGAAACAGCTGTGAAATGAATCACATTTCACAAAATTAAGCAAACAAACGAGGACAAGACAAAAACTTAGGATCAGAGCTTGTCCTCCTGAGTTCAGAAATTCAGGTCAAACTGTCTATAGGTTGGAGAAGCGTTGGCTCTACTGCTACTCAAATGGACGTCCAGCTGAGTGATGCTTAGTGGCACAAAGGACCACAACTGCAGTTAACATACGAGTTCAATTGTTTCATGGAACATCAATAAAGAGGACGCCACTGCTTCAAAGAAAGTCAACACATCCCTTAAGTTTCCCCGAGAAGCCTTGGTATTCCACAATGCTATTGTGTCAATATTTCTTAGATTGAACAAATTTGAATTGTTAGAGAATAACATGCATTAATAGATGAGGCCTAAAATGGGCCCTACAGGTAAACATTATCCCTGTAGTGAAGTTGATGGATGGATTGTCGATATTTGAGAGTTTTCTGTCTCTGGGGGTGGACAGTTCGATCTCCCGAGTGTATAAAGACATCTGGATGTCCATTTGGTGAATGTTGGTAGAAGTTTGTTGATACAGCAGAGACTGACCCTTCACATCAAAGTAAATTTAATAAAGCCTGTTCAAACAAGGAAAATAAACTTGAGAGCCTTGTCAAGGCTCAGGCCCAAAACCCAATTCAGATGCTGTGGAATGATCTAAAGACACTCAAAGCACATGTCCTAAGAATAAGGCTGTGTAAATGCAGGTCTGTAAGGAGGATGTTTTGAAATCCCTTCTGAACATTGTGCAGTGACAGCTACTTGTTTGAGGTCATTGGTTCCTGAGCGGGTTTGACTGTTTAATAAATCCAAGCCTTTGCTTTCTCCAACAGCAAAGTGAATTGTCAATGTGAGATGTACAACTGTTAGTTTTTGAGCTGCAGCACGTGATGTTTATTTACTAGTGCCTTGAATGAAAATGAGATTTTATGAGCTGTGAATGCACAAAACAGCGTAATTGCAAAAGGTTTGTCCCCCTGTAGTTTCCAGCTTCACAGACTGAAAGTAACTATTTTCTCTCGTCATACTCCACTAAACCTAGATCAATTTTAACATAATGTGTAGTCTCGCCTGCTATTTTTCCTGTTCTGGTCATCACTGGGAAAGTTATTTGTTCTTGTAACTTTTGAACCCGTGACCTTCCTGTTGTGGGGCAGCAGCTCTAACCACTATGCTGCCATGCTCCCCTTTCTCTCTCTTTTGACGTATAAAATATTAATTGATATTGATGGGTTTAGCACAAAGTTCCAATCTTATCAGGCTCTCCTTACATATCAATAATATATCAGCACATTAGCTGATTTGTTATTAATCTGAAACGTCTCTGCTCCTTGGAATGAACATAATGGGAGAGATCAAAATCAGAGCAGCCAGTAAAGGAAGGTACAGAAATAAAAGCAAAGCCTCAGATGATTAGTGTACCTGAGAGTTTAGATGTTGAAAAGGCAGCACAGACCTTCTGCTGCCACTCACATCTCAGGCGCAAATCTGGTGGTACTCCAGTCTGAGGGGGAACTTGAAACACTCCTTTGAATACCCAGAGGATTAAACTTATGCGTCTCCACAGAGGAGCAGGACGGACCTTGGACCTGTGAACGGGTTTATCAGCAGTTTAAAGTGTGGTAGGCATAATGCCTTGGTTCCAGACTTGTACTTTAGAACGCATCAGAGAAACCACTTAAAATCTGATGGAATCAAATGATAAACAAAACGCCTCGTGTTCAGTTGCTGTGCATGAATGGTGTTTGACGAACACGTTCATATTTTTTGAAAAGGAACAAGTTTTCCATGATGGTCGAGCATGGTTAGCAAATCAGACAAAGATACTGGCACTGAAGAAGTTAGTGCTACATTGGATTTGGTCGAGATTTAGATACAAATAAATGAAAACCGCTTATTGTTTTGGAGTGATCCATGCATAATTTGGCTAAATGAAATTTCAATTACATATACTCTGTACCTTACACTGCACTTAGTTTTCCTACTCTCTATAATCTACATCTCATCATGATGACACATTATTTAAGTGATAGCGTATCATCAATCTCAACATTGTGTTTTCTCCTGTCTCTGATTATTAATTGTATCAAATAATTTGTATAATTTTGGAGTGTTAAAAAATGTGCAGCTAATGATGGACAGGTAGGAGAAGGTTTTATTGAAAGTAATTTTGTTGATTTATGTAAAATAATGAATTAATATGAACAAGTTCATATTTGGGACCATGAACTTAGTTCAAAATTGTACAAAATTGATCTATGAATATTAACTAGTTCGTATTTATCTGTTTGAAGTGAACTTTTGAAGTTTGAACTCAGACAACACTACTCAGGTGGAAAATCAGCGCAACACAAAGTAGACTGACTGATCTGGACTCCAACCGATTTAACCTCCATTCTCTAATGTGAGGTGGAGATTTGGCCTCAATTCTAATCCGGCGCCTACACCTTCATCTTAAACACCCTCAATTTATTTGTGCATTCACATGGAGGGTCTGCCACATGAAGTGCCTTTCCATCTGGTTATTTCCAAAGGAGAAGTAATTAGTTACCCCATGTCTATTTTTTTTTTATTTTATTTTTCTCATTTACGTTTATAAATAGGTGAAGAATTTTGAAAGTAAGTACATATTCAGGTCCGCAATGTAAAAAAGAAAAAAAAAAAAAAATCCAAGAAATGCTGGAGTGAGATAAAATTATTGTCACAAACAAATGCCACAGCAAGGCCCACACATCTACAGGTGACGTATCTATTTCATTAATACTCAACTAATTTCTAACTTGTTTCCCATTTCTGTCAGTTAAAGACGAAGATGTCCCAAAGCTAGCTGGTATAGTTACTCAATTAAAAGACCCTCTTGAGCTGCGACGCCACACAGAAATGGGTTGTTCGTTGACAGCGTCGCTACATTTCTCTGCAGGCTCCAACCTTTGTGACTACAAAACTTTGAAAAATTTTGTGAAACTAAGTTTAGAGAACCTTCGCTTGTCAGTAGTTACTGGAATTAGGCACAGCTCTCGTTAGAATGATAGGCTGGTTTTGTTTATTTTTGTTTTGGTCTTTGATTTTACCCTGAATTTGAACTTCACTGACTGCAAGTACTGTTCACACCATGTAGCAATAAATTGCATTCTTTTGCATCAATACTTGCTCTCCGCCTCTTGTTTTCCATGTTGTGCACTCATGCCCCAAATCCAGGACATAACAGGTGGTGTCAGATGACTCCTCTCTTACAGCAGGGCAGTGTGCTAATTATATATTGAGAGATGGGGGCCACTCTGACAGACTGAAAGGACAAAAAGAGTCACATGAGGACAGTTGGAATCAGAGATTGCACTGGGAGATCTGGGGGAAGGAAAAGGCAGTGTGAGGAAGACCCACACACAAAACAGGGCACGGTGAAGATTAGAGTTGGAGAAGGAAACTGAAGAAAAAGAATGGAGTGGCATTACCCACAGTGAAATGGCAGTGATGACCAGGCCAAAGGATGCAAAGCAGCCACCATCCATACCAGCGTGATACAGATAATGAGGGGGAGCTGTATTATTTACGTCTTTTCGGTATCTATGTTGCTTTCACCTCTGTCGCAGCCGTTCCCGTCAGGCATATATTCATAGAGCATGTTGAAATATACATAGCTCAGTAGTTGTGGCAAAGGTACAGGTGTGGAAAATAGCCATTCGATCCAAAGGGGGGCTGTTCGCTGTTACCTTGGAAACTAGCTTTGGTCTGCAGAGTCACTTTGTTCTGTGTTTTCTACCTGAAAATTTCCTCTGTGAGAGGAGAAGCAGATCAGGTGAAGGTGAAAAGGGTCAGAGTTTTGATCAGTTCTGGCTTTTCCTCCCTGCTGGATGGTGCATTGTGGATATCAAAATTATTCTGTGGCACTGTGTGTTCCCTAAAATAGTAATGGTATTCATAGGATATCATTTGTTGTTGTAGCTTATCTACTTCCTAGTTTGCTTACAATTAGTATTATATGCACAATGGTTCACGTAAAGCCCCTAGAGTGGACATGTAAAGAATTCTATATTCTATCTCTCTTGTGACTTGTGTCTGTTCTTTTCTTTCCATTCCCTGCAGTAGTTTAGACTGAGGTTGAGGTAATGTGTTCATGTTCTTTTCTCATTCTTCTCTCTTCACAAAATGGATAAGAAGTGTCTGATGCTATTGGGTGCTTTCTTCTCCTCCCCACTGAAGCCCTGGTGGAAGATTACTAGTCTTTCTCTGCTGTGCAGAGTTCAGGTACCGTATCCATTGTGTTCCATCTCACAGGGACTGTGAAGCCAGGGATATAACTTTTGACAATTTTCACATTTTCCATTCTAGGCATTTAGTGGATACACTCATCCAGTGCAGCATATATTATGCAGAATGCAAAACAAGCGTTCATGCCTGAATAGATACCTTCTTTCTTTACTTTCCCATTAAAGGATTAAATTCATTGTCCCTGTCTGAGGTTCTGACAAACATGATTTTTATGCATGTGCCTTAAGGGATTTTATAAAGGATGGAAGTCACAATGGGTCAAACCAACCCATCTGTCATAAACTACAGTCTTTATGAAAAGCTCTGATGTAGCGCGTAATGATTATGGTAATTTGGAACTGCAAAATGTCAAAGATGATAAATCAAACTTTGGCTCAAACTTTCGATATTGGCCAGCAAAATCCAGCCAAAAGATTTCTGGCCAAACAGATGGAAGACATATTTGACTAAGCCATCCTAATTAGAACATGCATATCACTCTGATGTACTTTGAGTTGAGCTTTATTTCCCTGTTGCTAATGGTTTTGGGCATTTGTGTACTTCTCAAATTGTACATCATACCTCCACTAGAGACAATTTTGGCAGAGCCTAGAAAACTTTTGATCTTAGAGGAGAAAAGTGCCTTTAATTTTGATGCAACTGTGCTCAGCGAGTCACATCCCCAGGGTTACTGGTGAGGGCGGCGAATGACTGAGTAGCAGTAAAGCCAGTGTCATCAGCGCAGAGCTGGGGCTCACTGATTCCTGGTCTTATAATACGCCACGCTGCAAGGCCTCAGCTGTGCTTGTGTTCCCCTCTCATCTTGTCCATCTGTGTCTGGGACTGTGAGGGCACTCCAGTCCTCCACCTTGCTCCCGCTCCATCACTCTCTATCTCTACATCCTTCTTCCATTATTAGATGTGAGCCTAAAATAATGATGAGCCAAGGCTCTCAAGTCGTTTATAGGAGACCCATTTGTACCTGCTTGGGAGTGACACACACGCTTGTATATTATTATCAAGTCTACACATAATGGTGATATTCGCTGGAACTAAAATTGACTATCAAGGATGCCTCTTCTGAGTGACAAAAATTTCAAAGCATCATCAGTGAGCCACTGTGCAGAGAATTATCCAATTCCACAGGACTTTGGTTAAAGCATCAGTATAACAGTTATCATTAGAGATTTTGTGATTTCGGTGAGTCAGGAGTAAGAAAAAGTTTAGAAGGAGAGGATTATGACACAGACACGCTGCCGGTTGATATGTTGGTTGGCTTTATCACAAGAGAGGAAAAAAAGAGAAAACCCAGCTCTGAAATAATAGTCTGATAAAACTCCGCTAAATCGGAATAGTTAACTGGTTAAAAGGGAGGATACTTTTACAAATACCTCCTTTCTCTGTTTTGTGAATTAAAAAAAAGAAGGTTTCCTTTGTCATGAAATCAATGGCAGTTTATACTTTGTCATATTTGTTCTTTGAGTTCACCAACAGTGGATCG
The DNA here is from genome assembly GCF_900963305.1 of Echeneis naucrates. Taxonomy (NCBI): domain Eukaryota; kingdom Metazoa; phylum Chordata; class Actinopteri; order Carangiformes; family Echeneidae; genus Echeneis; species Echeneis naucrates. The sequence continues at coordinate 8,405,789 of NC_042516.1, read as the reverse complement.
TCTTCAGTGGTTCAGAGACAGAAACCGTTATACGAGGTGAAACAATAAATAAAACTCCTGTCCTCCCACACATCACTCACTTGTATGAACCACTGATCAAACATTCATACAACTATCAAATATTTGACAGACTTGAATGCCATCTCATCTTAGCTTACTATTCAAATTTTAAATCTCCTCCTCCATAACTGAAGTACAATTCAAGAAAATACATCTCTTTATTATTGAAATTAAAGCCAACATCATTAGCAGCTTATTTGATGATGCGATTCACATTTGAAGTTCTCACCTCTGCTCCTTAAATTCGCTCTTGTATTAATTACTCACTACAGCACTTGTTCTTAGCGTGACCAATGTTAAGAACAAGTACAACTGTGTAATAATTTTCAGTGTATATCTACATGGATTCCTGTCTGTACTTTGAGATAATTGAGCTCACATTATGCAACTCGGCTTAATTGCTGCATAACTTTTCGAGTGCCTGTGGTAATTATTTCAATGGATCGAGGGCAGTAATGAGGAACTTTACCTCCCGTCTCTAATATTTGCCTTCAAGGTGATCAATATGGTACTTGATGTGTTTGCAGAAAGTAAACTGTGTTGTTTCATATTGAAGGTTCAAGGCAGCCAAAAGCACATTGGAGTTGAACTTTGATTCCAGAGCTTTAATAAAAAAAAATAAATCAACAACAAATGCTTTAATATTTTTAAGGTGCTTATTAGGATTACATATTTTCCTCTAGGAGAAGGGTGATTACAGATTTACAGCTCAGACAGTGCAGTCACTGAGTCCAGGACTGGTATGAGCACAAATCCATTACTTTCTCTTTTTATAGTCCTGTACAAGTCCCTGGAAACAACAAGTTCATTTAAGACTTTTCTCCCATTAATGAAAGTTAACAAATATCCCAGCAGTGACTGTGTGAATCTGGCAGCTAAAAAAATAGATGCAGTGCAACACTGTCCAACCAACTTCAATGTAAACAAAGAGTAACTTCTACTGTTTATCGTGCTAATGTTAGTTTTGTTAACAAGCTCATTAGGTTTCTTACACCTCACATTACAATTTGTGTAAATATGTGTAAATATCAGCTAATCTCTATGGAAAACTACTTGCTGCAGTAGACCCCATTTAACTGAATTTAGTGAGAGCACCTTCTAACTAAGACTGAATTTAGGAAGAGCAGAATGCAACCAGTTCAAGATGCTGAAAGTTCCCAAAATGTCTAAGGATTAATTAACACCAAAGGCATCAGAGCCCTCTTCTCCTCACAATGTCTGTCTGGGGCAGACACATATCTGAAGAACACACTTTGCCATGAACCATCCTAAATTCTTTTTCGTGCTGGGTCATGTTGATAGACTGTAGGTGTTGGTGGGGGAGGGTCATTATAGCCAAAGTAATGAAGGAATCCACGTTAATGTCCTTTTGTTGAAGCGTTACATTTTACTTCTTCCTCCTCCGGGACTCTATTCAGGCCCATCAATGAGGCTGGTAATTTCTTTTTCACGTCCTAATTGTCTTCTTTTTTGTAGGCTTTTTATCTGAGGCATACAGTCTCTGGTGCTTGAGTGAATTTTTGCCAGTGGCATAAGGTCTATTACGTGTTGATCATGACATTTTAATGTATCATTTGTGGGAGTTATGGACTCAATAATGCATTCAAATGAGGTAATTTCAGTTTGTCTGCAATTGAACGGTAATTCAAGATGTCCCTTAGATAGCTGATAGATGTCCTGAGTAAACTATCAACACAAGGACTAAATAAAGGTCATTTTTGATGTGGGATCTCATCAGCTGAAGAATTTTCACCATTTGGTTGCTGTGGCTGCTGTTTCTGCTGTTTCTACTGCTCCTTTGAGTGGGCAAGAACATTGTTTATCATTACTACAATCACAATTCCAAGTAATCACTCTCCGTTTTTATGTTGACTAGTAAAAGCTAAAATGGGATAATATCTGGTTGCCGAGAAAGACTAGTGCAATGCTGTTGCCTTCTGGTCAAGCAGTGCAAACCATGTGTGAACAGTAGCAATCCCATCCTATAACATGCAGGCCCTGCTCAACAGCCTGTTGTGGGAAAGAGCATCAAAATTTAGTGCGGCTTAATCAGACATTTGCAGCATCTGATTCCTGAAGCACCTGAGCATCACTGCACAAAGATAAATGAGTAGCAGATGTTGATCTAGCATTGTGTGCAAAAATACACTACTCATACATTTTACATTTTTATACAATTATGGACATTAAGAAACCCTTGGGACACAAATTCTAAATGTGATGTGTTTCTTTGAGTCTCCAGTTAAATTTTGGTGCTGAAATAATAATCAGATCAGTTTACTTTAAATGAATAATATCGTATTTAAATGGGTAAATAGTAAGTAAAAAATATCCATGAAATTCCACTTCAATTGATGAAAAATTTGTGATACATTTGTCAAATACTCAAAGCATTAAAAATAGCCTGCACATGTATGGATTGATGGCTTAATTCTCCTTTCAGGCTTCTTATGTTCAACTGCATGACTGTGTGATCAGACAGATTAAATGCAGGGTGTAAGTATGAATCAGATATCTGAGCAGCCAAGACTAAAATAATGAACTGAATAATGAACAGCATCAATTAGCAACAACCACGAGGCAGTCATAGATAATGCTTAGCAATGCATTTTGAAAAGTCAGCCCACCTAACGGAAAGCAGGAAAAACTGAAGGTAATAGTTTTCTTCAGTAAATGGGCCTGTAACATGATGGCTTGTGAGTGACGCTTGCAGAAAATTTCTATAGCAACCTGACGGTAATTGTCATTGCCATGTCAAAGGTAAGAAGCATGTAAATAAATTCATGGTGTGTCTGCAAAGTCGTGGCATCGAGCTTCTGAGAACTAACAGATTGAAGCATTCCCTTTGTTGGCTCTCCAGGAGGCTTCAAGGTGAGCTGGTATGTTTTGAGCTGCAGAATCTCTTTGGATGCTATAATTGTTCATTTTCTAAATGTGGCCATGCTACGTTGAACTTCCCCAGCTTGTAGTAATGACTCAGCTGTGAATTTTTTTTGTGTCTTGTGTTAGGATTTACAGCAACAGGACACAACATAACCTGCAAATCTTCCCTTTGTTGTTTTTGAGTTTTTACTGAACTGATGAAAATCCAATAGATACACTGCAGTGATACACATCATAAAATTGATATCTCTGATTCATCCTGTATTTGGACTACACAATTTCCCACACAAAAATCTTACTGGGATCAAGCAACAGTCAATCTTCAAGGCAGCTAACCCTTTAAGACCTTTAAAAACCCTTTAAGATTTTGACTTTTAGCTACATCTGCCTGTGAATATCACTTTAAGGCCCTTTTTACTTTCTTTCTGAGATGGGATACTAAAAGAATCCTTAAACAAAAGTCAAACCTGGTTGGAAAATATGCCAGTATGGTAAATCATTTCCCATTCTCCATGCAGTAAACCTACTTTTTGATGGGAGATTCACATCCATTTATCTCCACATGTTGCACCATTACCAAGAAATGTATTTCTTTGAAGCTGACTTTTCTCCTTCAAATCTAAACCACTTCAGCTCAATATAATAGCCAATTAACCAACTGTGGCCCTCTCTGTGAGGTCTTATGTCGTTCTGCAGTCAATGAAGAGACGATGCGATCTTTACTAAAACTAATCAGATGACCCACCATTGTGGAGATTGTTTGCAACGAGGAGCAGGAGCAAAAGGCTTTCTGTTTCAAGGAGAAGCTGGCTATTAAAAAGCTATCACGTGGTAGGAGAGCGACCTGGTGTTGTTCACTGCAAGTTGGCCAACAAGAGACTGACTACTAAGTGGCAAGGTGGGTTGATGGTGGGTGTGCGGCTACGTCTGACCCCTTTTATCAGTCAACAACAGTGAGCTGCCAACAGCAGACCGCCATAGCACCAATCACCCAGCCGTCTGGCAGTAAAAGAATAGGCTAAAGCCCAAGCTGGATTCACTCAGCCAGCCAAATGACAGCCCAGTGGAGAGGAAATAACTGCTTTCAGATCAGTATCACTCATATCAGTCGATAAACACTATGGGTTCCCACCTGCACCTACACCATCAAATTTTCTACCTCACAATAAAGAGACTTTTAAGCGTCTTGGCTCAAGATGAGGTTTTTGTTGACTATTGGCAAGCAAAACTTGAGGAAAAACAAATAACCTGCTGAGGTTCAAGATGACAGTTGAAGTTAAATCACTCAGTCACTGTCAGATTGCTTAATACTGTCAAAAGAGTATACGCATCAAAAGATCACAAACAAGCAAGCAGACTTGCAGGGTGAGAGAAACAATATTTGCTGATCACATGAAATCATACTGACCTGGCAGCTGCCTGAGCCTGCACCATATTTATTGACTAGGGAGGGCATTATTACAACAGATATTCACATTTAAATTCCTTTTAACTACCATTTTATGATGGACCACAAGAAAAGACAGATGACGCCAACCACTATAACTGTATAAACTTAACATAAACAGGGCATTAATACAAGAAGTAAATGATCTATTTATAAGGTTTGCTATTGCTCCATAGCCAGCATGAACACGAACAATTGTAATAGCTGCTGTTGAGGCGCAAACTCCATTCATTTACTGGCCTAGAGCTGTCTGCAGTGGAGCAAAGCAATGCCAGAGTTAACTCTCATCTCTGTCTGTCTGAAGTTATCTTATTAACCAGCAAGCCTTGGCCCAATCCATCACTTTCCAATTGTAGACTACCGCAGCTCCTAATGTGCTAAAGTGTGTGTATTATGACCTCTTGTCCAGCTCCCTCTCCCAGTAGGAAATCATATTCAGCTACAGAGAAAACATTAAAAATAGAAATTGTGTGTTCATTAGTGAGGTTATAAGGTGTTTCCAGTGAATGTTGCCACCTTCTAGCAAGGCTATTTCATTACCACATTTGCAGTCAAGCATATTTTCCAGCATGTCATGCTGTTCCTCTGAAGAGCCTTAAGTGTACCTGGAACAAAGTGACTCAGAGATCCAAGTATTTTCGGCACAAAAATATGATGCACCAGCACGTGTGTATAGAGTTAAAGCAGTTAACTGTACTTGAACCCAGATTCCTGCTGTGAGCAGACAGTGCTAACCAACACACCACCCCGCCACTCAAATTCAGGCCCTTTGATATGAAATTCAACTAAGACCCTTCCCATTTCTTCTGATCATCTGAGATGTTTCTACATTCTGATTGGGCATGATGTGAAGAGGCACAGACCTGGCTTTAGAGGGTCTTTCAGTTGACAATGCAAATCAGAGATAATACCAAGATAGAAGAGGCACAGATCTTGGGAAGTTGACAGAAAGTTCTGCAATAAAAAGGTTCCCAAGATAACAGTAGGCTCCATGATTCTTAAGTAGTTTCCTCCAGAGTTAACACAGAATTCAGGCTAAATAGTTCAATCACGGTTCATCAGACCAGAAAATCTTGTTTCTGACAGTCTGAGAGTCCTTTAATTTCTTTTTAGCAAACTCTCACTGAAGAATGGCTTGCATCTGACTATTCTGCCATGAAGATCAGATCAGAAGTTTTAAACAGTATTTCTGGAGCTCACCCACAAGTCACCTATCAGAATATTTTTTATCAATATTAGTCTCAAAGAATTACATTATGCTTTGTCATAATGAGGTATAAGGTTTAGCTTGATTATAAAAAGATGCAATATAACAAAATAGAAAATAATCCAAGGGATCTGAAATACTCCCTGAATACACTGCATGCAAACTAAATAGCAAGAGAGGAAAAATGTAACACTCCACTCTAATTAGTGGTCAGCTCTTTATATGTGTTAATTGTAGAAAATGCTCTTGAACATAGAAAATCAGGGTTCTTTCAGACATTTTCATTATGTATGACAATACAGACTACCCACACTGTCATGCCTCTCAGTCAATATTAATACTAAGCTGCCATCTTCCCCACTCTCATTCCTGTAAGGAGTGAGTTAAAGAGATTCAGAGATCACTGGCCTTCATGTCAGGGCCAGTGTTGGTGTAGACCTATCTGTGAACTGTCAAAATATGATGAGGGCTCCGCAACAGAGCAGCTTATTCTCACCCTGACACTTAGCCCGTGACTCTAGGGCCCATTTCAAGGGAGCAAAAAAGCCTGCCCATTTTCCCCTTGTAGAGATCTGAAAAGATGGGAGCTACATATGCAAAGTGATGTAATTGAGGCTTTTTTATGTCATACCATAATTTTTCTATTGCCATTGAACTTTTAAGTTGCTATTTCCTGTATAGGTTCTACTTAATTTAATGTGTCTTCCATTTAGTTCGAAATTATGTAGCAAATATTGAACAACGGATATCTTTTTCAATGAAAAACTTTCAACATTCTACTCTTTTTCTCAATTTCTTCTTTTTTAAGTAATTTCTTTGATAATAATGTTAGACGTGAGAACTACAAGTTTCTAACTATTATCTTTCATCAATGACTGTACCATTATCTTCTTGTGGATTTCTACAGTACAAGGTCACAATCTGTCATTTAAATTATGCCATGTTATGTAATGGCAAATGGGATCCGAATAATGCTACTCGTAGAAATGCAAGTTTGCTAAAACATTTTGCAGGATATAGACAGTGTGTGGGGATTTTACCCTGACTTCCCAGTGGACAGTGGTACCTGTTTATACGCCTTGGCGAGACATCCAGTTGGAGTGAGCCTGAACCTTTTTGTGCACAGACCATGTCAAATCAGCCCTGTGCAGCATAACCAATTTCTTTTAAATTGGGTGAAAGATCCAGAAATTTCTTTTTACTGAGTGTATGGATAAGGTGCCAAGCCAAATACAGTGAGACAAGCCTACAGACAGCACCCTCAGACAATTTTTTGAGACCCTGGAGTGAAAAGAGGTACAAGCAATGATCAATTTTAGCTCTGAAAATTGAGTGAGAATTTATTCCAGCAGGGCCTAAGGTAAGCAATATGGAAAATGCTGACACTTAAAGAAAATTTACAACTGCCTGGCCTTGGCCCATTCTTCTCTGGCCGAGAGTTTGGAAAGCATAAACCTGATTCTCTCTAAATCACTTATCTGCAGGCAATCATGACCTTACAAAAGCCTGTTATAGCTGCCATAAGCTTACTCTCCATCACAATTCGGCAATAACAAGGCTGGCAGTTGCATCCAAGTTGTGCAACATCACCCTGCAGATGGTTTGGGAGGAAATTAATTAAAATATTGTAGATGAGGATGAATTTGCAGTTCTCAGTGTCCATGTCTGCCTGCCTTATTTATGGATGCACATGAGGTCCACTCTATGGCTGGTCAGGTCTCACCATGAGATCCAGTTAAGCATCTGTGTATATGTGTCCTGGTGGTTTGATTTACACGGTGCTTGTCATGCACTGCGTTATGTGTGGTTCAGGTCACAGGTGGAGGCAGCGAATCACTGTGCCAAAATAATTTGATTGAATGTCAGTGGGCTTGCTGCTTCCCTCAAAAGAAATACATGGACCCCAAACGACAAGGTTCAAGATCCAGGCATCAGCATTTATTCCAGTCAAAATCTATATATCTATAAATCTATAAAAATAAGTCTGAAAGTGGAAAATATAACAAAATATGTTTTCATTCACTTAATTTTCACTGTATTCTTGCCTTCTGGGGGATTATGTGGTTGGTTGCATGGTTAAAAGGTCAGTGACGATTCCAATGTGTGTACTTTTTGAATGCACCTGCAGTTATCAGTGTGATACATACTGTATATTTAGAACAACTTCAGTCAGCAAAAAAAAAAAAATTATAATTTGAAGCTGAGAAATACAAAATGTTAACAGACAATTGTGCAGTTAAATTCCCCTCACATACAGGCGAGATCAGCAATGTTGTCCATTACGTGTGTATATTAAACTCTACTTTGATTAGAGTCAAAAATGTATAATAAGTTGAGGGAGAAACAAGAAAGAATTGAAAATGAAAGGGGTGGCATTGATCAAATTTTCAGTGTGTGTACATAATTGAGCAGCACAGCATGGAAGGCACCCTTCGACATCAATGTCAGTGACTTTCAGAAAGCATTTCGCTCTGTGCATTGAAATACTGTAGAAGATCACAGGATGATATGGAAGTCCCCAGAAGACCAACAGTGATGAGGAAGTTTTATCACCCCTTTGCATCAAGTATTATCATTGACAGCTCCCTCTCTGAGTGGTTTCCACTGAAATCAGCCATTCCGATAGATTGCTTTAAATATATATCCTGCCAACAGCTACCAGCTATCGACTGACTTTTGTGAATGACGTCATTGCAAACGCAGAGGGATCAACTTTGCCTCATTTTTCATTTAGAAGTTCTGGAGTTGTCAAGGCTTTCCGCTCAAACCTAGCAGTCTGTATCGCAACACAATTCAGTAACTGACAGCGCCTCCAAGCCTAAAACCATGCGCAACAACACCTCTGTGGGTGCATCTATTTCCATTCAGAGTCAAGCACTGGAAAATGTCTGGGAAGGCTTATTATTAAAGATGATTGTGCAAAGGATATCCTTGCTCAATAGTTCAATCTGATGAATAAATCGGGACATCACAATAACAAATGATTCTTACTATGCGGTCTTACAAACAGTGCAGACTAGACAATGAATTGAAGGCTCAGTGGATAAGAGACAAATGTCCTTCATAATCTACTTTAGGGGGAAAAAAAAAAATCTATCTTCTGGTCATGCAGGTTTTTCCAATAAAATCCTGGGTAACTGGATGCACAGAAAAAGGTCGATCATCGACATCTGCCTAGGGTTGGCCACACTGTCAGAGAGCACCTGAGTCTATTTGATAAAATGGTTTCAACATGGCCTCCACTTGGGAAAAGGAATCCCACAGTAGTTTCCCTAGGAAAATCTGGTAGAAACAAAACAAAGCAAGCTGGTGGAGGTAAATCTAGAGGCTGAACATGTATCCCCTCCCAATGGAGAGACTCCACTGCAACTTAATACGGCTCCAAAATGTGGGATTTTGAATATAGCCAGGACAAAAGAATAAAAAACTTAAGAGAGGAAAGAGAAAGAAATGAAGAAAATTTGGTCCATTTCCACAAACAACTGATAAGTAATTCCAAAATAAAAGCCTGTGTAGTACATTAGTCCAACGGGCACACAGCGTGAAAATAAACAGACTTAAATTAAGTGCCAGTTTTCCCTGTGAATGTCTGTGAAAAAGGCAAAATAGACTGAACCTGAGGTGAGGATGAGTGAAAGACTGAGTGAACTGAATGTTAATGTTTACCTGCAAGAAAGAAATATTCAAATGCACATCACTCAATCTAGGGACACAAGCTGAGACAAAATCGTGAAGTGCATGATTGAACATCAAAGGGGGGTGTGCTATCAGCATTTATCTTTGAGATTCACAGCTTGGCAATAAAGCATGCTTTAATTGTGGGTCTGTCTATTATGGGTCACAAGCATCCCATCAATCACAGTAGCCGGAGCAACCTGGCATCTCCAGAATTTAAGGAGGACAGGGAAGCAGATGATGAATTATAAGAAATCACTCTGCTTCGCATTTTCTCATATTCTTCATCATGGGAAAATATGATAAGCCAGCAAAAAAAAAAAAAAGGGCACTCAGAAATTCAAGATTCCCACAAATATGACAGATAACAGTTCTGGTTCTGAACAAGAAGCAACAAACACAAAACACACACACACACAAAAAAAAAAAAAAAAAACTTGCATTAGAAAAAAGGTGACAAACTGCATATATGTACCAGGGGAAACAAATCACCACAATTAAATTTCTGTCTTGAATAAGGCGATGAGGTTGAGCTGCTCTCTGATGTACAACCACAGCTTGGCTGTAAGAGAGGCTGTCAATACTGTGGACTTTTTGACCCCTGAGATACAGAATCCAACTAGACACATGTTGGTGCTCAAAATGCACTTTTGGGCTATTGTGAAAGCAAAGTTGGCTGATTACTCCTAATTTAAGTCTTCACATTACAAAAAATAAAATTCGATTTACTCCCAGCTATGTCTACACATTTTCCATGTAGACATAAAAGGAAAATTGATCTCACCAAAGTTTGCATTTCCCTAAATGTTGACTACCACAATCACACTAAAATTCATATGAACCTTGTGGCGAAGAAAAAAAAACTTAGAGCATCAAAGGGAGTTGAAGGACATAAACTACCAAATTAGGTCAACTCTCACCAGCAAGCACCCTTTAATGACAACTTGTGTAAATGAACCAATAGGCGGCTCTAACACACACCCTTGTAAAGCTGAAAATCAAGACATCAATAAAATCATTATTGTTTGCAACAGCCAAGGCAAAATCAGAGAATCAACAGCAAAAAGACAAACCCCAGAAGAAGATTACATGCAACATGAGATTGATTTTCAGAAGAAGGAGATCCGGTACATTTCTCTTGGTGGCTTGGGGATAAGGCAAGACGCTAGTGATGGAGTGGGTTCACAACAATGCACTGCAGCCTTGCCTGAAGCCCACGGATGCATGTGACAGACAGGGTATCATGCTCCCAAACCCTTCTTGAAAGGCTTCTGTTGCGGGGATTAAGCCAGCGTCATAATGGCCTGCGGGATTTGTGCCACTGCTGGGTGACAGGCATCAAATCGGGTCGCTGGCAGAGACCAACTGCAACTAGAACACGACGCTCAATCTATACAGTTGTCCATCACAGTTTAAATCTATTGACCATGAGAAAGAGCCGCCTCAATGACAAGTAAGAGTGTTGCTTCATGAAGAAATGTATTCAAATGATGGTTGAGTGAGACGTGTGTGTATAATCCCATAAATACTAAACTGCCTAACCATACCCACACCTCTTCCTACAACCACTTCTGCCTTCCTTTCTGCTCTTGTTTTGGGGATTTGCAAGATTATTTTTCCATGGGAACTATTTTACATCCTTAACAGCTACTCCATCCAGGATCCACAGTTGCCATGGCAATATCTGTGGCAGGAAAAAAAAAAAAAAAAAAAAAAAAAAAAAAGTGAGCGAGAGCAGAAAGGGAAAAAAAAAAAAAAAACACTATTCAGAGTTGACAGGGAAATAACTAGTTTCATTATATTCAGCCAGCTGATTCTCTCTATCACCAATGACAGGGTGACAGCAGGCACAGTGAAAGGGCTTGTGTTTGTGTTTGAACTGTAATAAATTACCACGGGGGTCAGAGCTGTGGAGGCCATACTCACTGATTAAATGAGACCAAACTTATATCCTCTGACATCTCCCAGCCTTCTTCTCAAGAATATGAAGGTGTGGAGACAAATCCAATAATCCTAATTAAGTATTTCCTCCTATTGCAGCCTACTAAATGTCCGCCTGTTTACACAGCTAAAGCCCTCATTTGGTTCCCATGCTGAGTTCAAACCACTAGTTCAGGGTATTTTTTTTAAATCGAATAATAAGTGACATTACATAAAGTTATATAAAAAAATAATTGTGAGATCAAATGAAATCACTTAAGAGGATGAGGCGGAAAGTTTAAGTATTGCCTCATAAGGCCAACGACTTGGTGCCTGCGCTGCTCATGGGTGAAAAAAAAAAAATTGTCTCATATTTAAGGATGTAATTCTCATTTTCACTGACTCACACTGGCCTCGTGGTTAATTGAGCAGCATAGTGTGGAAGAGAAAAATTGCAAATACAGCTGTTGCTGTGGGTTTCTGTGTAGCTCTTTCTTCCGAATAGTTTAACATATCAAAACAAGCAGCATAATGGAGAAAAGGTACTCCGCATTTGAAAATATGGATCAATATTTGGAGAGGGAACAAAAGGTGAAGTGCCTCGATGAATGGTGGGACGCTGTAGTGTGTGTCGGTAAAATCTCTTTGTCACGCTACATTACACCATCATGATGACATGATGAATGTGTTATAAAGAATGACTCACTTCTGTTGAATGGCAAAAAATATAATATAATATAAATGACAAAAGTCTAAAAAAAAAAAAAAAAAAAAAAAAAAAAAAACTTTATTCTAAATCCCCCACTCCCATTTACAACAGATTAGAATTAGTGTTTTACAATAATGTGCAAAAGATCTGTTTTCACTTCACCTGGATGCATCACCATCCAGCTGAGGTGTCAGCCTCAGTGTAGACTAGACTAGAAAACCTATTTTCACTGTGACATGATAAAGATGGAATGTTTATTTTCCCTCAACTACGTCTAACTAGTCTTGGTGGTTAGAAGGTGTGAAGTGGTTTGGAAGCTGTGGTCCAAAATTTAATATCATATAATATATATTGTTTTAATAAAAACATGTTCTTGTATTCCTTGAGCAGTTTTACTTATGTTAATTATCTTAATATAATACATCATTAATTGTGCCTATTCTCCATAAAGCATATTTGATTGTCCTGAAGAGTGCTAAACAAATACAATGTATTATTATTATTATTATGACCATTACATTCATGTTTTTGGGAAGTTTCTGCCTTCACTTGCAACAAAATCAAGCCTAGTCAATCTAATGAGGACAGCTATGGGGTGCTGTTGAAAGCTGTGGCAGATAGTGTTTTAACAAAGAATACTGCATCATGTCATTTATACATGCATATAAATCTGCTCATGTATTGTCAAATAGTTATTGTACAATTAATTTAGAAGTGTTAAAACTGCATAAAATGGCAAAATTCACTCTTAGAACTGAATTACTATTCATTTAAAGACATTTACTATTTATATATTGGAAGGTTGAGAATGATCATTAAGGATACCTTGAAAGTGACCATTTCATTTGGCCTCAGTGACCCTGAAACTCATAAATGTTAAACAATTTGTCATCTTCACTTTTGCTTATAGTGAGAGTTAACAGTAATGCCGTGATTTTTATGGCAGTGGAGCAATGTGGAAGACTCATACATGTCCACTCTGGGCCTGGAGCTCTACCATGAGTCAGTGCAAACTGCTTCCCACACCAATCAAAACATTGTCGCTTTAGATACACGCTGAAACTCTCACCGCGTTTGCACTCTGCTGGGGCAAGTGTTTTGGCGGCTCTGCACAATGCTGGTGCTACTGTCGAGGGAATTTTAAGATCTTTTGAAAAATAAATATTGGTGGTGTACAAAATTCCTCACACAACCTCAAGATCAGGGGGCAGCAGTGGCTGTGCCTCAGCCGACCTTCAAGTGCGAGGTCACCCTATGGTGGAGCTTCAGAATTACAAACAGATTAACTTTGATTAGAAGCCACTGTTCAAAAGACCATCACTGCCTTCAAGCAGGAAATGCCTCACATCACACGGTCCATCAATCATAAACACAGGTGTGCCTGTCAAAGCAGGAGGTCGTTTAATTAATAAATATAAACCTAGCCTTCTATGGTGGATTAATAATTCCCATCCTGCCGGTATGTCAGGGTACCATGTTATGATTTGGGAAAGAAATCATTTCCGGCTTGTGTGTCACCATTCCAATAAACATTTATCTTGTGGCTTGACTTGTAATTATTGTTAATGACACTGTGCTGATGATTAGCAAGAGCACTACAACTTATTACTTGACTGGGCAATGTTGATGGCAAGTCAAATAACATCAACCACTGAATTAGAAGATGCTGTTTAACCACAGGTCGGGGAAGTGGACTGGCACACACAGCAAGACAGGGCTGCACTGTAATTACTAAACAATGAACCACACACTAGCAGCCTCTTTATTAAATGGAGCAAGAAAAGCCATCATTCAGCTTCCTGATGGTGGGTGGGCTGGACACCGGTGACAAGCTCCACAAAAGTGCTGTCCTTGTATTTGTCGAGGAGGTAAATCTAAGATGCACAATACTCCGAGGAGGATCAACAACAAAACGGCTTACGGTTACGTGAGACGTATTCAGGTGATGCCGTCCTGCAGACAGATTTAGAGTGAGCAAGCAGGTAGAGATTCAGAAAAACACTTTACAGGATTGTTCCCTGATGAACACATGCTGTGTATTACTGCAATTATTTGGCCGAGCACCCTGAAGGGGTCCACGTTGTCTTGAATTAATATGTTGTTTCACTACATTTTAGCAGTTCCAATTTTCTCCTCATTGCATTTCACTTTTGGTTGATTCAGCCACTGTGTATGGGTGTTAGTCTACTCATCCAGGGGACTTTTTTTTTTTTTAACTGTTATTTAGCCTTGGAATGAGAGTTGTAGACACTGCTTTTCCAATTTAAGAAATAATGTAGGCAATTGCTTCAGAGAGCATCCAGAGACCTTCACTTGGTGGATTTGTGTGTGTTTCGCATTTAATTTTAAACGGAGAAAATTGCAATTTTGCCCATCACTCTACATTTCCACGATGAAGCTACCATGCTTTTTAGGTATTATAAAAATCTATTAAAAATGAAATTCTCGTCTTTTGGTCAAATCTATATGAACTGAACCTGGATTCCTTCCATTCTTCCAGGCAGCTCCTCCAAGACTCCCCCAGACTGGATTGGTAGCTCCAGTGAAAGTTGGCTCTCTCTACAAATGTTCTCTGAGAATTAAGTGTGGGCGACCCAAGGACAATCAGAGACTTGTCCCAAAGCCATTCCAGGCTGGTAGTATTTTTGGGTCATTGTTTTACACACTACAGATTGTCAATATAACAATTTAAGTGTCGTCACTCTAGCTATAATACTGAAGGCAGCTTGTTTTCAGTCCCTAATTTAACCTTTATTTGAAGAAAATGTTTTACAATTAACCCTGGCAAACCAGAAAACATCAAATTTACAAGTATTTTTTTCAAGAAATTTAGAGGAGGGCCTTTAAAGGCAGTTAGACAAAGTTAACAATTTTTGATATTATTGGTAACAACTTCCGATCAGCGGCAGCAGCAGACTCAGCAACAGGCCGGGCAAGAAAAGTGCGGTCATGTGAACCATCTTTGGAAGCAGATGTAAAAATCGAAACAATTTTTACCCAGACATAACAACATAGTGAGGGGAGGCACGGTGCACTAATTGTCCAGATTTTTAGGTATGTATAGACATTAACCTGCTTTGATGGTTCCACCTCTAGAGGTAATGTCGCAAGACATACTGTCCCTTGTTGACCCCGTCACATAACTTTTGTCTTTGCAGCATTAACCAGCAGACTGATGTTATTGAAAGCCTGACGTATTTCACGAAAACTATCCTCTGAAGTGATTTCATCACTCATAAAAGCATTTCCATCACTTCAGAAAGTGTTCATCATTTTATTAAGATTGTATCTTTAGCAGTTAAATAGATATTGGCGTTATAATATGTGATGTAGTTAAGAGGGTGAGAAGGAATCCAGCATGGAGCACATGCTGTGGCATCTTACCCGGACTCTGCCGTGATGGATGATCTGAACACCAGGTGCCGTGACACGGTCGCTTCCGGTAACCTGCCGGTGAATGCTCCGTCGGCTGCTCACCGGGGACCCTTTTTCCTTCGCTGCATTGTAGATATCAGCTGCCCTGGTTGCAGTTTTCAGCGGAGGCGAGGTCAGAGCCGCCGTCTGAATGAGAACAGCCAGCTGAGTCACTCATCAGCCTGAAGCGGAAACCGTTCGCACCTGTTCTCCTCCGGCTCCTGACCAAGTGTACAGACTGCATTTCTGTCTTATTCTCATGGCCCCTGAGTAACATTTCAGCCTCCTTCACCTCCGCATTGTAAAGGCTGTTCGTGCTCCATATACTGTACATCCGGCCATTAGAGTCGAGGCCCTCCGTTCTCTGGCTTTTGTCAGCTCCTTCTTCTACTCTTTTCATAAACTGCTACCTACAAGACATTCCGGGGGAAAGTGGCGTTGGGCTTTCTTTAATGTCTTTTACCGCCTGGCACACTTTTTCACATTCGTGGAACAAAACTGTTGTTTCCCACTCTTGAGGGAAGCGGCCTGTTTCGGGCCCTTGCTGGCACAGCCGCCCGCCGTCATGGCCGCCGTCCATTTCCCATCACCACCAACTGACCGGCCAATCAGCATTTAGCGCCAGGAGGGGGCGGGGCTTGGCCGAGTGATTGACTGATCCGGACATCAGCAGGAATGTTGGCCATGTGTAGCGGTCCAACCTGAAGCTGAGTCAGACCACAGCTGTGCGTTTCAAAGCCCGGCTTACAACAGCTTTTCCCGTTTGATGGGGTCTCCACCGAGCTGACACCGGAGACAAGCGACTGCATAAATCATCTCTGAGGCCGAGAGGTTAAATCACACATTTCCATGGCCTAGAGGGGAACATTTGCATTAGAAAACCATTCAAATAAGCACTGAAACTAAGTCCATAAAATGTTTTTTTTTGAGGGTATGCATATAGAAAGGTGTTCATTAGCACATGCAGCATGCTAAGGACGTTTGTTTTCTGTGAATGAGTGTGTCCGACTTGTATGAAGCTCTCAGCATGTTTAATGTTCTCTGTGATGTTTATCCTAAAGCAGGCCTGCACTCATTATCAGCAGCAGCACAGATTTGCTCCTTATAATCCATTTCCCTGTGCATTTAAGGGAATTAACTTCAAAACTCTTAATTGGTTCGCCTGTAATTGCCCAAATTGTGTGAAAAGATTTATAGGTTGTGACAGAGAGCACACTAAAGAAGAAATGCCAGGCAGTGGAGATGGCGGCTTCTCTATGTCTGTCAGGCACACCTGCAGTTCCTTCTTCAAATGTCTGAAAACTTATCAGTTCTTTGTTTCATGCCAAATCTGACTACTGGGATTGTGTTGTTTATTTATTCATCCCAAAAATGAATAGGTTCTAATTGCTACCTGTGTGGAAGAAAGTCAGATTCTGCTGTATCATGTAATTTCACCTCAGGAAAGAAGAGAACAATCAGAGAAGTCTCTTTGGCACAATGAGAAGGTGGGGGCTGAGTGTGTAGCTGGCAATTTATTGCTCAGTTCTGTTCTGCAGTTCTGTTTACAAGGAAACCATTGTTCCCACAATGTGAACTGGCACTTCAGTAAATCCTCTAATAATTGGTTTCACCTGCTGGGTGTTTGAACTGCAAGACGAAAAGCATGTAGCAATAAAATTATGTATAAGTACCATTCTCGTGTATAATTATTATGCTTTATGCACAAGATCCATTTTAGCATATTTATATTCTGAACAGAAAAAACTTTTTGTGCAGCAAAACAATGCCCTTACCTACAGTACAGAACACTGCAGTCACCATCAAAAGCTGAATACAGTTCAGCTGTGACAAAACGCCAAGAGTCAGAGGATGTAGAGATGCAAGTCTTTTATTTCAAATCAAAATGAAGTAATCTGCAAAGATGTCATTCATCCAAGATATAGTTAGACATAAAAACAATGAATAAATTCTTAGAAAAGAAGCTCTTGTGTAGTGAAGCTCTAAAGGTGTTGCATCTCTGTTGCTCCCCTGTGTATTTTCCTTCCCCATCTCTGTCAACTCTCCTCTAGTTGTGGCCTTGGAGAGCTTCAGCCATGAACAGCTTCCCAAGGTTCTGTGAGGTAAACTCCTTCACATTTTGGCAGTAGTTATTAATTTGCCCTGTTGGAGAGAAGCAACATGAATACATGCCATCCACGCAAATGCACACTCACAAAAACATGCATACATGTGAGCATTTGTGCACAAACATTTAGACAATTAGGTGGAGGCAAGAAACAGAGGGGTGGGGAGTAGAAAAAGCAGCATAGCGAAACATCAAATTAGTCGGGGAACTAAGTAAACAGAAGGATCAGAATGTTGTCAGAAGGTGGAGGAGAGCTGCGATCAGAGCAGCGTAAAACAACTGGGAAAAAGGCGGTCAAGTTAGAGACTGAGTCAATAAATCTCAAATTAATATAATTTCAAGATAATGGAGTTTATAATTACCAAACCAAACCTGAGCTCCTGTGAGGGGAGCAGAGGCAGGTGATGCTGTTTGGAAGAGGTCTTTGTGTTGGGGAAGAGTGCCACCTATGTGTTTGTGTCGGTGCGAGTGCGTGTGTGTGTGTGTGTGTGTACCTGCAATGAGCAGCGTGTCCATACGTGGTGGAGGCTGTGGAGGCTTGAACATTTTGGTGATGTCCTCCTCAGGCAGCGGTGGCTCCCCTCTGCTCTGGCGCTGAGCGTTTTCCTGCTGTCGCCTCTGGAGGTACTGAGGGGAGGGACGCAAAGGGAGAGAGGGGTGACATGAGCAGAGGAGAGCCACAAAAAAAAAAAACACATAACGTAAATAGCACTGTGAAAGAGGAATGTGTAAATAAAAAAGATAAAATGGACAGAAAAGGATGGCATGCAATGATGGAGGCAAGAAAAAACTGGATGAGAATTTGAAGACAAAAGAAAAAGGTGATGACAGGAAAGTGAGGAGTGGGAGTAAAAGTGAGAAAAAGGAAAAGGTAAGTCAGAAACAGGAAGAGGCAAAATAACAGGAGGGAGTTGGAGAGAAGAGCAGCAGCAGATAGTATGAAAAAGACAGACAGGCAATGGAAACTATATAGAATTAAGTGAAATGTAGACAATTGTGTTGAAAGAAGGGATAAAGAAGAAAAAGAAGAGGTGCGAGTGCTGACAAAGAAGGAGTGAGTTGTGGAGGCCCGACGATCAGTAAATCAGAGAGGTGCTGGTTCTCTGGCCATCCTAAAAGCCTTGTTAAGTTGGCAAGATGGAGGAGAGAATGACACAGACCATTGGAAAGGGAGGCTGATTGGGGGGGGGGCATCCTTGGTGCTTTCAAACAAACATCCCACAATGCTGATAAAAATGGATAAGATAAGCAGTAAAGGAAAAATAAGACTATTTGGATCCTTACACCAGCACCCTGTGTTTTTACCTGTCATTGCATCACAGCAATACTGTGCAATATTAAAATGCTAATGTATAACTATGCAAATTCTAGAGAGAGAGAAAAAACTGTTTTAAGCTTGTGCAGCTTTTATTTAAATATAGACACACACTGCCTAAGAAGAAATCTGCCTCGTTTAGAAGTAAACCCCCCCAAAAATCGAATTGATCTAAATTAAGTACAATCATAAAGCATCCTCTTTTAAGTCAGCCTCTAGAAGAGGTACCTTTTGTTACTATTTTTCCCAGTTATTCTTCACAAACTGTTCAAGTTCTGTCAAGTTGCACAGGGACTGTGAGGGACTGGATTGAGGTCTGGTCCCCTGAGTCGCTTTGGCTTCATGCTTGAGGTTCCTGTCTTAGTGGGAAATAATGTCTCACGTTGCAGTTCTCTTGCAGCAGGATTCCTCTGTATTTATTTTACTCTCTGCCCCCACAAGCCTTCCAGGATCTGCTGCAGAGAAGCATCCCCACAGCACAGTGCTGGAACCACCACACTTAATACCGGGGATAGTGTGTTCCTGGCAGTGTGCGATGTTTGGCTTAAGCAGGATGGCTAAAATCTCCCATTTTAGTATCTAAACTAGAGGTTTTTGCATGAAACCCTCCCAGAGATCTGAGCTGTGACTAAAGTCAGACTGCATCCAAATAAATTAACAGTCAAATTGTGTTGGGAAAATTGTCTTTTTACTGTACAATTCCGCTCAGTATCAGTTCTGACCACATGGTACATCATGACTGCCATGGGAGAAAATATATTAGGATATTATTGCCCTGAGTAAAAATGGATGCTGTTAAGTGACAACTACATTTTTGGTTAGAAAATGCTTATTTTCTATATATTGTCCAGTTGGCTTCAGATTTTGTATTGTTGGTGTAGAGGCTGAAAATGAGAATTTTATTGAAGCATACCAACAAACAAATTTACAACTTTCTTTGTTCTTAGATATTTTAGTTTATCAACTATAACTACTTGTATGAGAATGCAGATTGGTGTCCTCTCATTACTGTGATCTTTCAGGATCCATTAGTCTCGTACAATAAACCTTCAATTCCCTTTAGATCAAAGATATACATGTCAAGTTCTAGGAGTTTTCCACAGGCCTGTTTTGAACCTGGTCCAAAACGTGTCAGTTAAACCTCTATACTCTTCATTATAGCTTCTCTGATGTATATTTGGCACACTGGATCCATACGCTGTGTGAGTTTATGGAACCTCTATTATTAACCATGAATCATGATTGCTTATTCGTAAGATTGATATACCCCTCCATATCAAGTGTGGCCTGGTTCTATGGGTTAAAAAAGAGAAAATAAAAATAGAGAGTTAATAAATACAAGGTAGTGTGAGATACATTTCCAAGCACAAAGACGAACTTGGCCACAGACTGCGCCTGCAAGCCGGCTATTTACCAAATTCAGAGAGCTATAAATGAAAAATGGAGCCCTCTCCACAACCTGCCATTTTTGCAACTTTCTATGATGATTAATAAGGTTCCATTTGTCCAGGAAGCAGCAGGGTCAATAGCACAAGATTACACAGAGCAAGTCCTGTAGCTTTCTGAAAGGTGTAATAGAGGCTCACTTTCTTTTTCTGTGTGCATTTTTGGTTCATTGTAGAGAACCACATGAAACGTGAACAAAGTAGCTACCATTGGAGAGGCTGTCTGCATGATACGGTGTATGACATGAGCTTCCTGGATGTCTGTGTGTATGTGTGTATTTGTGTCGGGGTGATGCTCAGGGGCTGTGATGATGAGAAGGTCAGCAGTGGAGGATGATGGATCATAATGGCTGCAGTGTGGGTGATTGGCCTGAGGATGTGTGGCTATGTAGGCGTGTATTTTCTTTGCAGAAGTTGTGAATGCCTCACATGCACTCAGAAGACAACCTGTGATCACAGACGCATGTTTGCTTCCAGCTGTCTTAAGGTGAGTGAACTTGGCCTCGTCTTTATCTGTTGTCGGCCAACATGACGACGACTCAGCTCGACTCACCACTTCAGACATTTCCTCATTTCCACTTGCAGAGAATAATGACAGTGAGGATGATGCAGTTGCTTGAACGAAAGGTGTGAGTTTGTGTGTACGCTCACTACACACTTGTAAGTCACCTTGTGCCTCTTTGCTTAAATTTTTCCTGACTAATGTGTGTGTTGACCCTTTCTGTTTGCATGTGTTGCTGGATGTTTATGAAGCATCTGGTCGAGGTTGTAGCTACGGATGGTACATGTGACTTCTCATAGGTGTGTGTGTGTGTGTTCTGCTCTTTTAAGTGCTTCTGGCTATGTACTTGGAGGAGATGTGAGTGTATGTGTGTGTCTTGATCCCTTGCACACAGAGTATGTGTGTGTTTCGAATAGTGCTGCTAGTTTTAAATAGAGTTCTAGTTTGTGATGTGTCCGCTACAAAAATAATTAAAACTGTTTTATCACTTATTCATTAAAATAAAACAAAGCATTCATATATTAATACCAGCTCTGTGTCCGTAGAGCTCAACTGCTCCTCGGTTCCAGCTGTATCTGAAGATTGTCTGAGCATGATGCATTGTATTTAACCTTATGAACCAAATTTTCTTTACATAGGGAAAAATTAATGACTGCATCGCCGAAGCAGGCCATGTGGTGATGAGAATAAACAATTTTTGACAAGAAAAAAAATGCAGCAGATGGAGCAGCGTGTCTGAAATTCAAGCGATGCTGGTCTGCAGTGGATGCATGTCAGCAGCAGCAGCAGCAGCAAGGTGAGGAATAATAGAACTATGACAGATCTTTGAAGGTTAGCATTAGTCATTGTTATCTTGTTAATGTCGGGTCAAAACAACGGGGATGACTTTTAAACCTGTCTGTGTCTTTGCTTGAAGTTACTCACACGTGTAGGTGGTGGTGATTAGCTCTCTTAGCACTAATTTAGATTTGAAAGCTTTATTGTACAATCATCAGGCAGAGCAGTGCGTGTGTGTTACTGTGGGTTTTCTAGCGTTTAAGTCAGCATTTTTGCAGTCTCCACTTTTTTGATGGCTTATCAAACAAGTGAACACACAGCGGCCTGCTGCACAGACCTGAACCCCCCCAATAAAACGGAACTCTAGCAGACTCAATAAGACTGACTATAAACTGGGGCTCAACCTACTCTGTCCCATGTGCACGTCACTGCCTATTAAAATCACCCTAACAAGTAATGCTTATATCCTTAACCTTTGCAGTTTGCTGTATTTGCAGCTCTAGAGTCTCAGCGGGTGCATCTACATTAATGTTCAAGCCTGGTGGGCCATATTTTCTGTTTGTGGGTCAGTGTCTTTGTGTTTGTGCTACCTGGTGCTTTTGCTGCCTGCCTGCTGTGATTACAGCTGCAATTGGTTGTGTCCATCTCCGAGAGAAATATACCTGCCGCTTTCCAGCTGAGTCTTTGGCTGTAGGTGTATCTCAAAACATGGGGCTGGAAATATTTTTTGCTTTGTGGTTGGAAGGTGTGCTTTTGGGCTGATTGGTATCATGTCTGAGGGACTCAGCATGTATCACATAGTGTAAGTTTTCGCCTGGTACCTGTACCAGGCTCAGTCGCTTTCACTGAAGGTTTTAAAATATCCAACCCTGGATTTTTCAACCTTACCAACTGTGACCTTCGACTTTACGAGGCTCCAAACAGATTGCTGACCTTCAGGAGGATATCTCACAGCTTTCTATGAAACTGTTCAGACATATCACCTGCAGCCATCAAGCACACAGCTCTGTGGGACCAACTACTTGTCTGCAGCTTTCCCTCTACTCAACACATAACCATCAGTCATTAACAGTTGATGCCACAGTCATAATAAATACTGTGATGGGGCTGTCTCATCGCCTTCCTGAGACCCCTCCAACCGCTATTAGACCATTTAGATGACACCCATCCCATTGATGCTCCGATGGTTCTAACTGCCCTCCGGCAAATGCCCCCACGGTTTTACTACCTTCAAACCTGGATTCCCCTCTGGCTATGCCAGTTTCCACTGACTTCGCTCCACTGGCTGCTGGCATGAATCAAGCAGCTGTTTGGTCCACCACGATAAAAAGCCAAAAAATTTGAGGAGATGTTCTCCTCCTCCTCCCATTGCTCAGCAGTAAGCTGCAGACCATTGTCTTTCGACAAACTGCATGTCTACCACAACACACTTCTGTCACACCATAGCTGGTAAGGTCACCGCAGATCACGGTCAATGAAGTACACTGCTTTAGCCTGTCAACTGCTCTGATCGCTGGCAATTTCATCATCAGGAGGGTTCCTTTCTTCAATTCAGACAGACATTCTCTCTATGGTGCCACGGGACTTGTCATCCTAGAGAAGAACCGGGATCCATTTTTTTTCTCCTGACAGCCATCAGAAAAATGAGTGTTCATGAGGGAACAGCCTATCACCGGTCAGAGCTGACCAAAATCAATTTTAACAACCTTAATAACTTTATGAAACAATGTAACAAATCAATGTTTTTCTGTTAGATCCCATTGACAAACTGGGCCACAGTGCCTGTTACTTTAGTAGAATATTACCAGCCTCAACACCTGTTCTCAGTCTCTCCTGCAGGATTCAGAGTGTGGGTCTTACTGATCATTTTCTGTTCTGGGGTCAACTGTTTCTCTCTAAAATTGGGCCAAATTCACCCAAACAATCTGCTAACATACGACATGCGATCATTTCCTCTAGGCTAACAGACTTCCAGTCCACCTCCTGTCATCTCCTGGTATTAACAACTTAATTTGGACTTTTATCATAGGCAGTTTCGCTTCAACATTGCATTTTTGGAAAGAGAAATAATAAAAAAAAAAAAAAAAGTATTTAAAAAAAGCACCACTGTATGTGTGAAGTGGCCCTCTTAGTCAGCTCTCTCTAAAATCTCTAAAATAGGATTAAACGTTTATCCTAAAGGCGTTCACCTCCTCCCTCTTGGGTTAGTTGTTCCTCACTGAAACGTGACTCTAGTGTGATTTGTGTGAATGCGCCTGTTTGTGTACACTTTCTGTGGGTGGTGTGGGGATTTCAGTTCATGAAAGTTTGTGCATGAGTTTACCTGGTGCTTCTGCTGCTGCTGCTTACTCAGGTTCCGGCTGTAGGTGTTGTATTTGACAATGTCTTGGCTCATATCGTCCACTCTATCCATAAGAAGCTGAAGACTCTTCTCCAAGTGGTTGCTGGAAGAAAATTGTCAACATGTCAACACATTACTTTATTCAATTCTATGTTCTATGTCTTCTCAATTCTGTACGCTTATTGTTTCATTCAAAAAAAAAAAAAAAAAACCTCACGGTGGTGTTTAGAACGCACGATGGACACCATGTATAAAGTTGTACACATTCCCACACATCAATAGTGTGACTGGTCTGACAATCACGATTAATTCAGGGTTTGTGGACACACTGACATCTGGAGGCATTGACCCATGAACTGTACTGAACGAAACTCCATCTCTTTCTGCGGCCACACAAACTGCATACGGCTGCGTTTTGATAACAGATGTTATCAAAACCATGACATCATTCTCTTTTCTGCTTACTTCCATAATATATTGTTGTTCAGATAGCCAAGGTATTTAAGAGGAACCGAGAAGCATGTAAAACTGCAACACAGTCACTGTATTTTAATCATCACATCCAACTTCTTCTTCTACAGTGACTTTCCTCAGAACTTGCTGTAAATCTGTCGATCTACTACAGTGACAGTGAGTAATGGCTGCTGCATGGATCAAGGCATCACCAAACTGAGCATGTACACGTTAATGGTTTACCTAAATAACACTGACTTTGTCGAAGACGTGTTTTAAACCTTAAAGAAGCACCATGCTGTACTCATGTCTGATCACCAGCTCACAGAATTTTGTGTACTTGTACGTCAGCTGGACCTCATTAAACCAGGAATTATAATGTAACCCCGATCCATGCAAACTGCTAAAGTTCACCACGCTCTGCCCAACAGCACCAGGTTGATCTGGCCTCACTATTCTTTACCCAGGTGCAAATGCAGTCTGTATAATTTGATCAGCTTCTCAGGAAAAACTTCCACAACACCACAAATTAAAGGGTTACACTTCTGTCTATGAAAAAAATTACAGCTGACCCCTTCCCATGTCAGAGGAAGTTTAGCAGAGGCCTGAGAGCACCAATACTTGCCTTTACTGGTATATGCTGCATTCAACCAGTTCACCTGCTATCATCACAATACTACTATATCCTGTACTAATACTGACAGAAAAAAGCTCTTAAATAGCCCCTGCTACATCACAGCACACTCAGACCGTCCAAGCTCTGAGATGTCCCTCATAGTTCAAGTCTAAAAATGCTGCATCCACATCTTTTAAACACTCAATATCTTCCATCTATTCTGACCTCATCTTATGAGTTCACCTCACACCAGATATGTTGCTTTTATGTCTCCCAAGAGAGATGAAACCTCTCTTTTGGGGTTAGACAGTACTCAGACCCGAGGACACTACCTCTTGTCCCTGTTCTACATCTCTGCTCCGCTCACATGCCTCGTCTTTTCCCCAACAGTGCTGTGCTGACAATGCTGACAACAATCAACACACAACTCTACCATCCTTCCCTTTTCTCTCTCCTCCCATGAGCCCTGTTTTTAACAGGATGTCTCACAACTGACTGAAACTCAACCTTGGGAAGCCTGCATTGCCCCACTTCAAGTCTTCTCCTTTTTGTAGTTTCTCTCTGTAGGGTTATACTGTTTCATTTATGAATGTCTTGGTGCTACATAATGCAGCCGGCATTGGGGGGAAACAGATTCTGACTGTTTATTTAAATGACAATTGTAGCCGCAAGGACTGCCGACATTGTGTGCTTTGGCTCTGTGTGCAGTTGGGCTGATGTAATTGCTTTGTGTGTAAATGTATGTGGAGTATGAGTATGTGGAGAGAGTTTTGTGTGATTTTTTTCTTACATTCCTCTCTGCTTTGAGATTTTTCAATTAATATATATAAATCAATATGTCTCTCTCTCTTGCAGCTCCTCCACTCTCCATCTTCTGTTAAGGGGGAGAATAATCTTGCCAAGAGAAAAAAAAAAAAAAAAAAAAATCTACTCCCAATTTCTACCACTGTACAAAATGAATTAGACGGGGGAAAAAAGCCCTCTCCACACACGTTAATTCTAGAAAATATTGATTGGGAATACCTTTCATACTGTAAATTGATATTGAGGATTTGGTACCTCAGTGAAAACAGGCTCCCATGAAAACTGTCATTGGTGTCTATTTCTTCAGATTTTAGTGCTTCACATTGTGCAGTCAAGGCAGCATTTGTTAGTATAACAAAAGTAGCTTTTGTAAGTAATGCTCCTTTGCTTTGCTGTGGTGGAACTTCAAACTTTATCCATAAGGAAACGTCCTCTTGAGCCACTTAAAAATTTTGTGCACAGTTTTCAATAAATCGTATATCACGAGGGCCTTGGGTGTTGTAAAATATTAAAAGGTAAGGTTTAAACATTACATTTTTAATATTCATCCCAATACAGCTATGGATTTAGTATTCTGATGCTATGAAAGTAATTAGAAACTAAATTAAAAAGGGAATGGTAATGGAATTAGGTTCACAAACTGGAACATAAATGACTGATTAAATCAATTTACATTAAAAGTTGCAGTAGCACCAGGTCTTGCACTTTCTGCTGTGCGCTATTAGGGGGAGATTTTTTTAATTAAAGCTGTATATTATTGTTTTTGTCATTTTTGTAGACTTGACAAGAAGAGGAAAGACAGCAGCCAGAACAGTCAAGAGAGCAGAAACCAAAAGTTCAGATTCCTGTGATAACATACAAGTAAACATGTGAACATAAAAAGGAATGCGCAACCTGAACCCCTCCTCACTATACCCGTTACACCAACCAACAATTAAGTAGCAGCAGCTTAATTAAAGTTACTGGCCAACATGCTCGCACAGAGAGGGCACTAATGTAACCACATGCATGTAGATAACAGCATGAACCCTGCTTGGGAACCACTGTTGATTTATAACTTGTATGCTTCACCGTCCGATAAACACCTCTTTTGTTGTAAGATTTATGTTTGGTCTTTTATGGCTTTATCTTAAATGGCAGAGAGGCAGCTGCATTGTGTATATAAATAAAAAATGCAATCATCTACGAGAGGCCCGTGTGAAAATATTGCAAATGGACTTTTGGTTACGCTCTTTGCTTATTTAACAGTCAAGAACATACAGATGGACAACTTTGAGGGGAAAAAAAAAAAAAACATATGACTTTCTTTGGCATCAACAGTTATTTCCAGAGGTTGATTGCCTTAGTCCCTTCCAGTGCGTCACACTTGCCTCAGAGCACTGTTTGTGTGGTCAGTTTGTCAACCCTGCACTGCTACACCAGAGCTGTAAACATGAAAACCGATGGACCAGGACCAAATCTCGCCATAACAGCTCCCAACTATGTCCCTCTGACTGTGTCAAAATAGATTCCCGCTGACGAAAGCTGATCTAAAACTGTTTCATCAAGCGAGATGGTAGCTAATTTGTGTAGTGTGCATTTATAATGTATGCAAAGGAAATCATTTAGTCAGAGCAGGAACCTTGAAAACATCTGTCGTTTATGCATGTGTCAAGTGTTTGAGCAAGACTTAACAGAAGTCTGTGTGTATGCGTGTGTGCATGTTTGTGTATACATATTTAAATGGCTGTTTGAGTTGGTTTTAGCGTTCAGGCTCAAATTAGGTTTGGATAGGCCTTCAGTTATATTATGGTTGGGCTAAGGGTCTTTGTAATGCAGTATGTCATTAATTATTACCTTCACATGTCTATCATGCTACTGTGGTAAAAAGTTAAATGTGCAAAAAAACATGATAATTGATACTGCAAATTAAAAAGCTTTCAGATGATCTTGGTGCAGACGGACAGTCTGCAGTCATTATTCCATTAATGGAAAGAAGAAATAGCCACCATAGAAACTATCCGTAGAACCTATGGCCGCTGCTTAAGACAAGCTAATTTCAATGGATAAAGTTTGTCTGTCAAGGATAATTTTCAATCAGAGTGACGTATGTCACCACCTCATCCATGATCCTATTTCCAGCTATTAATCCTCACTTTTGTCTCATTCTTTCTCCAGCTGCAGTTCAAATCGATTCTTAAAGTTCCTGTCCTCCCTCAGTACACTCAAACAACTTAGAGGGGTCCCAAAGGTCTGAGGCCAGACTACTCCTGGTGTTACATCAGAGGATTACACTTGTAGGAGAAAGTTTTTTGATGAAGACTATTCACACTCCAAAAGAGAAAGTAAATATGAGTTTAAAGGCTGATTGATTCCACAGTGGGAATCATTTAAGATATATGACACTTAGACTACTTTGTAACATTGCAAACATTAAGAGGCTTTTCAACACTGGGAGACAAGTAACATAAATGAATAAATGAAACAGTCATGCAATCCATCACCACATCAACATCATCATGTGTGGTAAGAACAATCCTGTTTGCTGGAGTGAAAATGCATTCACTCAGCCTCAGAAACAGATGACATTGACAAATGGGACTGCAGATTGGAAAATGAGACAAAAGGAAAAACATTAAATAAAACCCATTATCGTTTACTTTTTTGAGATGGTGGAAATGAGGAGAAAAGGGTGGGGCTGTCAGCAGAAGATGTAGAGAGATGGACGTTACAATCGAAGACAAGGACAGGGCTGCGCAGCAATCTGACAACTTCAGGAAACAATTTCATCTCACCAGACTTCCCATCAGCATTCATGTCAGGAAACCTACGGGGAGGGGAGGGCTGCCTCTGTCCCACTTCGGGTCATATACAAAACTATATTTCAACCTTTGAGCAGTCACTTGGAAAATGGAGCAATATGCAAGAAAAGTGAGGTATTCTCTTTCAGTCTTCTTGACAATTTGTAACAAATGACTGTGCTGGCGCAAAGCTTGGTTGGCCAGATATTCCATACAAAGAATTCATGTAATTGATGGGCTACTTGTGGCACAAGATACAGATGATGGAAGTTTCAACAACTCCAGTTCTACACAGTTGTTCTACTCAACTGTCTATAACTAAACACAGTGGATCTTGCGCGCCAACAGTGCAAATCAGGACTGTGTTGTTATTGTGCTAATTTGTCACACCTGCCCCTGGTAAGCTTTTTGATTAGCAAGTTCACAGCTGTTGCTCCACTTGGAGCGTTTTATCTCCATAAATGATTGCTGATAAATTCTTCTGAGAATGATGCTGAGAGCCTCTGAGATCTAAATGCAAAACTTAAAAAGCCTGGCTGAGTTGATATGATGAGGGGATATTTGTTCATATTGAGCTCATTAGTAATGGAAGACAAAGTTTGGCAGCAAGTCCTGCTTTCGGAGACATTTCTGAATAAATATGTTTTGACATTTAGATTTGGCATTTACTGTACCTCATTTTAGACAATATATCCCAATCAAACACCCAATGCTTCTCCAGAGGCACACCAGTGAGCTCCTGAAATCAGACTAGTCGAAAAGAAGCAGGCTACTTGTGCATGTGGACTGTGAGCTCTAAGAGAGTTGCAGATTTTAGCCAAACAATAAATATTGAGGTTTGTTTTCAATGTATTGTGCATTTACAGGTAGTAAGAGACACAATCAACTGCCGTGTGAAAAAAAGTCTTGTAATCACATGTAACAGGTCATGCCCTGATACTGAAGGCCCCACCTCTCTGATAATGTAGTGATGAAAATTCGGTTTTAAAATATTAGCCTGACTTCATTTTGACTCCACATTTAGTTTGAAAGAGGGAGGAAAAAAGGATCAAATATGCCTTCAAATGATGTAATTACATTATCCTTTTAACATTACTAACACAGAAGAGCCATAGAGCTACACTGGGTGACATGTTTCCTCATCGCAAAAAACAGGAAGAGTGTAGATTACGCAATTCTGCACATTATCTTATTATCTTCTTTTGAATCATTCAGCTTCTCTGATATAGCTAGTCCCCCAAATCAAAGTCTGTCTTTGCGACAGTTTATGTCCAGGGTCAGAATCATCTACACTGGGCTGTGTTAATTGCAATGCAGGAATGTGTGATTCACTGTAGTAATACAGCTCTTTGTAGTTATACAAAGCTCTGGATACAAAAGTAATACACATTAGCCAAATAAAGTAATTTCAGAATTTGGTCTATGTGACAATGGTAATACAAAAGGGAAAGTTAAAAAGTATTTGATAACACCATGTAAGCCATGTATGGTGAGCAAACAAAGGACAGAACACATCAATATACCTTGTAGTCCTTCCTTCAATCTGGTACAGTTTAGAGGAGGGCAGAAGACACAGATTAATGTCCAGGAGTCCCCTAATGTCAAATCAATTTTAATTTAGAAGTAGCTTTAACTCTTGTCTGTGTAAACAGCCAGCAGGATTTAAGTGATACTGTGACTTGCTTTTAAAGAAAGACACTGTATTCTTTAGCAGATAGAGTAGATATGTATTTACACACTACCATGATGGTCAAGTGCAAATGAATCAAATGAATCAAATTATTCAAACGCTTTGTTAACAACTGCAATTTGCAGGATGTGATTGTGGAATAGTATTTTACAGGGTCTGGTCAAATTTATGGCATGAAAATGATGGCATGAAATAAGAGTCCACTTTCACAACTGTAAGTCTGAAGATTGAATAGCTTCCTGCTATTATGAGCTTACTAATGTCTTTCTAAGTGCAACTTATTTAAATTGCATGTTCTTCATAGGAGAGATATTATTTAGCAAAACAATGTATTGCTTTAAAACGAGGAATGAACTTACAAACTGTATGACAACTCCTGAGCATCCACAGCTGTCACCGGTGTGTTCCCAGCAATGTAAGTATTAGATTAAGAAATTTACAACAGGACAGAAGGTCAGGTTTTACCGAGGACAGATGTTGATTCATTGACACAATTCCCCACACGATGCAGAAGCATCTAGTAAATGCTGATCCCTTAAGGGAAGCCCGTGTGAAATAGTTAATCCAGATAGCAGATACACCAGCATTTACACTTAACACTTTTACAACCAAGATGCCAGCCCTCAGGCACTCATAGTAAATGGCTGCTGACCTGCTTGAGAGGTTGAGCAGTTCGTGTTTGTCGGCGACTGTGGATTTGTCCTCCAGCTCCCACATCAGTACGTTGATGAGGTGGGAATTCTTGATGATAATGGGTACCTCCTCGAACATATGCTCGAAACCGATGTTGGCCTTCTTTAGGCTGAAGAGTAAAAGAAAGAGAGACAAGAAGGTTGAGATAGAATTTGCTTTCGCAGCAGAGGTGTAGACATGTTTATAGTGTACTGTAATGTTTGTGCCATTTCTGATAAGACTGGAAAGGATTTCTCTGTTACAGAAGATGCTCTTAAATTCTCCTTAATCTTGTGATATGAATTACAATCATAGTTTCAACTCTTAAGTGACGGCACTGTGTTTTTTTCTGTTGTGTGGACAAAAAGCTATACTTTACTAAAACTCAAGGGAACCCCTTTAATTTTCTGCTTGAGACACTAAGTGGTTTTAAAGGCAAAGCTTGCCTGTCGATGCACAAAGACACAACACATACGAGTGAGTATGAATCAGTTGTGGAGACTGGCTCAAACAAACAAAAGCCTTCCAGTAAAAGTCCAGTTTTTCAGTTCTCCTCCGATTTTTTGACATATTTTCGAATGAACAGGAAGTGGGTGAGGTTTACAGTTGTTCTACCCAGACACCTGTTTCATTTTTTCATGGCAGAGATCCCTCCAAGTCTGCTTGGACTTATTTAAATTTTTACTGCTCATGGATGTGCGCTTCTTCTTACAAGTTACAGATTGGGTTTTGTATTGTTACCACTTGCTGTATGCTTCTAACTAAACCGAACCTCAGCCTTATAGTATCTGACAATGGTTTGATACAAGACAGTTATGTTGCCCCTCCCTGGGCCACGTCAGACTCAGTAGTTTTCATTATGTGCTCAGCTGATAAATGCAAAGCACTGAGCCATTTTTAACCACCCCTTCTTCCTCAGCATCTAAAAGCTGCATCTCTCACTCTCTCTCTTTCTCCGACATGGTCTTGTTAACACAAAAAAGAACTTCAAACCTTGGTTAATGTCTCACATAAATCCAATGGCATTGACTGTCTGCATTGGTTCAGCTTGTCACTTGTGCACAGTGCATGAGCTACAGACTAATGTCTGCATATGTCTAATGTTTGCTTGTTAGACGTGTTGTGCTTGTTATGGGATCAATACGCTGGCTGCATTAATCCACCATGCGCACTCTACCACAAACAAAGATGTTTATGGTATGCTTGTCTGTATGATAAATAGGGTTGTGGAACATCATTTGATTCAGATAAGGTCATTTTGATAGAAGTTATTTTGTATTCCAAGTAGAGCACCACCTCAGGCAAACTTCAAGAGGAGACTCGAAGGCAGTGGAAGTGGCCAATCCTGCCTCCAGCTGTCAGTGTGGAGGACAAAAATCAGTATGGATAACAACATACTATAAGGAAAATCTATAATGATCTGAATACTGTTTGCTATATATATATTGGCACAATTATTCATCTAGAGTGCTTTAAAATATTTCCTGCACATTATGACCTTTTCAAATGCCTGCAGAGTGATATAAAAAGGAGTCTATGAAGAAATGGAGGGACAACCCATTCTAGGCAGGACAAATTGCTCAACCCTACTGGACTTTGGCACACTTAATGCCATGCTCTTTCGAATTTGAGCCCCGCTGGACAAATTCAAAGGTTGCAGGCTGACTAATTTGATGCTTTAGATTGTGTGCTCAAGTGGAGGCTATTGACCACTGCCTCAATAGCCCGGTGGACTTGGAGGACAATTCAAAGGGATGGTTTCATTCAACACTCATCTTTCCATGCCTTTCATTTCAAAAAGGTGCACAGTATATGCAAGCTTATGTAACATCAAAAACACCAACATGAAAGAGACTGCTTTTTCTGCACACTGCAGTGGGAGAAAAAAAAAAAGAAATACTTTTGAAGTTTTGTATCATTGGGGGGAAAAAGGATATTCAGATTTCTATGCTATTCTAAAAATAGGTGGACAGACTAGATTGGTGTTATGTGGTGGTGATGTCCCCTCCTGCCCTGAGCTGCCCTCTTTCAATCATGGACTTATTTGGAACTCTGGTAGTCACAGATTAGAGTCATAGTAAATCTTAGGAACTAATGAAAAGCTGTAGAAAGAGAATGATCCTGATTCTGGCCCAAACACACTGGGTCAATAACAGGATGGCTGGTAATGGGGAGACAGGTAGAGAAATACAGAGGAAATAGGAAGGTGAAATTAAATTATGTGGTCTAATTGTTCTATCTCCCTGCAAATACAATTGTTTTAGTGGAATTTAGAATGTATATTTTCTGAATGGACAGCATGATGCTGGGAATCTTCATTGAGCTGTTAAGCTTGCATTGGTTAGTGTGTGTGTTCATGCATGTATTTATTCATATGCGAGTCTGCACACTTAGATTTCCCATTCCTGGCTGGGAAATGGCCCCTTCATTACATTCATTTTTAGCTGCAATTTAAAAGCAATTACGATAAGCCTTGAGGTCAGAAAAGTGTAAACATGGTACATTTTTTTGACGGGAAAGGACAAACTGATAAATCATCATCATCAGTCACCATCTATAGTTGCTGTTGAATGTCTCTCCTGTGTATGTAAATATAGACAATTTGCATCAAATGAATAAGCAGAATCAAAAGAGTGTAAAATCTAATAATTTAAATCCATCCAAATTCCGGGTTAGAATTTGCACATAAATACACACACATACAAAAAAAAAACAAAAACGCAAGACCTATTTGTGATCGTCCACACATCTATGTGTGTATCATGAGAGTCAGGCACACTTTTCATATTTGGTGAGTTATTCTATGAGCTACTCACCCCTCAGGTGTGAAATCTTTCTCTTTGCAGATCTCCATGAGCTTTGGGGTAAGCCTGTAAGCCTTAAGGGACAGGGAGCCTTGAGCCGTCTTTATTGGATCTAGAATGACAAAGGAGAGAGGTGAAATGTATATTATAATAATAATAATAATAATAACAAAAAAAAAAACAAATGTACAAAATGAAAAATCTAATTAAATTTAAATTTCCATAATATAAGAAATTACATTTTTCTGGTGTTGTCTAGTTGAGCCTAAGCAGTGTGTAATAAAGGAGATGGTGGTTTCGCGCCTTGCTCAAGGACACCTTTAAGATGGCTGACTGAGTTGAGAACATTTTTCCTTTGGTTTTTACCACCTAAGTTTTCAAAGTCAAAAAGCTTCTCATTAGTGTGCTCAATTTTTTACCCTTACAGACAACTGCATTCAGCTAAGCACTTTGATTCCAAAGCATCTTATATGTTAAAGTGCAGCTGGTTCTCAAAGGTGCTCCCTCAGAGTGACACAGTGAGTACAAAAAAGGACAAAGTATGCAGAATGGATGCAATCCTACCAAAAGACAAAGGTACTTTTCACATCCTATAGTATCTTTAACAAATGATTACTTAAAGTAATTTAGTGTGTTGACCTCAGAGCAAAGTGAACATTTAATTTACTCAACCATTTCCTTGAGATGTTGTTGAAACAAGGTGCTGAAATACAGTAACTGATTTCTAAAGTGCCCCTCTTTTTTGCACCAATTAAACAAAGCTAAATTTAACCCCTAAATCCGCTTATACAATTTGGCATCAAATGACAACAATGTCCTGATAAATGAGGTTCTTTTCATTTACCAAATACAGTGATATGTCACTGTATTATGCACTGCCCACCCCAAAAGTCCAAATTGCAATGTTCAGCAGTGACAGCTAATTCAGGATGGGCATTGTCCAAAAATTAAAAGCTGTTTCCCACAACTAAGACTCTTTGTCTCTGAGTGTTTATTTCCCAATTTTACACATATCAAAGGTGTTAGGTTAGTGTTTACAAACACAAAAGGCATCTAAATGAAATGAGAATCACAAGTGTCCCGAGTGAAAACAAGTAAAAAGGCACTGGCACAGTCATTCCTTATGTTGTTTTTGCTTTTGTGTGTGTGCGTGTGTGTGTGTGTGTGTGTTGGGGGGTGGGGGGGTAGCACAAGCTTGGTTTAATGACTTTGGCAGGTGTTTGCACATCTGTCTATCTATGGACAGATTTTACTTCCACAATGGTGTCACAACTGTGCAAGACCCCAATTGCTGCTGCACCCCCAAAAGCCATTCTGATGAACTGGCTTGCAAATCTGAGTAGGAGGGAAGGGAGTGAAGGAGCTATTGCTTTGTCCACTTGCACAGCAAGTTTTCCATTTCATAAAATCTACTTAAACTGGAGTCAAGTTGAAGCAGCAGTTAAAATTGAGAAAAGGTAAAACTATCTAGACCAACTCTTGAGAAATGCTTCTGTCATCAAAGTTACTTGCTTTTTGCTACAGAAGGAAAGTGGGGACATTGGGCTGAGACTGGGCAGGCTGACAGCCACCAAGCTATATTCTAACGGAAAATGTCCTCAGATTTATTCCCCCCCCCCAACAACCCACTGTGAGTAGAATTTGCCTACAGAACAGAAAATCCCAAACAGAATTAACAATTGACAGCCAATGTCAATTAATTCCAGCCATTCTCCACTGAACTGTTATCCAAACTCCTGAAGTCAGTTTTGAAAAATTGCAATCAATTCACTTCCTCTGAGAGTCAAATAGAATATTCACTTCTGTGTGGTATTCACCAGCCAGTATTGTGCTTGCTTCTAATGATGTCCTGTGCCTGGGACATTGTGTTTCATAAATCTGACTTGAAACCTGTGTATCCGGCTGTTTGCAGGTTAGCCCTGTGCCTATCCTGTCTTTTCCTCTGCAACTGTTCTAGTCCTGTTCGAAACCTGCCGTCATGGTGAACACATTTCACCAAGCGGTTGAACAACGTGCTCCAACTCTGAGATGTCACTGGACAGATGCTATTAACTTGCCAGTTGGCCTGATTAATTCATCTATTGGCATAATATGACCGGTGGCCTAATGACAAAGAGAACAAAAAAAGAAATCAATTTACCTTCCCTTTGACTTTAAACAAAGATAATTCCTTTGAGTTTCTTTGATCCATTAAGCGCTGCATTATTGATTGACATTAACAGGACACCTCGTTAACAGATGGAGGGCTGACTGCGTGTTGAGTGGCCTGTTCAATGCAGGACTAAATCACAGGGATCCGTGTGTCAGATGGTTAAAATCAATCTTTGTCAATCACGGATTTGTACAACGTGAGCACAGAGGAGGCAGAGCAGAGTGGGGAGAAGTTTTTTAATCCTCAGGAGTGCTGAAGCACTGATGATGATGTCATGACTGATGTCATTTTCATCACTTTTTAAAATAACAATAGCAGTTGCAGCTTCTTTCTCTACTTCTCTTTAAAAAAGATAAACCCTGAACTGATTAAAGAAAAGAAAGAGAATGATTGCAGTTTGTTTGTGCCTATTACTTTTTCTAATTCCAAAGAGTGTAAACTCAGCATATTAGAAATTTTACATTTTACAGTACAAGCATGTAATACTGTCCTAAAACTATTTGTCATTTCCCCGTGTCAATATCTGATAGTTTGTTAAAGTCTGGAGTGTGACTCCAATCTTTACTTCATGTACAATGAGTCATTCGAGTGATTTGGACCCCACTGTTTACAAAAGCCAGTGGTAGCGTTTATGAATTATTATTTAGTTTGACACCTATAAATGTCACCGTGGCAGATGGCGAGCCTTTATATTCTGTAGTGTACGTTTCATTATTGTTGTCATTTGAAAGAAGCTTAGCACCATTAGCAATGGCAGCTGTGGTGAAGCAATAATGGGAAGTTCTAAACGGTTTATCCTTGGCACAGGTGCAGGAAAGAAGCCTCCAGAAGTTGTGCATTAGCTGCTGCTACTTTTTAGTCCTGCCCATTTTGCCTACTTACCACAGCCTCTTTCTGCTTTCTTGCCTCGGTAAGCCTGCGAGCAGACAAGGCTAATGCTGCGGCACGTCGCAGTAATTTTGCTATCGGAAATTTTGTGACGCAGGACAGGGACCTGTGTCTTACTGTTTTTGCATCAACCATACATGCATCCAAGGATGTCATCATCAAAAGCCACCTAAAACCTTAACTTCTGTGGTTTGTAATAAAGGAAATTTCCCGATACATATTTCTCAATATTCTTCAGTATTTTCAGTATATTTGAAATGTGCTTGGTGTTGATGTAGAATTTTATTGTTAAACTTCAATCTCAATCTGACCATAAAAATTGTTAATGACTGTGTCTAAATGAACATAAACCACAAACAGTTTTACCAAACTCAAAATAGTAGTGGGTCTTCTCTGTGTATACTTATTTCTCTGCAGCTTCCAGAATTAAACATTTCATGGCAATGATGGAGATAGACTGGCCAAGAATTAGATGACTATATGACCAGAACCAGAAATAACCCACTGCTACACCCCGGTAAATCAGTTTTTTAAACACAGCATCATTTCATAATCTAAGTAAAGAAAGCTAAAGTTGCTTTTGTATCCTGTGACATGGCTTGGTGTCACACCCCAAACAAAATTAGTTGCTCTATGAAATTTCAATAAAACTGTGCTGTGAATGAAATTTTAATGAACTGATTGGAACTTCCTATTCAAGGGTCATTAGTCAATATTATTAAAAATACAAAAAATGCCTCAAAGTATAAAGTGATGAAATTACATTTTCAGGGCAGACTTGGAGGTCAACAGAAACATGATATCACGAGGTGGTGTACAGTAGATGACATGAAAACAACTTTATGATGAAAACATATACTTTATATAGTTTTCTCTGTAGGTCTACTCACCATAGATGAGTACAACTGACTCTTCAATGGCATGCTGGTAGCTGAACTGGGAGTCGAGCAATGCTCGGCTTACAAAGGACCCATAGTAGGTGGACTGGTACCAGCCCACATGCAGATGGTCAATGTTGACGTGACGCAATGAACGCATCATCTCCATCTGGTACTGGACTAGAGGCAGAGAGAGGGGTAGGAATGGGGAGAGAGAGGAAAAAAAAATCTGAATGAGCATAATTGAAATTGTGTGAATATCATCAACTCCATCTGGAACCGGACATAGTGTACAGACTGTGTGAGAGGGGGAGAAGATGCGAGAAACACAGTGAAAAACACACCAACAGAGATGTGATGTGAGGGAGTTCACTGAAAGAGAGAAAAACAAAGGCTGCATCTTCTGTTATCAAATGGTTGTGGTAGAGCTTTATAAAACGAACGTCGCCTCGGATCACAAGTCACCTTCTCATCCTCCTTGTCAGTAAATATATTCTGGTAGGGAGACAATGGCAGGATAGATACAAAGGCAGTCTTCAGCTGTAGGAGAGAAGGTTGGATAACATTACCAGCAAAGCCATTTCATTACACCAGACCCATTCTAAGGACACGCAGACAGAAATACAAACAACCTGTCTCGACGGCTGTAAGTAACAACCAAAACAAGCAGGGGAAACAGCATCTCCATGCAGGCTAGCTGGGAGACTTTGATAAATCAGGGTGTTATTGGGCAGCTGTGGCCCCCTAGACCCCAGTCTGTAGAGCACATCCTTCTCCTGCTGGGGTTGTTAACAGGAACAAGCAGAAGAAGTGAAAGAGAGAGAGGCTGGGGAGGAGACAGAAAAAAAGAGGGAGGATATTAAGAGGACAGAGGTAGCAGAGGAGGAAGGTGCTAAAGAGAGGAGAGAATGGAGTAAAAAGGAACTAATAAGGAGAAGAGAAAATTTGTGGAGAAGAGATCAGGAACACAAAGAAATGAGAGGGTGTTGAGAAAAGGGGAATGTCACCTTATTACAAGGACACAGTTCTCATTTGGTTTCTTTCCAAAGGCCTGGATTGGACCCCTGGTGGTGATGTTATGTAAAGCAGGGAATGACTTGAGTCAAAATACATTAACATTTCAAGCTGGTCACTTCTAGGCATCTGACCTTACAGAGTTCATGAAGCTCATACAAAAAGACTCACAGACGAAGTTTGAGATTGAACAAAGTCTAAAGTCTGTACACAATACTCTCTACTCCTATTTGTATTAAGTTCTCATGAATCTTTTCAAGATCTCGTGTTTCACTCTGCTGTACAAAATACACACACAAACAGCAAAAGTAATAATAACAAAAGGAAAAAAAAGAATTCGGCAATTGTCTGCCCTCAATTGAACATTAGTATCCCAGGGATTGCTGCTGAGTTGGCTCTTCTTCACGAGTTCGGAGCACTAGGTGGACGTAGACAGGCTGAGTGGCCCTATTCACCCCCGCCATGCAGAGCTGCACTGCGTACAATTCTGCCACTTTTATCTTGCCTTTTCTTTTGTGATTGACATGTTCAATGAGACAAAAGCAAGCTAAGTAGATGAACAGGAAGAGGATGGGAATAAAGGGTGAGATAGGGGAGGGACAGATACAGCAGACCAAGTAGCAATTCTGTCTCAAACCACTGGAGGACGACATGTTAGGGGGTGTCTGACACTGTATTTTTTTAGCTGTGATTCATAAGTGCAGTAGCACACCCACAGGAGAAATACTTGTATAGTATATTTCTGAGAGAAAAATTAGCTGGTCTGGTCTTGGTAGCAGGTGGGAGAAGATACAAGTGTCTTCTTTAGAAGACTGTGGTGACGAATGAGAAGTCTGTGAGAATTTAAAACATGGTGTGGGTGAAACAAGTAACAGAGGAAGTTAAAAAAAAAAAAAAAAAAAAAGCAACACACAAAACAAAAAACAAAAAATAAACAGTAGGAGGAAGGAAGAGAGTGTTCGTGACAGACAGAGCTAGTCTGTTGGAGAGGGACTATGGCTAGGGGCTGGCTTGCAGCAGACTCCAAGACACACAGACCTGAATGGAGAGGGAAGGCAGCCTTCCACCGAAGTACTGTATCTATCTGCCTGTGCACTGCTATGCCAATCAGTGCGGGTACTTACCTCTCAGGTCCCACTGATGCGTATACCTGCTCCAACACCCTATCATTAGCAGGTAAATTGTGCACAAAGTGACCTGTCTCTAAAGTGATGGCTGTAGTCTGCAGGATTGACAACAGATGCAGGAAAACCAGGCAGCTATCCCTTCTACCTTATACAAACCTCAACCCTCTGCAACCTCAATTTGTCTTCATCGTGTTTACAATGTCATATTAATTTGCTTTTTAAAATTATGACTTCCCTTTTAGCATAATTGCATATTACTGGTGAAACGAATTAGCTCTGTGTGGGATGTGTCCCTGCATCTCCTCTCCACTCTGTGTCCAAGCCAGTAGACACAAGGACTTTGTTAATGCTGTTTATTCCCATTTTAAAGGGAAGCTATGCTATCATAATACTTATCTAATACAATTTATAATTATATAGAGGACTTTGTTATGACTTGACCTAAGTGTAATTGACGGTAGATAAATAAATTACAACGATTATCAAATAAACAGTTCCCTAAATATTGCCTGAATAAATTATGGTCTGTGAAAACTTAACAGATGGGACAATGAGGTGGTTTAACAACACATCAAAAATACTTGCAACTGAGCATGTGTATTCAGCTACTAAGAAAGTGTTTTAAACTAAGTGTTGGCCCAGCAATGTCTTAGTAAGTGACTATATGGTTGAATCGCAGTTACTATTTGGCTTTTCTCTTAACCTCCTGATTTACAATGCACTTAGGAAGGCTTCAGTGTGAATGTATCTTTCCACATCTAATGTTAAAGTATAGAGTCATGGTGTTTTTAAAGCTTCCTCCACATTCTTCTCATTGTCCTTCAGACCGCTCTCTGAATTTTTGTGTAGGATTCAAAGACTTAACTGTGAAAAGGCAAAAATCTGGGGAAGGTTATGCAATCATTTCTGAAGTGCTGAAAAATGCAAAAGCTCAGTACTGACGTACAAGTGCATCAGAGAACATTGGGCACAATGGTGTTTCTGCAGGGCTGGTAGGTCAGCAGCTGGTAAGCCACATGTTGGCAAAGATCCCACAGAACATGACACAGAGAAAGAAATGTAGAAAAGGGATCTTTTATCTTTTGCAGTAGATTTATGGATATGGCCATTCTAATTAATGCTGGGATCAAAAGTATACAGGTGTAATACATGTAAAGAACACAAGCTAAGGCAGGGAATTGGTTTGTAACATACCCATCTGGATGACTTTCAGCTTCCACTAGAGACTTCAGCAGACAGGCAGTCTTACAAACAAAGTACTACACGATATACCTAGGTCAGCATGAAATCGACAGAAGCACATGCAGACAGCCAACTGACTCGCTGCCTGTTATCTAAACTGAGATTTAGATGGCTGAGTGAGACAGCAGGTCAGTGGAAGGCCAGTCAGCTCATAGACAACCGATCTAATACAGAGCACAAACCCTTTTAAATGCCTCTGGATCATTACCTTGTTCACCTCAGCTGTGGTGGTGGGGTCTAAACAGCCTATTCAGCCATATGATATCAGTGTATACATGTGTGTCGAATTAAAGCTCTCTCTCTCTCTCTATGTATAAAGCTCTCTTTAAAATTTGGGCATATTCTATCAATTAAGTCATCATTTAATATAGTTGTGCTGTTATGATTTACAAATTCAGTTTCTCAGTCGATGCAGAGCACAGTGTTCCTATTTTTTGCAACTTGAAATGGTCCCACACTCTTGACATAATCCATCTTTTCTGGTGTTTCTTGGCTTTGCTCCATCTTATCTATGATAGTGACATTGAATACAGAAACGTAGGTCAGTAATAATTGTCTGTGTGAAACACAAGCAGAGTATGTCACATGTGAGCGAAATTAATTCAAGATTGCCTCGATCATTTTGTGGAATAAAATTTTTTACCATTACTCGAGTAATCTTTTCAGCTTTAATAAAAACTAATAAAATCTACTAAATGTCTAAACTCACAACAAATAGTCCTCTTAAAATAACCTAACAAAACAGCACAAAACAGGTTTCATGCAAAATCTTTGAAATGAAAATAACAAAACAACTCAACTCAAAACAACTATTACTGACTTAAGAGGCTGGAACTTCTGGTGACCTTCAGTAACAAGGAGACAGAGTGAGAGGGGAAAAGTTGTATTTTCTCGACTCAAATGTGGGAAAAAAGAGGCATATGATTAAAAAGTACCATCTGTGTTCTGATTACGGTAATTTGAATGGTGGCACAAAATTGAATGATGTTTTCTGTTCTTTCAATGACCACTGAGGTGGGGGTGACCTTAAAAAAGTAATTCACCATCCTTTTCAGTGGAGCAACTGTCTAGACTAAAGAAAAAACAGCTGGCAGGGCTGGGCAGCACAGATATGTCTAACAAGATGTCTAGTGCGCATGCCTAAGATTGATCATCTTGATAAAATTAAACTAGCTAAGGTGGCCATTTTTAACACTTCTTTTACAACACCTTCTCTCCATCTTTCTTAAACTGTATCAGCAGCCACCAGGGGTTACAGGCCTGTTTCAGCAGGGTCCTCTTGATAAAATTACAATAAAATTGTTATACTTCAATCCTGTCTGGGATTGAGATTTAATCAGGCTAAGAAAACAAGTTAGTTCAGTATCCAGCTATCTAGTTTTTCCAAAAAGGACAAAAACAGGAGGTTTTGCTGCCTAGTGTTTCACTTCAAAGTCTGGTGGTAATATTTTCTGGACATAATGGCAGCATTAGCCAGAAAGTAGCCAATTTAACAGTATCATTAAGGCACTGAGGGCAAGTGTACACCACTGTTTGCTGTTCCTCACTCATTTCTACTGCCCTGTCGCCTCCCTATCAATCAATCTGTATCCCCCAGCCAGACAGGGAATGGGCTTGCCCGTTTTCTTAGTACTGCTTGATTGTATGTGAGGCAACGAAATACTGCATGTGTATATGTGGGAAAGATGGAGATACAAATATGTGAAGAAGTTGTTCGGTAAAGGAAATAGAAAGTGAGGAAGAAAGCATGTGATGCAGAGTGTGGGGGTAATGTGTGGGGAAACAGGAATGTGTTTTCATTCATGACCAGCTAGTTGAGCTTAAATGTGTGGAAAACACATCGAACGGAGTGTGGAGCCTAAGGATGCCAAGTACTGCATGATGTACATCAAGCACTATTCTGTGTTATGTATGGTGGAGTGGGGGTATTTATCAGCTGGGAGCTAAACTACACATTAAGAGTCATAATCAACAAGGGCCATCCAGTGTGTCTGTGTGTGTATCTCTGCCATGAACTAGATGGATAGTCCGAGCTTAACACTCAATGACACAAGAGGTGAACTGCGTCAGACCTTGCATGCTGCTCCAGGCCACAACATCTCAGCAGAGGCAGCGAAATGTGTGCGAGTGTGCACGCTTGTATGAGAATGTGAGGTTGCGCGGATATGTGTGTCACAACACATTCTAATCACCACCTTGACAGGCTGAAGGGACCTTGCCTGGAAAGTCTGTTGTGGGTTTACACACACCCACTCACATATGAATGGTTTAAATTGAGGTTAGATGAGCCAATCAGACCTCCATCAAAAATAATGTGATTACGCTTTGTCAAGGACTTTCCTTCTCTTA
Source organism: Echeneis naucrates (assembly GCF_900963305.1). Lineage (NCBI taxonomy): Eukaryota > Metazoa > Chordata > Actinopteri > Carangiformes > Echeneidae > Echeneis > Echeneis naucrates. The sequence goes on along the minus strand of NC_042516.1, from coordinate 8,362,518 downwards.
CTTACAATGACATAAAATTATGAGCTTTAAATAGACCATTATTCAAATGTCCTTTATGAGAAATGATGAAAAAGAAAAAACTCAAAGCTTTATATTAACAATAGAAATATTAAACTCTGATTCAACTGCACTCCATAGAGTAGCAGTGATGTTCAGTACTTTCTTAACTGCACGCCATGTATATAAAAATACGTATTTATTCATTTATTTATTTTTTTTGTTGACCCATCAATATGCTTTCGAAGTAGAAAGAGAAAAAACACACGTACATTCTGGATGATTGATGTAGCTGCTAGTTTTGTTGGATGCTCTGAATGACTGACTCCTCATATACAGCCTGTGGTGCTCAGCGGTGACAACAAAGCATGCTCATCTGAGCATTTCATAAATACTTTAGAGGCGAGAGGAAAACAAAATAATGTTTAGGTGCATTACAATTTAAAGAGGCCTTGTTCTATCAGGGTTTTGCTCAGTGAAGACCGGTGTAGTTTGCACAGCTTCAGCATCTTGCCCTCAGGACTCCACATACCAGGCCTAATTTAATGTCCATGCTCGTGACCCATTCAGCACTACTGACAACATAATTTTACTTGGCATTCTATTATGACATTCATTTACTTCTCAATGCAAACTCCAAACTGCTTTGCAAGAAACAAATAGAGAGCGGTTCTTACCATCAATGTGTTTACACTTTTTGGTCCCTAAAAGACTGTGACAATCCTGTTAAGCTTCTTTAAATACCGATGGCTTAAATTTACCCCACGTACAACCAAGCAAAACACTACATACAAAGTGAACTTTGATGTTTGGCCTTGAGTCTACCTGGCTGTTTTGCTGTGTTGCTCAGCCGCTGCTTCCCTATTTATCCTCCCTCCTTACCTTACTACTACTTTGGATTCCTTAAACAACAGCAAGGAATACCTGGTGGCAGAAACGCACTTTTCTACTCCTCTGAGTCTGTTCATCATTTTAAATGAACCCTCTTCTGTGTGCTCAGCTTGTGAAGACCCACTGTGTCATTGAAGCCCTGCGCATTTTGGCTTCACATAATTCATTCCTGAGGGCAAAGCTCAGTCCTCATGGACTGAAATGTAATCAGGCAAGAAAGTGAAACGATGCAGCCACAAAGAAAGAAAAGAATCCTTTGTTATTCTCAAATGTAAAGCAAAGTCTATACCCTACACCCTTGAGGTGAGATATTTAAATTGCATATGAGAAAGAATTCTTGTTCTCAAAACCTATGTTGACTATATCCTTTCCCACCGACTCCACATCACGCTCCCGACATGCAACAGAGGCTCAACGTGATAAAGCATGGAATAAAATCTTTTCAAATGCTACTTCTTTCATGAAATGGCACTGAAGAGAAACCCTTCAACAATTTGACGGGTTCTGCCTGAGTATTATTCTTAGGGAGCACCTCTTTTGTCCCACTGGCACAATACAATATGCCAATTAGGCCCCTCAGCTGCCTGACATTGCTCTGGGGTTAGTTCCAAAGTGCTTCCTACATCTGCCTCAGATTGATTTCTTTTATTTGTTCTAAATTTCCTTGTGTCTCTCTTAACCACCCCCCCCCCCTTTTTTTTTTTTTTGCTTCCAGCCACTAAGACGCGCACGCACACACATACTGATAGGGTACAGTTGGTTGGAGAAAGCGCTGACTAAGCAGCTGTTTTTCCACAGGTACAGAGCAGGGTGGTGGCTCCGAGGCGCCATTTACTGCAGCTGACAATAAAGGCAAGCCTAGATTAAAAAAGATGAAAAATAACCAGCACACAAACTCACACTAAGCCCTTCCCCCAAAGAACCACCTGCATTAAGAGTCGTTTTCTATTTAGGGGCAGAGGGTTGATTTTCAACCAAGGGTGCTATAACTGTGAAGGTGGATGTAAAGAAGAATTTGAAAGGCATAAAAAGGGGTTGCTTTTACAAAAACACACACACAAAAAAAAAAAAAAAACTAATTAAGTGAGCTATAACAACCTGTTTCACATATGCTGTGTTGGATGATGTCTGGAAAATAAACAATAGAAAGTTAAGAATAGCTTTTATAATACTGGAAAGTGATAAATAATGGATAAGCAGTCAATGAGATAAGAGCCTAAATGACTCATGGTTGGAAAAACTAGCTAATGAGAAAATTAGATGTGATGACCTTCTCTATGTAAAGGTCTATCTTCAATGAAGCAAACATTAAGCTAAGCTACTGAGAAAATATGAAACCTTGGCCATTCCTAGACCCGATTCTATTTTCAAAGTCATGTTTCCATCATAATGATATTGTTTTAAGTGAACTTTAATGGCACCGTCAATCAGTTTTCTGAAGGGTACTCCACTCTACAGATGACTATAATAACAAACTAATTGAAAATCATGACTGGTAATTTCCAAAGCAATCTATTAACATTGCCTTGCTCAGTAAGCATATTGCTAACATTATCTTTCTTTCTTTCCCGATTCAAATGTGCCTGAAAACATACATGATCCTCGAGACGTGTTGCCTTATGGATAATTGTGTCAAAGCTGGAGGTGGGCGATATATATCGATAAGATATGTAAGATAAGATATTATTGTCAAAGTTGTATTGACAATCTGCAAATATTACAAAAGAGACTGCATATAAGGAGAGGTTCTTGAATGACTTCATTTGTGAAATGCATGCCTCAGACGCCAATCAGTGGGCAGGATTCTGTCTTGTGACTCTCGTATGAGCCAAGTAAGCCAATCAGCAGACATGGAGTTTTGTGGCCCGCGGAAGCTAATTGAGTCGTGTTGAGTCAGCGGATGATTTGATACCACAGCGTGGGTCGACGTCACTAGCTTGGAAGTGGTTCGCATTTGAAAAGACTGACGTCGGCCAAATTGTTTTCTGCAAAATATGCCGAAAAGCAGTAGCTGTTAAAAGTAGTTCAACTACTAATCTGTTGCACCCCTTGGCGACGAACCATACAAAAGTATGAGTATGAGGACGAGGAAAAAGTTTGCAACTCCACAAGCACGGCTACGGCCACAGTAAACCTGCCTGACAACACGTCCAGCAAGGTCAGTCTTTCAGCAAACGTGGCATATGAGAACTCTAGAAGTATTGGTAATAGTATTTTGATTTTGATCTTAATTTATGGATATCTATTTACAATATTGTATTTCTTTTGTACAAAAGCTTAAGATACTTTCAAGCAAAACTTATTTGCTATATTCCCGTGATTTATGTACAGCCTGGACACAATTTGGAGTTGGTTATTGTCAAATATGGCCACACAGTATTGTTGGGTAACGTTTCACAGGATGCCATAATATATGTTTCTGTGGATGTTTTGCAATAGATGCACGAAACACTTTAAGAATAAAAAAGAGTCATTGTTGTTAAATGCTGTCTATCCATAGATTCCCTGGTGATCAAGAGGCGATTGAGAGCATTTATGCTTAAAAAGAAAAAAAAAAGAAACAGGATATTGTCAGATTATCGTTATCGGAAAATTTAAAAAATAACCGAGACATCGCCCACCCCTTGTCAAAGCAACCAAGTTCAGATTCATTCCTTCTCTTCCGGGTTTAAAGAGAGAATAGGACAAACGCATATTGTCAAGGTCAGCTGGTGATGACGCGAGAGCAGATAGCTCATCCCCCTGTCATGACATTTTGTCTGTCCCCATGTTCATCTGTCGGAAAGAGGGAGCAGTGATAAATGTGCGCGTTGTCGGGAAGTAAGTGGTGCTATCGAGTTGTGGTCTAGTCCAGGGTGTCAGGAGGCACGAGGCTAATTTTCAGCAGCAAGACTATAATGGGATGTGTGTGCTTGTTTGTGAGAGCGTCTGTGTGTGTGTGTGTGTGTGTGTGTGTGTGTGAGTTCACCCATCGTGGTCCATGTTCCACCTGGCACACTGGATTAGGTGCAATTAATCTTAGTTAAGCAAGCCCCGCGGAGAGCTGTCTCCCTTACCCGTTCATGCACATACACACACACACAAGCTAGACTACAAATGGGCACACAAGCACACCCTTGGCGTGCAGTGATGAGCTGATGCACCAGAGAGGGTGAGAGCAATGTGAGGCAGCTGCTTTGTGTGCATAACACACTGACGAGTTCACCATATGCACATTTGACAGTGCTGTTTGTCATAAGGTCTTTGTTTTTATAGTGGAAATGGGCAGATGATGTGCAGGGAGAAAATGCTCCTTGTGTCTCTGTGTGTGTTTTCTTGTATATACATATGTGCCTATTTTGTCTTTTTGAATGGGAGAAAGAAAAGTTATATTTTTATATCCTCTCCAACATTCCTTAACAGCCTGTATGTTTGCAACAGGTAGGAAGGTACTATACTTCTGCTGGCCCATTAAACTTTATGAGCCATCATAATTACTCTATATTAAAAGTCCTGAAACATAAGACAACGCAAGACAATTTCATAAATGATATTTGTACGAAAAAGACAAGGAAGGATCAAATTCAACTAAAAAAAACCCGTAGACATTATTGACACAGAAAAAAACATATTTGTAAAAGTGAACTTGTTGTTTATTGCTTCTGTTGAAGCTCACACCTTCGGCTACCCCTCATCTCCCCACGGGAAAAACTCACAGGTGCAGAGTAGTAAAACCATTTCATTTATTCACATGTGTGGGTGCTTTAGCCTCTTTCATAAGGGTTTTGGTACCTTCCACAGGAGAGGAAATAACTGCGGCACATAATTTGTCTCATCCATATCCTTAATTGTCTCACCTTTGTAAATGGAAAAAAAAAACAGCTGTCAGCCTTGCATGAGTAAATACAGGACCACAGGTGATTAACACAGCCCAACAGAACTGTTTTAGGCACGGAGGTGTCTGCAAGTAGAGTGCTGCCCATTTCCTGCATATAAGTGACATTGTGGCCATTCATGGGCTGTGATAGCACATGAGCAACTACTAGCAACTAAAGAGTTTTTCTTGATAAAAACAAGTCAGTCAAAGACACACTAATACTACAGTAGTTAAAGAGAGATTAAATCTCTTGTGCTGCTGTTTGGGGATCTGCCACTGTGTCATTATGAACACTACTAGTCATGAAAATGGGTTCCAATCCTCTTTCTTTTCAATGCCACTATCCCATCTACTCATCATAAGACATTCTTGTTATTTTTTCACCAACTTCCATCTTTTTTATCAACTATTTATTTCCCCCAGGTGTTCTCTCACAGCTGTTTACTTCTTGCCCTCACTCTTTTGCATGGTTGCTCTCATTCTCACCCATAACTTTTCCTCTATTATCACTGCAACATTCCTCCTTTTCCACCTCTCTTGCCATCCTCAGCCTTTTTCTTCATTTCTCTCATCCTTGTCACATCCTCCTGTCTTTACCTTTTATCCTCACCCTACTCCCCACAGCCCACCTGGATTAGCAGCAGTCTGCAATAATGCATTCTGACCCCACCTCCACACACACAAAATTTAATGTGGGGCAGAATCGTGATGAGACAAAGGAGCAGATGAATAAAACAGTGGAACTGATGGCAATGGTGACGGCACCCAGGGGACCCACACTCTTGATTTATAACGCTGGATGAGCATTCAAAAGCAGATACTGCTCCAGCTCGCTGCTAACAGCCACTCTCAGATCTACAATATAGTGAGAGAGAGACAGAAAGCTCAGAGGAATAGAGGGGGGAGAGACATGGGGACAAGGAGCAAAAGGCCGAATGAGAATCTTTTAGAGACTGAGGAAGGTGCCCGCCCCAAAATCCAATTGCATAACAGTTCACATCATATCTTTTATGTTTATATATTTCCCTTAAAGGTAGTTGGAGAGTGATTTCTAATTAGCCTCACAGAGAGAGAGGAAGGAAAAACAGAGAAAATCAATTTCCCATTTGGGGCAGGTAAAGCGATCTATTGAAGGGCTAACCCCAAGGAAGACCTTATCAGAACGGGAGAGAGCCAACTTTTTATAAAACACACACACACACACATCTCACTGCACACTGAATAGTGTATTTACAGCGAGGAGCAGGGGATCTCGGAAGAGGCATTTTAATCCCCCTGACTTCAATTAACCCACCATGAAAATGTCTGCCACAGACGACAATTAGAGCTCCCAAAACCAAGGACTAACCTAGCAGACCCCACTGGAGGAAAACGCTGATGTAATTAGCCTTAATTAGTTCTGTTCATGTTTTCACTTCCATTTCTTTGCTTTGGTTTAAGAAGATTAAGATTTTTTTTATTTGTTTTTGGATTTATTTTTTTTATTTTTTATTTTTTTTTGGTTTTTTGGACACTTTTCAGCATGATCTCTCTGTAGCTTTAATTATTATTTTTTTAGAAAAACATTCTGGTGAAAAAGTTGGGGAAATACACAACTACACACAATTTTATGTCTCAACCTGTGGTTTTCTAGTGTAATTGTTATGAACTGCAGCACACCTAAGCTGTATATTTAGAAGACGTTTTCTTAAATTTTTTAGGGCCACTTTGCTGTGACATACAGAAATCCAGTACAGCCTCAGTGGTGAAAGAAAGAAAACACCATCTGCAGCTGCATAGTGTAGCTCACAACTAAACAATTTCCAAAAGACAACGTTTTCTCTTTTATTGAGTAGTAACAAATTAATAAATGTGTTGTGGGCAGCACGGCGACGTTATGGTGAAAAGGTTGCGGGTTTGGTTCCTGGCCTGGGTCCTTTCTGTGCAGAGTTTGCATGTTCTCCCCGTGCCTCCGTGGGTTTCCTCCCACCATCCAAAGACATCGTGTTTGCGTTAACTGCTGACTCTAAATTGGCTGTAGGTGTGAATGCGAGCATGAGTGGTTGTTGGTCTCTGTCTGTCTCTGTGTGTTGGCCCTGTGATTGACCTGTCCAGGGTGTACCCCGCCCTCACCCTGTTTGAGCTGCGATTGGCTCCAGCAGCCCTGCGGCCCGGAAATGGAAAAGCGGTAGAGGAAGGATGGATGAATGCACACATTTTCTTCAAAATTTCAGAAACAGCTGTTTCCGACATAATGCTGATGAGCATGTTAAAACCAACTGGGCAGCAAAGGGACTGGTTGCCAAATTTTGTTTCGACTGGCTTTGAGCCCATTTTAATTCTGGTTACTTGGACATCACAAAGAGAAAGGTAGCCGAGCCTATAAATAATAAAAACATCTGCAGACCAAAGGGGACATTCGAAAATGAAGAGGAGGAGGATAAAGGGTAGGCAAGGAGACACCGATCCACTACAATCTCAAGAGACGTAGAATATTCAGTGGAGGTGTCAAGGACCATTGGATGGACAATGATGGATGGAGAAGTGCCAAAGGAATCTGAAGCAGGTGCAGCAGCTCTCCTGCCAGCCACACTGAAAACAGAGGAGATTTCTACACTGCTAAATAAGAATTCCCTCCACCAGCTGCTGTTTATTCGTCGAGCACTGGCTACAATGAAAGACTGAGGGGAGGCTGAGATAAACTAGTTTTATTTTAGATGTGATTTACTAAAGCCTATGCAATGGCTGAAAAACTATTTTAAAAATGACATTAAAAAGTACGTTATCCGTCGTCATAAAATGACCTTTTCACACAGAAAATTGCTTTTGCGTTTTATAACATGAAAATGTCATGCTTTTCATTTGTCTTTAAAAGCAGACCACAAGTGACAAGGGGAAACGTAGCAGTACTTTAGCCACTCCTGTTTTTATTCACTAAATGGCATACCAGAGAATATAATCATTTGCACGTGATCTGCCGGTGTCACTTTCAGTGATGTCAAGTACTTTAATTAATGGAGCAGCTGACATGTACCAGTATGAGAATCGCCATTAGGAATAACTGCTCAGCTATTTTGAGATGTTATACTTCTGTCAAGGTTGTGAAGAGTGAGAAGCTGCCTCCTTACACCTACTACCTTCTAACATTTTAGTATGGTACGACCATTTTCTTTGCTGATGCTGTAAATGAACAGCAAAGTTTCTTTCAGCTCAAAGGGTATTTATTGCAAACTCATTTCAAAGAAAAGACTTATCTTTAGAGTCTATGTCGTCATGTTTACGCTACATAACATTAGTTGTAGAAAATTGCACAGGTTCAGTTTAGAGAAGTCAGGTATTGATATTATAAACCAATTTAGGGTAGCTTAGCATTTAAAAAAAATGTATACAATGGCATAGTATAAAAATTTGCTTTTGCACAGTATGTAGATGAAACATTTTCCCACCCAGACACCAGTCATGAAGTATAATATTGCTTGGACTAACATGAGCCACGTTGTAGTTCCATTAGAGGGCCACACTGCCTTTAGTATGCAAGACCACGCTTTGATCGAGCAGAGGCTTTCTGCAGCAAAGTGCTGCAGACTGATGGAACAAAACTCACAATCACAAAATATATAGCTGGCAAGAGAGGGTGGTGGGGACAGGCAAAGACAACTACAAATAACACCTCACAAAAGAGTTGCACATTGCAGGGTGGATTTGTTGTGTTTTACAGTCTTTTGGCAGGCAAAAATCACAGGAGGTAGACACCTTTTTCACAGCATACATTTTGACACAGGACAAACACAGGTGTAACTAACAACATTAGCAAGCGCTCTGTTCCACCACACCAAACCAGTGAGCCTGGCTCTGAACCTCAACACAAAGAAAACAGCAGCCACCAAGATCCACGTTATTAGTTCCACCCGTGTTCGACAAGTCCAAATGATTTCAGAAAGGTGTACTGATCAGAAAAAGGAAAGAATGAACAATCATTTTCAAAAAGTACCGACAAATCCTGCAAGTTTGTATCCGAGACAGAAGCTGAAGGATGACTATACGCTGAGAATCCTAAACACGCCTCATGCTCAGCAATAAATGGTGTCCCATCTTACACATCACACAGCATCGTGACCTGACAACCTAACAATATCTTTTTAAACATAAATGTTCTTCAAGCAAAAAAGAAAACCACCACTGAGCAAGAACGGAAAGACTTAACTAGTTGTGAGAAAGTTGTGTTTTTCCTCCACAGTGTTATGAACACTAAGTATAACAGTGTAATGTTCATTTTCTTTCTCAGTTATATATAGTGTTATATCGCTTGTTAAGAAAGCATAATATCTGTAATGCAGAGGAATACAAATGTTTCACCACAACTAGACAAACAGAACTCTAACCTGAGGTCCAATCAGACATAATATGTGAAAACACCAATTGTGCATGTAACACATGAGCGTGTAGGGCCTTTCAATGGAGCTGCTTCAAAGACTTCAGACAGTTTCAAGAACCCAGATGTCACAGTTCAACAGGTTTTTGAGAGGCTGGTACCTTTTCAACATCAGACATCAAAATTTGTAAATGACTGTAAAATTTCAGAAGTGTTTGCTCTCATCGTTCAGTTCCTTTTAGCGCTCTAGTCTCAACACCCACATTTCCCTTGTGGGGAGACGGACTAGAGTGTAAAGTCCATAAGATTCAGCAGCGTTCACTTCAACCTGAGTTAATTGCTTAGCTGAGTAATTCCAACACAGACAGCAGGAACGACATGACAACAAATAAACTGAAAAGAGGGTGCCAATCAGCAAAGTCAACCCTGTTAATGACTACAGGTTGTTTATATATCAGGACTAACTTTCAGTACTATTTTTAATTAGCTGTCTTGTTAGGAGTCGAGAACTAACAATGTTGTTACATTGTGTCATGTCAAATGTCTCCTTGGTGCATGCAGAGTCCAACTGGCATGGGCACAAAAATAAATGAATAATAAAATAAATAAATCTCAAATTACTTAAACCAAACCAAGAACCCTTAAAACTTGTTTGTTTCACAATTGTGCCAACCGTTCTCTGGGCCAATCTGAAGCAGAACACAAGCCCAGACAGGGAGCCTGGCAGCCTCTTCCACCTTTGCTAGGCAGAGAGCTAGCAGCTTGCCATGAGGCAGCAGGATAGCCAAAAGGAAGTGTTGGGCAGGAAGAAAAAAAAAATGTTTCACGGGGCAAAAAAAATCCATGAACATGCCTTTCATATTTAGTCAATATCTAAAATGCACAAGATGAATTTAAATGGACTTCATCCAAACAAAACCTGAATTGTGTGTGGCTACCTTTACTGTGGCGTTAGTATTTCCTCAAAGCACAGACAAATAATAACTTCAAATGGCACATTTTCTTGGGCTGTCATTGGTGCACTGCTCTCCTCAGAGGAAAAAAAAATTAAACACCACAAACCCTTTCCTGGATATTTAGGTATATAATTTATATAAAATGAATACTTTATTTCCAGGACATAATTACCAACAGCACATTGGTTGGGTGTTTACATAATTTCTTTTTCCAACAGCATCTTGCTTAATTAATTTGCCCATGGATGTAGCAGGGACAGAAGAAAGGTAGGGAGTAGGTCAAGACAACTCGGAAGAGAACAAGGGAAGGGAAAGATAAAAGAATGAATGGTGAAGCGTAGAAAAGCAAGTAAAGCTGTTTCAGTGATTCCTGAAAAGGGTGAAAGGAAATGGTGGAAAGGGCGAGGCTGGCTCTTTTACCTAACCAGGAAGTTGGGAGAAAGGGAGGGGGCCACGGAAGCTGTATTAGAAAGTAAGAGGAGGAAGGAAATGAGGAACGGGTTACTTTTGCTCTACCTTCAGGATACCTCCTCATCCTGCTGCTGAATGCAAGCCGCATGGGCTGAATATCTAATACACATCCCACAACTGGTACCGAGCAACAGATGCAGTGATACAATTGTTACTTACAAGCCAAACAAGTGACCCAAAAATGCTTCTGTCCATGAATTAGTTTTATACCTTACCTACCTTTAATTCCCATCCCGAACAATGAAAATTACACAACTTCGTTTGTGATTCACTGTCATGATCACGAATGATTTGTCTTTCAACCTGGTTTTTGTGCTTTGCATAGAATTTTGGTCAAAGTGCATCACCTCCAAAGACCCACAATTGAACTCTTTATTCCAGCCACTTAGGTCACTTACATAACTCCTCTACTATTTGGAAATAGGCAGTGAAGTCTGTATAATCTATTAGCATGAGCACAGAAGATGGGAGCAGCAGCCCACAGATTTAGATTTCTATGCTCGTAGTCAGTGAGAGGATGATTTAAAAAAAAAAAAAAAAAAAAGTAAACCTGTGTAACAATTATGGGTGGGAATGTTTTACTATCTCATAATTTGATTCAATTCAGATTTTTATGGCTACGATTCGATTCAAAATTGATTTAAAAACGATTTGATTTATTATGACTTCTGCTTCAATCTATAGGCGTGCAAAGGATCCTCATGATCTACTCTGCAAGGCAGAATGACAAATGGAGACATTAAATTGTTTTTGCCACTTTTATTAAGTTTTATACATTTATCCATGCTGAGATGGAATTGTTGCAACTGTTGCATAAAACAAACATCGCATATTGCTTAAGTAGACCAGTGACGGAACCTCCCCAGAGACGAGACCGGACCCCTGCAGAGAGCAGACACTAGACCAGAGACTAGGCCAGAACAGACTAGATGAGACACCAGACCCCCCAGAGACTAAACCAGACCAGGCCTGACACTTGACGGGACCAGACCAGGCCAGAGACGGGACCTCGCCAGAGAACGGACCCCTGCAGAGAGTCAAGACTAGATGAGATATCGGACCCCCCCCACTCCCAAAGACTAGAACGGACCCCTCCTGACAACAGACTGGACATATCTGTCGGGACAATTCTTAGAGGGGGTCACTAATAATGCACACCCCCCACCAGTAAAGCGGGCGTCTGAGTGCTAAATGCCAAGTCGCTCAGTGAGCTCAACACAAAGAGGTTGACTACCATGTACTTTAATGGAGATGTCAGTAATCGGTAGAAAACCAAAGAGCATGGGGATAGATGAAATTTAAAAATGTTGGCAGAGGATTGGATATTTCCACCAAAGTTGTGGGACGTATGTTTCATTGTTACGTTTGTGCTTAAATGTTTGGAAGCATAAATGTTTTCAGTTATAACTGAAGAAACTGTCTATATTTAAGTACTTAAAACTGTCTCTGGGTTAAATTTGCGTTAAATGCTAAAAACAGAATTTTCAAAAATAAAAAACAAATATGGGAAAAATACAAACTGAATTTGGGAAAAAATAAAACGGATTCTATAGGGCTCTAGGTGAAAACCAAAGTGAACCAAATCTTTGCCTTTCCTCCATTATTGTAGTTTCCTCGCATGTTCTAGAACCAGCTCTGTGGTGACATCAGGACATCCCACATACAAAATGGAGGCAGACAGCCTGTGGATTTGTTTTATTTTTTAAATTCGATTTCAAGACATTTTAAATCTATTCTGAATCATAGTAAATGAGAAGCATGATTCTTATATGAATCGATTTTTTGGCACACCCCTAGCAACAATAGACAGGTGCATGATAGACCATTTTAGGACTTAACGAGAAAAAGTAAATGCTCACACTGTCAAATGCAGAAGCATATGGACTGGTGCAGTCAAATAATGAGCTGAAAGCTCAAAAGTAAGTATGTTGGTTCTCAAAGCAATCAGCAATACTCACAACAATCAGAAATAAGAAAGTGATGAAGAGCAGAGGGTGTTTCTTTATGTGTGCCTCCAGGTGTCAGAACAGAGGAGCTTCGCAACTAATGCCATGCAAAGTCTAATTCAAATCTATTATTTGTCCTCCTTAGTGGGGTCCAAAACTCAGAGACCATTCAGGATAGTGCTTTGCATTATTGCAGATAACACAACTAAAGAAGAGGGCCAAAGTGCATCATTAAAATGCTACTTGTGTGCTTATTGCACAAAATGCCTGGAGAATAACTAACTACATTTCTACATGTCTCTTCATAAATTTTGCCAGTGACACAAGGACAGAGTATGCAAGGACATGAATGATAGGAGAGTTGGGGGTTAAATCAAGGTTTCTCGACACCCCCCCCCCCTTACTTTTTTGTTTTTAATCAGAACTGAATCTGCTGTGCTCATTCAATGACCAACTTTCTCTGCCTTTTTCTCATTCATATTTGTCACATTAGCTGCCGTACACAGCTCCACACTGGCACCTGTTGATGAAAAAGCAACATAGCACTCATACACAAAATGGTCTCTCAACAACCACACACACTCGAAACAACAACAACAACAACAACAACAACAACAACAAAAACCCACAAACAATGTCACATCACTGACAATTCCATCCATCTTTCTTCTAGAAGTAGATTGCAGTTGTAATTCTGATCAGAGGGGCCTCTAGCAAGTACTCAGGTACATTGACACAGACAATTCTGGTTCAGGCAATGGCTAAACAGAGCAATGGATATACCCACACATGCAGACCTTGGAAAGCAAACGTGCTCTGGGTGCGTGATTGGAGGTAAATAGAGTGCATGCTGCTCTGCTGAGTCTCTAAAGCTAAATCTCAAGATTATCGAAGAGTGTAACAATTAACTGATATGGATCAGAAAATCAATACAATAGTCAAAGATTCTGATCCTCCCCCCACAAAAAAGTAAAAAAAAAAAAAACAAACAAACAACAACATAGATTTAGCCAGACTCAGTGGAACATTTATCAAAAATTGATACATCAAAACCCGGTTTCGGACAATTTTCTCCTGTGTGTGTGTGTGAGAGAGAGAGAGAGAGAGAGAGAGAGGGAGAGAGACTGTCAGGGAAAGTGAGAAAACAAAACTTTGAGAAATGGGCCCTTCCCTCTCTGGCAAGTTTCCTAATCGTATACCAGTTCAGAAAAACTAGGCACAGAATAATAGTGAGCTGATAGAAACATTCCTCCCAGGAGCAGTCGACCCAGCACGATGAAAGCAACAATGAAAGTTGGCGAAATAACTTCCCATGCACAACAGCACCTACACTAACTACTCCTAGTTTAAAGCAATGAGCTGTTTCATTGCCAAGAACATACACTGCCCAGCTTTGTTGAAAATAATTAATTTGGGCAGAAGACACTGACATTGTCAGCCTGCGATATTTCACTGAGAATAGCTTTCCTCCCTGGGTACTGCTCAAAACACTACAAAGAGCTCTTGTTTGTCATCTGTGATGTGGCAATAGAAGCAGTTTTGGAAGCACAGTGTTTTTAGCTAATAAATAAAATCTGAATTGATTGATCAACCAAGATGTCATCTGACAGACATGAGCTTCAAGATTTTATGGTTAAGCTCTGAAGTTTTAGTCAAATTTCAGCATGCCGAACATTTTATCCACGGATGATTTCACAATAGTTTCAAAGATCAGTTGAGACTGCAGTAAAATCTGCTGTTTGTGCATCTGCAGTAGGTCGAGGCATCTTGCCCCAATATCGGCACAGATGAAACACCAATAATTAGGGCTGACAAGAGACAGAGAGAGAAGAAAGAGCAGTCTGGCTGGTCAGCTGCGTGCGTGGGTAGACTATTCAGGCTGAAGTATGAAAAGGAAATGACCAAAAGTACAGGCATAAAAATCATTTTTTTTTTTCAGATTTTGCCTCTTTAACTCTTTCCATCTTTGTGATTTAGTAGATGAAATTGAAAGTGTAGCAGAAACATATTTTGTGAGGAAAGACAGAGACATTGTGCAGATTATAGTTGTCTCTTTCACACTGTACCTTCTTGAGCTGTAATAATTTTGACATAATTTCAACTGTACACACAACATGATTTACTAGCAATACATTTCTATTAAAAATTTGAATCTGCGGTGACAGATATCCTGAAAGCTGTCACCTTGAGGTGTTCCATTGTAGCTCTGTGCATTTTCTCTATGGTTCATGGCAAAGCGTTCCTCACTGAAACCCTTGTTAACTGAGAGAGTGGCAGAAGGAAGATCCAGCACATCAAAAGTCAAAACCACAACAAGCCTTGGCACTCATCAACACAGACACACAAACACGCACGCTCACAGTGAGTTGCTCCTGCCACTAACAACTTTCAGCCACCACTGGCGCTTGTGTCTTGTGCAGAATTTTTGACAGTTGCTTGTTAGCAGTGGAGGCCTGTTAGAGCAGGATTTTCTCTCTTTCCTTCATTCCCCACATCTGTTCACCTACCCATCCTTCAGCCTGACTTGTGGTAGATTTTGTTGTGCTAACAAGGATCGGGTAACAACATGGCTTGACAAAGGAAAGGCAGAGGTCAAAGGACGTGGCATCCTTTGATATGAGCACTGACGGGCGGCAGGGCACGAAAGGCACTATGCACAAGATGAAAACTAAATCAAACCCCATGCACGTTCACATCTCCCACCTGAAACCCAAATGTGTGAGCCATTCCACAGCTGTACCAATGCCCTCACACATCAACCCCAGCACTGACAGCGTAGGACACACAGCACCCAGTTAGCTTTGTTAAAAGTCCCCATTGTCCTTAATGCTGCACCTGGAAACATCGTTGGCGCACACAACTAAGAAAAAAAGAGCACCAGTCAGCAGGCTGTTGTTGTAGTTGCACCTTAGCTCCTATAGTCCAGTCCCCCAGTAATCTATTGTTGCCTTGAGGATTATGGAAAATTTAGTGAGCTTTGAATCCCTCTCAATATTATCATGGAAACCAACATAAAAGTTAGCATTATTTGCGTTATACTTCCGTCCTGTTTTGGTGCATTAAAACGCCAGTTCCAGTGCCATTCATCTGTTCATATGAAAATATCGTTTTTTTTTTTATTCAAAATTTCTCTCTACGGTTTGAAACTGACTTTTCAGCCCATCTGTCAAAGACTGTTGCATTACATAATACCACTCAACTAAAACATTTCCTAAGTCAAACAATTTAAAATTTGCACAAAGATTTCTCTGCTTAATACAGTGACACAGGATATATCAATTCAAGTCGACAGTGCTACTTAAAATGTGTTTCGAGATGTGCAATTCATCACGACACAAAATGTCAATTACAAATAAGAAGTCTTTGCTGGAGTTTCATCAAAAAAAAAAAAAAAAAGGCAAATACCACCACAGCCTTGATGGTATTTAAACCATTCAACTACCATAGCAATGTTTCATTTACTCATATTAAACTATGATGATACATATTGTGTGTGTGTGCATTTCTTCAGCTGCGGGGGGAGGATCAATAGAATACCACGAAAAGGGAGGCAACTCTCAGGTACCTTCATCGAAGTCTGCGTCATCCTCAGTGTGTTGGGGAAACGGGAAGCAGTTGGTGATCTCCAGCCGGTCATCGACAACCAGCCCCAGCAGGACGCCCTGAACCACCTCACTGCCCTGGCCCTCTTCCTGGTAGTGCTTTATAATCTTCAGCACCACCTGTGAAAACAGAATGAGCACCGTCACTGAGGTATTGAACTACAGCATCAGAACAGGGGGAGGCAGGGAGGCTTCGCTCTTTTTCCAGTAACAGTTCGGGAAAAATTATTTCACTTTCTGAACTGAAGCCAATTTATTTATCTACCCCGTTGTTCGTGCACATCGTGTCTGTTACAGCATTCCTTATCGCATTTTATCATTCTTTGATTTGTGTTATTCAATGCACTTGTCATGTTGATTTGTGCTCATTAGTTTCTGTTGAGCTTAGTTATGTTGATTTTTATTCTTGTCTTTTTTTTTTTTTTTATAAGGCACTTTTTTCATCTTTCCTGCTGAATATTTGCATTTTATTTTCTCTGATCTTTTATACCTTATGTTTTGTCACAGTACAAACACATTAAATACTATTCCGTATTAAATACTATTTAATTAATACCAATGGGAAGCTACAGGGCTACAACTTCCTCCAGCTGATAGCATCCTGCAGAAGCTGACAGCACATCGCTTCACAATTCAAACCCCCAAATGGCAGTGATCTGCTGTCGGGGTGCCAACATTCCTCCAAGACCTGAAGCTAAAAAATTATTCCACAAATAGGCCAATATTTTCTTTGGAAAAGTTATTATTATCAATGCCAACTTATAATCATGTACACCTCCTACCGTTTTTTCCTACCTTCACATTGTTTGTTTCTTTTTTTTCTTTGTTTTTTTTTTTTCCAGAACTTTAAACAACATGTTCATTGTTTGACAGTGTTTTTGACACTGAAGTACATAACAGACAGCATTATAAAAGGTATACTTTATGAAAAAGAGTTGTAATGTATTGCATAAAATCATACAGCTTTAGCTAATAAAATGGAACCAGTATGTCCTTTCGTGAAAAGGTAAGTGATTCAATTTCATTTCAACTGGGGGCACACAGCATGAGTCACATCAATACTAAATTGCATAATAAATCCTCAGCCACCATTCTACACAGCTATTACATAAAACCATGATGTTGCCAAAAAGTGTTGTTATGTTAAGAGGAAATTCTGGGACAAGTTACGCAGGCAATCACTGGCTGCGGTTGAGTGGTAAATTGAGTGGTAAGCACCACCTGCAGGCTCCAACGCCGCTGCAACACTGATCTTCAGTTCGTACAAAAGGCCAGTTAGTACTCAGCACTCAGCTTAGCAATTTACACTAGAGAAAGAAGAGGCGGCACACATAAAGAATAAAACCCAAACCCAAACTTTAAGAGAAATGCTCCCCTGGGATAGTGGGAGGGTATATTTGGACTTGTAGCCTGATATCCCACACTGTGGTGCCTCATTGGGACAGACTCTGCATGTATCACTGTATGCATACATTTTTAATACAAGATAAAAATGGGCCAAAAGGACAAGCCTGATTGAGGAGCTGATTTAAACTCTAATGTGGCATCACTGACACTAAGGATAGAACAAAAATGACTGGCTTATTTCCACACACACACACAATATGTAGGCATAGTCACATCCACACACACATGCACCTACCTATCAGGAAAGGTACTGACCAGCAAAAAAAAGGAAACTACTGAGGAAAATAAGGCAAAGTGTCTAAATGAACAGGAACAGGACGAGAAACTCAAAGCATAGAGGAGAAGGGGAGAGCATAAATCATGCTGATAACAGTGTGGGCAGGTCACAGCCAGAGGCATTAATAATACACACATACACACACGAGCAGGGTGGCAGTCCTGGAGCCATACTCACAACAAAACACCCATCACCACCATGAGGGAGCCCTTACTGGTCTCACTAGCCTACGCACACAAATCTGTCTTGGTCTTGAGAGATGATTTATTTCAATACGGTGCTGGACCTGTCGTGCAACAAGTAAAAGAGCTACGGGCAGGTAGGGAGACGATATGGGGTGGAGTGGGGAGGAAAACAAATCTGACATTCTGCCTGTCTGGGCTCCTCTGAGACGATAGGACGGTCTAAACAATGGATCGATGGGGGCACAGAGAGAGAGGGAGGGAGCAAGAAAGAGAAAGACAGAAGCAAAAATGAGTGAGAAGGTGGTAGGAAGGTATGGAGGAAAAATGAGGGAGAGGAAAAGCAGCAGGTCAAAATGTAATCAGTAATGATGACAAAAGAGGGGAGGAGGTGAAGGCACCATGGGTGAAGAAATGACAGTAAGGGAGACGAAAAGAATGAGGGAGGGGAACGGGGGCAGCAGTAAAAGTCCTTGGGATTTAGCCACTTTACAAAGCCCCTCTGCCCTTCTTTGAGCTTTGGCTCCCTTTTCTGCCCACAAATAGCTTTTCTAATGTCCCTGCATCAGTGAGAGCAGATAGC
Organism: Echeneis naucrates; assembly: GCF_900963305.1. NCBI lineage: Eukaryota > Metazoa > Chordata > Actinopteri > Carangiformes > Echeneidae > Echeneis > Echeneis naucrates. The sequence goes on along the minus strand of NC_042516.1, from coordinate 8,343,999 downwards.
ACAGATACACACAATGCTCTCAGCTATCTAACTCTTGGCAATCTGTTCATCACACTTAAATAGCAACTGTCTAGAAGGGAGAGATGGACAACTGGCCAAAAACAACAGGAGACGGGTCAAATAAATAAAATTAAATCCAAGCAGCGCTTTAAGAAAACTCCTGAATCTACAGAATTACTTACAAGAGATGAGCTGAACAGGCATCTACTCTAAAGAAAGGGGAGGAAGGAAGGATAGACGGAGGGAGGTTTCAGTGGATTTGTTGTGCTGGCTTCCTGACGTTGAGTAAATGCCATCAGGTATTCTAAGCAAAGCATGGAACGCTCCAAGTTTGTGTGAACCGACATGAAAACATTCAAGCTAATTCTCTCCAGTGCCCTGTTTCTCACTCTTTCTCTTTCTCTCTCTCAAACACACACACACACAAATTGCATCTTTATTGATCTAGCTCACCAGCAGCTAGCCCAGTCAGCTCACCTCATGTGGAGAGGCCCAAGATTGATATGTGGACAGCGCATTATAAATCAACAAGCTTAAAATTGAATTGTGCAAAATCAATTGCAGTCCAAATCCCCTGTTGCTTGCTTTTGATTCTTATCATAAATCTTCTCTTTCACTCACACAAAAGGGCTTAAATTCCCACCCCAACAGGGATTAAGTTATGAGAAAATACAGCAAAAGAGACAATCCCGTAATGAGTTTTTCTTTTTGCACTGCTGTTGTGTACACAAAATCTCAACACAACGCTGCCTCTAATACACTCAACTGGGAGACCATTGTGTTGCAAGGCTCATCTGCTGAGGTTATGGTGTGGATGGGGGTAAGACCATTGAAGATTCCCACTTCATCTGAGAGTCCCAGCCATTGTGGGTTGACCTGATGAGATAATTTCTGAATGCAGGGTTTTGGGGGGGAGGCGTTTGGGCCAAGTCAGACTCGTATTGGGCAGGTCAAGACTGGATAACAATAGTCAGTGACTCGGACATAATCGATAGGTGATGTTTTTGCAACATAGAGAAAGAAATAATCACGGGGAAGCTGCAAAATTGTGTTTATTCTATATTAGCTGCTACTCTTGTAATTCTTAGATTAAACAGTATGAAATGACTTGTTTGTCATACCATGCAATGACAAATGCAGTTAAATATCTCGTACAAAATACAGCAAAAATTGCTCCTAACAATGTAAGAATATCACTGCAATGCTAGAAGATTTTCATTAAAATCAATATCTCCATGTTTTTTTTTAGTTGTGCTGTTAGTGAGACGCAGTCATTGTATTTCATTACAATCTTTGGTGGCAAAGTCAAACATTTTCGCATTGGATTGAATTTGCCTTCAGAGGAAAAGTTCTGTTTCAGCACATCAGAATTCTTTTTCACCATTCTTTTTTTTTTTTCCTGTGATTTCATGACAATAACTGAACAGCAAGAAGAAGCCACACCAAGGTCAACAGCTTCACTGTGACATTCACACGGCATGAAGTCAGTTCATAGCTGCAATTACTTTGGGCTGATTTCTTTGTTGAAATAACATGAGTTTGTCTCAATGCGCTGTAAAAATCATACAGCACTTTGTTGCTCTGCTCAAGGAGAAGCTGGTGTAGCATCAAAGCATATTTTCTCCAGTAAATCCATCAGGATTCAAACTGTTTGGATTAGATCTATAAATAATTCAAAAAAAATAAATCAAGAAAACACAAATTGCAGATTCTATAATGAAGAAATATAAGAAGAAACATAGTTATGAGTAACTGCATTGGATGGATGGGTGCACACGTTTGTACAACGGGTAGTGAGTTAGCGCTTGTGTCTCTGTGTGTTACAGATTATCAGTGTCACATTGAATAGCCTGAGCCCATTCCTGATGAGCCCAGCAGTGGAAGCCTCAGGGGGAAGGAGGGACTGTTCTGCCAGTGTTTTGCTCATTCATATATTCACTGGGGAAAAAAACAAACAAAATAAACGAAACAAAGAAAATGTCTTCCACTGGTAAAAGAAATGCCAAAACTCATTTTGACATATTTCCTGCCTTTTTATGCCTCTGAGCTTTCATATCACAGTGCCAGAAATATGATGCACAATGTGCGTTGACTTTGCCTCAATTCACGGTACGTGAATAAGCCCCATGTCTGACGTGCATCACACATCAGCATGAATAAATACTTCCCAAAATGTACAGGCAGCTGTGTGATCCCAGTAGGTGTTTAATGAAACCCATCGCTGTGCAGCACTCCACTCCTGTGGCAACATCAGCCAATGAAACTGCTTCAAAAGCAAGGAAACAATCCAATTTTACTACACAGCGTTGGTGATACTGTCTGTAGGCAACCCTCAGGCAAACCTCTGACAGACAGGTCATGACGCAACACAGCTGCAACTGCTGTATATCAATTCAGGTGAAAAATGTTTCATAACTGTATTTCAAACAAACACCTTTTCTTCAACAGCTTGGTCCCAAATAAAGTGCACAGAAAACAGCTTTCAACAACAGTTGTTTGTTTGTTTGTTTTATCTAACTGCTGCAATTAAAATATTTGGTTCATAAATGCGCAAAATATATTAAGAAAATAAAACAAATGGAGGTGAAATATTTAGATTTGAAATTAGGCCTGAGACTCGAGGGCAGCTTTAATGAGAAAGTGAAAAGGAAAGCAGCCACTGGCAAGTTAAAGCTCTGCTACTGCATTCAGGCACACCAGTCAAATGAGCTGCTTTGTATCCAGTGCAGCTCAGGATAGCAGGGGCAATGAACATGTACATGGCAATGGGGCAAGTTTGTCCTCTGCTGTTCATATAGCGGTACTACAGAATGTAACGTATGTAAGTACAGTGTTTTAGGCCATTTGAAATTTCAACATGTGCCACAACAGGGATTAGGAAACACTGTCAATGGTGTCACCAAATCTCAACATCTTAATGGCTTGGGAACATCAACTATGAAAGGGAGGAGATATGCATATGATTCAATATTCTTAGTATACAAAATTGGTCATATTAGAAAAAACAGAAATGTACCTTTACATAAAGAGATAAATTATTTGTAAAAGTCATAAACGTTTTGTGCGAAGGCCTGACAAAGAAGACCAGAGATCAGGAGTTCATTCATGAAATTCTATGTGCTGCAGGCAATTATGTATAGATGGATTTGGAAAATGATTACATTTAAAAACAATTACTTGTATTAACAGCTTTACTTTAGTTTTCGGCTGAGAAACCTGATGCTGAGGACATATCTTCATCATTTCATCGTTCTTTACTAAACAAAGTCACAGACTTTGCTTGAGATGACACTGCAGGGAGCTGCCCTCAGTGGAGTCCCGCTGTTACTCAGCTCTGAACGCTAACATCAGCTAACTGGATGCGATGTTCACTTAGCCTGGTGCCTACTATACATCACAAAATACAAACATTTGTTTCGGGAAATTTCACCATTGAAGTCGCAGATAAATTACTGTAAGATCGGTAAACGGGATAAAAGACTCCCCTACAGATTATTTGTCCGCCATGATGATGCTCACACTTTAGCTAGCATCCACATCTGCTAACACTCAGAAAGGGCTTCCTCTCATACCAAACCCCGGAACTCTTCCCGGGTCGAGCCAGGACCACGGAGACACCTACCAGTCCTTCAATTTGGATCTGCTTGACAGGAGAGTCCAATGTGCCGCCGGTAGAAGCCATTCCGGTGCTTGCTGCTGGACCTGAATCTTTACGTGAAGCCATCTACAGCTGATACACGCGGGTAAAGGAAGGATCAATTTCACCGACGGACACTTCCGGTGATGAGGTGTTGGTTTTGTTGTCCGTGTAGAAACAAGGTTATGTGGACAAGACGTGTAAATCCTGTTAATTGGGATAACAGCGTGGTTGATGCATTGCTTATATTTTAAAGGTCCCAGTCTTCTTTTGTCCTAGTAGATGCAAATTGAGCTAAAACAGAATAATAAATGAATGAACCATCATACATCATGTATGTCTTTCTATTTAATGTTATAGTTATACATATTTATAAAAGGATAAGATGTTATTTATGAGACTGTAAATGAATACCCACTTACCAAGCACTTAAAACACTTTATTTCAAATCTTTACAGATGTATCACAACTAGTAGTTACCAGAAGACTAAAAAAGTGGGATACTGAACTTAACTGTAACAAGTACATTACCTAGTTACATAATGCAAAAAGGTGAATAAGCATAAAGGTACAAAACAAAAAAAAAAAAAATCCTCGACTGATAAATTGCCTGAATTATACATCTGAAACATGATATTTACCAGGTAAGATTTACCAAAATGACAAATGAATTTGTTTTCATGAAGGAACAAGTGCAACAAGGAGAAGGTGGGAGAGGTTACACTTCTGAGCAATAAAACAGTACCTTTCCAAAACATGACAAGAGTCAACACCAGATTCCATGTGAAAAATACAGGGCTCTTTAGCTAAAATCTGCATAATTTCCAGTGTGAGAGGGCCAAAACCTATGGAATGAGCAGACAATGGAAATTTAACTTGCAAAATATAATGAAGCAAAGCTTACAAATTGGTGTCTAAAAAATGTTGCTTTATAAATATAACTGTTAAACATTCTTCCTCCCGCTGTTTGACCCAAATGAATACTGCATGATTCCATCTGTGGTACAGTAAAATCCTTTTCTTTTTAAAAGTTTCAAACCCATTCCCCAATACTCCCACCCGTTCCCCACAAACAAAATGGGCTGACAGGAAAACAAAATAAAAAAGGCAAAAAACTTGAGTAATTATAAAAGTATGTCTGTTGGAAGAACAGTGTTCTGTCTGTTCTTCCAATCTCTAGATAAGATGGAATCTTGGTCCAGCGGTGGCAATGATATCGCTGTAGGGCTCAGACTGGGTGACCTCGATGGCTTGCTGTTTTTTGAGGACCAGGAAACTGTAAAACTTGGCAGCTGCCTGTTTCCTGTTGTTGTTCCGGCACAAGTCAAGCAGGCTGACCGAATCCGCACCAGTCTTAGCCATGACGCGCTATGAAGAGAGAAACACGAAATTCAGTAAAAGTGCTTTCCTTTAAGCTGAGGTAATAAAATACAGGCAACAAGCAAGTGATGTTCATCTCCCCATCTCTCTGCCTTGCTTCTTTTAAGCTATGCCGAATACAAACCAATAAAGGGTAAATATGGGAATTTAAACCTGTGGGCATAGGAACTTTTTCAAAATAACAAAGCCATAGTTTGGTCTTTTTCATACCTGAAGACCGTGCAGCATCTGCTGGGTTCTCTTGTTCCATCTCTTCTCCTCCTGATCCTGGTCTCCAGCCTGACCTTCCTCTTCCTGAAGATCATAAAGAGTCATCATTATCAATTCATACTCAGTTAAGTAAAATTCACCCAAAGCGCCTCTGGTCATTTTGGCATTCCCTGAGAAGTGCTACTGAGCGTACTAATACATTGATTCTCTAGATTAGCTTCACTTTCATTCTATTACCTCTAGTGATATTTCCTGATGTCAGTCCTTTAGGCACATTTTAAAGTGACAAACTGCATTCCTGTTGTATACTTACTACAATCAACAAATTCCAGTGTAACAAAGAAAGTAGTGGTTTTTCTCTCACCTCTTCCTCATCACTCTCATCCTTCTTGTCTTTGCCCTTCTCACTAAGGAGGTCAAGCTCAGGGACAAGCTGGGTAAGGTTAACGCTGCTCTCCTCTGGGGGCAGTTCCACCTGAGGCATGTCTAACCTCTGAGACAAGACAGAGCGGTCAGCCACGGGCTGCTGCTCCAACGGAGCCATCTGAAAAATGGAAAGCAGGGTGCTGGTTAGGACCAAGCTGGGACAAACTGCAGTCAACTGTACTGATTATTTTTGCATCTTTCATTGGACTGTTGACACTTCCTAGGCTTACTGCTTCTGAAATTTGTATTTATTTATTTATTTTTTGTTCCATGAGACAGAAGCAGGCCATTGTGAACCTATGAACTTAGTCTGAAACAGCCAGCACTTTAAACACTGAGGAAAAAAAAAAAAACTTCATACATTATGGCTCAGTTGCAAAGACAACGAAAACAACTAGCTATAAATAGCACTTTTTTACATTTTGTCACATGACATGCTGAGGAAAAAACAAGCAACCTAATTTCCAGTATTTTTATTTGACAATTGACAATAACTTACAGGAAGGGGGGCCTCTTTTTCTAGGGTCTTGCGTTTCACACCACGGGGGGTGGAAGGAGGAGGCATAACTGTCTCATCCAGGGTCGTTCTGCTGGCCTCCATTGTGGAGGCTGCCAGTATACTAGGCTCTTCCATGATAGTCTGGTCTGAAGGAGACAGATTTCATGATGAAATGGGTCAGTGAACAGTGAATAACAAACCAATTTATTAGTGGTGTCTCAGTGAAGATCTATGCAACCAGTCACTGATTTCTCTTTTGCAACTGATGAAATGCCAGCAATATGATCTGGGCTCCTCCAATCTCTTCCAAAATGACTTACCAATAACATCTCTGTGCTGACCCATAATCTCCTCCCTAGGCACCTCTGGGTTTTCCAACTCTTTGAGGAACTCGTCCAGACTGTCAGCTTCTCCACCCTTTCTCCTCTTCCTCAGCTCATCTGGCACCAGAGGTGTCAAGCAACGTGTGAACATCTGGCAGAGATTTATCAGTTAAAAATAAATAAATAAAAATGGTTGTGTAAAAAAATATTGTGGATTTTTCTAAATAGTTAGATACAGGACAAAAGTATTGTCTTTTAAATTATTAATCAACACACTCCACTGAGTATTCTAAGGAAGTAACATGAGTGTAGAGAGACACAAAAGACAGATAACATCAATCACATCCTCCACCTCTCATCCCTCCAGTGCTGCCATTTATAAATCTATATCAATGTAAGTGGCAATGTCATTAATAGTCTATTTCCATTTTCGTCTGAGACCAAGAAGAACATTTATCCAAAAATAAAAAACAAACATTTGTTACCTTGAGCAGCCTGGCGTTCCACAGGGGTTGAGCAGGCAGAGAGAAGAGCTTCTCCACTCCTCCAGTCTCCTTCCACATCATAAGCTTCTTGGTGGGAGGGGCAAGGTCCAAGGTGGTGACAATGTCTGAGTAGTCAGACAGCTGGGCCCTGATAGTCTTACTGTCCAGCTCCTTCACACTGTCCACAATCAGCTTCCTCTTACGCTTTGCTTTAGTCTCTTTCACTGCGCACAAGAAAACAAACAAACATGTGGTTGATGGCTGCTTTTTAGCAGAAACAAAGTGTTCAATGATCAGACTTTGCAGACAGCTTATCCAGAACATTTCTGCAAATGTTGCATAGGAGGGGGAACACTTTGCCATCTCTACATGTTAACCAACCTTTACTCTCACAGTGTACTTACAATATTTATGAAAATACACACTCATCACTAAAAAAAAAAAATGTGGCAGAGCATCTTACCAGTGATGTCAATGGGCTCCAAGGCAAAGGCCTCCTCCTCATTGTGAACCAGGGTGGTCTGTTCTGTCTGATCAGCCATTGCTGGTAGTTGCTCTGCTGGGCCAGAGTCTGGGCTCTCTGGACCCGCTGGATACACAAAATTGCATTTCTCCTTAAATGGACAAGTGATGACCCAATATACAGTCCATTTATTGTAGTATGACTAAGCAGATTTTCCTGGCCAAATCAGAAAGGTTCTGGCCATGGAAAATACTTTATAAATGAAGAGTGATACAAATGGAAATGGGTAGGGATAAATTCAAAATAATCAGTCAAACAACAAAACAGAAGTTCCTGTTTAACATCCTTTGCAATCACTCAAAAAAAAAAAAAAAAAAAAAAAAAAACTGCTTTACTTACGTGACTGGAGGTTGTCAAAATCATCCTCGTCATCTCCATGATCTGGGGGCATCATGACACTTTCTGTAATAGCTGGAGGATCATCAAAGATACCGCCACCATCTTCAGAACTCAGCAGCTTATCCACTGTGAAAATAACAGGATCAACTCAAAAACAGTTCTTTGTTACACTATTCTTAATATCTTTCAGACCACATTATTCAATATAACGGGGTTGGGGGGTTGGTGCTTACCCAACATTCCCCCATCACTGTTGCCCATGGAGCCATCCCCAAAGTCATCATACTCCATGTGGTTGGACTTGTCAGGAAGATTTGCTGGGCCAGGCTCCGCTTCCAGTAAAAGGTTAGAGGCTGTGGCACCATGCATGATATCCTCCTCAAATGTGCTGGCATCACGCATCATTTCTCGGTCATCCATACCAAAGTCAGCTGATGAGTACAGCACTTTGTTATAAAATATGAACATACTTTTTCTCCCTTTACACATAAGTTTAACTTACTCTGAAAACATTTTCTCATATTCAGGAGTCTGCATTATGATAAAATAAATGTTACAATTACAGAGAGATGTGTTTATGCATACATAATGGGAGGTTCAAGTATATATCATTATGTGCAGTGTCCTACCAAAGTCATTATCCTGCAGGAGGCTGAGGTTGCCAACATCCTCCCTCATCGTGATCTCCTCTACTCTGCTTTGGTTGAGGGTGAACTGTTGAGCCACATCTATATCACTATTTGTCACAAAAGAGAACAGGACTGGGTGAAACAGTCAATGCGTTGACACAATGTGAAGGCATCTGTGCTAATAACAAGAACAGGCATCACCACGAATTTATACCTTTCTCTCAACAAATGAGCAGTTGAAAGTAGAGAGGTAAATGTTGCCTACTTACTCCAGGTCAGGAAGAGGCTGGTCAAAGTCATGGAATTCCTCAGGTAAAGTAATGGCATTGTAAGCTGCCTCTCTGTTTTCCTCAGGTAGATCCACAACACCTGAAGTCAGACACAAGTCATAATATTACAAATACACAAATTTGCATGATGGTATGAATTCTGAGGTAGTTTAGGCCTATAAACTCCTATGTGCCTACAAATTAAAGATTAGAAGCGTAGCGCAGGAAGTCAAAGATGCAACATGCAGCTTTTTTGTTTCGTTCTGCTTTATGCAATTGTACCAGAAATTTGAAAACCCAAAGCAAAGAACTGGTTTCATCTTGGCATTTCTTACCTGGCCTAAAAGCCATTTTAATTTTGATGAAGGCTTCATTACAGTCAGCAAGCAGGTACTTGGCCTTCCTGTGGTAGATTCGGACCACTCCAAGGAGCAGATGGCCTGATGTACGCAATGCCATCTTTACCTAAAAAGGAAAAAGGCAACTTATTACTTTAAAAACAATATGCACAAAAGCAAGACACTGTCTATAAATACAATTGGTCATTTTATATAGATCAGACAGCATTAAATTGTGGCAGCTGAAAGGAAGAAGGGTGGGGTGGGGGGAATCTGACATATACCTGCTTTTAATTATTGAGAGTTCAAAATAAAAATACAGCCCCAGCACCTGAGCAAGTTACATAAGACATACAGCGGCACCTCCAGAATGCAGAAACCGCCCTCTTGCCTTGTTACCTTGGGTGAGATGATGCTCTCCACGCTGCTCTCCAAGTTGCATTCAAACACATGGGCCTTGGTCAGCTTCTTGTCCCAATGGGCCGCTAGCCAGATCTTGGCCAGCGGCCCACGTTTGCTGAGGACAAAGTGGGCGTAGAACATGGCCCTGGTTCCCCTTACTCACACACTCACACTGCAGTGAAGCTTCCCTAGAAAACATGACAGACGTGTTCATGTATAAAGAGAAGGCATCCTGAAAAAGCCCAGGGTAAAATGAGCGATGCACCCAAGTGCAAGATATGAATTTCAAGCATGTGACCATACCTTTGAAGAAACAATTTCTTTTATTTGTTTTGTTTTCTTAAGCAAAACTAGCCCCGTCATCCCATACTTCATGATTTCAATATCAAAGTTGCAGAAAGTGCTAAACTACTGCACAGACTAAGAGCTTGACTAATCGTTGACAACAGGACGCTTAACAGTATGCAGCAGTATACCAAACACCAATTTTGACCACCCAAGAGCAGATCTGCCTGGCTTACAGATTTATTCAACGTGATGGACCTACATTTCCTTCTTTGTTACATGGGTACAATCACGACAAAGGATGTGCACGGAAAGCACATTTCTGTCAAACTTCACACTGGTTTCTCCTTGTCCCCTTCAGTTTTAACTAACCACTGGCTGCACTGTGAGCCTACAAAGTCTGGGACGTGCTGTCGCTGGAAACTTCAGACTTACTTACTCTAACGCTTGCTAATCTCGGTTATGAGTTTATGAGCCATCATATTGCTAAAATCGGCAGAGCTCCTCCTGTGGATTAGCGTTTGGTCTAGATGAAAACAACTTCGACCTTCACGCGTGGTGTATTGATTAAAATGAGATTTTAACGCAACCAAAACAAGCGCCGACCCCATTCAAGTTCCGCCTATTCCCCAATGAAAGAGTCAAACACTGGAAATGCACATGTCTGCACACGGACGACCGACACTTTCCCCGCATTGTGCTTCAACGAACCGCGTTTTCTTGGCCAGCACGAACAGCGTGCTTATCTGAAGCCCGACTGTGCGTTTACCGGACCGCACTAAGAGCGCCAAAAGCTTCGTCTACGCCAGTAAATAGTCGGCGCCATCAAGTGGGTCAACTAAATTAGCTTCCAGCTAACTACAAAAGAAGCACTGACATCGTACGATGTACGTGCGAGCCGTGAATGTTTACATCGAATTAAGTTCCTCGCAGTAAAACCACATCTCGCCCAAGACGGCAGATAATGGACCCACGCAAAGAGTACGGCTCCCAGGAGCAGGGCGCCCACCGAAAGCTGCTCTGACTTTTTCCCTCTCCGGCTAAGCTGTCGTTAGCTCGTCGCTAACGGCGCCCTGCTCAGCGAAGGCCGCGGCGAATAAACACAGACCTGCACGTTTGTTCAGCGTCGTACTCCGCGCAAAGAAACGCGTCGGTTTGTCCCCCGCAAACACACTTACCGACAGGACCCCCGTTAAAGTGAAAATCCAATGACTAAGTTATTTCGCCCAGCGAATTGCCCCCTGTTGTACTCATTAAAACAGCCAAGATGGCGCCAGTCGCCTTCCTCCCGCTCACCGCTGTCCTTTTAAAATCGGCAGGATGTTTACAGTCAAAAATGGCGGAGGAGGAGTCAGCAGCCCGACTGCGGCCCGCTGTGAGCGGCGGCAGAGGGAGGGGGCGCTGCGGACACAGAGGCGAAGTCAGCGTGCATGCAGACGAACACCATCGACGATCGATAATCACAGCAACAGTAATAATCAAGTAAAAATAATGACTGCTTGTTTTTACTGTACATGTCCACTGTCTGCTGTGTTCCCACCCCAACTGTCCCAGCTACTCCCCCATCTTCCAAAAACAAACATGTCTTTGACAAACTCTGCCAAAACAAAGTGTTCAGTGAGTGAACGAGTCCATTGATTATAATGCATTTGAAGAAAATCGCCATAAACAACAACATGTTGACATGAGAAGGGAATATGATATGCTTGATGGTAAATCTGTTCTTTGAACAAAATCCTCAGTACACAGAGAAATGTGCAGACTTGCTTGCAGACGACAAAACCAATTCCCAAACTACATATTAGATACAGAGATGAGGATGAACATGCCCGACAGAGGGACTGACTCATCTACAATCAAATTGCAAAATTGGTATGCAGTAAAGCGGATTTATCTCATAGGCTGCAGCATCTGTTGCGGCGGAACTGCTGCCAGTGGAGCATGTTGATGATTTAAAGGGAGCAGAGCTCCATGTCACTGTCAAGGGTTGGTTGGATAATAACACAACTTAACATGCATACATGAGCCACGCTATACTTTGGTGTTATTAACAACCTAGTTCGACTATTGAAGTGCTCTGTAATGCCATTGTATGTCAGATGAAGTGAACATCTGTGAACTGCTGGATGTCTGATCTGCCTAAATGTAGGTCTACAATTGAATGCTAAAAAAATGACAATCTTTTTTCATGGTTTCATTGCATTTAAAATGGGTGCATCACTAATTTATGGGACTATCATATCAAGGCATTTCTGCATAGATATCTCATTATTTATGCAGCCTGCACAGAACTTGGTTTATGACACATCATAACAGTGCTGCACGCGTCTAGGTGGTCACAGGTTTGTTGTAGTTTGTTTTGTTAGACAGGAGAGTTTTACCCAGATTACTGATTGCAATGCTGCTATTACGTGACACATACATTGAAACAGCCAATGAGAAAAAAGCCTCCACTGTTTTGTTACTTTCCCACTGTACAGGAGCTACTTTGTGAACGCAAAAGGTGTGAGTCACAAAGCTTAAACATCTGATTATTGCCACATACCAAAAGTATGTTATTATCTGCACAGCTGGATGAAATAAAACAAAATGTTTTTAATGAGGTTTACACGCATACACTAATGGATAGGGGACTTTTTTTATCTTGGCAAATGGTGTTTGAAAATAATTGTTGCTGGCTAATAGTGCCATAATATGCCTACTCAAAATGTATTCAATTATGTCGCCACAGGGAGCCCCCTTCTACTCTTCCGTGATGGGGCAGCTTTATGCAGTACGACAGTGGAGAATGTGGTGAGAGTAATTTCTCCTGGGAGTGTTAGTTGTAGTGTTCACCATAAAGTTAACATGACACCATGGCAACAGTGTTTCCCACATACCAAGACAGCAAACTCAAATACAAGGCTGGAAAAAGCAAGAGTTGGGAATCAAGCATGCTGCAATGACAACTGAAGTACAGATGAAAGAGGAAAGAAGGATGCTTATCAAATTTGACTGCATGCATAGAGAGCTCCATCTCTACAGCAGTACAATCTCAAGTAAATTTCATTCTTGGATTTATTTCATCATCTTAACATCTGGATCTCATGGACATGGTCCAAACACCATGCAGAGTGGATGCAGTCTTTGTGCAATTGTTCAAATGGTTTTCCTTTTAGCATGACAGTAGATCGATTATCCTGTATAGGCATTCATCCAGCTTTTACACATGGCATGTCTTTTTGGTTTATGAGTTTTGCCCAGTTTGGTGTTTGTGTGTGTGTGTTTTTCCGAAGCTGTTGCTCCAGCTGAGGTGGCAGCTCTCATGCACCATGGGATCATCCTGGAGAGATGCTGTTATTTATGCAGTGTGTCTAAACCAATCATCCTGACAGATTTATGTAAACACTTCACTTTCTTGGCATAAGATGAGGTTCACACACACACAAGGAGGAAGCTAAAGATATTATTTAGTTTGGCTCTCCCTTTGTGGATGCAGTACATAGAACTAACACAGAGAATATGTTTGGAAATCCTGAAAATGGGCTTTTAACAGGTCAGAGAGGAAGAGGAATGGCACCGTGAAACAAGGGAAAAGGAAGTGTACAACGCACGAGTTGAACTGAGAACATTGTAGAGTGTTTCATTTCAATATTTGAGAAGCAAAAGTCATATTTTATTTGAAGGACCAGAGGATATTCAGTCCAAAACCAATTTGAAAGTTCAGGAAAGTAAGAGCCAATGCACACAAAGAGACAACCCATTTGTATCAAACATTTTATTTGTTGATTTTTCATTTTTATAAAACTCTTTTACAAAATTGTGATTTTTCCTCTATCTTTCCGTTTGCATTCTCTATAAAATTAGGTCTGCAGTTACAGGAGAGAATGAAGGGAGCAGTCAGAGATTCATTTGAGACTTCTTTTGAGAGAGAATTATTTGTGCATTATATGTCTTATACTTGACAACCAGGAAGCAGGGACTGTTGGGCCCTCACAAGAAGAATAATACAAGGCAGTGCATGTACCAGCATGAGTCTTACAAGACCTTGAAAAATGTTCAAATAACCAAAAAGGCAGGAATGTCAGTATCAGAGGGGTAGTGATAAGTTTTAGTCGCATTCTAGTGTTAAACAACATAATTTAGGGAGCCATTCTGTGTTACTGGATACTGATAAAGAAAAAAATAACCTACACAGACATGAGAACAAGACCTGTTTGTTGCACAAGTCCGATGGGGAAAAACCTTGGTGTATTACTGCTGAAGGCACATCAATATAGAACTCCCTGCCCTCTTAAACAACAACAACATAAGGAAGGGAAAAGAAAAAGACAAGGAAATATTTCAGCAAGGTCATTTCTAAAATGCGGTTCTGTTTGTGACCATCCTCAAATGTTTTGATAGAGCTGTTTAGTAATACTATTATTGTTTATTTGCTGTCAAACTGATAGCACATCCTCACCGGTGAAACACACAATGCAGCTGACTCCTCAGTCTCTCACACATATACTCTTTCCTTCTCCCCGCGCTTTCTCACACACTTTCTTAGATAAACAGAAAATACTTTAATGAACCAAATAAATATGGGAATGCATGGCATCCCTCATATCAATACAATCGATCTATTAGCATTTATCAGCCCCAAAATGATTGTTTTATCTTCCATAAAAACAGGGAAAAAAAAGAAGAAAGAATCTAGAACTGGTCAAGGAGGAGACAGGGCTGGTGTGATTAGATTTCAAGATTTCACACAGAAATGCTGCTGGCTGGGAAAGATAAACTCTCACTTAATGATGCACAGTGATTTAAACACACAAGTGCACAATTGAGGTTATCAAATTACATTACCATTTCCAGATAATCTGATATGACACATCAAGACCAGAAAAATTAAGCTCGAATATCAATGGGACCAAACACGTAATATTTGTTTAAGCCAATTAGCCTATTGATCCATCTGTAAAAACCCAATTTCATGGTCCACTGACACTTGGCAGCCAATGAACAGATTTGCAGCAAATGAGATATGTGTCTCAAATTTAGAAGACAAATACACACATAGTGATGAAGATGTAATTTCTGAGACATACTTGGTCGCTCTAAAAATCCTGGATTTACATTTAGTTGCTCTGAATATTACCCAGGCACAATACCACTCTCAATCCGAGTCCGTCAAAGATTGAGTAGCTGTAAATCTGTGATTAGAGATGCAAATTGGCATTCTGCAAATATATTGGAAATTGAATGGCTTCTAATTACACCAATTCATGCCAAAACAAATACCACAAACAAGAACAATTATTTAATATGGAATCTCTCTCCAAAGGTGTAAATTATTCCGGACGATTTTTTTGAAACAATATCACAAATGCTTAGTGAGAATTATTGCCAATCTGCTCCTTGGTGTTCACTGTGATGAGGAAAAAAATGCAGCAATCTACTTAGCAACATGCCAACTCTTTTCCTTATCACATCAAAGACCATTTGATGCTCATAGATGAGAACAGTGTAAGCTTCTGTCACATACTTGTCAGTTTGAGCTACTGCCAAACTCGTCACTGCACAAAATGAAATTGGGGCTAATGACAGAGAAAATAACTGTACATAAATATCCATCATCTAAACAAGCCCCCAGAAAACATTCCCAAGCTTTCACAGTGGTTTGTGTTTCATAACAGACCATTGGTTCGCTCAATTGGCAAGCTCAGCCTCCTTTAGCCAAGGCAACTCGTATGACCCAGTGTTCTTCAGGCCAGCATGTATAAAAGTACCATTCTACCTGGCTTATGAACACCCCCCCCCCAAAAAAAAAAAAAAAAAATGAACATGTCTTGCTGTTATGATTTTAGTTTGCACATGTAAATATCCATTCCTACATAACATTAAATTTTGAGGTCTAAATGGTTTTGCAAGTTTGTTGTAGAATGACACATAATGACATTTCAGTTTGTTCAACTTCTACAAAGATAATTGTGAATGCTGACCTGAAGAATTTACAAATAGATCCATAATTTCATCAATTATTACTGTTTATTGAGAAAAATCACAAACCACGAAAACAAGAACAAACCAGAAAGCAGCAAGATCAAGGTGCTTGTTGAGCACCATGCCTTTCTCTCAGATTCCCACATCCCAACGCTGTTAGATAAACTTGAGGCACTGTGAATATCAGATCAACGATGGTTGAGGGGTTGTCATTCCTCTTTTCACCCACCTGCTATTTGTTTTAATTAAGACAATACAGAGAGAGTAGTAGGCCATTCATTCACTGTATAAAAAATAGCTAAACACAATCCAAAATAGTGTTATCCTCTTCATAATTAATCAGTCATAATTATCAATAATATTCTGTCAGCAAAAACGTCCAGGAACCTGTGCATAGTGTACAGAGCAGAACAGACAATCTCTCTCAGTGACAGGGGAGCTGGGAGTGGTTTGCTACTGTTGGGGTACTTAAACGGCCAGCAGCGATGTCCAACTCCGTGAATTCACTTTAGTTCAAAGTTGAGCATTTTAAAGAGCTCAAGTTTTCTTCAGTTGTCAGTAGTCATAGTATATACTGTGGGGCCTTTGCTGTTCCAACCATACACATTAGAGAGAGGGTAGAGAGGAGAAATGGAGGAAGCACAAAGGGAGACCACTGGATGTGCTGAACCGCTCTGTTTTAGTTTCTTTACCTCCTTTCCTCCCCCATTATCCCAATCCCATTTCTTTCTCCATTGATCCATCCATGAAATCATGGAAAGGCTCTGCATTACTCTACATATCCGCCCCCTCACTCCTTCTTTGCTGTGTCAAGAGAGCGGGGGGGCTCTGAAGGGTTATAGTCTCTCAATATCCCTGTACTTTTTCCGTAGTATGGACACTTGGTCTTTGAACAGGACTGGATCCAGCCTCATCTGAGAATGGACCAGGGGCATAGTGCCAAACCAGCTGGCAAACTTGTTCATGCAGGTCTGACGCTGGGCAAAGTGGTCTGGGTCAGCCCAGCGAGACGCCCGAGAGCTCTGGAGGTGAGGTGTTGTAGAGGTGGATGGTGAGAGAGAATGAAGGGCAGGGAGAAGAAAATGCAGAGTGAGGGCAGATAGACAAGAGGCAAAGAAAAACGGCAACAAAATGAATAATGCGTCACAGATTATTCCGACCTTTCAAAGCCTATTGTAATTATTCATGAGCTCTATTTTGTTGAAATGTCATATTGTAATAAACAAATAACTATTGGTCTGTTTTTCCTCCCGACAGTTGACAATGCTAGAGTGGTGGTGTATGGTGTGTCAAAGGGCCAACACCCTCAATAATAATCAGAACTCTGTCTGTTACTAGGCATTGTAAAAATTAAATCATTGACTGATGTGGGCAGTTTTTTCTGTTGAAATGCCTCTGTTCATGTTCATTTGTTAAAGAACAATATTTCTGATGTTACCTCTGAAAGTACTAAAATAAAATATATTTCTTCTTAAGTGTTTCACCTTAAAAGAATATAGTAAAATGAATCTGTATTATAACCTAATCATTCTGCCTCACCTGTCCCATCATGGTCTCCTTGTATTGTTTCTTCTGGGTGACCTTTATGGGTGGAAGTTTAGAGACTGATGACACCAGAAAATTCATCAGAATGTCCTCACAGTTTGACATCTGGTCAACCATCGCCTTCAGACTGGCTGGAAGGTAAGTGGTGTACAAGTAGTGGTAGTATCTAAAGAGAGAAAGTGGTTGAGAGAAAATTGTATCATTGTTAAAGTGAATATAAAATTACAATGGAGACAAATGAAGTCCACCACAGAAGCAGAAAATAGTGAGAAAGAGAGAGAGAGTAGAGCATCAGTACTTGTGATAGATGGCAGCTCCAGTCAGCACCATGGAATAGTCATTGGTCCATTTGGAGGTGTATCCCCACCGCCCCTTGTTGCTGTCCCAGAAGTGGCTGCGGGCTGGATAGCCAACAATGCGGTCTGGGAAACTCTGCCACACTGTGAAGGCAAAGTCCACCTGAACCAAGATCAGAGAGGCATTAACAGAGATGGATGTGATGGGGAGAAAACATACAGCCAAAAGGGGATATATATATATATATATATAAAACTTGTTGAACATGCAGTGCAGCTGATAAATTGCTGTAACTTACCTCTGTGGTGGAAAGCACGGTGTCCTCATCTAGACTGAGTACAGCATCAGTGGGGATGGTGTCATAGGGCAGAAAACGACTGCCTATCACCTGGTTTCATTTGCACAGCAGAGACAAAATAAAAATATGTAAAGGAAGATAAATGGTCATATGAGAACAAGTGCCAGCCGCCTCATGTCTGTTGACACTGCAGAGTTATTTTATTGTCCTGCATTAACAGCAAAGTCAGCTAAATATACAAGCTGACATGACACCATGACAGCAAAATGCAGCAAGATAGAAATCTAAAATCAGTGGAGCATGTTACACTCCCTGATGAGCAATGCAGTTTCTGATTTTGGCAGCTATCTACCTATGCAAATATTTCAACTAATACTAATACTAATAATTTTTGAAATTTTAGAAGTGCGCACTAAATAGCAGTAATCTAAATGGCAGTTTGAGATAAACTGCCAATTGAGATATAGTGTTTCGCATTCTATCCCAGATAGCAGTGACCTTGGTAGCCACATTTGTATTCACTTAAAAGACCAGGGCTTAATGAAATAAAATCTAACAACAGTAAGTAATATAATCTGGATGTCAGTGATATCGTGCATTTAATAATGCTTCAATAAACAGGAAAAATTTGAGTGCAGATTCAAACAGTTCTTATATATCAGTTAACCAGTTTATTCAAAGTATACAATCACCATGGTAAATTGTCTTAATACATTTTACAGAAAATGAAATGAAATGAAAACACATTGAACATTAAAAAAATTGAGCAATTTTACAGCCCATAAATGGTTCTGATAGGTAACATATGGCAGTGTGCTTAAGATCTGATTTGTTTTTCATTCTTAATCCCCAGTCCTATTTTGTCCACACTTAATATTTTTAAGATCTCAGTTACTAAATCCAATACGCAGTAAATATATTGGAGGTTTGGCTGATGGATTGAGGAGATGCACTCCTTACTTGTCATTATTGTAATAAGTCATTCATACTTTTTGAGGAATTTGAATTAAAATGAAGAAATAATGAATAACTGCATTTTTCGAAATACAATCACTTTAAAAACTACGCGAAAAAAATATGAAATGGGTGGAGGGGTGGGGGGATGTAAAACGCACTCTATTATTGCCAATTAGGAAAGAATAGAAAAATGCTTATTGCGAAGCCCTTGAGAAATAGGCCAGATTGAGCTGGATACATTGAAAATGTTGGGTTGCTGCTGTTTTATATTTAATGCTTTGAACTAAATCCACCTGCAGGCCGCAAGCACTGAATTTGAAATGGCTGTGACAATGCTTACTGCGAGAAGTATCAAGTTAAGGTGTTTACCTTGCTTTCCCCTTCTATGACAATGACAGGGACTGAGGGGGTCGGCCAGCGGTACTTGGCAGGAAGAGGCTTGTCACAATTCCACAGGACTATCACCTGTACAAAAGAAAGTAAAGCTCAGACATTTTTGTGTATACAACATATCCAGTAGAGTACAGCACCAATCTCAAAATATAAATTTAAAGTTGGATAGTGCTCCCTTCCTTATTTTTATTGGTGTGACACAAATTTCTACTGCAGACATATTTTTAGAGCTGTAACACTCCCCATAGTTAATGTGATGACATGCTGTATGACTGTATGTGCTTAAACTAAATATGCTGACAACTTCATTTACTAAATCTAGTAAAATGACATGGTTTTGAGAAGGAATGGGTAAAAAAAAAAAAGCTATATCCTACCACAGTCAATTATCTTCAAAGGCTTTACAGATATATAACATAGTTATAAAGACTACTTATAACGAGTAAATAGTATTAATTAAAACAGCATAGTAATCGAAAATGTATATATAATATTAAGTTTGATGCAGTGTGCATTAGTACACGAATGAGAGTCTTATCTATTGTCATACTAAGGTTTATGAAATATTAGAACAGCATCCCTTCATCTCCATATGAATATAAAAAGCAGTTTAATAGTACCTTTCACCCCATTCCAAAGAGAAACTCTGTACTAATTCAAAAACAGGAAAAGAGGAGGGGCTTGTGTTGTGCAAAGCCAAGGCTTTTACAGCCTGGCTAAGGTATCTACATAATTTACTTCCCTGGAAAAGTCATGCACATCTCCACTGTGGATCGGGTGTGGGAAAGTAATGTAGTGTTGTGTGTTTGGTTTTTAATTACCTGGGCACAATATTGGGATTTGGCCACAGCCACAAGCAGCTTTATGACTGGCTGAGACTGGGAGACCAGTGGAGTCACCACATGAATGATTGCTGTAAACTTGGAGTATGGCTTAATACCTGTAGAAGTTTGGGGTACATTAAAGGCAAGAAAATGAGCAATTTAAATATGTAACATAAGCAGGAAGGTGACCTTCAGAATCATTCACTCAAATCAAAGTTATTTGTGTATGTGTGTGAGTGTGCGTGTATACACATTATAAACCAGTTTTATATGAATGAATTTTGTTGAGTTTACTTGACATACAGTGAAGCGAAACAACTTTAATTAGGCTTGTTAAGGAAAAGGTGCCAGTTACCCAAATCCCAAAGTCCACAACAAGCCACATATGTATTCAATTAACCAACAACATGACAACATGGTAGGTCTAATTGGTAAGCTTCTCTGAGACAAATCATGAATTAACAAACATAGATTGCATAACTAGTGGCAATGTCACGTGTTAGCTTAGCAGTATTGAGCAGATGCTATGGATCAGCTGTTCCTGTGCTGTCTCTTAATGAAAATGAGTTTATCACAACTGAGGGTGTGTCATTAATGAGGTTGTTTCAAGTTCTGTATACTGTGTGCATGAATAATTAACTGACCCAGCTTAGCGTAATAGAAAGGGAAGTCTCCCAGGTATGTTGAGTACTGAGGCAGGGTAAAAAGACCTCCAGGCAGATTGTTCCACATGAGGTTACTCCTTGAGGTGTGCTGTAGTACCCGGTCCTGGATGATCTGCACAAATACAGAAGACCAAGTTTGACAGTTGATAAATCCAAGGCTTGCAACACTCAGCCCTCCTGTGTGACTCATGGGTCAAAACATTAAAGAAACCCTCATGAAGCATAGTGCTTTTCTTTTCAAACTCTGTAAGATAACAGCAGGAAATTAGCTTTGTTCCTTGATCTTGGGAGATATGGATCCATTCACTTAAAATTAAAAAAAGAATAATGCCAGTCTTACATGCTGTTTGGAAAAACAAGTACAGACAAAGATCTTCCGGCACTTCTCAAATTAAAGATTGAAACTGGGTCACTTCAAATAAAACAGGGGACCGACAGACTACAAATGAGTGGCTCATTACGCCAATATATTTCCTCATAAGCAACAATTATGTATCCTATAATTCAATGTTCTTTTTGTTTTATTGTATAAGGCTTTTTTGTGTGTGTTTCATTTGTGCCCTAGGGCCCTGCACAGTCAATGGACAATAGCTATAGAGGTCCATTGGCTCTTCCCAGAGTCAGTATTGTTATTGGTTGCGTTTGTTATTTTTGTTCTTATTATTCTTCTTCCTCTTCCATCAAAACTACAATTCGCTACTATTCCGAGGGCAGGGATCAGTAACCCACGGCTCCGGAGCCACAGGCGGTTCTTTGGCCTCTTGGCAATGGCTCTGTCTGACAACAAACAAACAAATAATTAAATAAAAATGGCATTAAAATATGTCACATAATTTTTTTTCCAAAGTAGTAAAGAATGTGTCTACTTTAACAGTGAGTCAAACAGAATTTGATCTGAGAGCCTCTGAAGGACATTTCCACTGTACATTTCTCCCATTCGCACCAAAACAACTTCTCAAGAGAACAGCAGAACTGTTTGGTTTTTTTTTTACATTTCCTTGCTCTTCACGGACACACACACACACACATATACATACACAGAGTGGCATACAAGAACAGACAACCGCAGACAGATAAACACAAAGACAGACAGACACGCACAGAGCTAAAGTCAATATTGCTCACTTTGTTCATACATTACTGTGGAACAGACACAGCCGTCCCTCTGCCGGCAACAGCCCCGCAAGGCAATCTCAACATTTCTATGAGGAAATTTTCTTGTGTTATATTACTCTCCCATAACTGTAAATTAGCTCACATCACTTGCTATTAGTACCAATAGTAACAAAGCAAAACGATTGTCGACCTTAGGAATCCTCATTTGAATAGTTAAAACAGTAGAGAAAAAATAAAATCAATAGTATAAGGTGTAATGGTTGTTATGAATTTAATATGAATAGATTGGCAAGGTAAGCTGGCATGAATATTACAGCTGAAAACATGAATCATTGTACATGTTTTAGGAATAATGTATAACAAATATCTTTTGCCTTTTTTAGTACTATATACAATCAACAAATTATAAAAGACATCCACCATTAAAATCTGAGATTTCAACATCTTTATTACGAGTTTCCCCTGAAGGCATGTAGCTATAAAAAAAGTCAGCTCGGTGAGCCTTCAGTGAAAACATTATACTCGTTAGTTGACGACTTTCTATAAAACGTAAATAAAAAAATAGTCAAAATATAATTCAGCAGTAATATTGTATGAAGTTTTTAGATGCCAAAAATCCTGACCTTGTATCAGTACTATGGCATGTCTTGGAACAAACAGGGTTATGATGTTGAGAGTGTAAACAGATTGAAGATTATTGTGGGGCTGTAACTTCACCCTGCTAACAGAGAAATCCCAGCTCTGATTTCCAACACCCTGACTTCCCAGCTCCACGGATGACGCCGCTGTAACACTATCTGAGGGCAGCAACGGGCTGCCCTTAGATAGCACAGTCAGCAATGAGGCTTAAAGTAAATATAAGATACCTTGACATTGTCAGTGCTTTTCCTTTTTGTTTCATTAAACTGAAGATTCTTTTGAAAATAATTAAATAAACCTCTGGTATAAGTGATAAAACACTGATGCATCTATTTTTTCCACTTTCTATTCTGGTAGACTACCTGCCATCATTTATAGATGTACTATTGTTTCACAAATCAAGGTACAACAGTGAGAGGCTGGTGACGCTGAAGATGCATAAATACTAACTCATGTTGTGGCTGCAGCAAAAAATAGGTAGAATAATACACTCCCGTCAGTTTGTCTACAGTACTCCCTTGTTCCCTTTCATTCCTCCTTGCTCTCATCTCTGCTTATTTGTAATTCTAGACCAAGAGCAGTATGATAGCCTGGTACTCAGCAGGAAGAATAAAGATAAATAGACTCTGACAGGAACAAATTACTGACATGATTGATTGCCAAGCCACAGCACGAAACTGCCTCAAAAACATGATAGTACTGGTTAACAATTTAATACTATATGGAAGCAGTTTGTTCTAGAGACAGTATCGTGTGTGTGTGTATAGTTGGTACCTGTGAGGTGTTGGAAAAAAGTAAAATACTAAGGATAAACAGAATGGAATGATAAAAAAAACAAACATGTGGTAAAGTAACATATGGACAGTCATGCCATACTAGTATTTGATGCTCGTTACCTCTGTTTGCAAGCATGAATGGCTTTCTCTATTACAAACAGCCAAATTGTCAGCAAAATGAAAACAATTTGACTTGTAAGAAATTGGCATGCATGCATTTTCAGTGTATGTATAGATATATGCGTCTACCTCCAGTGTGGTCAGTACTATCTTCTCCACAGAGTTGAAGTAAGCCTCCCACAGGAACTGCGTCTGCTGTCTCAGGGAAAGGATCTTATCCTGGTGGATGGAGTGCACTGTTGAGGGGATCTGGGACAAAGGTAAGCATAACTTAACATACTAGAAGGAACACAACAGTGGTTGTATATTTTGGAAAGAGAGTCTATTCCACAAAGGGCCTGTAGATCAACTGTACGATCTGCCTCAACAAATTCTCACACATCTCAACACCAGCCTTAAAAGCATGGTGTGTGAGGTATGTGAGGAAGGCCCACATAGGATGTGTAGGATGTGCAATTTGTATGATCTGATAAAAACATTCTGTCATCAAAACAGCTGCTCAAAAAAGGAGCTAGTAATTTGACAATGGGGTCTGGATCAGAACGATTTTTTTCCTTGCGTTGACAAAACTCTGGAGTACATCATCTATAGGTAGGTATTACATTTTTACAGAAGTGGATGCTGTGCCGACCTGTAATAGCAGCCTTTCATCCCCAATCACAGCTGCTGTGTTCCAGTCGATGATCTCAGAGAAAGGAAGCTCCCAGCCATTACTTAGCATTACTGGCACACAAGCTGCCTGTGAGAGCAATACACAACACGCACAAAGTAAAAGATTGGTATTTGCATAAAAAGTGCCTTTGTGGAACCTGTGATAAATGTGACACCCACAGAATGCAAAAAATGCAAACAGCCACAAGAAATTATGAATGGATGAATTATAGCACACAATTATTAGTGTAGAAAGGTTGAACACAGGTTTTGTATCTGTCACTGCCCTATGATATTTGGATTGAAATATTTATATAAGGAAAGAGCCAGCTGTCACCTGATAACATAATTGCTATTTTTGCCTGCAAATAAAATAAAGATGACTGAGCATAAGAGAGAAAAGAAAAACATTTGCTTGTGCTTTGCAAACCCAGGCCATCAAAGTGCATTTCCAGAGACATGGAATTTGGTAATTTAACCAAACAGGCCAATACATTTTCAAACACATTTCCATTAAATACGGTAGCACTTCAGACCTTGATGATGACACTCAAAGCAACAATGCAGTGAGCTTTCAGTGAAATGATTGTCTTCACAGGAATAGAAGATACACTTCACAACATACTTGAAAATGAAATGCCTGTATTATAACCTAATGAAATTGCACTGAAGTGTGTGTCTATATTTTTGTGTGTATGCATGCCCTTTTGAATCTGTTTGCCTATTTGTGTGTTCTTAAATGCAAGGGCATAGTGGGGCTATAACTTCAGGTGTGTGTTTGTTAGCGTTGCACAGCACATCAATCATCCTGTCTGCAGCGACTAGCCCGATAGTGTGATGGCACCCGATAGTAACATTCTCTGATTGGTCTCAATACACACACTCCAGCATCAGACTGCTGAAGTGCTCCTCTAATCTCCTCAGGCAGCAATCTGCTGAAACTACTCTTTCCTACTCTTATTCATGTTAGCTCTTCCACCCTGGACAACCACACCACGTCCCATTTGGCCTTTTGGAATACTCCACTGTGCAACTAATACAGCACTCTAACCTGCTTTAGCTTCAGCCTCCCCCAAATTCCTTCTTCCATCATTAATACCAGCAGGCCATGGTCTTGCCCTGCACTCCAGCCAACTCTGTATGCAACCTCATCTGCAGCTTCACCACTTTCCCCTCCCATGCCTCCTTCATCTTCAGCCAATTGTCACACTTACTCCTTACAAAGTCATTGCCCTATACTTCTCAGTCAAAAATGTCTCTTTCACAAATTATTTCTGTAATTGTAAATAAAAACACAACTCCAAGCAGAGTTGTTAGTGCTGTTGTGCCACAATAAGAAGGTTCAGTTTCCAGGTCTGGGGCCTTTATGTGCCGAGTTTGGATGTTCTCCCCATGCCTGCGTGGGTTTTCCTTCAGGTACTCTGGAAAAAGCTACTGGGTGTAACTCACACCACCGCTTTTTCTAGATCTAACCACTGCTTTACTACTATGTTTCTGCTGGAAGAATGATGATAGACTGTCAGCATCTGCTAAAATTCAAAGCACTGCATCCTATTTGAATTATTCACATTTATTAAAAACTCTATCAAGGAATAATGAGCAACATCAATCTTTGTGTTCCTGACCTGCAAGGCCTCTAAGAAGCGAAAGGAACCAAGCCGTCGTCCTCGAGGAACCAGACAGAATGTGGAGTTGTACAGCATCTCTCTGTAGTCATACCTGCAGAATGATAGCAAAAAAAAAAAAAAAAAAAAAAAATCACAAATTGGAACAAATTATAAGGAATTAATACGTCAGAACCAGGCTTCTTCCAACAGTATCAGTGCAACAGTAAACGACAGAACTAAAAAGTCATCTCTTCTTTACAATTGAGTACCTGGAAGTCACAAGTAGTCTGAGGAAAAATTCTTTTGAACTTGACGCCTCTTTCTTCCCCTCTCCTGAGCATCTTTAAACATCCTGCCCTCTCACCTGCACATCTTAACATCTCGTTTCTTCTTCGGGCTCTGCATCCAATCTAAGCCTCAGTCAGCACTTGCTTGGATTAAGGAGCTGCTTGGAATTCCTTCAGTGTCAATATTATACACATGCAGGATAGTCTATCAGAAAGTGTGTATTTTTGCATTTGGTTGTTATGCACTACAGCTTTACTATAAGTGTGACAGATGTGACTGAAAGTGTCCACACTATACATCTGTCATTTTTTAAGCATTTGTGAACATTTATTAAAAAATGTATAGGCACATTTAAATGAGAATGCAAATATGGGTGTAAAGGCAAGTGAGGTCTTTTGGGCAAATCATGGGTGTGGTTGGAGCTGTTCTCCTGCACTCTCCTCGTATGTGTGTGTACGTGTATGTGGCTTTATTATGCCTGAGGCTACACTTCTGTCTCGCTCTAAATGTATTGTCAGTGTTATGGTAAATTTCCCTCCCACTGGAAACCCAATGCCTTGACAGTTCCGCTTCAAGGCAACAGGTCACTACACAGACAAAACGCGTGTCAGTATGACTGTCATGGGCACCGAGTTATGGAACTGCATCAGCATAGGGACACATAATAGAGAAATATACACAATGCAACAAGTTCAATGATACTCAGTAGCTACCATTCATTCACGCAAATTGAATTCATTCAATGATGGGTTAGGAACTGAAGTGCATGGTGTACAGAACTGTCATCTTTACCACATTGAGTGTTGCATAATGGAATCGGCTGAGTTGGTTCTTGCTCATGAAAGCCTGCCAAATGTCAAGAAAATGATTTCTGAATTCAGTGGCAAACAAGTGCTTCCCTCCATACCGCTTTTCAATCAGCAAAGACACAAAGAGCCAAGCCAGCTTTTCCATTATAGCGGGAATGCATAATCACACTGAGTGAAATATCTGACACTTTAAAACACCACTTCAAAGTGTTGTGGTTGGAACTAAGAAAGCTACTCGGCAAAAATATTTAATCCATGCATGCAAATTTCACTTGAATTATGGTTTGTCAAGGTTCACTGGCATTGAGTTGGGGATGGGAAGCAACACATGTACAAACAAATATCTTAAAGAAGATGGATCTAGTTTTAGCCATTCAGAACTAAGCATTGTGCTGAGGAAATTATGACTCCCAGTTTGGATATTAGTTTTCAGGGGGCATGTGCCCCACTAATTTTATTTCTGAAAGCTGAGCTCACGAGATTCTGCGTGACCTAAGTTTTTCTGACGCAAGTCCTGGACAAGTAGACACATTATTTTTTCCTTTGCTTAACACCACTGTCCATGTGCAGTTGCATTGCAGTTACCATGTACATCCCCAAAAAATGTCTTGGTCTTGATGAAATGTTACATTAACAATTTACAAAAACATCCTATGGGATTGCAATGCAAAATATCAACTCCAATTTTGAATTAACTGTGACTATGTAATATATATCTGGATAATCCTACTTGAGAGTATACATACCATTTACAATTAACAGCCACTACAGTGACTCTAGAGGAGATTAACAGCCACAAAAAGCCTAAAAGCTACAGTTAAGCTTGCTGCTATCTATAGTAACATACTAATGTATACAGAAATGCATTAAGACCACAACAACAATTTGACAAAGTGCTCATGTTCTCATCTGTACACATATATTATGAAATTGTGACTTGATTCATTAGTCTCATTCCATTAGATATGACTATTGTAATGAATGTCAAACAAATAATCCAGAGAGCCACATAAGAGCTGACCACTTCACAGGCTTATAAAAACAAGAGTGTTGGTCCATATATGGGCCTAGCTGGGTGTAAATCTCCCATCCATTACATTTCCTTTCAGCGCAAACTCGGAAAAGACCAGATGTTCCTCTCCATGCATACCTCTTTTCTTCCACACTCTTCCAGATGGCTGCCTGTGGGGAGGAGCAGGCTAACAGTATGATACTGCGTGTCACTGGAGACGTTAAGGATGAGTGTTAAAATAACATCATCTTCATAAACTAGCTCATGTCCTGGTGTGCATTTGGTATTTTATTTATCCCAAATTCTAAAGTGTGATACACATAGGTGTTTAACAGGTCAGTCATGTTGCGGAAAAATGGGACAGATGTCAGGGAGCAGTTCATCATACCCTGTGTCTTGCACAAATGTCAGTAATTAACTCGACATGATACAAGGTAAATCCTGCCTTGTCCCATAATTTCAGTGCTTCGACACGCAGATGGCTGGTGGTGAGCAAAGCTGTCTTACAGTAACAGATTGGAAATCACTGAAAAAAAACAAAAAACAAACAGTTGAATGTAATGAGCTTGTGCTTTGTCTTTCAAACACATCCGTAGTATGGTATCATCTGAAATGCTACACTGCTTAACACTAACAGAAGCCATCTACTGTATTTCACTGTGTCATCATCATTTATTTCTCATAAAAATCAGGTACTGCATACAATGCATATAATGAACATAATTTTACCACATACTTGACTAGGTTGGAATAATGGCACAGCTGTTTTAACTGCAAGCCAACCTATCCTACTGCAGAGCTGTGTACAGAGCTTCACCAGAGATAATGCATGTGGTGGACATGGACACATTCGACAAAGATTTGTGTTAGACCAACTGTTCAATCAGAGTGACCACACTGTGGACATTCACTGACCATTCTGTTGCTCTTGGTCAGAAACCATCCAACAGAAATGACAGTTCTTCATGTGACCACTGTGTGCAAGTGTGAGAGACAGAGACACACACATACACTGAGACAAGAAAAAAAGTAGAAATTCTTTTGTCTGTTTACCAACACCGAGTTGACTGGAGGAAGCAGGCATCATGCCAAAGAAATGCAAGTTCACCAAAAAATATTCTAAACCTCTATTTTTATTTTTAGTGTTATGAAAAATTGACTTTTTGAACTGAAGTGCCTTGAAAGATCAAAACGTGGAGGCAGAGTCACCGTGGCTTCTTCTTTGCTGCAACTTACAAAATAATTTCAGGAGATATGGGAAATGTAGGTAGTAAACAAATTCACCAGATTTAGATCCAAACGGGGATATAATTGTGAATCATATCTTACATCCATCATCATCATTTCCACACCATAACTAAGAACAGTAATTAAACTTCCTGTCGGTTTAATCTTATTTGGAAAAGTGGCTTGAACCTGCCTCCCAAAGGGTTGACTGTCACCATCTACTGTTATACCAGCATCCTAGGCATTGATACAATAATGGGTATAATAAAATGCCATTTAATAATGGTGCAGGAAAGACATATGGTTTGTTTCACAGAAGGAGAAAAGAATAACAGGAGGTGAGCTGGGTCAACATAAAACATCAACCAGTCTCCTAGCAACGTTGGACGGATGGAGTGAAAGAGAAATGCACAGCTCACTCTGTCAAGTGCCCGAGGAGCCTCAGAACAGCCGAAGTGTTTGCCTTCCATAATCCGAAGAGACCACATACATTTCTAACATACTCAGAGAGAGGAGCACAATCACAGGAAGGGTTGCTGCAGCTGATTTAAGACAAGTTGGCACGTTCGTGAGGGCGCCACTAAACTGTCCTCTGTCCTAGGACAAGAGCTGTGTTCATCCATGACACCAGGTCATGGTAGTCAATTATTTGGGTTTTCTCTTAAAAAATATTGGTCCAGTTTTTGCAACTTCCACATAATAAAAATGGCCATGATTTTTCTATCATCCTCCTTTCACCTCCTTTTCATTTAATTTTCTTCTGCATAGAGAGCATCTTGCCCTGAAACCCAGCCTGCAAAATTAATAAGTACAAACATTCAGCAATTGTGTGACATATGTTGTTTTTTTTTTGTTTGTTTGTTTTTTTTCAAAATTTAGAGGTAACAAACTAAAGGGTTTAGTGTTTAGTGCAGGTAAACATAATGGTTTGAAATGAGCATTGGCGTAATCAATTTTGAAAAAAAAAAAAAAAAAAGTGCAGCCTTGACTCATCTTGGTTAGAGGGAGAACCCTTAAGAGACAATGAAGATACTGCTATCCTACTCCCTCATCTAACTTCCATCCCATATTGACTCCATATCTCATTTTCTGCCTCCTCTTTTCTCTCAGCTGAGTTATGCTGATGAGCAGTTGGCTGTTGCAAGGACTATGACTTAAGTTAGAGTTAGCGTTAGAGGAATTTCATCCTGAAAGGCATCAAGTAAAAGTGAGTGTCATCAGATGAGAAAGGGAGGGAAGAAAAAACAGCAGTTAAAAACCAAATGTCGTATCTAAGCCCCATGTAGCCAGCACCACTCATGGCAACAACGTCACATGCAACAGAACCACACACAGACACACACAAAGCATCGTTTTGATCACTGTGATACGCATCAGAGCGACTTCTATAGTTTGAGACACTGCCAGTCCCTGCTGCTTTATTTCCCCTGACAGGACAGCACACCAAGAGGTAGCACAGTGGCAGGCCTGAAGAGCCGCCAACAACAGCGACAACAACAACAAAATCTTTTCAAAGTCTTGTAACAGACCGGAAAATAACCTGCAAAATAATCGACAAGAAAAAGCAGCCTTGTCACGCATGGGAGCAATCATTACATGAATGTTATTATCTCCACAGGGCAATCAAATGGCTCTATCGTGGGGTTAAAAAGCATGTCCCTTACTTGTGTTACATGAGGTTAATTAGACATCAGAGATGGACATTTGAAAGTGGATTGGCCTCTGGTATGAGGAGGGTGTATCAGACCTCTGAAGAAAGTAAGCCATTAGACATTAGCTGTGGATTTATTGAGCTTGTATGAGTATACAATACCACTCCAACGAAAGAGCCTGGCCCCTGGAAGCTTGACCTGGTGACTGGATTCATGTTGCACAGTGATAACTATTCCACAAATGTGACACAGGCAATAACTAGAAACTTTAAGAATAGGCGATAAATAATTTAGTAGCCAGAGAAACTGAGGAGAATGACACTAACTTACCTAAATTAGTTATGGAGCTTAAAATACAGCAGTGAATGGGAAAATTAGAGATTAATGGGCACCACTATTATGAATGAAATACAGAAATGTCCAAAGTCTGACACCTTCTTAATAGTGTACTTAATCTTCACTGTTTTACCTGCAGCCATGAGAGATGAGCAACTCTTCTAAAACACTGGTGCTGACTAATGCTACTCTAAGCAGTGATGAAGACTAGATGATACTAGGAAAGAAAAAGTGGATAACAGCAGCAATAGAAAAAAAAAATAAATAACTGAAAAAGACTACCCATTCTTACACCATATAACATCAGCTGTGGCGCGACATTTGAAGGATCATTATAATTAATTATTCTACTCTTTCACCGGTAAGTCATTCACTGTTGAAACACCTTTAATTCTGGATGAATAGCCACTTCCCACATAGAGTTTATTTCAGAGGTAATATGAGAATTAAGTCCAAATAAAAATCTAAACATACCTCCCTTCAGGGTGAAGCTTGAGTCACAGCAGACTTCCTTATGATTATGGATAATTGGTGTCTACTGAGGAAATTAATCTTTCAGGCAACAGAAAAACCAAAAGCAACTGAATGCGGGAATAAGTGTTTAACTGATACAAATGTCAACATACCAGAAATCTGGCAGTAGGTAACAATACTATGAAATTCCCCAGTTCTTGCAAAAAACAGAGCGAGAGAGAACAGAGGCTGCATAGGCATCGGATAGGCAGGTGCGCACAAGCAGCAGTTTCAACTGACAGACTGAGGTGTGAAAGTATGACTGACTTCACTGTTGCGCCACCATCATTTTCTTCCTGCAGTTCATGAGCTGCGGTGATTGTTTCCTCTGCCTGCTTGTCTTCAGATTTCATATCAAACAACGTGGCTGCCCTTACCTCTTGATGGTACATGC
Source organism: Echeneis naucrates (assembly GCF_900963305.1). Lineage (NCBI taxonomy): Eukaryota > Metazoa > Chordata > Actinopteri > Carangiformes > Echeneidae > Echeneis > Echeneis naucrates. The sequence goes on along the minus strand of NC_042516.1, from coordinate 8,312,171 downwards.
ACTTTGGCAGAAAAACAGCACCACTCAGGACAGTCAACTTTGATTTCCATACCAAAGTTTTTGGTATTAACCTGATGTTGCAGCATCAGTTCCCAGTTGTCATTGATTTCCAGTATGTGGAATAATTATATTTGAATCATCGTGCTTTTTTTTTTTTTTTCTTTTTTCAGAACACATAGAAAAGATGAAAGTTAATTCTTTTTGCTCTTTATGACAAAAGAAGATACTTTTCCAACAGTTTAAGACCTACTTTATAAGGTTGAAGGACGGATATTCACTCCACTTGAAGTCAATAAAGTAAAGATGTTGGGAGTACCAACATGGCTTTTTGAAAAACAAAGCACACAGTCATTTCCTCAAGGCACCCTGGACTCACTCATCTTCCTCTGGTTAATGAGTTCAAAGACAGCTTTATAAAACATTTACAGACACACAGAAGGGTTCTCAATCTCTACCAGAGTTCCACATGACCCCAGGTTAATTCACCTAATTATCATGCTTTGAATCTTCTATCACTCTTCTTCCTCTTAGTCAACTTCTGAGTCTCCATCCATCTTAAGCCCCTCACAACAGGAGGACCAAAAAGCAAAACCTTTTCATCTCTACAAATATTCCTCCTCAAAAAGGAGTCATACATGCCCCAGAGTAGCTTCCAGTGAGTTCAACACACACTCACCAAATGCAGAATTATCGGCATCTATCCAGAAAATGTTTGTATCATAAAATCGCTGCTGATTTTCACTGACTCCCTTATGAATTTGGAGGAAGCTTTGCCCACTTCTCTAATCAGCCACACATCAGCTAGATGAGGCTGATGAGAGGGATGCTTTGATGTGCTCTCTGGGTACCATGAACCAGAACAAGGGAGTCTTAGCGATAATGAAATGACTGTTAATGGAAAAGCCCTCCGTGCAAAAATGCCAGATCTGGATTGTAAAGAGAAGCAACATAAAAATATACATTTGAGGTATACAGTTGAAATTATTTTACTGCTGTGACCACAAAGATCCTTTTCCTCTATGGCAATAACTGACAGTGAATACAAACCAGCTTTTATATTTGAAACATGACACTGTTTCAATAATTTTGCCTAATTTTTCATCTGAGACTGATAGTAATTTATTCAATTATATCTCACTTTTTAAAAATCATTCTGGAAGCTAGTAGGGAACTAATCCACATCTTTTAGTCGAGCTATCAACCAACAAGGTTTTGGTTGATGGCTTAATGGCTTAATAAACGTATGAATTAATCTACACTTTACACAAAGGCCAGTCAGAGTGTCTCATTGCAAAGAGTTGAGCATATTCATCTGAGTGGCCCCTGGTCTTGTGCTGGAGATAGAGCCTGGCCAGGACTGCTTTCGTTGCACTGGCTGCTCTGTAAAAGCAATGTCCAGTTCAGGAATGTCTCTGTGCCTCGGCCAAGCAGGAACAAATTGAGGTAGAGACAGAAGGATATAAGAATTAGGAAACAGTAATGTAAAGGAAAGATGGATTAAATGAGAGGGTGAGGCAGTTTGAAGCAAGGAAGCAAAGAATGATGCATAGGGGGAGAGTTAAAGATGGAGGATGCAGAAGGAGAGGAATCTAACTGCTAGTTCCATGAATGTATCAACATGTGGAAGGTTTCTGCATGCATTTTTTTTTTTTTTTTGAAGTGGGGAAAACACTCAGCAGACTGTTTCCACTTTATAATGGCGAAGCAACCATGACTACAGCCATGACAGGGACAAGGGGACTTTGTAATGTCTGATGGGTCAGGATAAGGACTGCTATCAAATAAATTTATCAATGTACCATCAAATGGACTTGTGGGCTGTGCCTGATCTGACCCAATATCCACCATACTGAGAGCAGGATTAAGATAAGAGTTGACTGCTAGGCCAGGATCTTCTTGGACTCAGTTGCCCATTTTGAAGTATTATGTGTTTGTTTGTTTGTGTGTGGGTGTGATTTGAGAAAAGAGGTGGTGATGCAGAAGTGAAACTGTATTACCCATATACATGAGCATGTTAATGTGTAAAAAGTGTACAGGCTTGCAGTGTTTTTTGTTTATACCAGTGGATGGCTTCATGAAAGTGATTCATGGGAAAGAGTGAAATGAAGACAGAGTAGCAGCAGGGAGAAGAGAGGTGAGGGTTTATATTGTTTACTTGTGTTATCCATTTACATCCCAATGGACTACTGCATTTTTGGACCAGAAGCATGAGTCCAACCACAAGTGTGGGGTCATGCGACAGTTGTGACTGAGGACACAGCAGGGGATATTGTAAAAACCAAATATCCACAGAAACTCTGCTAAGGTCAGCTGAGGGTGTTTGGACAGTGCAGTCAAGAGGACAGCACTGAAAAGCCAACATGGATTATTTCAACTGTCCCCACCAAACTCTGCACGACAACTAAAAATGCAATTGTTCTCCCAAAATTCAACCTAGAGATTGGAGGTCCATCAAAGTACTGGAAGTACTTCCATGAAAGTAAAGGGTAAATAGAAAAGAAACAAAAGAAAGAATTTTTTTTTCAGTTCCCTGTAACGAAATCGCTTTCTGTACAAATTCTGCCTTCGCCTACATAAAATAGAGGGGACTGAGATTTCATTGTTCACAAGAATGAAAAAACATTCCGTACATACACATAGATACAAGGATTATTTCATTTTTCTCAAACTGTATTTCTATAAAAAGTATTCAAGTTTAAATCACCCCAAGCAAACAATGCAGTTTCTACAAAGAAATGTTCCTAAATGTTTTGAAGATTATGTTTTTTCTGTCTAAGTGGGCAAATAACAAAACCATAATGGATGATTATGTACTATATATATATATATATATATATATATAAAAAAGAGAAAAGTAAATTATCTGCAAAGACAACATGTCTGTAATACACTGAGAAAAGTACAGCTACGACTGCAAAGCCAGTGTGAAATAATGAGAAGCGCAGCTTCATTCCGCTACTGAGTGAGTGAATTAGAGTCTCGCCAAGTCAAGCCGCCAAAAACCAAGTGTAAACACAGTGTTTTAGCTCTCAAGAGGGAAAAGATGATTACCTCACAATTACAAGACCACAGCAGAGAGAGAGGCCCCATTGCCTCAGTGACAGAATGAGAGATTACAGGGTGGCTGGTGTACTAATGATGATGGGGGGGCAAAAATGCTACAGTTTATCCCAGAGGATGCACAAAATTGAAGCAGCTAAATGGGATCTGTGGCACTTGGCAAACATTTTGTCGATGCTCTTCGAAATTAAAGATGAAGAGGGAGTGCTTTATTTGTTGCATGTCTGATGCTGAGTTAAACAACCTTTTTTTTTCTTGAGAGCACTGAGATATCAGCATCCACAGAGCCAGTCAACAAGTTTGTCATCCAGTAGAGCTCCAGCATGTTTCACCGCAGCCAGTGAATGCCAGACATATTAGTTCTACAGTGTTGTGTTTACTTTTACCAGCAAGTGGGTACTGCAAGTCTAACAATTATCTAATAATTACATTGATTAGCACAGCTTAGTTGGTAACCAATGTCATTGGCTAAATACAGAATACATTTGTATAAAATGTGTACAACTTCCTACGCTGGCATTTCTGTACCATTGGCATTCTCACAAAGCTTTCACACACAGGAGGGTTATCTTTGCAATACACTGTTCCTACCACCCATCGGTTTTTAAGCCATCTAATAAATCCTCGCACACTAATGTGATAACTGTGGGGGAGGGTGACCTAATCCCACACAGATACAATAATACACACATAGACCTCAACATCAATTGGCTTTCATTGATGCCATATTGATCCTTCCTGAGAGTTAAAGTTAGTCTTAATACCTTTTCATATTATTGATCAGAGAAAAATATAATAGATGAATGCAAGCAGATGATGCAAAGATACAGACAAACATCCTATACAGATTGATAAAAATTTAATATATATAATTTAGTATAAATTGATATTCATAAAAAGTTCTATAACCCAACTAGAAAAGGAATATGCCAAACATTATGTAAAATGGGCGGCACTGACTATTAAAGACATGTGTAACGTGTTATAAAAACAGCAGAGGGAGAACTGGATGGGTTGTAGTTATGGTGGGTCTCTTAAAATTGGTCATCCCCTTTTATTAGCAGGTCTCTTACCTTTTTCAACTCTTCCAAAGTAATACCAGTGGTTTCTTTGGACATGTTTCTGTTCAGATGATCTAAAATTTCAAAATTTCGGTCCTCTGTGACTCAGTCACATTCTATTTGATGGAAAGAGCATGAGCCGGCCATTAAAACAATGAAGCTATATTAATACCTGTGTATATGAACTCACTGCAGCTGGGTGAAAATCTAGTGATCTCAAAAACTTTGACACAGTCACTACTCTACTTAACGAACATTTGTTTTACAGATATTCAGAAGTATGACCGGAGAGCCACAGGTGAAAATTGTGTTTGGAACAATCCCCTTGCCGACCGTGAGCCACACAGCACCATAGCCTACATCATCCCAGAATCATAGTTCTTCGCATTAGCGCTAAGACATGCTCTGTTACAAACAATTCAGGATACGAATAGCCAATCGAAACACAACCCGTTCACAAGTTGGGTAGGGTCGGCTCTTGGTGCGAATATGTTGCATGAAGTTGGTATGCATACGTCAGCTGTTGTATGAAATTTGTCCTGAGGCTGGGGCAAGAACAATGTTTAAAATAACATATACACTCTATTCTATATCAAAAGTCAAGTCTTTTGTGTCATAATTTGTTTTCATGGAAGCCTTAACTGTTCCGGTAGTGAGAACCATTTCATCAGAAATCATTACTTTCCATTATGGCCATCATCCCTTTACTATATCTTTTTATATCATTACAATAAAGAAGCAATAACTAACCAACTAACTTAAATTCTCTGTACATCAATTCCAGTCAATGTTTCACGTAAGCTCCAGACCTCAGAGCAGAATGCCAACTGCACAACAGTCCCCTCTGAGTGAGCTAAGCTTTATCATCTGTTAATGAATTCCACGGCCAGCAGTGCTTGTTGCTGTAGGCAGGTAATTAGTTTGAACAGCGGGAAAGATCAAAGACAAAACTTCCTGCCTTGCCCTCTGGTAGTGACCTCACAAGGGGAAGTCACAGATTTCACTGTGTGAAAGAAGGGGTGGGAAAAAAAAAAAAACAAACTCTATGAAGCTTAGCCAACAGGCACAAAATTATAGTCTCACTAGAAAGTTGTTTCAGTCTCAATCACAGCAATTACCTATTTGGCATAACAGCAAGCGCTTTGTAAACTAAATAGTTGCTTAGTGACTTTGTGAAGATTACCCATTTGCCATTTAATTCCCAATTTTCTGATTCAAAAGTTCAGTTGTTTTCCCTCCTGATATAATTTGGTCGCTAAAAGGTTATTGCGAGTCTGATTCAGTCTCTTAAAGACTACAACAAAGAACAGGCTAAGAAAAGCCATCATTTCACAGAAGAGTTAAGACTATCACATACTCAGAGTTATCATCCTGAGTGCCAGAGCTTCACTTCCTCTCATAGTGCTGGCTGAAGCTCTTATCTGTCAAAATGGAGGGCAGCAAAAGATAACGTGGCCGTGTGTGTGTGCGCATATGTTTGAATGCCAGTTTTATCTGATGATCCAAGCCATTACCCAGCAATGCCCGACAACATGGTGGCTCACATTTTTTCACTGGTGCCAAAAGTGGTTACATTAACACAGCTCAACATGGTCTCACGTGGTGATGATGATACAGTGCCAAAGTACCTTTGAAAATATACAAGGACAGATGTACTAATATTAGTCATTTCCTCTCCACACACTCAGGAAGATTTGTTTTTCTATTTGAGTTGTACCGTAATCCTTGTGCAAAAAATTTAAAGAAAATATAAAACAGTAAGCAAGAGTTATAGACATTGAAAAATGTCTGAGGGCTTGGCAGGCGTACTCTCGACACTAACTGAAAGATTACAAGCCCATAGGATTTGGCTGGTTGTAGTTTTAGAGTGCTGCTTAATTCTGCATGTAGCTCTCACAACACATTTCATTGTACATGAGGGATAATTGAGAAAGTCCCTGTCATGCCGACCAAGCGACTAATCGGAGTGTTTGAAAGAACCGTACACGTGCCACATCACGCAAATACCGATTCAATGAATTACGAGCTAGTTCTGTAACGTTATATCTTTTGTTCTTGATGCTCCACAACGGCACTTAACATAACTTTGTCAGTGATATATTGATTATTGATTTTAAATCCGCTTTGTCATTTTTTAGCTTCTATATGCTTTTCTATGTCACTAAAGCTAATTTCTAATTAAGTCCAAATTACATAAAAATCATGTTATTCACATCAACAAATGGCAACTGGCTTACAAAAAAAAAAGAAAGAAAGAAAGAAAAAAAAAAATCAAAGCACAGACCAATCTCAGTGTAAGTTTATATTTTCTTCCTTTCACTTTCACACTGATAGGATTTCTCTTCACTTTTGCCACTCGCCTTTTAACTAATTCAGTTAACTGGATCACCAAAGGTTATTTTCAGAGTTCACCCCCATCCACTCTCTCTCTTTAACCATAGCATGGGGCAGAAGTTCTGCTTTAACAAAAAAAAGGAGTTTATTACTATTTCAGTATTGGTTGGGGAATTTAATCTACCCTTATTTTCCTTTCTTTCTATTTGTTTCACCTGAGATTCAATGACTTGTGTGATTGTTTTCTAAGTTTCCATATCTATATATCTATATTATTTCAAGGTCTGAGGGTAATTTCATTTTGAAAGTAAACTTTTATCTACGAGTCAAAGCTTCATGATTCTTTTCTTATCAATGCATCCTGACCTGACACCCAAAATAATAATTCAATTTTTTATCTGAAACTTCCCCTTCTGTAAGACAATACCTTTAGGTGGACCAAAGCAAACCTCTCAAATCTGTTTTGTTTAGCAGCACTGCCTGCTCTAGTAGTTTCACCCATTGAAACTTTATCACAACTGTCCAAAAGCAAGGAAATGTGTCCATCTATATATGGCAAAAATGGTTTTCCTGGAACTGACCACACTTGTGCCTGGCACATGGACATCCCATTCCTTATTCCCCTCTCCCTGCATTCCAAGTGGAATACATCACCTGCACATGGCTGCCAAGAATGAAACATACATCATCCTGTCAGGACAAAAGCTGAGATGGAGCGGGAGCACGGCAAACAAATGGCAATTCTGTCCTGAACAACTAGTCTCAAATGAGAGTAAGAGAGCGGCTAAAACCTATTCAAGCAAATAAAGCATATTTGAATTTGAATAAGCGAGGGGGCGTGGAAGCACAAGAGAGAGTAGAAAACCAGTGAAAGCATTGAGCCCACATGATCAAATACACAAGAAAAATATGTCAACCAGTCGTACCTTAAACTGGCACATCTGGACTATTCTTAAGTTTGGCTAGACTAGGTGACATTAAATCTTTGGCCCTTAGCTGAACTCAAGATGAAATTGAGTGAGTTGGCAGTGGTTGTATTAATTGAATGATTGGATGTGAGCATTGATGATAATATCCTCTGGTCACCCTCAAAATCCCCCTGTATAAATCCTGGCAGTGAAAAATTAGATGGCCATCAATTGAGATGAGAACATACTGAAGCACTCTCTGGAGTTTCAGGGATAAAGCATTGTAGCATACTGATACAACATCCTGTACACTTGAGAAAAAGTTCCTATGTTGGATGCATTGTTATTGCTATACCTTCATTCATTGTTAAGAACAACTGGAGAAAATAGGAAACATAAATTTGATAAGTTGTAGGTAAAACTGAAACTTAATATACAAATAAACCCTAAAAAAGAGAGGAGTTGCTGATGAGGCTTTTGCACATACACTGTGGGTACCTCTAACTTTTTCAACCTGTACTGTTTTTTTCATGGACTTGCATGGCACAACAGAAAATTAATTTACAAATAGCATCCTTTCCAAATCTGATGAAAAGTAATTATGCAATCTATGCAAGGTGGTTTTGTGGGTTACCAGCCTTCTTCACTGGCTGCTGTATCATGTGGGTCTTTCTAGCAGGGCCGACTGTGGTAGTTTACTGGCAGAGCTGAGTTATGATGGATGGCAGCTTAAGGAACCTTCTGGAGAAAGCAATCTTTTAACAAACTTAAGTCATAGAATTTAATAACGCATTGTCTCTTCTTATTTAGATCTGTAAAATCACAGCATAACAGAAATAGAAACTGCAGACGCAACAGGGTAACCTGCCAAAATGTTAATCGTGCCTCTATAATATTAGTTCTTTAAAAGGTCTTCCTAGTCAGGGCCCTACAGAAGATTTTTGTATTTTTGAGTATTGTGGATGCTACATGTAAATAATTTGTGGCTCTGCCACTGGTGCAACTGGAGCTGATGCTCTCCTCCTCCAAACTGCATCTACCTACACATGTCAGGGGTTTTGGGAAATACAAAGATGCCACATGCAGACTGCCAAATTGACAGTTTGTGAGATGTTCCTGTTGCTGATAGTGGGTTAGGGTTAGGGTTACATGAAACATGAAACAAATTTAAGGCAGGCTATTTTTCAGTAATACAAGCATTGCTTTTGCTGTCTAGATCAAATCATATTAGCTTCATTTCCTGATTTTAGATGCAATTGCGACATGACTGAATGAAGAACAAGTGTACCGAGAGCTTGTTAAAGGTAAGGACCTGACTGTCAAACCAAAGTGTTTAAACAGTAGACAAGACTGTGAATAAAGGGATCTATAGTTGTTAATATGCAGGGACTCTTGAGATTGACCATCCTCCCCCAATGATTATCATTTTCCCAAAGCCCTGCAAAGCCTGCATCAAGTTGGCTAGTGGCCCTCTGCCAGGGGCTTTGGCCAATATTGAGGATTAAAATCCAACAAGTCTATAAATACACCTAGTAGACCAGCGTCAGCACACAGCTAGCTATTAGACTCACCTCTCACTGTTGGATGGTGAGCGTGTGTTTTTTCTCACTTGCTTTTACTTTCTCCCCCTGCCTTTCTGGTTCTCAGACTCTCAATGCTCTCTCTCTCTCTTTGTGCTGCCATTTTCCCCTCCAACTCGTTCTCTCAGTTTGTCTCCAACTCTTCTATGTCCCTCAGTCTATCCCTCTCATACTCTCTCGCTTGGCAGGGCCTCTTAATTGGAAACAAGCTGTGAGAAGGCTTTCAGTTTGAGGTTAAAACTGCCTCTGACCTGCCTCCTGCTGTATTTTTTCCTCTCTCCTTTGGCTGTATCACAGGCTTGTGCACAGTGGCTGAGAGCAGATGTATGACAGACAGAGTGTGGTGAAGAGAGAAGCAGAAAGTTGACTCTTCCCAATGCCTGGAAACAGCCAAATCATGACGAGTAAGCAAGCCAAACGAAGAGCTTTGGGTTTTTAGGCTTTGAACAACAAACCCAATAGAACTAAGAACTCTATAATCAGGCAGCCAAAAAAGATAGGTTAATCACAACACAGGGTGTATATATTCCCTTTGCAAGCTCCAGATCTTTTTTCAAATATGACTTCTGGCAGAGCAAGTCAATGTCATCAAATGTAAAGTTCACGCAATCTTCCTAATGGTAGCGAAGAGTCCAAGAAACACAAAACTATAGAGCTATTACCATAAAACATAACATTCCAAGCCTCTTGGTTATCTGAGTTTCAACAAAATGTCTAAGCTGTTAACAAAACAAACACAGGACAACAGTTAGAAAACACAGGAAAAAAATACAGTTATTGCAACCAACAAAATCTAATAATTTGATGTAGTTTGCAATGTCCTGCCCAGATATAGTCAGATCCCCTCTTCAAAAACCATGACATACAAAGTGCATGACCATGCAGAGTGCAACAAAATCGCCATATATTTACCAAGCATCTGGATCATCTGGAGCACAAAGTCTCAACCATCACACAAAAGTGGCACGGCCATTACTTGGTAATTACAGTGCAAGGCTGCATTCAGTCTGTCACAACTTCCTTGTTGTCAGTGGGAGAGGATAAGAGGGATTTGTTGCACAAAGGACCACAGCCAGGCACAGAAACTATTACTTCCACCCAGTTAGACCACAGACTGCACTGTCTGGCCCATGGGGCTGCATAACCGACAACACAACCCAGTCACAGTCAAACATGTCAACCTACATGAGAAACTCTGTACAACCCAAACATTTTTTAAATCAACATTTTAATCACTTTAATCTTAAGATTATTCTGAGCTTTATAAGAGTAAGATGTTAATGTGACAAGTATAAATATGTACATAAACATGAGCTGGTAAGACCAAATTTACATATAGGCCAATGTAATAACTTCAGTCAAAATAAGTCTGACAGCAGCACAGCGGCACAGTGGTTAGTGCTGTTGCCCTACAATAAGGTTGCAGATTCAGTTTCCATTTCTGGGGCCTTTCTGTGCCGAGTTTGGATGATCTCCCCATGCCTGCGTGGGTTTCCTTCAGGTACTCCGGTTTCCTCCCACCATCCAAAGACATTATGTTTGGGTTAACTGGTGATTCTAAATTGTCTTTAAGTGTGAGTGTGAGTGGTTGTTGGTCTGTGTCTGTGTCTGTCTCTGTGTGTTGGCCCTGTGATGGAGTGCTGACCTGTCCAGGGTGGACCCTTCCCTTCCCTTCCCTTCCCCAGTGTGAGCTGGGATTGGCTCTAGCAACCCCCACGACCCAGAAACGGATAAAGAGTTGAAGATGAATAAAAAAAAAAAAAAAAAAAGGAAAGTCTGACAAACAGCTGCAACACCCAGAAGATATTTGTAAGATCTCAGATCACGGTTAACATTTGCTGCCAGCTGCTTATTCCAGCCAGTGTATTGTTTACAGCATAGTTAAGTCAGAAGCCTTATCATCTGGAAAGCTGAAAAATGACCCAAAAACAAATATTGATTTCCTTGGAAACTGCCTTTCTTGAGTACTACCTCACCCATGCCTTGGCCCCTCCAAGTCCTATTCCCTTGGAAAGCCATGCACTGCTAGGTGCCAGGACAGGGATACGGAGCAGGTCTGGGTCTGGGTATGGGTAGAGTAAAACTGATTCAACTTCTACAGTCTCATGAATCCATTGCATCAGTCCAAATGTCAGGCGAAAAAAACAAAACCCAAAAGTAACTCTTAATGTAAAATCAGATGGTCTACACAGTCAAATGCTTTGATCAGTATTGAAACAAAGTAGTTAAAGGTAAGGGCACACACAACTGTGCATAGATCAAGGCTAGACGCACCTAGATCTCAGAACTAAACATCTTCTGGGGATCATGGTTACACTCATCCTACTGCAGGGATAATATATGATTCATCGGTCATAGGCAACAACATTGCACTCATATATGAAGTCTTTCCAAAACCAAAATGAAAAACACTGATTTCAAGGAATGCCATGATGTTTGACATATCATTCATTTCAGCTAGTCTCAACCTTTGAACAGGTATGAAACCAAAGTACACTAAGGGGAGTAGGTTATTATTTCACACAGGACAAAAAGGTTTTCTGTGTTGTGTGATGCACTTTCAAGATATTTTTTAGCATATCTGCTCCAAACAAACTTCTATTAATGTAATAGCGCAGTCACCCCACAGTAAGAAGGTCACGAATTCGGTTTCCAGCCTGGGGCCTTTCTGTGTGGAGTCCAAAGACATGCATGTTTAGTTGGTGACTCTAACTTATCTGTAGGTCTGAGTGTGAGTTGAGTGGTTTTTTTGTCTCTGTCTCTCTGTATGTTGCCCTGTGATGGTGACCTGTCCAGGGTGTATCCCACCCTTGCCCAGAGTGAGCTGGTATTGACTCCAGCGTGACCCGGAAACAGAAAGTGGTTGAAGATGGAGGGATGTACACATTTTCAACCCTGAGATCTTGATTCTAGGATGCAAGGTCATAACGTGAGTAAGACCTCAGAGTACATATCTTCCAGCACAGTGAAAGTCAAAAGTGGGCTTGGATGAAGAAGGCTGGCAAAACTAAACTTTAAAAAAAAAAAAAAAAAAAAAAACTGCAAAATTAATGTTTCTTGCTTTTAAAGTGCAAAAAATTCTCGGAACCGAATTGATTTTACTGAGAAAATACCTCAAACGTTGGAGCAGCTGGAGAAGATGAGGCTGGAATGAGTAAAATCATTTTATATAATTTAACAGGAATTTGGCTGTGGATTTGGGATCAAACCAAAGCCTGTTGACTGATAGTGGTGTGGTTTACTGAGGATGTACTGACTGAGAACTACTGAACATTCTGTAGTCATGCAATGAAGCTAAGCTGGTGAGGGCTAGTGAGATACGCAAAGCCTGTTTCTCCCTCTATGCTACTTAATGACAGAAGGATTATTTTTTTCCTTTGGGTTATGGCTCTGATGCCACCCATCTCACTCTGTGAAATCACTCCCTGCCAGCACTTGGCAGTGAGCAGTCAGCTGGCAGAGAGAGGCAGTGAGTGAGCAGATAGCTCCTGTCTTAAGAGTGATATGGAGAATGTTCCTCTGCTGGGCCAATGAGTGAATCACTAAAGCTGATATTTACCTGCACAGGCGCACACAAACATTAGGATTGCTGCTAAACAATCAAAATGTGAAAAAATACACAGTAACACACCCCTGGTTAAAAGGACTGGAAGAGGGCTATATTCACCCACAATCACTGCAATTCATGTTGCAGTGTAGTGTCATCACTGACGTCTTCGGATACTATGAAATAGTTTGCCATCAAAACCAAACAGCCAACAACATCATAGTTAAGACACAACATTGGGGTCAATCACTGCAGGGCCCCGAACAACGGCGGGGTCACGCAGGACACAGGTAGGGGCCGGGGCATTCCTGGCTGATGCAGTTGGGTTTGTCTGGGAAATGACTGAGCAAACAGGGGCCAGAGTGGCTTCCCCTTACTGGCACCAGTGCTTTGTCCCTACTAATCCACCCCAAAGAGCCACAGTCAAACACCCAGCGCCACACAGTCACCAGTAACAACACAGCACAGTCTGGGGGCACATGAAATGAATCCCAGCAGCCAAAGCACAGAGATAGACGCCAGTTTACTCATCAGATTTGGGCACAGAAAGTAGTAAGGCTTATCTGTAGGACTGGATAGTGAACCCAACTGTTTGAGGCAATCGGGCTATGCAAAATTGCCTTCAAGCCGCTATACATTCTCATCACATTTCCTCATGTCTCAAAAGCATACAGAAAAAACAATGGATATGACAGAGACATAATGCTCGGGATTGTCATGGTAGTGAAACTTTAACTTACACATCCGGAAACAACAGAAGGAAATGAAATAATAGTGTGATAAAAGAGCATGAGCAAAACAGATAAAAGCCCTTATTCGAGGAAACTTTAAAATATGAATTGAAATATATGTGGTGCAGAGAAATTAACAGACCCCTGCCCATAATAATATAAGCCTAGTGAGTGAGATCATTATAGTAGCCCACGCTACTTTATCTTTTTTGTCATTGTTGGATCAGAGTGGAATCTGAAACTCACAGTGACAACATGAGACAGACAATAAATAGAAATTATCTTGCATGCAGTCTAAGTGCATAGTTCTGAGTGAGTGTATTTGGGTGATACTCACTTGTCATATTCTGCGTTGTCTTTATCGCAGCGTGCATCCTTGTGCTTCTGCCAGTCCTTACCATGTTTACAGGTGGTGAGGAGGACAACATCCTCTGAGTTATGAACATGATACAAAGCGTTCCTTGTGTCTGAACCGATTCCAGTTAGGTACCTCTTCCCCTTAAAAACAAGCATGTACTTCCTGTACGGGGGAATGGTGTTATGTTTCAGGTAGCCTCTTTCTCCTCCTGTCCTAGGGTGGTCTTTAGAGAAAAGAGGGATAGAAACATCAAAGTTGGGGCGGAAGTTCTCTGTGCTGATGCTGGCCTTGGCCAACATTGCAAGGCCAATATCGAACCCCAGGTCCTCTGTGTAGTCTGGCCAGGTGCCAGAGTATAAGTTAAAGATGATGTGGTTTTTGCCTCCGTTCCACAGGGGAAGGCTCTGGACTTTTGCCCTCAGGTTGTGAACATACTGGGGTGAAAGCTGGTCCCGGTCCAGTGTGTCCAGACTCAAGACAAACAGACATGCCTGTGCTGGGTTCAGTGTATAGAACCTGGACCCTTCAATCGAGGACAAGATGTTCTGATAACTCTCTGACATCTTCTCCCCTTTCTGCTGGGGGTAGATGTAAACTTTAAATCCATTCCTCTCGCACAGGGAGAAATCAAAACAGGACTCCATCCTGCAGCGTTTTCCAATGTACACGCCAGAGTTGGCGTCCCTCTTCTGCCTCGGTGATATGTGTTCATTGAGATCATCGTGCTGGTCTTTCTCCCAGGGGCTGAAAGGCTGCAGGTACCCCGGGAAGTGACGCCACCGAGCCCCGGGGTGATAACCGGAGAGGCTGCGGTCATCACGCCGGCTTGGTCCCGGTCTGGACAGCGGGACTTGTATCCCTCCAAAACAAAACAACAGGATGAAACACGCACCGGCAGAGAACAGGATTAAGTACCGTTTTTTGGCCTGCATGTGTCCTATGATTTGAGATAAGATGGCTGGCAATAAATCCAAGAAGTCCCCAAGTTTTGGTTTCACCACCTCCTGCGGGATCGCTCCGCCATCTTCCCCCGGGCTGCAAGGGCTGTGCGCTCACGTCTCCCACCTTCTGCTTCGGATGCCTTTCACAAGTCCGGGAGCTGATCCAACGCATGTGGGCGACTTATAATGTTCATCCACCTCGTCTCCCCGTCAATAGTTGCATCGATTGAGTGACAACAGGTTATCCTATGCAGCAGAGTGCCCCGACGTGGGTATGTGAAGGGGCACCCTACTTTCCTTTGTACTGGACTACCTTTCCTTTGCCCGAAACGCTCATCGTAACACAGGATGCTACTTTCTAGCTAACCACAGCCCCGCAGTGAATAACACCACCACCACACAAAATGAGTTCAAACTTGAGCCTATTTAGCAGCGGTGTCTCCCAGACTTGTTGCCTGGACAGTCAACTATTGTCCCTGTTTGAAATTAGCTACCATCTAGTCTCTGGTGTTGTCGTGTTTATTTCACTACAGGACCCAGATAAATGTGTCGTGGCTGTCTGTTAAGTGTATAGAGCGATCTCCACAGATGACTCAGCTAGCAAGCAGGCTAACTACCTGGCTGGTTTCTGAAAACATTCCCAGTTAGCTTGTTAGCTAAGTGGTCGCATCAAAGTAGCTTTAACGCCGCTTGGAAGTGAAGACAGCCGGGCAGCCCTTGATCTCCGCCCGCGAACATGTCCCCTCTGTCTTCCGCTACTTAGCTCTCCTTCTCGCTCTCCCTCCGGAGCCGACAGGCAAATTTCTCCGTCGGTGTGTCCGGTCCTGTGAACTCGCCCCCGGCACACACATACGCACAGACACACGCATACACGGGACCGAGGGGTGCAGAAGAGACCGGAGCCAGGCGGAGCGGCGCGGCGCGTTGCTCCCACCAGGACGACTGCTGATGATGATGTGACGCCGCCCGATGGCGCACGGTGCGTTACCATTGGCTGCCGGCGCACCCCGCGGTGGGCGGGGCTTCCAGCACACCCATTCACATCCAGACGGAACCGAGCGGGAGAGCGTCCGCCGTGATTCGGCCACAGGAGGGGTTTGCGGTCTGCCTGTTGATCTCTGCCGGACCGTCGGAGATCCTTCTCCCTGCGATAGCTTTTTGTGGACAAAAAAATCGAGACAGCGCATCCAATGGCAAAATCATCACACCCCGAGGTGTAGTTAGACATTTAGTCATTCAGCTTATTCTGGAGTTTTTGAATAAATCATATTAGAGTAATTGGGTATTTATTTTCCTGAGCACTTGAAGGATTTCTCGCGCTCTCTATACTGAAGGTTGTCCATATTAGCTAAGGGCACAGCTAAAGTAAATTTAATCCCTCATGGACTCTCTGAAATATTATTTTTGATTAGGGCTGAACAGTTAATGAAATATTGTCTAAACGACAATTTGACCAAGTTGGAAGGATCTGCAATTATTGAAAAAAAATTTGATGTGTCATATCCTATTATAAATGAAGCATTATGGTTCAATACTGTCAGTCAGCCCTAATTTTCTTGTTGCTTTTGAGGTTAAAAGATTTGAATGCAGATACACCAATGGGCTTTGGTTCATAAAAATATTATACAGTCCCTTAATATATGGGTTTACAGTGTAAGGCTGCCTGATACGTCATGGTTACCACAAACCATCTTGGCACAAGACCTTTGGGCTGGAAACTTTTCACAGAGGGAGTTGGTTCACATCCCTGTATTAATGTGATCTGTTGAAAGATAAAAAAATTTTATGTCTGCAGGATTTTGGTTTTGGGAGTTGGATCCCAACAGCACTGCCTTGTTGTCACACATAGCCTTTAACCTCTCCATTGGGAATTCATTATTTTCAGTCTACATGAAAACAGGATATGATTGAAAACATGAGGTATGGATAAAAAAAGGCCTTTGCCATAAGAGGAATTGCCCTAATGAATGTAGACCAGCAGGACAATGGCACCGCAGTGTTTCAGCCAGGTCTTTTCTGGCATGTAGGAAGCCATGATGTGTTTTTACAGCTGCTCTGGTCTGAAAGCCTACAAGTGATTTTGCAGAAGCGGGGAAAGAGCATGGAGGAATGTGAGTCTGCGTTCCTCAGGAGCTATGGACCAGTTATCTCTGCTGTCTCAGTTCCCCATGGACCACTGATCAAAGACAGGGAGTGGTTTGATGCCCACCTCCTTATTTTCTACCTTCTGCCTTTGTCTTTGTGTCCCCCATTTCTGTTTCCCTCACCTATGTCCTGCCTTTTCCTTCTTAGTCTCTCCATCATTCCCTCTGTTGCTCTGGCATTCCTTCCATCTCTTCACTCTTTCATCCCTTTAACTGATTTACGAGGGGGGTGCCAGTGGTGACTGATGTGGATAGATGAATGTTCCTCAGTTTTTGCCACTACACTGAGCAGTGTAGTGGCAATGTGCTTGGTTTGTATGTCACAGAATTTTAATTTAAACTCTTTAAAGCAGTCTATTCATGTGGAATTTTGACAGTACCTAATTTTTACCTTTTTATTTTTGACTTTAATTTGCCTCACTTCAAAGCCAACAGATATACTAAATAAGGACTCTCTCTCTCTCTCTCTCTCTCTCTCTCTCTCTCTCTCTCTCTCTATCTATCTATCTATCTATCTATCTATTGCTGTAGTTATTATCTATATCTTAATGAGAATATAGAGATGCTGCGTCCCTGTTGCATTGTGTTTGCTGGCCTGAGCACTGGCCAGATTTAGAGCAGCGGGATGACTGAGCCAGAGCAGCACTCCCACTGTGTAATACATGCAACCCTGCCAGTATCTAATTTGGATGCACCCAGGTCAGCGTAGTTTTCCCAGCCAGCCAGCCAGCCAGCGAGTCAGCCAGCCAAGCAACTAAACAGCCAAATGGAGATTTATTATATCCTTCTGGGTACATTTTGAGGTCACTAATAACTGTAATGCAATGCAAATTTGTTATTTGCTCTCCAGTTATATACTGAAATGAAAAAGATGAACGTTTGGTATATGCAAAATTGTTAGACATGTGCATGGACGCACAGTGATTTGTGGGTGTGTATGTGTGTGCTACATATGTGTGTATGTGTGTCTCTTTCATGTAGAGCACAGCCTCGATGTGATAATTTAATGTCCATTCCCAACTGAGACTGAAAGCCTTGGTGACGAGCCTCATTTATCTGCGCTGATGCTGAAATGCACAAATCAAATCTGAGAGGATCAGGCCTAACAGAGAAATGAAGGGTTCATTTGACAAATGGATGTTTCAGTGCCTTGATGCAGGAAGGGCCACTTGAATCAACCCCAAGGATTTAACTCGAGGGCTACTTGATATACTCATATATATCTGCTACCTTTCCTTCCCAGTAAGACACTTCTTGGATGAATTTAAATTTGACGAAAGCCATTTTAACCGACCATAGAATCGTGGAAACATTAGAAAAGGGGAAATTGGGAGTCCAACTGTCCCAATGCAACACAATCTGTCCTCAAACACCTCTGAAGTTCACTAATTTAAGCCCAATCTTTTGCTTCTGTGTAAAGCTTGCTATCTTAAGATAGCAGAAGTTTTTGTGCTAAGGCGTGGGTTGGGATGTTGAGAACAGAAACAAAATACAAGAGTTGGATGGTCTTAATTAATGTTCAGGAGCAAAACTAATAAAAACTCATTCATTCCTAAAAAACTCCTTTCTCATCACATCATTCATCAGTTGTGTGAATGTTCTTTCTATTAAAATGTTCACGTGCTGTCTGTGGATTGTAATTGCAATTTACGTATCTTTATGGATGAAGTGTAAGATTTCATGCACAAGACATCTACAAATGAATGTATTCCAAATGTGCAACTCACATCTTGGAATTTTTTTCAAATTTCCAATATATCACCAAGGTCATAGACTGTGAGACATTTAAAGTTCAAAGAGATATCTTGTTCTTCAATTGGTCTGATCGCCTCATTTCATGGTGACTCACAGCACCTTAATGCTGTCGATATAATGTCGCCAAAACTGCTGGCAGAGAGAAAGACACCATTAGGTTAAGGCTAAGGTTAACTCCACTGAATGATTAAAGTCTACTTCTGCTTCTGACAGTAATTTCTATGTGTGTGTCATATGGGACTGTCATACAAATTTAAGTGGTAGTTATAAAAAGCTCTCACTCTGTCACAATCCTGTTTAAATTCCAGGTTTATTATTCTCCATAAAAGACTGATATTCTGTTCATTCATTGCACAACAACAATGAACAATAGACAGCCTTTGGTAGAAAGTGAAAAATACACTGCATTTGCAACCAGTAATTTTAATAAATAGTGACTATTTGCATGTCTCTTGTTTGATCTGTCAATATCAATATCAGTCTGTCAGTCAAAAAAAAAACAACTTAGAAACTAAACAACTTTAGAACTTACTGCTCCAGTCATTATTGTGTGGCTGATGACACAAATTGTTAGAAACTGTGCAAGGTGCTAAAAGTTGAGATGTCTGATGATCACTGGTATGGTCGCAATAATTGTAGACATCATAATTACAGTCACATTCCTCATTGTTTTCTCCTTATTGTCTTCCTGCTGTTTTTCTTCCACTGCTGTGCTTATGTGTTAAGAATTAATGATTGTTATTAAATCGGAACAGACAAAAATCACTTGTGTGAATGTGCATGTCAGTTCATTTGTGTGTGAATACAATGTGCTTGCTACCTTCCCCTCAAAACAATGTGTGTGTGTTGGAACATCTCAATCACAAAGGAGAGCTCAGGTTCAATTACACATGCAATAACTTTTAGGTCTCAGTAGGCCTAGAAGCCATTTATATGCTAATAAGCATGACAGCAATAATGACTTGCAATAAAAAAGACATCTGCTGCTTAATCAAATCTGATATTAGAGTATTACCACAATCAGCATTTGATATTTGTCCTGAAACTGCTTGTTAGCCTCAAAAGTCCTACAGGGAAATGTTTTGGCATTGAATATTTGTGATGTTATAGCCCTTCTCTGTTAGTTAGAAGTCGTGCTGTATTTGCGTTTGGTCCTTTAGTCCTTAGGGAAATTTAAAGCAGACACATTTTTATGGGGCCAAGTCAGTCTTGATGTACTGGACCAAACACACAGTGGAGGGTTAAAATCTGTACCAAGGCCTTAATAAAATCCTCCATCCACAGGGACAGGGGGAAATTCCCTCACATCCCATCATGTAGTGTTAAACTGCTGCTACTATGACTGTAAATATTTGCTAATCATTCATCCAGGCCTTTATTAATTAATAATATATCCTTTGTCAAAACAATGGATAAATAATAATATAAATATTTACTTTGAATTCACATTTATCAGACAGAAAAGAAAGAATGCATTTAAATCATCTATGCCATTTTATCATCTTGAATGCAATATTTACATTACATAGAAAAATCTATACTGGCTGTGCATATGATTGATATTTTACTTAATGTGTATTCACGCATACCATTAAGCATGAGAGATCATATTTAAATTCATATAACAATATAAAAGCAAACACAATAGCACAAATCCCATCTACACATTTAAATAACAGCAATGCATGGCAGTTCATTTTAGCGCTAATTAAATTTGATACATGTCACTTAAATGATTGCTGACAGGAGGAGCATTGAGACAGAAACAATGGAAAGCTGTATCCTGTCTTATTCCAAATAGAGCCAAATTCTGTGTACAGCTATCACTAACAGAGCCTGAAAAAGATCAATGAAGAAGAATAACAGTGGGACTGGACAACAAAATGAGCAACCTTTGATCACCTTACACAGTTCACAGTGGCGTGAAAGTTCCTGCCATGAAAGGATTTAATCACTAGTCCAGCTGAATAGAGTTAACCGGTGACTAAAAAAGGTCACATGGGACCTAAGGGGACAGTGTTCACGAGCAAGCATCCCTGCATATATATTTACATCCTGCCAGCACGGCTTCAGAGTTATTTACAGACACCTGTAAACACTCCAGTTCATAAAGCTTTGTCACTCTTTCTTAAAATCATTATCCAATATTTAATTTATTTTACATAAGGTAGCTTACAGGAAAGAGAGAATCAACATTTGTCAGCCCATTGAGGGGTTTCACTGACAAATGGTAATTACCTGACCCAACAGTCAATAAGAACTGAGGTCTGTCAATGCTCTTAATGGGCAGGACACACAGGCCATTTGGTCACACTTCAGTCAATGGCTCAATTAATATAAAAGATGTTTTTGAAACATTAATGTATATGGTAAAATGTCATTTTTGCGATGTATTTATTGTGCCCTTAACAAGCGTATATTTTGTAATCACAGGCAACCTAGCATGTTACTATAAGAGCAAATTTCAGATCAGTTTCTCTAAAAAACGTGAACAATAAGAGGACACCCTCAAGGCACCGTAAGGTTAATAAAGGAAGTGTGTAGTAAGAGACCTCATTAGTGAAAACCTTTCATGATTCTTTCCAGGAAACCTCTGTAGCTGACCCAGCTGCTGCTGAGACTGTGACCTTGGTGTGATGGTAAATGGGCAATAAATCCAGTGGCTGAAGGGACACAGCGGGCAGTTTGTGGAGAGTCAGGTCAATGAGGAGGTGAGCTATGAATCTAAATTACAGCTGTCATTCCACCTTGCCCCACTATAAAATGCACTGAAATAATGTTGCATTAAGAAGCCCATTTCCAAGGATGTTAAACTCATCTTAGCTCCCCACGTGCCATATCCTCCGTCTCCCATTCACCTGGCGAGCACCACGCTGCACCAATGAATGTCGTAGTAAAAGCATTGAGAAGATCATCTTTAAAAACTACCCTCGAAACTTGGAATTCTGTGCTTGTCATTCATATAAAGGGAGCAGTGTTGTATCAAAAGCTTGACAGCAGTTTTATCACATACAGTAAATGTTGAATGATGAGGACGGACAGTGTCCTCTGGCACGGTCACATCGACTGCTCCAGGACTGAGATACAACTTGGCTCTGCCACACAGAGAGATGACAGGTCAAACAAACAGCTCTCTCCATATGACTGTTATTAACCTCTGGCTCACACTATTTAAAGGAAGTGCCTGCCAGTGTGTTAGACGCATTGGCAATAAAAATCCAATTCAATCACAACTTGAAGGAAACACGAGGGCTCGTGCTTGCTCATCCATGGTGACCACATGTTGGTCCCGCAGGCCTGCAGCGTTTTCAGCAGCTGCTGGTGGATCTGGGTTTTTACAAAGTAGGTTTCACTATTATTGCATTAACACTCATGAGCTGTTGGAGTGGCAGGAAGGCTTTCAGAAGCCTTCAACGAGAGGCAGAGCAAGTCAGAAGGATATTTGTCAGCCGAAGGTCAGAGGATATTTTTATTTCTTCCCTGTGGATTTACCCTTCAAGTTTTCCACTGTCGGTTGGTTTGATTTCACTTCGGGCCTTTTTCTCACTCTTCTATCTTTGAAAATAACCGCATCCCCTTGAAGCCTGAAATGTGCTCAGACCTTCAGTGCGATGGAGCACCAGTGAGAGAGATAAACTCGGAGCAAAGTGGATCTCTGTCGCCATCTAGAGACGAGTGAAATCTGCAGGGAGCAGATCTGATCCGGACTGGGCCCAGAAATTTACCGATCACTGTTTTAAAATGATCATAATTTACGTATTCAAATATCCACACTGTTGGTCATTCCATAGGTATTCGTGTATGACATGGTCAAAATAAATACTACGATAGTCACGGTTGTTCCCGCTTACCTCCGGTGCGTTGAATTAGCGGAATCAAACACACCCAGCGCCAGTCATGTGATTGGTCATGAGGAAGTAAACAGGGAAGGAAAGATTCAGACAGGCAAGCATCTTTCTACTATCTAAGACGTTTCCAAGTGTTAATATCAAAATATCAAAAGGTAAAACTGTCATTACCACAATGTGTTTGTAGCGTTGTCTGTGTTGTTGTCTTTAACATCGATGCTAATGGAATAGTTAGCAGGCTTTATGCTAACGGTCGGCTAGTGGTAATAGAAAGAGCTAACAGCTAATTCATGTGTATAATAGCTAACTCAGCTGCTGGAAACCAATACAATAGATTTGTTTACAAAGGTGAAACATCTACACGAGTGTATTTCGTTGGTTTTGATGATGCATCTTGAGACCAAGGAGTGCTAACGTAACGGACGTAGCAGGACCAAAGTTAACGCATGAACCTTAAAACTTATATCCCGGTGGGAAAACCTCCCCCCACATGAAAGGACTTTGATGAATAATGTGATGTGTGAACGTTAGACAAATGGAATAATCCAGATTCCGAGCTCAGGACAAACCAGGATCATTCAGTGTCCGGCAGGAAAACAGTTTGCCTTGTTGGAAAAACAGAGTAAAAGCACTGACTAAACCTGTTGCACTCACTCTGTATCCAACCTGCTTTTCTTTTTCTTAGCTGCAATATCTGCTGAACAACACAGGGTGAAGGTGTGTCTTCCTCATCATCTTCCTCCAGCCACAATGGTGGACTTTCTGGCAGAGAACAACCTGTGTGGGCAGGCCATCCTCAGGATAGTGTCCAGAGGAAACGCCATCATCGCTGAGCTCCTGCGTCTCTCTGACTTCATCCCTGCAGTGTTCAGACTCAAGGACAAGAGTGACCAGCAGAAATACAGCGACATTATCTGTGACTTCAGCTACTTCAAGGTGTCAATTACAATGCTATTTTGAAAATAAATTTTAAGGCATTGATTAGTTAGGCAAAGCATTATGTGTGGTCTAAATCTCACTTCTCTGCTACCTGATGCAATTTCAAGTTTTTTTTTTTTATTTCAAATGCATAATGCTTGTTAATTTTCAAATCATCAATTGCATATTTATTATTGGCCTTAATGGGCTGTTATACGTTTTCTCAAAGAGCATAGCATATTTATAACTTATTTATAACAACATCCGAATTGAAACTGAAATTGTGGGAAGCTTGGTGTAGGCGTCCATAAAAACGCAAGCAGTGATTTTACTTTCATTGTTTCCCAATGTTGTCTGCTCTCCAGGGTCCAGAGTATTATGAGGGGAAGCTGGAAGCCAAACCTGAGCTTCAAGACCTGGATGAGGAGTTTAGAGAGAACAACACTGAGATTCTGTCAAGGTTCTATCTGGCCTTTGAAAGTGTCCACAAATATATAGTGGATCTTAACCGGTAAGAGAGGTCCTGGTTCTGTAAGGGTTTGGCTCAGTTCACCTTTAGCTTAGGCAAAACTGTGTTTGAAGCTTGCTTGATCACATTTTTTCCATTATTTTAAACACAAAAAAACAAGCCTTTACTTTTTTAAGTAATGCCATATTATTTCTTCCTTACTCCAGATATTTGGATGACCTCCATGAGGGTGTTTATATTCAGCAGACCCTGGAGACTGTGCTGCTAAATGAAGATGGAAAACAGCTGCTAGTGAGTAACACAGATACAAATAATTTGTACATTTTTAACATTACAGAAATAAACTGATGTAACATCCATATATATTTCACGAGATAAAATCAGTGTATCCCTGATTTGCAGTTTGATTTCCATGCCTAGTCCTTAAAAGTACACATTAAAACTTAAGTTATTTGAAGGGCAACTACACAAACATTAAAGTTGACTCTGTATTTTTTGTCTTTTCACTCAGTGCGAAGCTCTCTATCTGTATGGAGTTATGTTGCTGGTTATTGACCAGAAAATTGAAGGGGAGGTCAGAGAGAGGATGCTTGTTTCCTACTATAGATACAGGTGCTTTTGTGACTCATACTCACTCACACATACAAATTAAATGTATTGACTCACAATCTTGATGTGCTCAATCCAATTGTTAGTGAAGGTTCTTTTTTTTTTTTTCTTTGGGAAACTCAATGTATTGTTTCACATTTTCTTCAGTGCTGCCCGTTCATCAGTTGACTCCAATCTTGATGACATCTGCAAGCTCCTCCGCAGCACAGGCTACTCCAGCCAGCCTGGAGCCAAACGCCCAGCCAACTACCCAGAGAGCTATTTCCACAGGGTTCCCATCAGTGCCACCTTTATTAGCATGGTCATTGGGAGGCTGCGCTCTGATGACATCTACAACCAAGTAAGAAAGACTTATGAAATCACAGTGAGCTTGTGGTAGAGTGGTTGCGATCGTTTTTGCCATGTACTCACAGGGTCCCTGGTTAGAACCCAGCCAGGGACCTATGCTGATCCTCATTCAATTCTATCCATCCCTGTTTTCTGTTGGCTTCTCTGATAATTAATGTTGAAAAGATAAAAAAGCATAAAGGCCCCACATAAAATAAAGTGACAATATAAATGTTAGCTCTCTGATTAGACTTTTCTTTTGTTAGAGATTGTATAATACATTAATTGGTGCTTGTGTATTGATTGTGTTAGATGTCCTTGGCTGGACCTAAAATTACATTATCCTTCCTGTTGATCAGGTGTCTGCGTACCCCCTACCAGAGCATCGTAGCACAGCCCTGGCTAACCAGGCAGCCATGCTGTATGTCTGCCTTTACTTCAGTCCTTCCATACTTCACACTCAGCAGGCCAAGATGAGAGAGATAGTGGACAAGTATTTCCCTGACAACTGGGTAAGACATTTGTTATGAGGAAGGACTATTCTCTGGGAGTCCTGAATGCCTAATACGTACTGATAGTGTCATGCCAGAGGAATGGAAATGAATATAAATAATCTTGTAAAATGATATCAGATTTACCGTGTTGTACTCCCGTTTTTCCTCCATGCCGTTACACTGCCCTGAACTGTGTTTTTTGCCTATCTGCAGGTTATCAGCATTTACATGGGGATCACAGTGAACTTGGTGGAGGCCTGGGAACCATACAAAGCTGCCAAGACTGCTCTCAATTACACTCTGGACTCCGCCAACACAAAAGAGCAGGTATTGATACAAGTGAATCAGCTTCAATGTCACACACTTCTTACTTTTTCAATTTACAGTCTTTCAGTGTATCGTTATCTTGTATGCACCATGATTATGGTGTCCACAGTAGTTGGAGCTCATCTACTAACTGCAATATCTAAATTACATCGCAGGAGTATTAATTAAATGAATGACTTTAGAAAGACATTTTTTGTAATGAACAGTTAGCTAAGAAGAAGGTGACTGCTCATGAGTTCCAAAGAAAGTTAAAATGTAGGACAATCATGAGACATTACCGTTACCTTAAGCCTATTAGTTGGAGTGAATATATGCAATGAATGTCCCTAACATCACTACACCACTATCGCTGTGCATTAAGGCCACTAGATATGCAGCTAGCATGGAGAGCCTGAGGCCTCAGGTGCAGCAGCTGCTAAAAGAGGGTTTCCTAAGGCAGGAGATTATCCTGGACAACATTCCCAAACTGCTCAACTGCCTGAGGGACTGTAATGTTGCTATCCGCTGGTTGATGCTGCACTCTGCTGAGTCAGGTAAGAGTATTGGGCAGATTTTTTTCCTCTAAAACCACAATGAGGCTTGTTCACTCAAGCAAGGTCACTCTTGCATGGCCAAGGAATAGGAGGGAATACATTTTTCATTTTCTCTAAACAGCCTGAATTTTTTTCCATTCTGTTCAGTTGATATTGAAAAGTTCACACGATGCTTTGCTTGAAAGTTCCTGACATGTGGCTTTCATATTGGAGAGGATACATAAATGATAGTTGATTTACTGTTAAATAATTATCTGCTGTTTCATAGCCTACGACCCAAACAACAAGCGACTGCGTCAGATCAAAGATCAAGTGCTCAACGACTCCAAGTACAACCCCAAGATCCTGTTCCAGCTCTTGCTAGACACTGCTCAGTTTGAGTTCACACTCAAAGAGGTGAGAACATCTCATCATAGTGAAAAATATGACGTAAGCATTAAAGGTGTGAAATTAGTGTCAGAATAATTTATACAGCCAACTGTGTTTCCTGTTAGGTGTGTCTGCTATGATATCTAGTCGCATAGAGAGACAGCATATGGTTACCCAGTCTATCATTAGGAGAGGACACAAATTTAATGTTCTCATTACACATCTCAACTGACTAATCCCTCCTCATCGACTCAGCATCTGTGCTCTCCCCCATCCAGATGTTCAAGCAGATGCTGTCAGAGAAACAGATCAAATGGGAGAGCTACAAGAAGGAGGGATCAGAGAGAATGACTGAGCTGGCTGAAGTCTTCTCTGGCGTCAAACCGCTTACTAGGGTGGAGAAAAACGGTGAGACGATGGATGAGGTGAATGATTACACACAGAGCAAAAAACATTGCAGCAACGAAAGGAGCCTCAACCGTGGAGCGTTTCATGCTTTGATGTCATGGATTATTTCAGTAAGGGAACAAAAACGCTTCAGTAAGTTTAGGTTTGAAGGTCTTCAGAGGAAAGGTTGAAGCAGGGAACACCATGGTAAAGCTACATAAAAGACACATACGGGAGTGGTGGATTAAATTTACATCAGTCATGCTTACTTATGTTATTGTGACTCTGGGTTTAGTACAGAGACATTTTTCTTAACCACTACATGTGGCGTGCTGATAACATTATTTCTCTGCTTGTACTACACACCTTTATGACTCCTTACAGAGAATTTACAAGCCTGGTTCAGAGAAATCTCAAAGCAGATCGAGTCTTTGAACTATGAGGACTCCACAGCTGCTGGGAGAAAGACAGTTCAGCTCATACAGGCCCTTGTTGAGGTGAGAATTTGTTAAAATTTTTTACATTTTGCAGTTCCACTGTTGCTTTGATAGCGTTAGCTTAATGCCTGTGGCTAAAAAGTTAATCCAAAAACAAGGTCTGCAAACAGTAGTAAAACAAATACGGAGAAGTGACTGCTGTGAAAAACATTTAAATGAAGACACATCAGAAAAAAATTGAAATGTTTTGTTGGTTTACGGTATTACAGTGGCTTTGTTTTATGCTATTTCTTTTGCCACAGTCTATAGTAAAATTTTAATCAGAACAAATACAATTGTTTGACTTTTGATTCTGAGTTACAGAGTTTATATCTCCTGATAGCCATTCACACACTCATGAGCCCAAAATTGAATGAATGAATGAATAAATGAATGAATTATTGTTACATTATATATTAAGAATTATATATTATTATATTAAGAAATATAACTTTGGTCAGAAGGTTCATACATCTCCAATTTATTTAAAGCTTATTTATTTTTGTGCAGTCGCGAAGGTCTGTAAAATGTTTGTCTTTGCATCTTTAGGTCCAGGAGTTCCACCAGTTGGAGTCTAACCTGCAGGTATGTCAGTTCCTTGCTGACACCAGAAAGTTTCTGCACCAGATGATCCGCACCATTAACATCAAAGAAGAAGTACTCATTACCATGCAGATAGTTGGAGACCTTTCCTACGCATGGCAGATAATTGACAGGTACCTAATTTCTGATAAATATCAAAGCCATACAAAAATACAGGTGAACAACAAGACTGTAAACGAATAATAAACTAAATTAAAATCTGTTTTTTTGGGCTGCACAGTTAAATTAAATCCCATTTTTTCAGTTTATGTAGACAGGGACAGATGTCTTTCATGTGGTGAGCAAAATACAGCAAGACAGTCTGCATGACAAATACACCAAAAGGGAGACAACAGTGCTATAGTTGCTTGGATTTTTAACTATGTTGTGCCTTTGTTCTGTCTGTTGATTATTTTCTTTATCCTGCAGCTTTACATCTATTATGCAGGAGAGTATTAGAGTCAACCCGTCAATGGTCACCAAACTTAGAGCTACATTTCTGAAGGTCAGGAAAATTTGTACCCATACTCTTGAAGTAAGTGTTTTCTAAATTTTGACTCGATCTAGAGCGTTATCAAAACTTTCTTTGTGTGCTTGTGTGTTTCTAGTTGGCATCTGCACTGGATCTTCCATTGCTGCGTATTAACCAGGCCAACAGTGCTGATCTGCTGAGTGTTTCACAGTTCTACTCTGGAGAGTTGGTGTCCTATGTCAGAAAGGTACATCCTATTAAAGCCATATTTATCATTGAGATCTTGTATAAGCAGTATTTTTTATCAGAGAAAAAAACTGATAGATAACTATTTTCAGTTTCACAGTTTAAAAACATTAGCTTTGAATATTGCAAATTATTATTAAAGGACTGTACAGTATAAATGAACGGCAGTAAAATGTGTAATACTATTTCTGATGTTAATAATAACAATAATAATAACACAGAATGTAGCTAAAAGTGCTCGACAAAAAGGTGTATGAAAAACAGAATAGATCAAAACAGGACCGAAGAAGGCGATAAAAACAAAAAGGTAATAACATTCTGAGAAAGAAAGAAGACATAAAATAATATACTGGTAATCAAAGAAATTATAGCAGTAAAACCAAAATTAAGATGATAGAACCCATAAAATTGTATCACAGAAATATTAAAAGCTGATTTAATCAAAAGCAAGGCCATAAAGACAGTACTTGAGCTGCTACTTTAATGTATCACCAGGGTTTGGTCGTCTAACATGTGGTGGGAGCATGGTCCAAATCTTCTGTGCATAGCTGCAGAAGGCTGCTTCCCTTGGAAATGTATTATATGTAATGTAACTTTAAGCAGTTATTTGTTCCTATAAGGTATACCTTTATCCTACAGTATCATATGTAGCACTACTCTTTTTCAAACTCATAAAGCATTAAGTCACACTGGTTAACAATTTGGGTTTTTTTTCCAGGTGCTGCAAATCATCCCAGAAAGTATGTTCACATCTTTGGCAAAAATCATCAAGCTTCAGATCCATGACATCATGGAAGTGCCCACTCGACTGGATAAGGACAAGCTGAAGGACTACTCACAGCTAGGGGCCCGCTATGAAGTAAAGCTATTGTTGTGGAAGAAACAATTAATAATCAGGATTTGTTTGTAATGACTGATTATTTTTTGCGTGATGAAGAAAATATTAGATCTTATACATATAGAAAAATTAGAGGCCTGATGTTGCTCTTTTTAGATGTCATCTGCCGTATTTGAGTCTGAGGCAATCATGTGAGCAAAAATTTCTCTATGTTTCAATCTCACACAGCTTTTGATGTGAAAAAAACTAATTGGAAGAGACAGACTGTGCCAGCAGAGACTTAGTTGAATTTCAATTCAAAAATCCTCAGACAGAAAGGTGTATGCAGTCAGTCAAAGGGAATATTGCTCTCAAGTTTGACTTGTGAATAGAATTTCAACTTTTAAGGTTTGAAATGTAGCGCATGGGTCATATAAAGTCTGTGAAAGGTTCAAAATACCCACATCCAGAAATTGTGCCTGACAATTAACCATTGGGACTAATTTTGTGATGTTATGACTGCACTATTACCACCCTCAGATATGCTATCCAGCAGGGCACAACTTGACTCGTCGTTGAACGTAATAATTTAGCTTATTCTCATACTCTGTCACTGAGCCAGCAAGTTACAAGACAGAAAGATTTTAAGGAAATATTGTGTTTTACTTATATCCCAAAAATATCTTGTCAGCGATACCACAGGATGAGCGTACCATGTGAGACCTTACAAAAAACAAACCACAATGCCAAACTTTTTTCTTTCTCCACAATTTAATACTGTACGTATTTTTGGGTGCTTCTAAGCAACCGTCTCCTTCATGTGATTATAGGTGGCTAAGCTCACTCATGACATCTCTATTTTCACTGAGGGCATCCTGATGATGAAGACCACTCTAGTTGGGATCATTAAGGTAAATGTTCTACTCAGGCGCTACTCATGTTCTACTCATATTGTAGTGGAGTTTGCTTAACTAAAACACTGTGATGTTGTAGGTGGATCCTAAGCAGCTTCTCGAAGATGGCATCAGGAAGGAGCTGGTGAAGAGGGTGGCTTATGCTCTGCACAAAGGGTTGATCTTCAATCCAAAGACAAAGGTCAGAGCCCCAGCATATTTTCATTTTGATATTTTGTACTTGAGCAAATGTCTGAAAAATATTTGTTTGGTGTGAAATTAAATCACTGAATTATTAATAGAACTGGAGATATTTGTTCAGGACAAAAACAATTAATAATTCACACTTAGAGGTTTTGCCCAGAATACTTATGACATGTTTTTATTGGCTCATTATAATTATAATTTCTAACTTGCACAGCGGCATAATGGTTACTAGGGGTGTGCCAAACAATCAATTCGTATAAGAATTGCGGCTCTCATTTACCATGATTCAGAACAAATTCACAGGCTGTCTGCCTCCATTTTGTATGTGGGATGTCCTGACGTCAACACAGAGCTGGTTCTGGAACATACACATGTGTGGTAAGCACCAAAACAATGAGCAAACTACAATAATGGAGGAAAGAGAGAGTCAACTGGCCCCATCCTCGTTGAAGGCAAAGATTTGGACTCATTTTGGTTTTGGTCTAGTCTCTGGGGGGCCCGGCCTCTAGTCTAGTCTGGTCTGGTCCAGTCTAGGAGCTGGGTGGGGGGAGGGGGGTCGCTGTTCCTTGCTGTAGCCCAGTCCATCACTTCTCACCAATTAACCAATTAACCTAGACGTGTTCAGGT
This sequence comes from Echeneis naucrates, assembly GCF_900963305.1. Lineage (NCBI taxonomy): Eukaryota > Metazoa > Chordata > Actinopteri > Carangiformes > Echeneidae > Echeneis > Echeneis naucrates. Next base: position 8,281,151 of record NC_042516.1, on the reverse strand, counting down.
TGCCCCCATCAGGAATCGAACCGCACCCACTACGCTCAAGTCACCACGTTCATTAATTATATATTTATTTATTCATTCACGGTTAGGGGGGCGTGCATTATTAGTGACCCCCTCTGAGCATTTTTTATGTGAAATGTGGGCCAGTTCCATGTTATTCCGTGCTTATAATGAATTCAGTTTTTAATGTCTAATTTCATGATTGCGTGATTGCAGATTTTATAGGGCCCTATTTACCGAATGCCCAGGAAGACCGAGCTTGACATGAGCTTCACAGTGTGCAAGGCTTTCAAAATGAGGCACCCATGTTTAACTGCGCTATTTTTTTGTCTAGACACTTATTATTTTTGTTACCTAAGCAATATGTGATATTGCTTTTATGCAACAGTAGCAAGAATTCCATCTCAGCATGGATAAATGTTTAAAATAATAAATAAAATAATAAATGTGAAAAAGACACTTTAATGTCTCAATTTTTCATGCTGTCTTACAAAGCAGACTGGAGTAGATCATGAGGATCCTTTGCACACCTATAGATTGAAGCAGAAATCATTATGAATCAAATCAATATGAATCGAATCGTAGCCCCAAAAATCTGAATAAAATCGAATTGTGAGATAGTAGGAGATTCCCACCCCTAATGGTTACTGTTGCCCCATAACACGTTTATGGAGTTCGAATGTTCTCCTTGTGCTTGCATGGGTTCTCTCTGGTCACTGTGGTTTCCTCCCATCCAAAGACCTAGAAACTGATAAGCGGTAGAAGATGAATGAAGGAATGAACATTATGAACTGATGTGCATGTTTCCTCACTCTGTGAGTATTGAGATAAACAACTATGAAAAATTAAATTATAAAATTAAGCAAACATACAATCTTCTCCTCTCTTAGTCCAGTGAGCTGATGCCCAAGTTGAAAGATATGGCGGCTACCATGGATGGGTTCTACAGGTCATTTGAGTACATCCAGGATTACGTCAGCATTTATGGCCTGAAAATCTGGCAGGAAGAAGTGTCGCGCATCATCAACTACAATGTGGAACAAGAGTGCAACAGCTTTCTCAGGACAAAGGTCAGACAATTAAACAATCTCATTTTGAGATCTGAGATCAGGAAGCCTCTCTGTAATACATAAGAAATGCTCTGGTTGTTTGTCTTCTAGTTGATAAAAGGTGCTGACTGAGTGAATTGTTCTTGTGCCAATCAGATTCAGGACTGGCAGAGTGTGCACCAATCCACCCACATCCCCATCCCCAAGTTTCCCTCTGTGGATGAGTCTGCCACCTTCATCGGTCGTCTGTGCAGAGAGATTCTCCGAATCACTGATCCCAAGTATGTCTCCTCAAAGACAACAGTGAAACTGTGCCTTTGATGTGATAGAGGAGAGTCTGATCTTTGAACCTCAAATATTTATCAGGTCACAGAAAAACATGTTTTTTTCTACAGGGTAACAAGCTACATTGACCAGATGAACACCTGGTACGACCTTAAGAGTCACCAGGAAGTGACCAACAACAGGCTTTTCTCCGAGATCCAGAACACTCTTGGTACCTTTGGCCTTAATGGACTGGATCGGCTGCTCTGCTTCATGATTGTCAAGGAGCTGCAGGTAATTACCTCTCAAAAAAAGAAATAAGAATCAACCAGTAGCTGGTACATAGTCTGTAAGGCCCTTTGGTGTATTGTCACTGCATATAGTCCTGTATGTCAGCTGGCACATTAGCATCTGTTTCTCCCATTAGAACTTTCTGACAATGATCCAGAGGACTGTCTTGAAGGACAAAGCAGTGGTGGATGTCTTCAAAGGAGTGCTGGGTGCCGTCAACCCAATTCAGGGCATTGTGGGTATGTATTAATCTGGTAACCTCTACAACTTTTTTTTTTTTTTTTAACATATTATGATAATTTCACTTGTTTTTTATAGGGAATTCCAGTAAAGTATACGCCAGTGCTGTGGCTAAAACACAGAAGATCTGGGGAGCATACCTTGAGGCCATCATGAAGGTACTGCTCCATATTTTTCTCTCTTTTTGGAGAGCACAAGTGTTGACAAGCTGCCATAAAAATAATATTAAATGCTACTGCCTTTTTAAAGGTTGGCCAGATGCAGATTCTCAGGCAGCAGATTGCCAATGAGCTGAACTTCTCCTGCAAATTTGACTCCAAACATTTGGCTGCAGCCCTGGAAAATATCAACAAGTCAGTTTTGTCTCACTAAGTCTATGCAATATTGTGTTTTATAACCATATACTGTCTTTATAACCTTAAAATGTATTTATGAAACATGTACATAAATGCAGTTTACGTGTCAAGAGGAAAACATATAACCTTTCCAAAAAGAAATTGAACATTAGTAGCAATCCATGAAAGACATATATTTTCCCAACATTTTTGTTCTTCTACGGAATGTGAACTCTGATTGTGACCTTGCCAGGTCTCTGCTGGCAGACATCGAAGCTCACTACCAGGATCCTTCCTTGCCCTACCCTAAAGAGGACAACACTCTCTTGTATG